>NC_140500.1:17902088-18502088 GCF_964271855.1 Acomys minous
TAGCACACAGGCAGTTGGGTGAGAGTAGATTTGCCTCTCAGGCCCAAAGGGCTCCATGAAGAAATGACGAAAGGAAAAAATGACAAAAGGAAAAAGAAAGGCCTGACCGCGGCCATACATGGCCCTCTGTTTACAATAAATCAGTGCGCTTGAACTATGTTTGGATTCTAATCTTGGTCTCACCTGCCCTGAGCCATGGGAACCACGCATGAGTATTAAACGAAGGGACCAAGACTATCGCACAGTTTTAGCCTCTTTCCTCTGTAGACGCTGTGAGCTCAGTCTGCACGTTAACACGGTCACTGAACACCCTCTGTGTTTAACTGCTATCACACGTTCATGGATATCTGAAATCTCCCCCAAGCGCTGGCTGGTTCTATCCTGTGTACTCAGGAAACTGAAGCTCGGCAAAGCGAGGCAGCTTTTTCCTTGCATGAGATGTTAACAGTAGAGTGAGATTCAATTTTGTTTCCAGTCTTATCTCTCTCTTTTTAAAAAAAAAATCATATAAATATTATTTTGCTGAAAGAATTCTTCTCCAGTTGAAAGTAAATTGGAAAATTATAGAGATTTGTTCAGATAAGCCTTTATCTTCAATGTTGATGTACGTTGTTACTCTGTTTACTGTACTTAAGAAAGAACTTTGTATTCGTAGCCAGGCTTGGTAGTGCACACTTTTAAGCCTAACACAGGCAAGCGAATTTCTGTGAGTCCAAGGCTAGCCTGGTCTACAAAGTGAGTCCAGGACAGCCGGGGCTACACAGAGAAACCCTGTCTCAAAAACAAACAAAACTGTATATTCTACAGTCTAGAGAAGTTGGCCAACTCCGTATAACTAGGACCGACTATCCTCTTCCTCCTCAGATTTAAAATTGCTGGTGAAGGTAAAAGCAGCAGCTGTGCCGTCATCTCAAAGGACAGAGTAGTTTCTGAGAGCTGTGTTTCAGATAATCCCTGGATCTGCCAAAAGGAACCAAAACGTGAAACCACGTGTAATGACTCCTGACTGCGGCGAATCGCATCTCCGTTACTTCACGGTCCACAGCAGATCTCTGTGCTCAGTCTGTCCCTGCTGTTGGCCCTCCCAGTGTGGGGCGGGCGGTGAGGGGTTGGGGGTAGGGGTGGTGCACGCCTTTAATCTTAGCACTTGAGAAGCAGAGGAAGTTGGGTTCTTAGGAGGTCAGCCTGATCTACAAATTGAATTCATGACGGCCAGGGCTACCCAGAGACCCTATTTTGGAGGGGGAAAAAAAAAGGTGTGTGTTGGGGGGATGTTTACCAAAAAAACTTAAACAAAACAAAACCAAAACCCTGCAGAGCTGGAGGCTGCCGCCCACCTTCAGCCCTGCCTGCTGCAGTATAGCCCGTAGTTTCTCATTGCTTTGAGTTCTTTGCCTTGTTAAAAAAAAACAAAACAAAACAAAAAAACAAAAACAAAAACAAAAAAACAAAAAAAAAAAAAAAAAGAAAGAAAAGAAAAACTTGGGCTCAAACTGTGTTTTAGCTGAATTCTTTCCTGTGAAACACAAAATAAATAAACAAATAAAATCAAACAAACAAAAGGAGAAATCTTTACCTGGTGTGTTAGCTAACTTTTTACCAACTGAATACAAGCCAGGGTCAGCTGGGAGGAGTGGACCACAATTAAGAAAGCACCCCCACAGAACTGGCATGTAAGCTAGCCTGTCTGGCATTTTCTCCATTAATGATCGATATGGCAGGACCCCCAGTGTGAGTGGTGCCGCCTCTGAGAAGATGACCCTGGATAACTGAACTAGCCAGGAGGAGCAGGCCGCTAAACCGGCTTCCTGTGTGGCTTCTATTCGGTTCCTGTCTCAGGTTCCTGCCTGAGTTCTTCACCTGATTTCCCTTCAAAGGTGAGCTGTATACTTTAAACATGTAAACCCTTTCCTTCCCAAGTGGCTTTTGGTCATGGTGTTTATCACAGCACAAAAACCTGATTAATGAAACAACCCACGTGACATAGTTACTAATAAGCACAGCTGATGAAGCCAATTGTAGTGTTGAGTCCTTTATTAATGGCCAGACCAAGAATGGGCTCGAGCCTCTGGAAAGTTTCTTGGTGTCTGAGCTCAGGGATACAGTATTTTGGTAGCTCAAATAGGTACCAGCGTTTTCGTTGCGGGGGGAGAAAAAAAATGTGTGTCCCAGGCTGACCTCGAACTCCAAATCCTCCTGCCTCTGCCTCCTTCAGCAAATCCTACCGGCCTGCGCCACCAGAACCGGCAATTCCTGATGTGCTTCTGACAGTAGTTAACGCTATGTTCCAATGACGTCAATTCCCCCGTCTCCTCCCTCCAATATCGCCAGAAGAGTGGAGTCAAAACTGTGCACAAAGCTCCACAACGCACTGTCACAGCGGCTCTTTAGCACACATTAGCAAAGTCAGGAGGAGGCCTAAACTCTACCACACAACATAAAATTCCTCCCCAAAGCTCAACCTACCCTCACGCGGGGCCTTGCGCAGGAAACATACAAGCACACTGGCTGCCAGGACAGGAGGAAGGCTGGCCCTGCCCGTGGACCCTGGCACAACTTTGGGTGTCTGGGGATAAGAGAGACCACCAAGGACCTGGCAAGGGTGAGGGACAGCTCACCCAGCAGCCTTTGACAGATGAAAGATGGTGACAACACACGTGTCCTGGTCACTTCAGGGGCGTTCATGACAGTTTTTAGTAAAGAAAGAGAGGTGTAGGGAGGAGGAGGAGGAGGTCGGGGGAGGCTGTGGGGTCACCAGGGAGGGCAGCTAGCTAGGAGAGGAAGAAAAGACACCAGGTACAGAGAAGATGAAAGAGGACACCGTGCTGAGTGAATACAGCCCACAAAGACAGCACAAACCCGGGGGTCGTGCGCAGGGTGCGGAGCAGAGAGTGTGTGGGGAGGCGGGTCTCTTTGGCTGCCGGTTCCCCGAGAACCCACGCACTGAGCCCTGAAGCTGATGTCAAGAGTCAGAGCCTCGTGCGAGCAGGGCTGGAGGAAGGAAGCCTAAGGGTCGGGACGGCTGAGCAGAGGGATTGTAGGGAGGGGAGCGTGTCACGGGGGCTCGGGGCAGGGAGGGAGAAGAGTGGAGTGCGGGAGTGGGCAGAGGTGGAGGGGGCCCCTGTGCGTCTGGGGGAGCTAGTATAGGCTGTGGGTGTGGGCAGCGGGAACAGGATGCGGTGTAAGAAGCATGAGGAGCAGCCCCGTGGGTTTACGAGTTCTTGATGAAAATCAAGGGGGAAAAAAAATTTGTATCCCAGGCTGGCCTCGAACTCCAGATCCTCCTGCCTCTGCCTCCTTCAGCAAATCCTACCGGCCTGCGCCACCAGAACCGGCGGGAAACTGGCTTCTTCAGATTCTACTTAGCGATGACTTCGTGTGACGTCACTGGCCCCACCTACCAAGCATTGCAGGGCTGAGCCCCACCTCCCAGCAACCCAAAGGACACCAGCCTCACGCACACTCCGGGCCCTCTCTCTAGGCAACCACAGCCTCACAGGCCCCGAAGGAGCATCCCGATCCTGCGCCCCCTGCCCGGCCCCCCGGGAAACAAGCTCCCTCACCCCAGCCAGCTGCTCAGCCTAGCCCCACCCCGCTCTTCACGCAGTCTCCACTGTGAGCCCGCCTGAATGGCTGTGTCTCCAACCACTCATCAGAGGAATGAGGGTGTCCGCTAACAAGTCAAGGGGATGTGCCCTTTTAAGTGCAAAGCACGGACCCCGGGACCAACAGTTTGGGTTTTTACTACAGCTCTTGCTGTGATCACGTCTGCAGGAGGAGAGAAAGGGAGAAGAAAAAAGACCGCCAGAAGGTGAGAGAAGAGAGACCTAAGGAAAAGAGGAAGGCCGCCATGGGTTAGATGGAGGAGGAGCACATGGCCTTCGTGGATGGAGAATCCAGCCCAGAAGAACATTAGCAAGTATTTGGGATTATGAATAGGAGGTAGCTTGGTAGACATTATCGGAAGCAGATGGCATGGGATTGAGGCAGGGATCACATACCAGCCCGCCTGTGGGAGTAGTTAGAAGATTAACATCTGCCCTCTCCCAGGCTATTTTAAAATATAACAAGTGTCTGTGTCTTAGTTGACAGCCTGGACATACTGATAATTCTAGTAATACAGATACTTTAAAAACAATACAAGAGAGCAAACCAGAAGTAGGGTGGGACCATATGGTCCCAAAGCCTGTCCCTGTGACAGGTGACATACTTTCTGTAGCAAGGCCACACCTCCTAAGCCTTCTCAAACAGCACCACCACCTGGGACCAAGTGTTCAAGTGCTCAAGGCCTTGCAGGTCATGTCTTAATTAAACCACCTCAGTCACCTTGTGCACATCTCTTACAATATAAATTTCAAAGACAAAGGTAAAATAATTCCATTAACAATATCATGAAATGGACTGAAATGCTTCGGAATAAAGCAAATTATAAATGTGAATGCTTTATATAATGTAAGTCTGAAAATATTGCTGAATGAAATTAAAGGAAACAATAATACATGACATCTTGGGTTAATGGATTGAATGCGTAAATATTGTTGAGAAAGCCATACTAACAAAGTGATCTACAGATACGAAGCAATCCCTGTCAAAACTAACAATGTCTACAAGAACTATATGGGACTTGAAACATTCACAACACTTTGAAAATATACAAAGCTGCAGGATGTAGGTAGACTTATTTGAAAACACCCTAGCAACCTATAATAACGAAAGAAATATGATCCTGGCATAGAGAAAATAATCCAAAGTAAAAAAAAATATTTTAGAACAAAGAATATTATTAAATGTTCGTGTATATTGTCACATGATCTTGACACGGATATCAAAACACCATAGGAGGAAAACACTCTATTTGAGCGAAAGATTGCGGGAAACTGAAGACGCGTTTGGTTTTACTGTTCACCGTATAAAAAACCAAAAAAACCTCAGAATGAACAAAACCCTAACATTCTACAATTCCTATAAGAAAACATGAAGAAAAATACTAATGGCGTTGTATTTGATGAAGATTTCTTGGATATGACATCAAAAGCCCTGTCAAAAGACACTAAATAGGCAAAAAGAGGCTACATGAATATTGAACTATTTTACAACTTTCACAGTGAAGACTGACTGAAGAGCGGCGTGGGGCAAGGCTCGGCAGCTGGCTGGCGGTGACGGAGTGTTTCTCTGTGTAGCCTTGGCTGTCCTGGGCCCGCTTTGTAAACCAACCAGGCTGCCATCGCACTCACAGTGATCCTCCTGCCTCACCCTCTAAAGATTAAGAGACCGCTGCAAGCACTAAGGGCAGATAGGACCAGTCTGATCATTCAACAGGGAGCAAGGACTGTTCTACATAAGTATCCAAGCTGTCTCTTCATGGTGTGAGCATGAAACTTTACTTCTCTCAAAGTGAATCCATGGTGAAGGAAGCAACCTTCTCAGGCCTGCAGACGTGATCACAGCAAGAGCTGTAGTAAAAACCCAAACTGTTGGTCCCGGGGTCCGTGCTTTGCACTTAAAAGGGCACATCCCCTTGACTTGTTAGCGGACACCCTCATTCCTCTGATGAGTGGTTGGAGACACAGCCATTCAGGCGGGCTCACAGTGGAGACTGCGTGAAGAGCGGGGTGGGGCTAGGCTGAGCAGCTGGCTGGGGTGAGGGAGCTTGTTTCCCGGGGGGCCGGGCAGGGGGCGCAGGATCGGGATGCTCCTTCGGGGCCTGTGAGGCTGTGGTTGCCTAGAGAGAGGGCCCGGAGTGTGCGTGAGGCTGGTGTCCTTTGGGTTGCTGGGAGGTGGGGCTCAGCCCTGCAATGCTTGGTAGGTGGGGCCAGTGACGTCACACGAAATCATCGCTAAGTAGAATCTGAAGAAGCCAGTTTCCCGCCGGTTCTGGTGGCGCAGGCCGGTAGGATTTGCTGAAGGAGGCAGAGGCAGGAGGATCTGGAGTTCGAGGCCAGCCTGGGATACAAATTTTTTTTCCCCCTTGATTTTCATCAAGAACTCGTAAACCCACGGGGCTGCTCCTCATGCTTCTTACACCGCATCCTGTTCCCGCTGCCCACACCCACAGCCTATACTAGCTCCCCCAGACGCACAGGGGCCCCCTCCACCTCTGCCCACTCCCGCACTCCACTCTTCTCCCTCCCTGCCCCGAGCCCCCGTGACACGCTCCCCTCCCTACAATCCCTCTGCTCAGCCGTCCCGACCCTTAGGCTTCCTTCCTCCAGCCCTGCTCGCACGAGGCTCTGACTCTTGACATCAGCTTCAGGGCTCAGTGCGTGGGTTCTCGGGGAACCGGCAGCCAAAGAGACCCGCCTCCCCACACACTCTCTGCTCCCGCACCCTGCGCACGACCCCCGGGTTTGTGCTGTCTTAGTGGGCTGTATTCACTCAGCACGGTGTCCTCTTTCATCTTCTCTGTTCCTGGTGTCTTTTCTTCCTCTCCTAGCTAGCTGCCCTCCCTGGTGACCCCACAGCCTCCCCCGACCTCCTCCTCCTCCTCCCTACACCTCTCTTTCTTTACTAAAAACTGTCATGAACGCCCCTGAAGTGACCAGGACACGTGTGTTGTCACCATCTTTCATCTGTCAAAGGCTGCTGGGTGAGCTGTCCCTCACCCTTGCCAGGTCCTTGGTGGTCTCTCTTATCCCCAGACACCTGAAGTTGTCTCAGCGTCCACGGGCAGGGCCAGCCTTCCTCCTGTCCTGGCAGCCAGTGTGCTTGTATGTTTCCTGCGCAAGGCTCCGCGTGAGGGTAGGTTGACTTTTGGGGAGGAACTTTACGTTGTCTGCTAGTGTGCAGGCTTCCTCCTGACTTTGCTAATGTCTGATGTATCACAGCCATCAGGACCAGCCAGCTCAGTCCTTCCGTGGCTGGAGAGTGGGCATGAGGCTGCCTCTGGAGTCTCGGTGTCTTCCTCACTCAGTGTGGGCGCCATGTGGGAAGCCAATACTATATGACCCTCCATGTTCAGGCTGAAGAATCCCCAGCCCTATACTTACGCTGTTCACTGGGGACCGTTCTTCACCCTAAGCAACCAAGGCTTTTCTTTGTACCATATGGCCATCGGATTGTCACCAACATGGGCCTATGAATACCACCTACTTACAACCCTGCACGCAGATCTCAGGGGGGCCACAGCATGCCCCAAGGTAATTAGGACTGCAGCTCTCCACAAAATCATAAACTTAATTAAAATATGATGTGTGTGTGTGTTTGAGTTTTGTTTTGTTTTTAACTCAGTCGCGTGCTTCTCAAGAGTGAATTTTGTGAGTGACAGCATCCTGTTTCTGTGTCAAAAGGTTGGACACGACTGTTTGCCCACTTAGTCCTCACTTTGTCACTACTGTAGGGGCAGGATGCGGAAGCAATGGGGGCAGGTCCCGCCTGGCTCCAGTCTTGAGTGTAAGTTACCTGTCCTGCCTCTTCCAGTTTCCTTCCACATCTTCTCTCTCATTGGCTAAAACCTACTTTATGCCAGAGTTAATTTTGGGGCTGCAACAACCGACCTTTCCAAAAAGGCACCGGGACAGAGAGAGCTTACAACAGTAGCAACTCCACCTGGACACACAATGTGCGCTGGTTGGCTTTCTGTGACTATGACTCCAGTTGAGAGTCTTCTGGGAAGAGAAAATCTCACTTGAGGAAATACTTCCTTAAGATTGGCCCATGCAACCAGATCTTTCTTAATGATTGATGTGGGAGGGCACAGCACATTGTGGGTAGTGACGGGCTATATTGAAAGAAAAAAGAAAGAAAGAAACAGCACAAGCAATGGGGAGCAGGACACTTGACAGGATTCCTCCACGGCCCTTGCTTCCATTCCTGCCTCCAGGTTCCTACCTTGTATTGTCTTCATCCTAAAGCCACAGGGTAGGTTTAAATCGTTGTTATGTCAAGGAAGGGAGGACAGCGTGGGACAGTCAGGAGGTCACCCATGGCATTCTGGTAGAGACTACTCTGCATGGTGCTCTCTTTGTCTTTCTTCAAGGCCTCCAGGAAGGTTTAGTAAGCTACAGCGACATGACCAGGTTTCAGTACAAGCAAGGGCTTTGGCCAACCCTGTGGCTGCATTCTGGTTGTCGGGGCCCAGGCTCTCAGGGGAGCATAGCACACACTGTACAGACTCAAGGAAAAGCCTAACAAGGACAATGTAACAAGTAGCTAGAACGTCAGGGCTTGAAGACACGGTAGAACAACGGGAACTCTCAAACAACGGAAAGAATATCTCTTAAAGGAGATACGCAGGGATTTGGAGACACCATGAACACAAATTCATGAATTACAGGAAAGAGAAGACTTTCAGGTCAAAGAAAATAAAAGGGTGTACACGGAAGGTCCAGGGTGCAAAGGTGCCTAGTGCTCCGTGTGACTCCATCGGGCTGCCATCCCTTACTAGTGTTCAGCTCTCCAAACGCTATCATGTGTTTGAATATGTCGACGGACTCACTCACTCATAACTTAAAGTCCCCAGAGCTAATAGTTCACTGGACATGTACCCACCGACACTCACAGAGACACACTTTACTAATATCTAAGGGGTTTGTTTCTTAATCCAAGCAAAGGAACAATCAAGGTTAAGGGTCACAACAGCATAAAGATGGCCAGGGAGCGCGAGAAAGCTTGCACACATCACTAACCCTCATGAGGACGGAAACAAAGACACACAGAGAGAAAACACCTGTCTTCTAGTTCTGCAGGAAGGATCTTGGGTTTCCAGTTCATCCTGGTAACAAACACCAACGTGAATCAGCGGGAAAGCAAACAGCTCTTCCTGCCTGTGCGAGAGAGGTGAGGCCATAAAGGAGTAAAGAAGTGACAGGAACTGTGGCGTCCACCAGCAGAGCCACAAGGTCCCCAGCAGCACAGGAGAGGAAGAGCAAGAGCAGGACCAGGGGGAACAGCGAGGTCCCAGGAAGGCAGGCCTGGAGGTGCGGGAGTGTGTTTTGCAGAGTGACCAGCAGGGGGCGCGTGTCGGGACGAGCCCTCGAGGTGCGTGAGGCCGCCGCTCCTTGCGGGGAGGGGTGGGTGACCTGGGTCGGGGACTTTGCATGAGATTGGGAAAGAGCTACTTGAGCGCCACTGACTCCGACAGTCGCCTTTGGGGCTTTGCTTGCAGGTGTCTCGCCATAGTCCTCTCGCGATGTTTTAGAACGGACTGACGTCATTGCAAAGCTCAGTTAACTATCTTCAGAACGCAGTAAACACTTGCCGGTTCTGGTGGCGCAGGCCGGAAGGATTTGCTGAAGGAGGCAGAGGCAGGTGGATCTCGAGTTCCAGGACAGCTTGGGCTACACTTTTTTTTTCTCCTTCCACTAACGAAACTAACTGCAGCTACCTGAGCTCATGAAATACACACGAACTAAAAACATTTCACAGATGAAATACGTTTCCGGAACCTCCCGAAATACAACTTACCCACACAAGCTTACAAAAATTACTTAAACCTTTTAGAGAATCGTTAACGCTCTCAGATAACATTTAAGAGTTGATTTATACACATTAAATAGATTAGAGGATCCAAAAAGATGATTTTTGGATAAATAAACTTTTAATATTCATCAATGGCGTTCTCACATGCTGATGGTGCCCTGACTGCTTATTATTCAGTCACAGCTCAGGATGGGAACTTCCCTTTGGCTCTCTTCTGGACGTGCACTTGTGCCTCTCCTTACCAGGTCTCAAAGGCAGGAGTCTACTGCTGCTGCCTTACAGACACCTGTTACCTTCGGTTTAGAAATACAGATATCAGTACAATGGTAATATTAGTCTATTCCCTTTTGTAAACTCAAATTCATGTGAGCTGAGTAAGCTAACGAGATGTAGCCAGGTGTCTGTACAAGCAAGGGCTTTGCCCAACCCTGTGGCTGCACTCTGGTTTTCCTGGCCCAGGCTCTCAGGGGAGCATACCATGCACTGTACAGACTCTATGGAAAGCCTCCCTAGGACAATGTTACAAGTAGATAGAACATCAGGGCTTGAAGACACAGTGGAACAGCTGGAACTCTCAAACAATGAAAAGAATACATCTTAAAAGAGATGTGCAGGGATTTGGAGACACCATGAACACAAATTCATGAATTACAGGAGAGAGAAGACTCTCAGGTCAAAGAAAATAAAAGGGGTGTACACGGAAGGTCCAGGGTGCAACGGTGCTTAGTGCTCCCTGTGACTCCACCAGGCTGCCATCTTTTACTCCTGTTCAGCTCTCCAAATGCCATTATGTGTTGAATACGTCCAGGGACTCACTCATTCATCCCTTAAAGCCCCTAGTTTAATAAGTTCACTGAACACGTCCTCGCAGACACTCACAGTGACATGCTTTGCTAATATCTTAGGCGTTTGTTTCTTAATCCAAGCAAACGAACAATCAAGGTTAAAGGTCACATCATCATAAAGATTGCCAGGGAGTGCGAGAAAGCTTGCACACATCACTAACCCTCATGAGGATGGAAAGGAAGACACACAGAGAGAAAACACCTGGTCTGTAGTTCTGCATGAAGGAACTTGGAAGTTTCCAGTTCATCCTGGCAATGTAGGGGCAAAGATAATGCCATATCCTATATGTAATTTATACTCTACAATTAATGATGGTCTCTATGAGAACTTGTCCTCTAGGTGCCCTACCCATAGCATTCTGGGATTGACACCTGCCACACTCTCCAGAAACTGCACCTGCACATCTAGATACAGTTAGGCCCAGTGATCCTCTGAAAGAAAACACCTTCCATGAAGATTCAGCCTCCTAGACCCAACCTGCCTGAAGGTCTACATTCCTGAGACTTACGACCCCAGCTTATGGTTTTGTCCTTACTTCCCTGTGACCCTTACACCTAGTTACAGTCTTTCCTATGAACCCATTACCGTTGACGCTCCGGTATCAGTCTCCTATCCTGGTGCATCAGGAAGGACTTTGACCCAAAGCTCTGAGCTGGAAATAAGAGATCCTGTTAGGGCAGGCGCGGTAAGCACTCCAGAGGCAGAGGCAGGCAGATGTTGTGCATTCAAGTCCAGCCTGGCCTACAAAGGGAGTCGAAGACAGCCAAGGCTACACAGAGAAACCTTGTCTAAAAAAAAAATTTTTTTTTAAAGAAAAAAGAGGCCCTGTTTACTTTGCATCTGTATCCATTCCTAGTGGTCTTTTTTGGGGGGTCTCCTGATACGGAAATCGCGGCATAACAGTAACAAACACCAACGCGAACCAGCGGGAAAGCAAACAGCTCTTCATGCCTGTGCGAGAGAGGTGAGGCCATAAGGGAGTAAAGAAGTGACAGGAACTTTGGCGTCCACCAGCAGAGCCACAAGGTCTCCAGCACCAGAGGAGAGGAAGAGCAAGAGCAGAACCAGGGGGAATAGCGAGGTCCCAGGAAGGCAGGCCTGGAGGTGCGGGAGTGTGTTTTGCAGAGTGACCAGCAGGGGGCGCGTGCCGGGAAGAGCCCTAGAGGTGCCTGAGGTTGCGGTTCCCCGCGGCGTGGGGTGGGTGACCTGGGTCGGGGACTTTGCAAGAGATCGGGGAAGAGCGGCTTGAGCACCACTGATGCTAAAAGTCGCGTTTGGGGCATTGTTTGCACTTTTCGCGCCACTGCCGTCTCGCGATCTTTGGGGACGGAATGACGTCATTGCAACAATCAGTTAACTATGTTCAGAACAGACAGTGTACTTGCCGGTTCTGGTGGCGCAGGCCGGAAGGATTTGCTGAAGGAGGCAGAGGCAGGTGGATCTCGAGTTCCAGGACAGCTTGGGCTACACTTTTTTTTTTCTCCTTCCACTAACGAAA
The DNA here is from genome assembly GCF_964271855.1 of Acomys minous. Lineage (NCBI taxonomy): Eukaryota > Metazoa > Chordata > Mammalia > Rodentia > Muridae > Acomys > Acomys minous. The sequence goes on from NC_140500.1 coordinate 17,913,850, forward strand.
CTAACTGCAGCTACCTGGGATGATGAAATACACGCTCGAACTAAAAACCTTTCACAACAGAAAAACGTTTCCGGAACCTTCCGAAATACAACTTACCCACACAAGCTTACAAAAACTACTTAAACCTTTTTAGAGAATCGTTAACGGTTTCAGAGAATATTGAAAGGTCGATGAATACACATTAAATAGATGAGAGGGTCTAATATGTTTTTGATTAAGTAAACTTTTAATATTCATCAATAGAGTTCTGACATGCTGATGGCTCCCTGGCTCCGTATTATTCAGTCACAAGCTCAGGATGGTAACTTCTGTTTGTCTCTCTTCTGGATGTACACTTGGGCCTCTCCTTACCTGGTCTCATGAGTCTACTGCTGCTGCCTTACAGACACCTGTTAGCTTGGACTTCGAAAACATACATCGCAGTACACTGGTGATATTAGTATACTTCCTTTGGTAAACTCAAAATTCATATGAGTTTCAGAAAATCAAAGGTCATAAGATCTGGTCTTCTGGCCACAGATCAAATGAACTCCAGATAAGGATACCTACCTGTTCCTGAAAATGGGAGTTTACACTGGTTTTGAGATTCTTCACCTTCCCTGATTACTAGGAAATTTTAATTCTGTCCCTAGTCTGTATTTGTCTCAACAGATTTTCACCTGGCCGACAGACTCCATTCGGGACTGCAGGCTGCTGAGCCTAGGACTTCCTGAGAGCTGATGTAGACCAGTGCAGCCAATGTGATTGCTCCCTGTCTTTCAACTGGATCTACTAATCAATTGCTTCCCATAGTTCCCCACTGCCTGCCCTCTGACTAGCACCTCAGCCTTCCTGAGCAGGGAGAGCAATGCCCTGACATCAGCAGGAAGAAGTTACAGAAGAACACAATGCTGTCCTACCCCACCTGACAGGCTGCAATGCTCTGTCCAGAAGGGCTCCTGGCATAAGGGACAAGTGGGCCCCTAGTCCTGGTCCTCCTGCTTAGACTTTATGGCCCTCGCATGAACACAGCATGATCCTTTACAAAAACACACATTTGACCCGGGGACATAAAGACATGTGGGAGTGTTGAGGCCTGCTCCTTTTGGAGAGCATAACTATAGATCTTTTCATTTGAGGCTCACCAGCCACATCACCTCAGCTCATTGCTGGTTAACAGAATCTGTATACAGGGTCAGGTTGACCATAAGCTATGTTTATAAACAGCATAATCCATGACATATTTTTTAAAATTTTGTTTTGTTTTGTTCCATTTTGTTTTGTTTTCCTGGACACAGTTTCTCTGTGTATCCTGGGCTGTCCTGGACTCACTTTTTAGACCAGGTTGGCCCTGATCTCACAGTGATCTACCTGTCTCTGCCTTCAAAGTGCTGGGAATAGAGGCATGTACCACCACTGCCTGGCCTATGGCCTTATTAATCAACAAAAATTCTCCAACCACAAGCCCAGCTGACTCTCCTGCCAGGCACACTTTCAAGGCTAGCTAGAACTTCTTTTTTTTTTTTTTAACACATTTTTATTGAAAATTAAAAATAATTCCTATTACATCTCATTTTCTATCCCATCCCATGCATCCTCCCATTCCTCCCTCCCTCCCACTTTCACCCCAATCCCCCTTCCCTATGACTGTGGCTGTGGGGGACCTCCTCCCCCTGAATATGGTGCTAGGGTATCAAGTCTTTTCTTGGTAGTCCTCTATCCTTCTTCCGAGTGCCATTGGGCCTCCCCCACAAAGGGACAAGGCCAAATATGGGGCAACAGAGATCCTGTGAAAGTCAGTCCCCAGTCTCCACTTAGCTGTGGAGAATGTTCTGTCCCTTGGCTAGATCTGGGTAGGGGTTTGATGATGACTGCCCGTTTTGTCCATGGTTGGTGCCTTAGATCAAGCAGAATCCCTGGGCTCAGATCTAGCCATCATAATGTTCTTCTTGTAGGTTTCTAGGACCCTCTGGGTCCCCCTACTTGCCTATCCTCTATATTTTCCTCATCTAGAGTCTCAATAGGATGTCCTCACCTCTATCCCCGTTTCCTGGTAGGTGCAGACTTTCATGGGACCTGTCCCTTGGCTAGCTAGAACTTCTTGTTAGCAAAATAACATGAGCCTGAGCTGACCTTCCTGTTCCAACATCCGCACCCCAACCCCATATGAGCTAATCATGGTTGTCACCTTTAATACACAATACAGCTTCCCTGCCAGGACTCCTTTCAGATCCCTAACTGGCAGCCTCCTGGAGCTCAGAAAATAAAGCTTTCATTTTAGGCTTCTGCATCTGATGTGAATCTTCCCAGCTTCCACCCCAAACCCAACAAATTATGTCAATGAATCCCAGGACCTAGAATGTAAAAGAGTGCTTATAAACAGAAGCAATGAGGTGACTGGGCTTAAGAGGTCATGAGAGCTCTAGAGTGCAGGTAAAGGGGACAGGAATAAAGTCCTGACTGAGGTCCTAGAAAAGACAAATGGCTGAATGGAGTAATGAATTCCACAGGACTTGAAAGGTGCGCACAGGGAGGAGGTGTAAATACTTAAAGAAATTAAGACTGAAAGGGAGATAGGCTCAAAAACTGAATATCCCGTTTGTCAGGGACCCTCAGAGTACAGGACACCGGGGCACCTTCAGGCAAACAGCTTTTCTTGTGCGTGAGGACTCAAGTCCTGGTGGAGAGAACCAGACCAGAACCTGACCAGACACAGCCCCACTTCATAACATATATTTTAATGGCTACTTTAACCCACAGGGTAGGCTTAAACGGCTGTTATGTCATGGAAGCAGAACACTTTGGAGACAGTTGGGAAATGTCTGTACAAGCAAGGACTTTGCCCAACCCTGTGGCTGCTCTCTGGTTTTGGTGGCCCAGGTTATCAGGGGAGCCTACCACACACTGTGCAGACCCAACAGAAAGCGTCCGCAGGAGAATGTACCAAGTAGATAGAACCTCAGGGCTTGAAGACACAGTGGAACAGCTGGAACTCTCAAACAAAGAAAAGAATACAGCTTTAAGAGACGTGCAAGGATTTGGAGACACCATGAGCACAAATTTATGAATTACAGGAAGGAGAGGCTTCTAGGGTCAAATAAATAAGTAAACAAACTTTTAAAAAGCAGTGGTATACACAGAAGGTTCAGGGTAGAAAGATGCTCTTAGTGCTCTCTGTGAACCACTGACTCCATCAGGCCACCATCACTCAGATCTTGAGGTCCCCAAAAAGAACCAGGAAAATCTTGAAGCCGCTCTAAAAACAAGAGGAATCTTACATGTTACAGCTCGAGCTGGGTCACACCAACAGTTTCTGGAAGCAAGTCTGGGTGTTGTCCTGGGAGCTTTTTATAGGTTCTTTACCTCCCAGTGCCCCCTAATCAGGGGGGTATCCTACTTAACATGAAGGAATATATTGGCCAGAGGGCTACAAAAAGACACCAAGATAACCCATGGATTAACTCTCTTTGTTCGTTCACCATTTTGGTCAGGGAAGTGTCAGTATTCCCAAGTGGGTGCAGAGGAAGTGTGGCAGATCAGCTGCTATCAGATAATGCTATCTCTGGTGGCTTTTATTTTTTTTTCCTGCAGCTATGAGCTTGAAACTCCTTTACTACTCCAGTCACCTTTTCCTACCTTTTAAGTCTGTTTCTTCAAAGACCTTGTTGACCCTTAGATAGGTGCCAAGGCCATTTGTGGAACAGTCTCTTGTTAGCTCATGCACTCCCCTGGGTCCAGTTAACTGCCTGTCTCTTACATGAGGCTTTAGCCAATGTTTAAAAATCTTTTAGGCGTCTCATTCTTTCAGTTCAGCTCTCCAAATGCCATCACGTGTTGAATACGTCCAGGGACTCACCCATTCCCTCCTTTAAAGCCCCCAGATCTCATAAAGTTCGCCGACACCCACAGTGACATGCTTTGCTAATATCTTAGGCGTTTGTTTCTTAATCCAAGCAAAGGAACTATCAAGGTTAAGGGTCACAACAGCTTAAAGATGGCCAGGGAGCGCGAGAAAGCTTGCACACATCACTAACCCCCATGAGGACTGAAATGAAAACCAAAACATGAAGAAGCTTGGAAGTTTCCAGTTCATCCTGGTTACGAACACCAGCGTGAACCAGCGGGAAAGCAAACAGCTCTTCCTGACTGTGCGAGAGAGGTGAGGCCATAAGGGAGTAAAGAAGTGAGAGGAACTTTGGCGTCCACCAGCAGAGCCACAAGGTCCCCAGCAGCACAGGAGAGGAAGAGCAAGAGCAGGACCAGGGGGAATAGCGAGGTCCCAGGAAGGCAGGCCTGGAGGTGCGGGAGTGTGTTTTGCAGAGTGACCAGCAGGGGGCGCGTGTCGGGAAGAGACTTCGAGGTACCTGAGGCTGCAGTTCCCTACGGCGAGGGGTGGGTGACATGAGGTGAGGAGTTTGCACGTGATCTGGGAAGAGCCACTTGAGCGCCACTGATTCTGACAGTCGCATTTGGGGCATTGTTTGCAATTTTCCCGCCACAGTCCTCTCGCGATCTTTGGAACGGAATGACGTCATTGCATCTCTCAGTTAACTACCTTCAGAACCCGGCAAACCCTCGCCGGCTCTGGTGGCGCAGGCCGGAAGGATTTGCTGAAGGAGGCAGAGGCAGGTGGATCTCGAGTTCCAGGACAGCTTGGGCTACACTTTTTTTTTTTTTAACTTTAACGAAAATACCTGCAGCGACCTCAGTTGACGAAATACACACATGCACTAAAAAACTTTCACAACCGAAAAACGTTTCTGGAACGTTGATAAATACAGGTTACTAAGAGAAGGTTCGAAAGGGTTTTTAAACGTTTTAGAAAATGTTTAACGAGGTGATATTATATTTAAAAGTTGATTAATACATATGAAATAGATTAGAGGGTCTAAAAAGATGATTTTGGAGAAATAAACTTTTAATATTGATCAATAGAGTTCTCACATGCTGATGGCGCCCTGACTGCTTATTATTCAGTCACAAGCTCAGGATGGTAATTTCCCTTGGGTTCTCTTCTGGATGTGCAATTGTGCCTCTCCTTACCAAGCCTCAAAGGCAGGAGTCTACTGCTGCTGCCTTACAGACACCTGCTAGCTTGGAATTGTAAAATATAGATGTCAATACAATGGTAATATTAGTATACTTCCTTTGGTAAACTCAAATTCCTATGAGCTGAGTAAGCTAAAGAGATGTTGACAGGATTCTGTACAAGCAAGGGCTTTACCCACCCCTGTGGCTGCATTCTGGTTTTCCTGGCCCAGGCTCTCAGGGGAGCACAGCACACACTGTACCTACTCTATGGAAAGCCTCCCTAGGACAATGTTACAAGTAGATAGAACCTCAGGGCTTGAAGGCACAGTGGAGCAGATGGAACTCTCAAACAAAGAAAGAATACATTTTAAAAGAGATGTGCAAGGATTTGGAGACACCATGAGCACAAATTCATGAATTACAGGAAAGAGAAGGCTCTCAGGTCAAAGAAAATAAAAGGAGTGCACACAGGAAGTGAAATGGTGCTCTTAGTGCTCCCTGTGACTCTATCAGGCCAACATCTTTTACTGGTGCTCTCCAAATGCCATCATAAGTCAAATATGACCAGGGACTCACCCATTCCTTCCCTTAAAGCCCCCAGATCTAATAAAGTTCACTGGATACAGTGACATGCTTTACTAATCTCTTAAGTGTTTCTTTTTTTCTTTCTTTAAGATTTTATTATTTATACAGTGCTCTGCCTGCTTGTACCCTGCAGGCCAGAAGAAAGGATCAGATCTCATTATAGATGGTTGTGAGCCACCATGTGGTTGCTTGGAATTGAACTCAGGACCTCTGCACTAGCAGTCAATGCTCTTAACCTCTGAGCCATCTCTCCAGCTCAAAATTTGTTTCTTCTCTCTCTCTCTCTCTCTCTCTCTCTCTCTCTCTCTCTCTCTCTCTCTCTCTCTCTCTCTCTCTCTCTCTCTCTCTCTCTCTCTCTCTCTCTCTTCTCTCTCTCTCTCTCTGTGAAAAAAGTGTGTATTTAGAATTAGCCAGCTGGACTCAGTTTAGATGATTCCCATCTTGTTGCCAACATCCTTAATACAACCAAAGGAACAATCAAGGTTAAGGGTCACAACAGCATAACGTTGGCCAAAGAGCGCGAGAAAGCTTGCACACATCACTAACCCTCATGAGGACTGAAATGAAGACACAGAGAGAAAACACCTGTCTTCTAGTTCTGCATGAAGGAGCTTGGACGTTTCCAGTTCATCCTGGTAACAAACACCAACTTGAAGCAGCGGGAAAGCAAACAGCTCTTCCTGCCTGTGCGAGAAAGGTGAGGCCATAAGGGAGTAAAGAAGTGAGAGGAACTTTGGCGTCCACCAGCAGAGCCACAAGGTCCCCAGCAGCACAGGAGAGGAAGAGCAAGGAGCAGGACCAGGGGGAATAGCGAGGTCCCAGGAAGGCAGGCCTGGAGGTGCGGGAGTGTGTTTTGCAGAGTGACCAGCAGGGGGCGCGTGTCGGGAAGAGCGCTCGAGGTGCGTGAGGCTGCGGTTCCCTTTGGGGAGGGTGGGTGACGTGAGGCCGGGAGTTTGTATGTGAGCAGGGATGAGGGGTTAGAATAGGGCTGAAGCTGACAGTGGGATTTGGGACGCGGTGCAATTTTCCCGCCACAATCCTTTTGCGATATTTGTGAACGGAATGACGTCATTGTTAGGATAGTTAACTACGTTCAGAACGCAACAAACCCTTACCGGTTCTGGTGGCGCAGGCCGGAAGGATTTGCTGAAGGAGGCAGAGGCAGGTGGATCTCGAGTTCCAGGACAGCTTGGGCTACACTTTTTTTTTCTTTTTTCCTTCCTCTGTGGAAAATACCTGCAGCTACCTGAGCTCATGAAATACACACATGCCCTAAAAACCTTTCACAACTGAAAAATGTTTCTGGAACCCTCCGAAATACAACTTACGCACAGAAGCTTACAAAAACTACTTAAAGCTTTTAGAGAATCGTTAACGGTCTCAGAGAATAGTTAAAGGTCGATGAATACACATTAAATAGATTAGAGGGCCTAAAAAGATGTTTTCAGATAAATAAACTTTTAATATTCATCAATAGAGTTCTGATACACTGATGCAGCACTGACTGCTTATTATTCAGTCACAAGCTCTGGATGGTAACTTCCCTTTGGTTCTCTTCTGGATGTGCACTTGTGCTTCTCCTTACCAGGTCTCAAAGGCAGGAGTCTACTGCTGCTGCCTTACAGACATCTGTTATCCTGGGTTTCTAACATATAGGTCTCAGTACAATGGTATTAGTATACTTCCTTTTGTACACTCAAAATTCATATGAGTTTTAGAAAATCAAAAATAGTAAGACCAGGACCACTGGCCACAGATCTAATGAACTCCAGATAAGGATACCTACCTGTTCCCGAAAATGGGAATTTACTCAGGTTTTGAGATTCTTCACCTTCCCCGATTACTACGAACTTTTATTTCTGTCCCTAGTCTGTATTTGTCTCAACAGATTTTCACCTGGCTGACAGACTCCATTCGGGACTGCAAGCTGCTGAGCCCTGGATTTCCTGAGAGCTGATGTAGACCAGTGCAGCCAATGAGATTGCTCCCTGTCTTTCAACTGGATCTACTAATCAATTGCTTCCCATAGTTCCCCACTGCCTGCCCTCTGACTAGCATCTCAGCCTTCCTGAGCAGGGAGAGCAATGCCCTGACGTCAGCAGGAAGAAGCTACAGAAGAACACAATGCTGTCCTACCCCACCTGACAGGCTGCAATGCTCTGTCCAGAAGGGCTCCTGGCATAAGGGACAAGTGGGCCCCTAGTCCTGGTCCTCCTGCTTAGACTTTATGGCCCTCGCATGAACACAGCATGATCCTTTACAAAAACACAGATCAACAAAGATTTGACCCGGGGACATAAAGACATGTGGGACTGTTGAGGCCTGCTCCTTTTGGGGAGCATAACTATTCTTCCGGCCTGCCGGGTCTTCAGTGGGTACCTGTGTAGGGGGCAGACGAGGGGTGGGACAGGAGACACAAAGAAATGAGGGCAAATCTGGATTCTGATCAAACCCCATTCACTGAGAACTCTCACAGAGTTTCTATAGGCACAGAGGCATGGGTATTTGGGTAAGCAAGGGTTCCCATGGATACCTAACTCTGGAACGCTCCAGCAGGTGTCTACCTTGACAGCTGCTATAATTTCAGAAGAGAGAGATACTCCAGAGAGAAAAAGAAGTTGTGAAAATCTGGTTAGTCAGGAAAAAGTTCCTGGAATTTTTGCTCGCAGGTAGCTGGCCTTTAATCCGATCTTACCAGTAGTCTTACTGAAAAAGCTAGTTTATAGCCAGAAAGGAGTATCTCGGGGGTCTTAGGATGACCAACCCCCACAATAAACCACAACAGGCATCTAACTGCCGAACCACGACAGGGTCAGCTGGTTTCTGGTAAATGGCAGACTGCTGGAGAAATAGGAACCTAGGCTCTGACAAGATGGCTGAACATTGGCCACATAGCCCGTCCCCTACAAACTATAGATCTTTTTATTTGAGGCCCACCAGCCACATCACCTCAGCTCATTGCTGATGTAACAGAATCTGTATAAGAGGTCAGGTTGACCATAAGCTATGTTTATGATCAGTATACCCTATGACTTTATTTTTTTTAATTAATTCATTAATTTTTTTTTTCTGAAGACAGTTTCTCTGTGTATATCCTTGGCTGTCCTGGACTCACTTTGTAGACCAGGCTGGCCCTGATCTCACAGTGATCAGCCTCCCTCTGCCTCTTGAGTGCTTGGAATGAAGGCTTGAGCCACCACTGCCTGGCCCGTGGCCTTATTAATCAAAGAAAATTCTCCAAGCACAAGGCCAGCTTCCCATCTGCCCCATATCAGACACATTTTCAAGGTTAGCTAGAACTTCTTGTTTGCAAAATATCATGAGTCTGAGCCGACCTTCCTGTTCCACCATCCCCACCCCAACCCCATATGAGCTAAATTCGGTTGTCACCTTTAATAGGCAATACGGCTTTCCTGAAAGGACTCAGTTCACATCCCTAACTGGCCACCTCCCGGGGCTCAGAAATTAAAGCTTTCATTTTAGGCTTCTGCATCTGAAGTGAATTTTCTCGGCTTCCACCTCGAACCCAACAAATTATGTCAATGAATCCCAGGACCTAGAATTTAAAAGAGTGCTTATAAACAGAAGCAATGAGGTGACTGGGCTTAAGAGGTCACGAGCTCTAGAGTGCATGTGAAGGGGACAGGAATAAAGCCCTGATTGAGGTCCTAGAAAAGACAAATGGTTGAATGGAATAATGAATTCCACAAGGCTTGAACGGTGCACTCAGTGGGGAGATGTAAATACTTAAGGAAATTAATGCCGAAAGGCAGATATATGCACAAACTGAATATCCCATTTTTCAGGGATCCTCAGAGTACAGGACACCGGGCACCTTCAGGCAAACAGCTTTTCTTGTGCGTGAGAACTCTAGTCCTGGTGGAGAGAACCAGACCAGAACCTGACCAGACACAGCCCCACTTCATAACATATATTTTAAGGGCTACTTTAATCCCCAGGGTGGGTTTAAATAGCTGTTATGTCAATGAAGGGAGGACAGTTTGGGGACGGTTGGGAGGTGTCTGTACAAGGAAGGGCGTTGCCAAACCGTGTGGCTGCATTCTGGCTTTGGTGGCCCAGGCTCTCAGGGGAGCACAGCACACACTGTACAGACTCTATGGAAAGCCTCCCTAGGACAATGGAACAAGTAGATAGAACCTCAGGGCTTGAAGACACAGTGGAACAGCTGGAACTCGGAAACTACGAAAAGAATACATCTTAAAAGAGATATGCAGTGATTTGGTGACACCATAAGCACAATTTATGAATTACAGGAAAGAAAAGACTCTCAAGTGAAATGAATAAATGAACCAACGAATGAATGAATAAACAAATAAATACATGAAAGGCGTATATAGAGAAAGTCCAAGGTGCAAACGGTGCTCTCAATGCTCTCTGTGAACTACTGACTCCATCAGGCCGCCATCTCTTCCCGGTGTTCTGCTCTCCAAAGGCCATCATATGTTGAATATGCCGAGGGACTCACCCATTCATCCCTTTAAAGCCCCCAGATCTAAAAAAGTTAACTGGACACGTCTGCAACTACACTCATACAGACAGGCTTTGCAAATATCTTAGGTGTTTGTTTCTTAATCCAAGCAAAGGAACAATCAAGGTTAAGGGTCACAACAGCATGAAGATGGCCAGGGAGCGCGAGAAAGCTTGCACACATCACTAACCCTCATGAGGATTGAAATGAAGACACACAGAGAGAAAACACCTGTCTTCTAGTTCTGCATGAAGGAGCTTGGAAGTTTCCAGTTCATCCTGGTAACAAACACCAACGTGAATCAGCGGGAAAGCAAACAGCTCTTCCTGCCTGTGCGAGAGAGGTGAGGCCATAAGGGAGTAAAGAAGTGAGAGGAACTTTGGCGTCCACCAGCAGAGCCACAAGGTCCCCAGCAGCACAGGAGAGGAAGAGCAAGAGGCAGGACCAGGGGGAATAGCGAAGTCCTAGGAAGCCAGGCCTGGAGTGTGTTTTACAGAGTGGCCAGCAGGGGGCGCCGGTCGGAAAGCGCCCTCGAAGTGACTGAGGACGCGGTTCCCCGTGACGAGGGGTGGGTGACCTGGGTCGGGGACTTTGCATGAGATCGGGAGAGAGCCAATTGAGCGCCACTGATGCTGACAATCGCGTTTGGGGCATTGTTTGCAGTTTTCCCGCCACAGCCGTCTCGCGATGTTTGGGAACGGGCTGACGTCATTGCAATACTCAGTTAACTACCTTCAGAACACCCCATACAATCGCCGGCTCTGGTGGCGCAGGCCGGAAGGATTTGCTGAAGGAGGCAGAGGCAGGTGGATCTCGAGTTCCAGGACAGCTTGGGCTACACTTTTTTTTTCTCCCTGGCTCCGTATTATTCAGTCACAAGCGCAGGATAGTAACTTCCCTTTGGTTCTCTTCTGGATGTGCACTTGTGCCTCTCCTTACCAGGTCTCAAAGGCAGGAGTCTACTGCTGCTGCCTTACAGACACCTGCTAGCTCGGGTTTAGAAAATATAGATCTCAGTACAATGGTGATATTAGTATACTTCCTTTTTTTTTTTTAACGGTCTTTGAAGGATTTTTATGTTCAATTTTTACAAACAGGTTTATCTTATATTATGACTTACAGTAAAATGTACTAGGTTTTTAAAATGTGCATTACTCAGCCATCCTTCAAACTCTTTTCCAGTCTTTTAAAACCTATCCCCAGGAGTTTCTACCTACTTAATGTTCTATTGTATTTACATGTGAATTGTGTGTCTTTGAAACAAACGAAATCCATGATATTTTGGTTAACCCACTGTATTTATAAAATGAAAGGCTGTATCAAAATATGTTTCCCTGGAAAAATAATTAATAGAACAGACAATGGGTGTACTCAAAGTGCTCATTCGCTTTGGTAGACTTCAGTGTAGGACAGTTCTTAACAAGCGTATTTGCCCTTATTCCCCCAGCACAGATCAGCTTCCCAGGTGTTAAGTCGTTTTACGGAATATTTATGATGTTGGTATCTAGCTCATTCCGCATCATCTTCGGCCAAGCTCTGAGCACTTACAATTCTCTGACTAATGGTTGGAAGCTTGGTCAGAAGCATCCGGGACACTGGAGGTGGAAGGGTCAGCTGTAAGGAACACTCAGGGCAGCTGCTGAGGCTGCCCACACACAGCAGGTGCATTTGTCAGGGGGTCTACACCTTTCTCGTAGTCACCTTGAGCTGGTAATTCTTCACCGAGCTGTACCTCCTCAAGGAAGAATTTCTGAACAGCTTCAGCATCTTTTAAGTCGAGTAACTTGGAAAGCCCAGGTCTCTCCTTACCAAGCTTCAGTTTTTTTCTTCGTTCTCGAAGCCTGTTCTTGATGTTGGGGTCACTCCGCCTTTTGCGATCGAAGTAGATGCAGTACCGGATGATGAAGAGGGCACGGTACACGCCCGCGGCCATGGCACTGTTCCGGCCCACGATCTACGCTCGGCTGGGGCGTGTGCCGGTCCGCGGGGGCCTGCCAAGCAGCAGTTAGCTCTAACCGACCGGAGCACGCCAGCCGCTCGCCTAGTACACTTCCTTTGGTAAACTCAAACTCATGTGAGCTGAGTAAGCGAAAGAGATGTAGCCAGGTGTCTGCACAAGCAAGGGCTTCGCCCAACCCTGTGGCTGCACTCTGGTTTTCCTGGCCCAGGCTCTCAGGGGAGCATAGCACACACTGCACACACTCTATGGAAAGCCTCCCTAGGACAATGGAACAAGTATGTAGAACATCAGGGCTTGAAGACACAGTGGAACAGCTGGAACTCTCAAACAACGAAAAGAATACATCTTAAAAGAGATATGCAGGGAATTGGAGACACCATGAGCACAAATTCATGAATTACAGGAAAGAGAGGACTCTCAGGTCAAATAAGAAAGAAAGAAAGAAAGAAAGAAAGAAAGAAAGAAAGAAAGAAAGAACACAGAGAAGGTTCAGGGTAGAAAGGTGCTCTTAGTGCTCTCTGTGAACTACTGACTCCATCAGGCCGCCATCTCTCAGATCTTGAAAGATGCCCAAAAAGAACCAGAAAAAACTTTAAACCGCTCTAAAAACAAGAGGAATCTTTCATGTTATGCAAGATTCTAGATGGCCTGAACTAAGCGGTGTCATTATTAGCTAAAGGAAATAGTGTTTCATTATTATGGCCTGAACTCAGCAGTGTCAGTATCAGCTAAAGGAAATAGTGTTTCATTATTAGCTAAGGAAATGGAGTTTTTAGCTGAGAAAATATAAAATTACAGGTGGCTTGGACTCAGCTCCCATGACGATAGCGTTGTCAGCAGAGTAAGCTGCAGGCAGTCATTAATGAGAGAAAGCAAAGCTGTAGGGAACTAAGGAGAACAAATTAAAAATTCTCCCTAGCCCCCATCTCAACCCTGCCCCTGAAATTTACTGCTCTTATCTCACCCTACTTAGAATTTACCACCCTAGACTCCCTCTCGGTAGCCTAGCACTCTTTAACTAACCGTTGTCACTGAGTTTTACTTTTTGTAGAAGATATTTAAGCCCTGAGTTTCTGTAGGACAGGGTCTTTCCATCTCCCCGGAGTTTGGTGGACACCCACGGGTCAGATTAATAAATTCCTTTGCTTTTGCATCGACTCTGGGCTCTGTCTCTCAACTGGGCTTCACGGGGTAGACTCAGACAGCCTGAGTTTAGCAGTTACAGCTCCAGCTGGTTTGCACCCTCAGTATCGGGAAGCGACCCTGGCTGTTGGTCTGAGAACTTTCTATAGGTTCTTTACCTCCCAGGGCCCCATAAGCAAGGGGGAAATCTACTTAACATAAGGGGGTCTAATGTACAAAGGGCTACAAAAAGGGGCCAAGACAACCCGTGGATTAACTCTCTTTGTTCATTCACCATTTTGTTCAGTGTCTTCTTACTATTCCCATGTGGGAGGTGGGGGAGGGGCAGGCCAGTTGCCATCAGATAATGCTATCTCTGGTGGCTTTTTTTTTTTTTAACTGCAGCTGTGAGCTTGAATCTCCTTTACTTTTCAAATCACCTTTTCCTACCTTTTAAGTCTGTTTCTTCACAGAACTTGTTGACCCTTAGATAGGTGCCAAGGCCATTTGTGGTGGCCTGTTAGGGAACAGTATCCTGTTAGCTCATGCACGCCCCTGTTACTCCCTGGGGCCAGCTAACTGCCTGTCTTATATCAGGGTTTAGCCAATGTTTAAAAATTGTTTAGGCTTCTCATTCTTTCAATTCAGCTCTCCAGATGCCATCATGTGTTGAATACGTCCAGGGACTCACCCATTCATCCCTTAAAGCCCCCAGTCTAATAAGTTCACTGGACACGTCCTCGCAGACACTCACAGAGACATGCTTTGCTAATACGTTAGGCGTTTGTTTCTTAATCCAAGCAAACGAGCAATCAAGGTTAAAGGTCACAACAGCATCAAGATGGCCAGGGAGCGCGAGAAAGCTTGCACACATCACTAACCCTCATGAGGACTGAAATGAAGACACACAGAGAGAAAACACCTGGCCTCTTGTTCTGCATGAAGGAGCTTGGAAGTTTCCAGTTCATCCTGGTAACAAACTCCAACGTGAACCAGCGGGAAAGCAAGCAGCTCTTCCTGCCTGGGCGAGAGAGGTGAGGCCATAAGGGAGTAAAGAAGTGACAGGAACTTTGGCGTCCACCAACAGAGCCACAAGGTCCCCAGCACCCTGAGACCTTACCACACTTCCCTGTCCCTGCACCTCAGCATCACACTAAAGATCTAACCTGCAGTTCCTCCTCCTGGAGCCTTGAGTCTGGTTACCTAGACAAAGGCCCAGGCACAGCTCAAGCCAACCACGGGAGGGTTAAAGCAAGAGCAGCAGGATGGGGACTAGCAGATTGCAGGAAAGCAGGCCTGGAGGTGCGGGAGTGTGTTTTGCAGAGTGACCAGCAGGGAGCGCGTGTCGGGGAGAGCCCTCGAGGTGCGTGAGGCTGCGGTTCCCTGCGGGAGGAGTGGGTGACTGGAGGCGTGGGGTTTGCGTGAGACCAGAGAAGGCGGTTTGAGCAAGGCTGAGGTTGACAGTGTGGTTTGGAGCGTTGTTTGCAGTTTTCCCGCCACCGTCCTCTCGCGGTGTTTAGGAACAGACTGACGTCATTGCCTCTCTCAGTTAACTACGTTCAGAACACCCCCTGCTATCGCCGGCTCTGGTGGCGCAGGCCGGAAGGATTTGCTGAAGGAGGCAGAGGCAGGTGGATTTCGAGTTCCAGGACAGCTTGGGCTACACTTTTTTCTTTTCTTTTCTTTCCCTTCCTCTCACGAAAATACCTGCACTAATGTCAGCTGCTGAAATACACACAAGCACTAAAAAACTTTTACAACCCAAAAAACGTGTCCTGACCGTTGCTAAATACAAGTTACGAAGGGAAGCTTCCAAAAGTACTTAAAAGTTGTAGGAAATGTTTAACGGTCTGACATAATATTTAAAGGTTGATGAATACAAATTAAATAGACTAGAAGGTCTAAAAAGATGTTTTCAGATAAATAAACTTTTAATATTCATCAATAGAGTTCTCACATGCTGTTGGAGCCCTGACTGCTTATTATTCAGTCACAAGCTCAGGATGGGAACTTCCCTTTGGCTCTCTTCTGGACGTGCACTTGTGCCTCTCCTTACCAGGTCTCAAAGGCAGGAGTCTACTGCTGCTGCCTTACAGACACCTGCTACCTTGGGTTTAGAAATATAGATATCAGTACAATAGTAATATTAGTCTACTCCCTTTTGTAAACTCAAATTCATGTGAGCTGAGTAAGCTAAAGAGATGTTGACAGGATTCTGTAAAAGCAAAGGCTTTGCCCAGCCCTGTGCCTGCACTCTGGTTTTCCTGGCCCAGGCTCTCAGCGGAGCACAGCACACACTGTACAGACTCTATGGAAAGCCTCCCTAGGACAATGTTACAAGTAGATAGAACCTCAGGGCTTGAAGACACAGTGGAACAGCTGGAAGTCTCAAATAAAGAAAAGAATACATCTTAAAAGAGACATGCAGAGATTTGGAGACACCATGAGCACAAATTCATGAATTACAGGAAAGAAAAGACTCTCATGTCAAAGAAAATAAAAGGGGTGTACACGGAAAGTCCAGGGTGCAACGGTGCTTAGTGCTCCCTGTGACTCCACCAGGCTGCGCTCTCCCCCCACCCCTCTTAGTTTAAGTAATTTATTCAGATTACATCTCAATTGTTATCCCATCACTTGTATCTTCCCGTTCCCTCCTCCCTCTTTCACCCTACTCCCCTCCCCTAGGTCCATGACCAAGGTGACCTCCTCCCCCACTATATGGTCATAGGCTATCTATCAAGTCTCATCTTGGTAGCCCGCTTCCCCTTCCTATGAGTGCCACCAGGTCTCCAGACCAAGGAGAAGTGGTCAAATAGCGGGTACCAGAGTTCACGTCAGAGTCTGTCACCGCTCTCCACACAAATGTGGGGAATGTGCTGCCCATTGGCTAGATCTGGATGGGCTTCTAGGTTTACTGCACCCATTGTCCTTGGTTGGGACCTTAGTTGGCGCAAACTCCCCTGGGTTCAGATCTGCCTGTCATGATGATCTTCTTGTAGGTTTCTAGGACCATCTGGATCCTTCTATTTGCCCATTCTCTCTTACCTCTCTCACCTGGAGTCCCAATAGGATGTCCCAGTATCTAGTCCCATCTCCAGCTAATTGAAGACTTTCAGGGGGCATCCATGTTGGGCTAGCACCCAATTATAAGTGAGTATATATCATGTGCATCTTTCTGAGTCTGGGTTAACTCACTCAGGATGATCATTTCTACTTCCATCCATTTGCCTGCAATTTTCAGGATTTCCTTGTTTTTAATAGCTGAGTAGTATTTCGCGGTGTGAATGTAACACAGTTTCTTTATTCGTGATTCAGTTGAGGGGCATCTAGGTTGTTTCCAGATTCTGGCTGTTATGAATAAGGCTGCTATGAACATGCACTGCCAACTTGTACAGCCACTTTGGAAATCAATCGGGTGCTTTTTCAGAAAACTGGGACTAGTGGTCCCTCAAGACCCAGCTATTCCACCCCTTGGCATATACCCAAAAGATGTTCTACCACACAAAAGGCCGCCATCTCTTCCTGGTGTTCAGCTCTCCCAATGCCATCACATGACGAATATGCCCAAGACTCACCCTTTCCTTCCCTTATGCCCTCAATCTAATAAGCTTCACTGGACTGTCCACATCCACAGTGACATGCTTTACTACTATCTTAGGCGTTTGTTTCTTAATCCAAGCAAAGGAACAATCAAGCTTAAGGGTCACAACAGCACAAAGATAGCCAGGGAGCGCGAGAAAGCTTGCACACATCACTAACCCTCATGAGGACTGAAATGAAGACACACAGAGAGAAAACACCTGGCCTCTAGTTCTGCATAAAGGATTATGGAAGTCTCCAGTTCATCCTGGTTTTGTTCAGCAACGCAAACCAGTGGGAAAGCAAGCAGCTCTTCCTGCCTGTGCGAGAGAGGTGAGGCCATAAGGGAGTAAAGAAGTGACAGGAACTGTGGCGTCCACCAGCAGAGCCACAAGGTCCCCAGCAGCACAGGAGAGGAAGAGCAAGAGCAGGACCAGGGGGAAGAGCGAGGTCCCAGGAAGGCAGGCCTGGAGGTGCGGGAGTGTGTTTTGCAGAGTGACCAGCAGGGGGCGCGTGTCGGGGAGAGCGCTCGAGGTGCGTGAGGCTGCGGTTCCCTGCGGGAGGAGTAGGTTACTTGAGGTGTGGACTTTGTGTGAAACCAGAGAAGGCGGTTTGAGCAAGGCTGAGGTTGACAGTGTGGCTTGGAGCGTTGTTTGCAGTTTTCCCGCCACAGCCCTCTCGCGGTGTTTAGGAACAGACTGACGTCATTGCCTCTCTCAGTTAACTACGTTCAGAACACCCCTTGCTATCGCCGGCTCTGGTGGCGCAGGCCGGAAGGATTTGCTGAAGGAGGCAGAGGCAGGTGGATTTCGAGTTCCAGGACAGCTTGGGCTACACTTTTTTTCTCCTTCCTTTTTCCTTCCTCTAACCAACATACCTGAGGCTACCTCAGCTGATGAAATGCACACAGGCACTAAAAACATTTCACAACCTAAAAAACGTTTCCTGACCGTTGCTAAATACAAGTTAGGAACGGAAGATTCCAAAAGTACTTAAAAGTTGTAGGAAATGTTTAACGGTCTGACATAATATTTAAAGGTTGATGAATACAAATTAAATAGACTAGAAGGTCTAAAAAGATGTTTTCAGATAAATAAACTTTTAATATTCATCAATAGAGTTCTCACATGCTGTTGGAGCCCTGTCTGCTTATTATTCAGTCACAAGCTCAAGAGGGTAACTTCCCTTTGGCTCTCTTCTGGATGTGCACTTGTGCCTCTCCTTACCAGGTTTCAAAGGCAGGAGTCTACTGCTGCTGCCTTACAGACACCTGTTACCTTGGGTTTAGAAATACAGATATCAGTACAATGGTAATATTAGTCTATTCCCTTTTGTAAACTCAAATTCATGTGAGCTGAGTAAGCTAAAGAGATGTTGACAGGATTCTGTAAAAGCAAAGGCTTTGCCCAGCCCTGTGGCTGCATTCTGGTTTTCCTGGCCCAGGCTCTCAGGGGAGCACAGCACACACTGTACAGGCTCTATGGAAAGCCTCCCTAGGACAATGTTACAAGTAGATAGAACCTCAGGGCTTGAAGACACAGTGGAACAGCTGGAACTCTCAAATAAAGAATAGAATACATCTTAAAAGAGATGTGCAGGGATTTGGAGACACCATGAGCACAAATTTAAGATTTACGGGAAAGAAAAGACTCTCATGTCAAAGAAAATAAAAGGGGTGTACGCAGAAAGTCCAGGGTGCAACGGTGCTTAGTGCTCCCTGTGACTCCATCAGGCTGCGCTCTCCCCCCACCCCTCTTAGTTTAAGTAATTTATTCAGATTACATCTCAATTGTTATCCCATCACTTGTATCTTCCCGTTCCCCCCTCCCTCTTTCACCCTCCTCCCCTCCCCTAGGTCCATGACCAAGGTGATCTCCTCCCCCACTATATGGTCATAGGCTATCTATCAAGTCTCATCTTGGTAGCCCGCTTCCCCTTCCTATGAGTGCCACCAGGTCTCCAGACCAAGGAGAAGTTGTCAAATAGCGGGTACCAGAGTTCACGTCAGAGTCTGTCACCACTCTCCACACAAATGTGGTGTCCATTGGCTAGATCTGGATAGGGCTTCTAGGTTTACTGCACACATTGTCCTTGGTTGGGACCGTAGTTCGCGCAAACTCCCCTGAGTTCAGATCTGCCTGTCATGATGTTCTTCTTGTAGGTTTCTAGGACCATCTGGATCCTTCTATTTGCCCATTCTCTCTTACCTCTCTCACCTGGAGTCCCAATAGGATGTCCCAGTATCTAGTCCCATCTCCAGCTAATTGAAGACTTTCAGGGGGCATCCATGTTGGGCTAGCACCCAATTATAAGTGAGTATATATCATGTGCATCTTTCTGAGTCTGGGTTAACTCACTCAGGATGATCATTTCTACTTCCATCCATTTGCCTGCAATTTTCAGGATTTCCTTGTTTTTAATAGCTGAGTAGTATTTCGCGGTGTGAATGTAACACAGTTTCTTTATTCGTGATTCAGTTGAGGGGCATCTAGGTTGTTTCCAGATTCTGGCTGTTATGAATAAGGCTGCTATGAACATGCACTGCCAACTTGTACAGCCACTTTGGAAATCAATCGGGTGCTTTTTCCAGAAAACTGGGACTAGTGGTCCCTCAAGACCCAGCTATTCCACCCCTTGGCATATACCCAAATGATGTTCTACCACACAAAAGGCCGCCATCTCTTCCTGGTGCTCAGCTCTCCCAATGCCATCATATGACGAATATGCCCAAGACTCACCCTTTCCTTCCCTTATGCCCTCAATCTAATAAGCTTCACTGGACTGTCCACACCCACAGTGACATGCTTTACCACTATCTTAGGCGTTTGTTTCTTAATCCAAGCAAAGGAACAATCAAGGTTAAGGGTCACAACAGCACAAAGATAGCCAGGGAGCGCGAGAAAGCTTGCACACATCACTAACCCTCATGAAGACTGAAATGAAGACACACAGAGAGAAAACACCTGGCCTCTAGTTCTGCATAAAGGATTATGGAAGTCTCCAGTTCATCCTGGTTTTGTTCAGCAACGCAAACCAGTGGGAAAACAAACAGCTCTTCCTGACCGTGCAAGAGAGGTGAGGCCATAAGGGAGTAAAGAAGTGACAGGAACTTTGGCGTCCACCAGCAGAGCCACAAGGTCCCCAGCAGCACAGGAGAGGAAGAGCAAGAGCAGGACCAGGGGGAATAGCGAGGTCCCAGGAAGGCAGGCCTGGAGGTGCGGGAGTGTGTTTTGCAGAGTGACCAGCAGGGGGCGCGTGTCGGGGAGAGCCCTCGAGGTGCGTGAGGCTGCGGTTCCCTGCGGGAGGAGTGGGTGACTTGAGGCGTGGACTTTGCGTGAAACCAGAGAAGGCGGTTTGAGCAAGGCTGAGGTGGACAGTGTGGCTTGGAGCGTTGTTTGCAGTTTTCCCGCCACAGTCCTCTCGCGGTGTTTGGGAACGGACTGACGTCATTGCAACACTCAGTTAACTACCTTCAGAACACCCTTGGCTATTGCCGGCTCTGGTGGCGCAGGCCGGAAGGATTTGCTGAAGGAGGCAGAGGCAGGTGGATCTCGAGTTCCAGGACAGCTTGGGCTACACTTTTTTTTTCCTTTTTTTCCCTTCTTCTAACGAAAATACCTGCACTAATGTCAGCTGCTGAAATACACACAAGCACTAAAAACCTTTTACAACCCAAAAAACGTGTCCTGACCGTTGCTAAATACAAGTTACGAAGGGAAGCTTCCAAAAGTACTTAAAAGTTGTAGAAAATGTTTAATGGTCCGACATACTATTTAAAGGTTGATAAATACAAATTAAATAGACTAGAGGGTCTAAAAAGATGTTTTCAGATAAATAAACTTTTAATATTCATCAATAGAGTTCTCACATGCTGTTGGAGCCCTGACTGCTTATTATTCTGTCACAAGCTCAGGATGGTAACTTCCCTTTGGCTGTCTTCTGGATGTGCACTTGTGCCTCTCCTTACCAGGTTTCAAAGGCAGGAGTCCACTGCTGCTGCCTTACAGACACCTGTTACCTGGGTTTAGAAAATATAGATCTCAGTACAATGGTAAATTAGTATACTTCCTTTTGTAAACTCAATTCACATAAGCTGGGTAAGCTAAAGACATGAAGCCAGGTGTCTGTACAAGCAAGGGCTTTGCCCAACCCTGTGCCTGCGCTCTGGTTTTCCTGGCCCAGGCTCTCAGGGGAGCACAGCACACACTGTACAGACTCTATGGAAAGCCTCCCTAGGACAATGTTACAAGTAGATAGAACCTCAGGGCTTGAAGACACAGTGGAATAGCTGGAAGTCTCAAATAAAGAAAAGAATACATCTTAAAAGAGATGTGCAGGGATTTGGAGACACCATGAGCACAAATTCATGAATTACAGGAAAGAAAAGACTCTCATGTCAAAGAAAATAAAAGGGGTGTACACGGAAAGTCCAGGGTGCAACGGTGCTTAGTGCTCCCTGTGACTCCATCAGGCTGCGCTCTCCCCCCACCCCTCTTAGTTTACGTAATTTATTCAGATTACATCTCAATTGTTATCCCATCACTGGTAGCCACCCATTCCCCCCTCCCTCTTTCACCCTACTGTCCTCAGCTAGTCTATGACTAAGGGGACCTCCTCCCCCACTATATGGTCATACGCTATCTATCAAGTCTCATCTTGGTAGCCCACTTCCCCTTCCTATGAGTGCCACCAGGTCTCCCGACCAAGGAGAAGTGGTCAAATAGCGGGTACCAGAGTTCATGTCAGAGTCTGTCACCACTCTCCACACAAATGTGGTGTCCATTGGCTAGATCTGGATAGGGCTTCTAGGTTTACTGCACGCATTGTCCTTGGTTGGGACCGTAGTTCGCGCAACCCCCCCGGGTCCACATCTGCCTGTCATGATGTTCTTCTTGTAGGTTTCTAGGACCATCTGGATCCTTCTATTTCCCCATTCTCTCTTACCTCTCTCACCTAGAGTCCCAATAGGATGTCCCAGTATCTAGTCCCATCTCCAGCTAATTGAAGACTTTCAGGGGACATCTCTGGTGGGCTAGCATCCAATTATAAGTGAGTATATATCATGTGCATCTTTCTGAGTCTGGGTTAACTCACTCAGGATGATCATTTCTACTTCCATCCATTTGCCTGCAATTTTCAGGATTTCCTTGTTTTTAATAGCTGAGTAGTATTTCGCTGTGTGAATGTAACACAGTTTCTTTATTCGTGATTCAGTTGAGGGGCATCTAGGTTGTTTCCAGATTCTGGCTGTTATGAATAAGGCTGCTATGAACATGCACTGCCAACTTGTACAGCCACTTTGGAAATCAGTCGGGTGCTTTTTCAGAAAACTGGGACTAGTGGTCCCTCAAGACCCAGCTATTCCACCCCTTGGCATATACCCAAATGATGTTCTACCACACAAAAGGCCGCCATCTCTTCCTGGTGCTCAGCTCTCCAAATGCCATCATATGACGAATATGCCCAAGACTCACCCTTTCCTTCCCTTATGCCCTCAATCTAATAAGCTTCACTGGACTGTCCACACCCACAGTGACATGCTTTACCAATATCTTAGGCGTTTGTTTCTTAATCCAAGCAAAGGAACAATCAAGGTTAAGGGTCACAACAGCACAAAGATAGCCAGGGAGCGCGAGAAAGCTTGCACACATCACTAACCCTCATGAGGACTGAAATGAAGACACACAGAGAGAAAACACCTGGCCTCTAGTTCTGCATAAAGGATTATGGAAGTCTCCAGTTCATCCTGGTTTTGTTCAGCAACGCAAACCAGTGGGAAAACAAACAGCTCTTCCTGACCATGAAAGAGAGGTGAGGCCATAAGGGAGTAAAGAAGTGACAGGAACTTTGGCGTCCACCAGCAGAGCCACAAGGTCCCCAGCAGCACAGGAGAGGAAGAGCAAGAGCAGGACCAGGGGGAAGGGCGAGGTCCCAGGAAGGCAGGCCTGGAGGTGCGGGAGTGTGTTTTGCAGAGTGACCAGCAGGGGGCGCGTGTCGGGAAGAGCGCTCGAGGTGCGTGAGGCTGCGGTTCCCTGCGGCGAGGGGTGGGTGACATGAGGCGTGGACTTTGTGTGAAACCAGAGAAGGCGGTTTGAGCAAGGCTGAGGTTGACAGTGTGGCTCGGAGCGTTGTTTGCAGTTTTCCCGCCACAGTCCTCTCGCGGTGTTTGGGAACGGACTGACGTCATTGCAACACTCAGTTAACTACCTTCAGAACAGCCTCTGTTATCGCCGGCTCTGGTGGCGCAGGCCGGAAGGATTTGCTGAAGGAGGCAGAGGCAGGTGATCTCGAGTTCCAGGACAGCTTGGGCTACACTTTCTTTTCCTTTTTTTTCTCTTCCTCTCACGAAAATACCTGCACTAATGTCAGCTGCTGAAATACACACAAGCACTAAAAACCTTTTACAACCCAAAAAACGTGTCCTGACCGTTGCTAAATACAAGTTACGAAGGGAAGCTTTCAAAAGTATTTAAAAGTTGTAGGAAATGTTTAACAGTCTGACATAATATTTAAAGATTGATAAATACAAATTAAATAGATTAGAGGGTTTAAAAAGATGTTTTCAGATAAATAAACTTTTAATATTCATCAATAGAGTTCTGTTACGCTGATGGAGCACTGACTGAGTATTATTCTGTCACAAGCTCAGGATGTGAACTTCCCTTTGGTTCTTTTCTGGATGTGCACTTGGCCTTTCCTTACCAGGTCTCAAAGGCATGAATCTACTGCTGCTGCCTTACAGACACCTGTTACCTTGGGTTTCGAAAGTCTACATCTCAGTACAACAGTGATATTAGTATACTTCCTTTTGTAAACTCAAATTCATATAAGCTGGGTAAGCTAAAGAGATGTAGCCAGTGTACAAGCAAGGGCTTTGCCCAGCCCTGTGCCTGCACTTTGGTTTTCCTGGCCCAGGCTCTCAGCGGAGCACAGCACACACTGTACAGGCTCTATGGAAAGCCTCCCTAGGACAATGGAACAAGTAGATAGAACCTCAGGGCTGGAAGACACAGTGGAACAGCTGGAACTCTCAAAGAAAAGAATACATCTTAAAAGAGATGTGCAAGGGTTTGGAGACACCATGAGCACAAATTCATGAATTACAGGAAAGAGAAGACTCTCATGTCAAAGAAAATAAAAGGGGTGTACACGGAAGGTCCAGGGTGCAACGGTGCTTAGTGCTCCCTGCGACCCAATCAGGCCGCGCGCTTGTGCTCTCTCTCTCTCTCTCTCTTCCTCCCTCCCTCTATTAGTTTAAGTAATTTATTCAGATTAAATTTCAATTGTTATCCCATCACTGGTATCTTCCCGTTCCCCCCTCCCTCTTTCACCCTACTCCCCTCCCCTAGTCTATGACCAGGTAAAGCAAGCAGCTCTTCCTGACTGTGCAAGAGAGGTGAGGCCATAAGGGAGTAAAGAAGTCAGAGGAACTTGGCGTCCACCAGCAGAGCCACAAGGTCCCCAGCAGCACAGGAGAGGAAGAGCAAGAGCAGGACCAGGGGGAACAGCGAGGTCCCAGGAAGCCAGGACCTGGAGGTGCGGGAGTGTGTTTTGCAGAGTGACCAGCAGGGGGCGCGTGTCGGGAAGAGCCCTCGAGGTGCGTGAGGCTGCGGTTCCCTGCGGGGAGGGGTGGGTGACTTGAGGCGTGGAGTTTGCGTGAGATCAGTGAAGAGTGGTTTGAGCAAGGCTGAGGTTGCAGTGGGGTTTAGAGCGTTGTTTGCAGTTTTCCCGTCACAACCCTGTCGCGATGTTTGGGAACGGACTGACGTCATTGCATCTCTCAGTTAACTACTTTTAGAATCCAACAGACTCTCGCCGGCTCTGGTGGCGCAGGCCGGAAGGATTTGCTGAAGGAGGCAGAGGCAGGTGGATCTGGAGTTCGAGGCCAGCTTGGGCTACACATTTTTTCCTTCTTCTAACGAAATACCTGCAGTTCTGTGAGCTGTTAGAAACCGCTGTAAAATACAAGAGAAATCTTTAATTCACCTCCAAGCTGGGTCGCTACCGATCCCCCAAATGTTATGTGTCAGGAGCTACTTCGAGGCCGTGATCTCAGGTCCTTTTATCCTCTCAATGTCCCATAAGCAGAAAAGGGCCCCAAGACCACCCACGGCTTAACTTATTTTGTTCTCCCCACGGGATGGGTAGGTTCCTAGGGCAGGAAGGAATGTGGCCATAAAACTGGGTCTTTTATCAACTCTATCTCCCATGGGTCTCTTTGGGTCAGTCATTAGGCATTGCTATCTCTAGTGGGAGCTGCTCTTTGCAGCTAGCCAGATTATCTCCTGTAGGCCTATTTTTTTGTTTTTTAACCTGTGTCCCAGTTACCCTGAAATCCAATTTTAGTTCTTTTGGTATCTCAAGTGGGACAGCTGGAGCTCTCAAACAAAGAAAAGAATACATCTTAAAAGAAATACGCAGGGGTTTGGAGACACCATGAGCACATATTAATGAATTACAGGAAAGAGAAGACTCTCAGGTCAAAGAAAAGAAAAGGGGTGCACAGAGAAGGTCCAGGGTGCAAACAGTGCTCTTAGTGCTCCCTGTGACTCCATCAGGCTGCCGTCTCTTACCTGTGTTCAGCTCTCCAAATGCCATCATGTGTTGAATATGTCCAGGGACTCACTCATTCATTACTTTGTAGGCGCCAGATCTAATAAAGTTAACTAGACACGATCGCAACCACACTCACAGTGACATGCTTTACCAATATCTTAGGCGTTCTTAATCCAAGCAAAGGAATAATCAAGGTTAAAGGTCACATCATCATAAAGATGGCCAGGGAGCGCGAGAAAGCTTCCACACATCACTAACCCTCATGAGGATGGAAAGGAAGACACACAGAGAGAAAACACCTGGCCTCTAGTTCTGCATGAAGGAGCTTGGAAGTTTCCAGTTCATCCTGGTTTTGTTCACCAAGGTGAACCAGCGGGAAAGCAAACAGCTCTTCCTGACTGCAAGAGAGGTGAGGCCATAAGGGAGTAAAGAAGTGACAGGAACTTTGGCGTCCACCAGCAGAGCCACAAGGTCCCCAGCAGCACAGGAGAGGAAGAGCAAGAGCAGGACCAGGGGGAACAGCGAGGTCCCAGGAAGACAGGCCTGGAGGTGCGGGAGTGTGTTTTGCAGAGTGACCAGCAGGGGGCGCGTGTCGGGAAGAGCGCTCGGGGTGCGTGAGGCTGCGGTTCCCTGCGGGGAGGGGTGGGTGACGTGAGGCAGGGAGTTTGCCTGAGACCTGGGAAGAGCGGCTAGGGCAGGGCTGAGGCTGACGGTGGGGTCTGGGGCATCCCCCGGAGTTTTCATTCCGTGTGGGAAGTCAGTGACGTCAGTCCTCTCTCTGTTAACTATTATCTCTATGACTGTTGCAACTGCCGGTTCTGGTGGCGCAGGCCGGAAGGATTTGCTGAAGGAGGCAGAGGCAGGTGGATTTCGAGTTCCAGGACAGCTTGGGCTACACGTTTTACAACCTTCTTTCTTTTCTTTTTTTCTAACTTCAACAAGGCCACAGACACACATCACTACAAACATCCGTAAACGTGCCGCAATTCCGAGACCCACTCTCCTCCTAGCTCGGCCTCTCGCGCCGTTGGCCGAGCTGGCTCTTGCACACAGCTCTCAACAATTCCTCCAAAGGAGGTAATGCAATTCACAAGCTCTTGCGCAGGCATAGGGGCACATGCCCGACCCTCCCTTACTCCACACTCCTGTCCTAACCCGATCCCTTCTTTTCAATCCGTGTCCTCAATCCTGTAGATCTTTACGTTCTATTTTGCTAGTGCTGTAACGGGAAAGCAGTGAGTAGCGGTCGCCCTGACCAGAAATGATCGCTACAAAGAGTTCCGTTTTGTGTGTGCGTGTGCGTGTGTGTGTGTTTCCTACCGAAGTTTAGGAAATGGAGGAAAACAAAAACAGGCAATGTCACCAGCCTTTGGCCACGCCTACTACCTACATCAGATCCCGAATCCCATCCGCGGGCGGGCTGGAGAGATGGCTCAGCCGTTAAAGGCTAGGCTCACAACCAAAAATATAAGAGTTCGGTTCCCAGCACCCACGGCTGTCTCTCCAGCCACCTTTTTTGTCTTACGCGGCACGCAAATTTAAAAATTGACATTTAAAAAGGAAAATAAAGAAAAACTAAGCCAAAAGGAAAGAATTGACGCCTCTCAAGTTGAAATTATCTTTTATGGACAATCTCTTTTAGTTCAGTTTTTAAGCAATTCAATCAATTTCAATTAACTGGCTTTATTCAAGCCATTTTCAAATCTACACATGATCTCAGTGCTCCAGACACTCAAAGCCACACTTCTCAGGCTGCTCTGCACCGTCTCTCTGCTGCCTGGTGTCCTTGACATCAACTTCAGGACTCACAGGGTGGTGCTCGCAGCGAACACCCAGCCCAAAAGATCCGCATTCCCACCCTCTCTGCTCTGCACCCTGCATATGACCCAGGGACCTGTGCTCTGGTGTCTGCCCTGTTCACTTAGCATCATGACCTCTTTTATCCACACGGTGCCTGGTGCGTTCTCTTTCCTCCCCTGCGGTTGGCTGTTGCTGGTCTTGCTTCAGTCACCCACCCAACTGTCACCACTTTTCCTACCCTGCTTTCTCCCCCCCCCCAATTCTTTATCCTCTTCCTCCTCTTCTTGCTGTCCTCTGTCACAACACCCACCCCCACCCCCACCACCCATTAAGTCACTAGTGCGCAAGCAATCCCACTAATACACTTTATCTCATCCTAAGCTCATGTGCTGATCTGTCTCCTGCTATTCCGTAGGGACCTCAGGGATCTCTCCCCCAGACACCTGTAGCAGGGCCCAGGTACACATTCAGAGTGTTGTTAATGCCCGGCTGGTGCTCTGGAGAGGGTCCAGAGTAAATTCTCTCTGGGATTGGATTGCGGGTGCCCTTCTTGTTCACTTTATCTCTTGGATGGCCAGAGCTGATGGCTCAGGCAACCGATCAGGATTGAAAGACGAAAAAGGAAGGAAAGGGGAAAAAGAGCCCAAGGTTTCTTCTCTAGGGACTGGCTGTACTGTGGCTGAGGAGAACTTAAACTGACCACCTTTTTTTTCCTATGGCTGAGGCTGTAAAAGCGGCTTCTGGCTAGAAACTGCACGGGGTCGTAAAAGGAGGCTCTTTGATCTGTAGATAGGCCTCTTTACGGAGATCTCCAATAAGTTGGTGTAAACGTAGGCTTATTAGCTGTAGAAGGCTGATGGCCCTGAGTCTGCTAACTTATTTGCGAATCTACAGAGAAATAAGAAGCAAGAGAGAGATAGAAAATAAACCACTTACATACATACATTCAAGAGAAGAGGATCAGGAGAAAAGGTGGATGAAATCAGGCATCTTAACTTCAACTGAAGTTGAGCTGCTCCATTTTTTCTCTCCTCTGTTCTCCCCCTCATGTTTATTGTAGCCCATATTTATACTTCTGAGAAAAGGGAATTACCTCATAGCCAGAAGAGTACAGTTAATCACAAAAGCAGATGAATTCTAAAATACAACAGGTTACATGCTTTAAATCTAAACATTTCTTATCTATGTATCCATTACATAAGTTCATGGTGAGTTCAGAATGACAAAGATTGACAGGGTCTAAGGTTAATAGGGTCAGAAACTTACAAGAATATACAACTTATCAGTTAGGACGGACCTGACTATACATTATCCAGCTATCTCTTAGTTCGTTATGAGCTCAGGACAATAATTTTGTCTGTCTTTCATTCTAAGAAACAGAGTAAATTCAGACATCTCTAGGTAACTTCATTCCACATAGGTTCACATGGAGTTTAAACAAATTTGGCTATATTTATGGTCAAATACCAGGATTCGTGGTGCCATCTGCGGTGGAGGCTTATCTGAAGCCACAAATCTGCTGGTAGGCTACCCTAGTGAGGCATCTGGAGGTCCACAAAGGTATTTATTGCAGCCATAAACTAACTTTAACTTTTAAAACTATTTGAGCCAAATCAGGAATTTCATAATCAGGGATTAATTCATCTGGATAACAAAAAGTACATCTTCAATAAGATCCTCTAGGAAGTTTGCTCAATCAGAGCTGGTCAGTACCCAGAAAATAACAATTCACACCAATGCCAGATGTATTTACTTTTGGTTTTTCGAGACAGGGTTTCTCTGTGTAATCTTGGCTATCCTGGACTCGCTTTGTAGACCGGGCTGGCCATGAATGTAGTCCTGGCTGTCCTGGACTCACTTTGTAGACCAAGCTGGCCTTAGACTCACAGTGATTCACCTGCCTCTGCCTCCCTGGGTGCTGGGATTAAAGGCATGCTCCACCATGCCCGGCTCTAATGCCAGATTTCAGAGAGATGCAGCAGGGCACAATTGACAGGGTAGTCAGAGGTTGGAAGCAATTCTGGGGCACATCACGATACAGACCTTGCAAATATCGGATCACCTCCAGAGATCTCTCATGCCTCCTGGACTTTCCCAAATCAATGGCTGCCGACAGCATGTTAGAGGCTGGAAGCAGTTTCGGGGTACATCATGGTATAAGACCTTGCAAACACCAGATCACCTCCTAGACAGCCCACATGCCTAGTGAGCCCCCTCAACAGGGCGGCTCTTGGCAGAGTGTCTGCTCACTGACAGGGCTCCTCTGGAGTGTCGAGTCTGGCCCTTGGGCTACATACAGCTCTGGCTGTTTCTCTAAGGTCTGTCAAAGGTGATGCTGCAATGATGTGCACTACCAGCTAGGCCACTAACATCCTCCGTGCTTCTGCTGCCACAGTATGATGCCGGGGCTGGCAGTGGCTCAGGGGTGTGGTCCTATGTGATTACAATCCTGTGTCCCAAATGAGTGAATGAAACTACCGTATAGCATTGTGTCATTTGGTGCATAGCTAGTAAAATACGTGGCGTGACTGCTCAAGGTCCTTTCCGATGACGTCTGAGCACCAGGTCTGGCTGGTCTATATGGAGTAAAATCTGATTGGATGTCTTCTGAGATGCAGGAGTCCCCTAACCAATTACCCTTACCTGTGTTCAAAACCCTTAGGGGACAGGGGAAAGAATTTTCTGGATTAGCAAATGGCTGTGGGTTTTAGAAAAGCTGAGCAAGGAAAGAACTCCTAGTTTCCTTTTCTGGCAACTGACCTCAGGAACCTAACTCCCTGATCTCCATAACCAAAATGATGGGCCCCTTCCACTGCCTCTGGAAAAGCCAGTAACTCCAAAGGCAGTTGAGGGAGGAAAAGTTCCACGCTGTGGCCATCAGGTGGAGAAGAGGGAGCTGTGTTCACAGAACAGCCCAGTGACAGGGTGGCTGGTACAATCTGGGGTGTAGCTATCAACTTACAGTTAACAGTTCATCAGGAAAGAGAGCTGAGGTGAGAGGGAAAGCAGAAGCCACAGAGCAACACTGGCACTGCCTTGCTCCTTGAGTCTCGCTCAGTTTGCTTTCACATACACCCCCAGAACCACCCACTCAGGATCGGCACAGCCCACAGAAGGATGGGCCCTTCCATATCTGTCATGGGTCAAGAACTGCCCCCTCCCCCTGGCCTCACCAATCTGATGGATGCCATTTCTCAGCCGAGGGCCCCTCTTCCAAGGTGACCCCAGCTTGGGTCAAACTGACAAACCTAACCAGCACACTGGGGTTTCTTCAGCCATTCTCACAGACTCCAAGGCCATCTCTTCTTTTATGACCTGCTGTTTCTTGTGTGTGTGTGTGTGTAGGGCGCGGGTTGTTGGAGATGTCTTTAAGCTGGAACAACAAGAGAAAGGCCAAACAGGTCTAGGTTGAAGTAGCCATGTGCCTTAGTTACTTTGCTACAGCTGTGAAGAGACACATGACCAAGGCAAGGGATAAAAGAAAACACTTAGTTGGGACTTGCTTACAGCTTCACAGATCGCAGCAGGGAGCACAGCAGCGGGCATGGGCAGCCATGGCACTGGAGCAGAGGCTGAGAACTTACATATTGTCCTTAAGTTAGAGACACACAGAGAGAGGTGGGGGGGAAGAGGAGAGTGGAGGTGGAGAGGGAGAGAGGGAGGGGAAAGGGAGGAGGGAGAGAGGGAGGGGAAAGGGAGGAGGGAGGGAGGGAGAGAAGACAACTAGAAATGGGATTTTAAAATCTCAAACCCCAGTCCCAGTGAAATTCCTCTTCTAACAAGGCCATACTTTTGAATCCTTCCCAACGGGGAACCAAATACTAGGATAATTAGCCTATGCCATTCTCACTTGAAGCACCACATCACGTCATCGTTTTTTTACAAAATGTTTCCTAAATTATTACTGTAGTGGATATAAACATGTTTCTGTTTTGATCCCAAGTGTGGGATGGGGATGTTTATCCACTTAGAAGTCAAACCACTTTGTGGGGGAGCTTGGTTGTTGCCAGCTGAAAACCATCCTAGAACAGACTCTGAGAGTATATATATATATACACACTCAAAACAGGAGTCTGGGCTTCTTTGGGAGTTGGTATTGTTTGACTGTTATGAGCTCCAGCTAAGGGTTCCTGTTGCTCCCGGTTCCAGCAGCAACTTTGGTGGGATTGCTGGTCTGCTGAAATCCTGCTGACTACACCAGGGGAATCGTTCCTAGGAACTGATACCCAGAAGGCTTCACTCTTGTTTTCCTTAATCTCTTTTCCCTCTTGTTTAGGGTACATTCATTTAATAAGTTCATAATAAAGTATACTTGTTAAGGAGATTGAGCCTACATATTATTATTATCATTTTGTGTGTGGAGGGGTTGTTTGTTTTTTGGGTTTTTGTTGTTGTTGTTTGTTTTGTTTCTGTTTGTTTTGTTTAGGCTAGGGCTTCTCTGTATAGGCCCAGATTTCCTGGAACTCACTCTGTAGAGTAGGCCAGCTCAGAGTCTGAGACCCAAGTGCTGCAATTAAAGGCACGGGCCACCAAGCCCAGCTGTTAAATCCAGAGCCAAGTGGGGTTACGGCTGAACAATTGAAAGCCCCTTTCCCTGTTTTTAGTCACCCACTGCAATCCCATATGGCCAAAGTGTAGTATACAGCACAACTCACAAGTGGCCAACAGGGTACTGTCCAGGCTGTGCGAACCCCTAAATTAGTGACGTGGGAGGCAGGAGTTGAGCTAGGCTTTCATTTTGCCTTATTGGGTAGGGCGAACACTTGCTGAGCCACAGCCAGAAGAAACAAACACTGGTCCTTTGGGTTGGAAGAGAGGCATCTGTTTGGAACTGACCTGCGTCTCCTTTTCCTTGAACACGCACTCCAGCGTTCTTGGGGTGACGCCCTTAACTAAGCAAGTCACTGTTTTCATAGCTTGGGTTGCTCTTAGTTTTCATGCAATGTATTCTCAAGGTGTATTTATAAATGGTTCTGACTGTTGCAGAAATGAAATAGTTCAATGTTTAAAATGTATTCTGCAGCATCTCAATTCTTGCATTGAACATTATGTTTCTGAGAACTTCTGTGTCCTAGTCTAGTGCACAAACGGGTTCTTGTTGGATGTCAGGTAGTGTCCCACAGCATCCATACATCCTAATGTTTCCATAGTACTATTAACTAACTCCTAATTTTCCGGACTGCTAAAAATGTGTGCTATTGTGATGATTTTGTTCATCCTTTAAGCATATATCTATGTTTGGGGGTCAAATGTCATTTTGAATAAAATTATTGTAGCATATTTTGAGTATGTTTAATGTTAGTGGTTATGGTAAGGAGTTTTACATAACAAATATTTATTCTCCCATTAATTCTAACATAGCACCATCCCAATTGAAAAATATTCTAGCCAATAGAGAAGATGTTTAGTGGTCCCTGTAGGGAGTTTTTAAAAAATGTTATTTAATTTATTGTTGTTGTATGTGAATATGGTGGGAGGAAATGCACATGACATGGCATGTCCTTATTAAGATACATAAACAGGCTTCAGAGTACAACTCTGTGGAGCTCTTTCATTCTACCTTTATGCTTTCTGGGGATCGAACTCACATTGCCTGGCTTCCACGGCAAGCCGCTTTGCCTGCTGAGCCCTTTCACAGACCCTCTTTTTAATTTTTTTTTTCACTCAGTTGAAACAATACACACCTACAGTACCATCCATGCCCTTGGGTACAGAGAGACTTTGCTCTCTATAATCTGTTGGAGGTTGGTCTGATGTATTTTGATGCTGATTACTGCTTGCTGTCTCTGGGACCCACCTTGCCTGAGAGCCTAACCTGTTTGACCAATAAAAGGCCTTCACACCTGGGCAGGGCAAATGGGATAGGCATGGCTAAGGTTGCCAGGCTGGGAGAGACAGAGAGAATCTTGGGAAGAAAAGAGACCAGAGGAGAAGAGAGGAGAAGAAGGCCACCATGGGTTAGATGGGAGAGGAGTACATGGCCCACATGAAGAACATTAACACGTATATGGGGTTATGGATGGGAGGAATTTTGATAGAAATTATTAGAAACAGATGGCGTGGGATTGGGACAGGTAGTCCATACCTGCCCCATTAAGGAAGTAGTTTAGAGGATTAATATCTGCCCTGCCCCAGGTTAACTAAGGCTATTTTAAAATAAAACAGGTGTCTGTGTCTTGACTGATTGCTAGCGGGATAGAAAATACTGCCGTAATAATAATTTTAGGCCTGATAATAAACATTATTAGGCCATACTGGTATAATAACAATAATCACTGTCCATTCTATTGCAAGAACCCAACACAATATGCTTCCTTAGAATATTGCATGTATTTCTTAACATGGGTTGTGTGCTCCTCCTCTCCTACCTGTTGTGCTCGCTTACTACGCTGTCGTACTGCTGACATGAATGTCATTCCTATTAGCTTGTCATAAATCATAATGCAATGAGAACTCTGATATGACTTTGTTTCTGGTCCTAGGGTAGGTCAGGGGCTCTGTGTGTAGCTGCGTGTTTGTTCCTTTATCTGTCTGTATCTCCACGTCTCTCAAATGTCAGAATTATAAGACAGCATCAGAATTGCCAGATCTAGAGACTCGACCATTAAATATTCCTCAAAATTAAAATACACCCAATATGGACTGGAGAGGTGGCTCAGAGGTTAACAGCACTGAGTGCTCTTTCAGAGGTCCTGAGTTCAATTCCCAGCAACCACGTGGTGGCTCACAACCATCTATAATGTGATCTGGTGCCCTCTTCTGGCCTGCAGGTGTACATGCAGGCAGAGCAC
The DNA here is from genome assembly GCF_964271855.1 of Acomys minous. Lineage (NCBI taxonomy): Eukaryota > Metazoa > Chordata > Mammalia > Rodentia > Muridae > Acomys > Acomys minous. The sequence goes on from NC_140500.1 coordinate 17,947,742, forward strand.
TGTATACAGATTAATAAGTAAATAAATCTTTGGAAAAAAAATATCCCCAATATAGTAACAGTATCTGTCATCAAAGTGCATAGTATCCATCTTAGATATCTGATAATAGCTATTGATAGTTGGCAATCTATTATGATAGATACCTATTCTTATTTGTTCATAGCCATTGATTTTTTTTTTTCTTTCACAATTCCCCTCGATTATTCATCCCATCCAGCAAATTCTTTACTTAGACACTGCAGCTTTCCCACCTGGAAGCTTGATTCACATTGTTTCTTTTTTAAATATAAAATCTTCCGTGTCTACAGTGTTTTGAATGGTTTCCTCTGCTGAGCTTGATTTGTAACAGGTGTGCTTGCCCTGAGACCCTGGCTCATCCTCAGCCACCCTACCAACTGCCAACGTGCTATGAAAAACACACCCTAATAGATGTGGGTGGGACTGCGTGACTGAAGCCTGCTGCCCAGAATGGTGTGGTTTCGTTGCTTTTGAGTAGCAGGCTGCTACTCCAGGCTTGTGGGAGGTCTTACCTTTCTCTTTACCCTGTACAAGCTTCATCTCCCCAGCTTCCTCTCAGCTGATGCTCAGCACCAGCTTCTGTCCTAAGTTCCCACTAAGTCACACACTGTGTCACCCCAGAGCTGTGTGCTTCTTTTCTTTTTCTCAGGGCAATTTGGGGTCTGAGGCTATACAGTACGACTGGCCTTCTCTGGTAAACACTTAGGGACATCTGAGAGGAACTGACCACGCACCCCCCACCACACACACACACACACCCTGAGGCAACACACAAATATGACCCCAAACACAAATCTTGCTAGTTAGCGTAGAGAAGTATAAAAGTATCTTTTACTCTCCTGAAGTAATGGTCATCTTGGAGGCTTACAGCCCGTCTGTTAACCTAGACCTAGTCCTGGAAGCTTCTAGCCTCCATGCAATCTAATCCAGGCCTAGAGTGTTTTCAGCCTCTGAGACTTAACTGCTAAACAAGCTCACCCTTTCTAGCTCTTTCTGAGCTCTGGCTGGCTGGTTCGACTCAGCTGTTCTGGCTCAACAAAACTCCTCTCCAAGCTGACTGATTCCACTTGGCTTCTCTCTCAGTTTCTGACTGAGTCGTTCTACTCAAGCTAACTCTAGCAATCGCTTCTAGCCTCTGGCTCCTTCTCACTCTCTGGCTCGTTCTGTCTTCATCTGTGTCTAACTTGTTCTCTCTGTAACCTGTCTCTGTAGAACTGTCCCGGTAAAAACTGCCTCTGGACTCCACCAACAGAACTGCCACAAACTCAACCCAACTGCACTGCCTCTCCACTCACTGATTCCATTGAACTGATTCTATAGCACTGACTGGAACTCAGAGGTCTGCGTGCCTCTGTCTCCTGAATCTAAAGGCGTGTTTGCATTCCAGCAGATCGCACAGACCTAGAAGGTCACTGGATGTGATCTCTTGCCAGAACAGCCTTGCTCTGAATTGAAAATCCTCTACAGGATGATGCTTCCAAAGACACATTTGTCCTAACCCCCCCCCCCCTCCATCCTGTATACCAAGCACCTTACTTGTCAAAAAGACTTTTCAGATATGATTTTAGTAAAGACCTTGAATTGGAGAGATTTTTTCTGAACCAAGTAGGTAATCATGAGATTCCTCAATAGAGAACACAGGGCATCAGAGAAAAACTTATAAAGATGCTGTGCTGTTGGCTCTTAGGAAGGAGGAAGGGGTCCTTGCCATGGAAGGCAGGCTGCCTCTAGAGACCATGAGGCCAAGGACGTTTACCCTTAGCCCTCCAAAAGGAGCCTGGCCCTACTGTAGATTTTCTTTGTAAAGAATTTAGTTGAATACAATCCATAGGGACTTGTCATAGTCACAGTCCTCAGAACATAACCTTTCTTACACACATGATTTGAACACTCCCATGTTTGACACACTGTGCTGTTTTCTGAGAACACAGAAGTGAATTACACACAGGACCTTCCTATTCGTTTACCGGAAGTAAGATGGACTGCAAAGCAAAAAAGGGCTCAATGAAGTTGGGGAAGAACACTGAGGAAAGTGTTTTCCTGAGTGAGCTATTGTTGGACCCTAGAGTCCACTCAGGAGTAGGGGGTCATCGCAAGAGACCACTCGGGGACCACAGTGTTGATGCAAAAGCACAAGGTTTATTGCTGACGCGCATCAGGGGGCCTCAGCACTCACTCGGGAGGGAGGGAGGCACCCCCAAGTCACCGTTACAGACTTTTTAAAGGCTAAAACCGCAAAGGTTAGGAGGGGCTGCGTGCCCTATGTTAGGATTGGCTCTGGTGGTCGCTAGGGGTGCTTGTCTAATTATTATTGGCTATTGCAGGGGTCGTTGGCCTCGGGAGCTGTTCTTGGCAAAGAGGGGTGTTGGGGAGTTTCCAGAGAATTTCCAGATGGTAATTGTTTACCTTAGTTGAAATTGTTTATCTCGGGTGGCCACCTTGATCTCAGAAACTGAAGCTGAGCTGGCCTTCAATTCTTTTTGGGTCATTTTCCCAAGCTTGCCTGGGTCACGTTCCCAGGCTGGCTGAGAGAGAGGGCCTTACACTATGCTTGTATTTATCTAAAAATAAAACCACAGACTAAAACAGATGCGGTCCACTAGAACTTTACATCTTCTTGTTTATTAATTTTGCCTGTATGTGTACAGCCCAAGAGTAGACATCAAAGGACAATTTCATGGGGCTGGTTTGCTTGTCCTACCGTGTGAATCTAGTTGTTGGACTCAGGTCATCAGGCTTAGAGCCAGGCACTTTTGCCTTCTGAGCCATGTTGCTGGCCCTGTGTGGTGGTACCCAGCTATCTTCATGATCACCTGGGAATTACATAGAGACCTTGTTACAAAGCAACATTCACAAAAGGGGCATTCGTTTTCCTTCATCTAGGTTATAGCCTAGGCATGCGGCCTGAGGGACACACAGCTGAGCCTTTGTGGAGAGGCTGCACAGCAGGGTTTGGAGGGCCTTTAAAAAGGTCTTCTGCTAGCTGTCCATGCTCCTCCTCAGTGGCTGGAGCTATGACGAGGCCATCTACATTTGGAGCAGGTTTGTGTGTGTGTGTGTGTGTGTGTGTGTGTGTGTGTGTGTGTGTGTGTGTATTTTGGTCTAAACTCCAGTAGATCTGCACTTAGGGTCCTATCAAACAATACCCGTTATGATGCAGAACCTGGCTACTGCTGTCATTGCTATGGCAACCCTGGTGGCTCCTGAGGTGTGGCTGTAGCCTCCAGTTTCCCTGTAATAACCAATGGCTCTTTCTGGCGTGATATATCATGTTGAACTCTGTAAGGTGTGTTCAAGGCATGTGATTGGTGCTCGCTGTCATGAGTGGCCTCACTGAGGGTGATTTCCAGTTCTGCTGTGAAGTATTTTACACACGTATCAAAGTGGTGCTGAAAGGGCTTTAACGATGGACATGACTGGGTCTGTGTTTTACCATTCCGGGGAAGTGGGTCCATTCAAAATGGCTAACTATGCTCACACTCAAGAGTGGTCTCTGTACTCTTTGATGAGACAACGTTATGGGAGGTTCCCAAGGCCCGTGAAGTCTCTGTTTCTGTAAACAGGAACAGCTGTGCAAACGGACAACTCCTACCCATGCGATTCTGCACTGGCTTCCTTGGGTTTCAGAGTCCTCACTGGCCAGCCTCAGTTCTGCATACATTACACACGGGGCTTTCTTTTATCACCAAGAGAAAAGTTTTACGTTGATGATGGAGCTGACAACATCTACCCCAGATGTCACTAGCATGTTGAAGATTTTGAGTGAAGTCATACTAAGTAAATGTTTTGAAAATGATGGCCAATAAGTGGGAGAGCACAGAAAAGATTGAAGTTTGTAGGAATGCTGGGGATTGGCTCTTGCGTGTAAACACACGCCCTATCTCCACATCACACCTCCAGCCTGGGGGCGTATATTTCTTTCTTTCCATAACCATGGGTGCTCTGATGACTCTTTGTACAGGCCGACCCAGTGATCAGAAGCCCCCTTGTAGTTCTTCAGGAAATTTCATCATAAACTACCAAAAGCAAGTACTTGGATCTCTCAGTTTCAGATGACCATGGAGGGTCTCCCATTACAGCGCCCTCTCCAGGTAGTAGCAGGTTATAACTGAGGGTCATTGACTTTGGAGTCACAGTAACCCCAGGTCTCTGGGGATGCATTTTACACCTATAACCCAAAGTACATTGATGACTACCCATCTCTCTGTGGCTAACAAAGTCCCTTGTTAAGCCTGTCCTTGCAATTATTAACAGTAGTCACCTTCAGTATGCAACACTTGCCAACTTGAAAGAAGACTCACATGACCACCGGCTATCCCAGGCGACTGCACGTCTGGCCTTGCAGGTTGACTATGAGCGCTACGTGAGAGAGTGTCTCTGGGATGCCTCAGGGCCTCAGCTAGAAATGTTACCCTCAGCAAATGGCATGCACTAATATGTCCTCCGTGTCCCCCAGTGCCTAGGGTGGAATCCTTCCTCCTGCTTCACTTTTAAGCTCCCTATCTTAAGTCAGTAAACATTCAATGGGAAGACAAATAGGCAAGCTAACTCCTGGTTCTTTCTTTGACCTCTCCAGGCTGTCCAGCTGTCCAATGGAGCCAGATGGGCCTCTAGGTCCATGCAGGAGGTCTGCCCGAATGTCCAGTTTCTCATGAATTCAGAACAATAAAAACATTTCCAAATCCAATCCAGCCACTTGGGCAGGTGGCATAGCAAGGTCCACAGCTCTCCATGACTTTTTTTTTTCTTTCTCACTAAAATGCAGACAGCACCATGAAAAATCATAAACATTTCTGGGTCTGGTCTCTTTGTCTAGCCATCCAAACCTCAGTTGTGAGGTGAGTGCTTGGACTGTAGCTCTCCTAACTGACCACGAGGGACGACTCCTGGCATGTGGGTCGCCAATCCAGAGTCTTCCGGTGGAGCTCTAAGGAAATGTGCTCTCTTCTTCTCCTTCTCCTTCTCCTTCTCCTTCTCCTTCTCCTTCTCCTTCTCCTTCTCCTTCTTCTTCTTCTTCTTCTTCTTCTTCTTCTTCTTCTTTTCTCTCTCTCTCTCTCTCTCTCTCTCTCTGACAGAATCTCACTGTATCCTCCTGCCTGGCCTGGATTTCACACTGAGGACTGTACTAGTCTGGAGCGTGTAGCAATCTTCCTGCCTGTGCTTCCTGAGTCCTGGGACTAAAGACATTTTACCCTGCAAGGAAATAATTTTTAGGCCATCAGCCCCTGGGGACTGTCCTGATTCCTGGAATCCTACAGCTTCCTTTCCCATAATCCTCCTTTGCTTCCTCCTTTCCTTGACACAAGAAAAAAAATCTCCCCGTTTGTCTACATTTTACTATAGAGACATATCAGCATGCAAAACATGGCAGAGTCTAAATTGGTGTCAGAAAATGTGGATAATTTTGGGGTAAGTTCCATTAGGTGCATAAAAAGAAGGTATATTCTTTGTGTTTGTGTGAAATGTTCTGTACATATCTATTAGGTCCTTTGGTTTATATGCCTGTTAGCTCCCACTATTAGCGTGTGAGAGTCAATACATTTTGTCTGTAGTAATATTTCTTTTACAAACTTGGGTGTCTTTGTGTTTAGGATTAGATGTTAAGAATTGAAATGTCATCTTTGTGGGTTTTTCCTTTAATGAGTATGCAGCGTCCTTCCCTATCTACTCTGCTACATTTATTTTGAAGTATATTTTGTTAGATATTAAATTGGCTACACTTGTGTCCTTCTTAGGTACCTGCTCGGACTATCTTTTTCCAGTCCTTTACTCTGAGGTGGTGTCTGTCTTCAATGTTGTTCCCTTGAAGGGTGGGACCTGTTTCTGCATTCATTCTGTTAGTCTGTATCTTCTTAACTGGGGAATTGAACTCACTGATGTTGCTAAGAAGAGGGATTCAGTGCCAGCGATGCATGGAGTAACAGGCTGCCTTGACTTTTTTCTTATCTCTGTGATCCACATAACTGACAGAGAGAACTTCTGGGAGAATTTGTTCTGGCTCAAAGGTCAAAGAGGACAGGCCATCATGGTTCCAGGGACCTCAGAAGGAGCCCTGCACTGGCCTGGGGTGACAGGGGTGTACGGTAACTGCTTATCGCCTGACATCAACCGGGATGCAGAGAGCTGGGCCTGCGGCTGGAATATGAAGCGCAGCCCCCAGCTGCAGCAAGCAGTCGGGTCCCAATGGTCCTGGACCTCCACAGACAGCCCCACGAGATGGAGACAAGGTGTTTAAGCACATTAGCCTATGGGACATTTCACCTTCAAGCCAGGCCAGAATTGCGGAGCGCTCCGTTCCTTCCTTTCACCAGCTCAGGAAGAATTCACAGACAAAACACTCCTTCGAGACACCGGGGCCTCTAAAGAGCTCCTGACTCTCTGGAAAGTGACTGTGAAACCAGTCTAGTCCAGTCCTTATCTCCAGTTTGTTCCCACACATAGGGTTCCATCTCAGAGCACAGCTTCCTCCCCTGTTGACTTACCACGGTGGGCTGAGAAGTCAAGGAGTCATATCATCTTGTTCTCCCTGGGGCCGACCATGGATGGCTGCATTGTACTTGCTTATAAGTACCAGTAGGTGGAAAGTACTGTGTTTGCTTGCTTGCTTGCTTGCTTGTTTTTTCAAGACGGGATTTCTCTGTGTAGCCCTGGCTGTCATGGATTGCACACTGTATACCTGGCTGGCATTAAACTCACTGATCCACCTAAGGCATGTTCCCTGACACTGGGGCTCTCAAAAGCACTTTTGACTTCACTGATAGATGCAACAGGCATTCAGAAGGACTGACAGGGAGGAAAGGGGAAAAAAGAGAGATGTGCCAAGCCTGTTGGTGAACCTGAAGCTAGTTGGGAATGCAAAATATCCACGCTGTTGTGAAAGGGAGTAGGGCCTATCATTGAAGAACCAAAGAAACAAATGGATTGTTGAATATTCAGTCAGGGACTAAATGAATGTATGAGCCAATGACAAAGAGTACCAAATGATCCTGCCACCTGCCACGGGGCGCATATCTGAAAGGTGAGCACACAAAGTACGTTGTCATTGTGACAGGATTCACAAGAGCCAAAGGGTAGACGCAGGTAAAGTCGCCTCCCCCAGGGACAGTTACACACAGTGCTGTGTGAATAGATCACATTCTTCAGCCCTAAGAAAGAAAGGCCAGTTAGGTTTGGTTGCCTACGTGCGGCCCATGCCGAGTAAGACTGCAAACTCCAAGGCTGCACGAGTCCCTGCTGTTTCCACCCAGCTCCCTGAGGAGCAGAAGAACAGAGATGCCAGGGTCCTGCTGGTGGCACACATCACCACAGCATCCCTTGTGACCGTAGGGAAGCAGCCAGAAGGCCTGACCTCTCCCAGGAAAAAGAGGTTCTGCCCAAAGATGAACCATCAACCCTGATGCCAGGGGACTTGGCCAGGGAACAGGATAAGCACAGTGAGTATCATGACAGGAAGGCTTACACACACACACACACACACACACACACACACACACACACACACACACCCTACATGTGCACCTGAGATGGCTACAGGAGCCTTGGAGAGGAAGAGATCTCTGAGGGCTTGTTGAATAGCAGGGGACAGCTCTCCACAAGGGACTTGGGGGAAAAAAAGGCATTGGGAGTGCCTGTGTCCTGGTGGCTTGAGAGAGAGAGGCTAGGTGTCTGTGTGTGGGGGGGAGGGCAAGGGAGAAGCAAGGATTGAAGAAATGCACCAGGATGAAATAAGGATAAAACCAGGTCTCTGTGCCAAGTGAAGCACAAGAAGAAAGAGAAGATAAACTTGTGGGTCCCATGGAGGATGTGGGGCAGGTGATGGGAGCCCTAGGTAGGTTGTGGAGCAGGTGGTATGGGTCCTATGTGGGATGTGGGGCAGGTGATGGGGGCCCTAGGTAGAATGTGGGGCAGGTGGCCCATGGGAAATGTGCAGCTCTTTGGCTGGACATTTCCTGTAGCCTCACACTGGTCTGAAACCTAAAGCTGATGTAAAGAACACCAAAGACCTGTACCCCACAGAACAAGGATGGTGCAGACGAGACACAGAAGTGAAGCACTTTGTAGTTTTCAAAATACGTCACCCCCTAGGAATGGTTTTGGTTTGAAGCTGGACTTAAAATTGATTAAGTGAAATGAATTTAATTTTCTAAAGAAAAGTAAGTAGAATCAGGTTAGGCTTAAAAGTTGAATTTCAAATAAATTAAAAATGAAAATAGTCTTTATTTTTATTTTTAAAAGATGTCATTTTTCTTTTTATGGAAGTGTGACTGACCTGTTAAGGGCAAAATAAAGTAGCTTGAGAGACAGCCGGGGTTGTGATCATAGCCCCATTGTTGGTTTCCAATCTTTCTCTGAAGTACTTAAGAACCATTGGGAAACATTTCTGTTGGGCATGTTCACATCTTTGTTCCATGAGGATCTATTTGCCTGATTCAGAGTTAAAAAAAACCAAAACAAAACAAAACACTGAATTAGTCCCAAACCTTTGCAGCCATAATTTCTGGTCTTGGGGATGTCTGCCTGCTGCTTCACTTGTGCAAAACTTGGGAAAAGGGAGCCGGGTGTGGTAATACACGCCTTTAGTCCCAGCACTCAGGAGGCACAGGCAGGTGGATGGCTGTGAGTTCAAGGCCAGCCTGGTTTATAAAGATACTGTAGGACAGCCAAGGCTAACATGCGAAAAGGAGCCCAAGATTGGAAGGGGTCAGGACGAGATGGAAAGAAATGGAACACGATGAGAGGCCAGGTCAGGGTAGGAAGAGAACTCAGAGCGTGTAAGCAGTGACGCACACTGCTGGTTCTTGGCCAGTGGTCCTTCAGCTGTAGACTCCTCCCTCAAGGACCCGTGGCTCAGTGTGCACCTCATCCACAACTTTATATTTTCTGTCTTTTTAAGATTTATTCATTAAAAAAAAAGATTTATTCATTTATTATGTATACAGTGTTCTGCCAACATATATGCTTGTGCACCAGAAAAGGGCACCAGGTCTCATTATAGATGGTTGTGAGCCACCATGTGGTTGGTGGGAATTGAACTCAGGACCTTTGGAAGAGCAGTCAGTGCTCTTAATCTCTGAGTTATCTCTCCAGCGCCTCAACTTTATATTTCTTTGTCAAGTTAGGTACAGGATTTTCATCTATCTGTGTGCCACAGACTTTGTGAGGCTTGGACTTGGCCATCCATCGGCTATGGAGGGCAGCTGGGCACCAGACAACATCCTATTAATGGCTTAGACATTTCCTCGACCCTTGGGCAGGCTTCTGGCCTGCTATATATATGTCCAAAATACTCATGGAGATTTCATGACCGATTTAACAGTTTTAAAAAATGTAATAACTGAATAGAAATAGGTGAAGGACTTCAATAGGCACTACAGCAAAATAAGATACACAGATGGCCAAAGTATTTTAAAGAGGGAATGCTGAACACATAACCATGAAGTAAGCATAAATCAAAGCCTCATGGGAAATCACTTCCTGCCTATTAACCAAGCAAAAGAATGCAAGTATCACAGAGAAGAGGGAGAAGAAATTGGAGCCCCTGAGCACTGTGGGAATGCTAAATAGTGGGGCCCCGGGAAAACAATGGAAATTCCTCAAAAAATTAAAATAGCATTGCAGTGTGATCTAGCAATCTGTCTTCTAAATGCTTGTATGAAATGATCAAATTCCAGGCCTTTAAGAGTTATGGTCACTTCCATCTTCACTGAAGCACTGCTCAAAACGACATTACACGATGTGCAGCCAGCCTAAATCCCTGCCAACGGGTAAGTGTATTATGCTCATAGGAGTGGTGACCCGAATTAGGATCCCAGAACCCACCTAAGGGCCACGCAGAAGTGAAAACATCTGTAATGCCAGTGTGGCGGTACGAGGAGAAGGCCTTCGAACACAAGACAGTCTCCAGAAGGTTCTGGGCCTCTTAGTCTGGCTAAGGAAGCAGCAAAAATACACTGCTTCAAGGTAGAAAGGTGAGAGGACACATGCCACAGTTGTCCTCTGAGCTCCGCACGTGTGCACCAGCACAGGTGTGCCGACACTCAAGACTCAGGAACACATACACACACACACACACACACACACACACACACACACGCCATTTGTTGTATTAAATCACTGAGTTTGGTTTAGCTATCAGGAACAGCTTAAACCCGACTCTTTGCTATCAGAAGGTTCACAGAGCTCTAGATGATTCTGTAACTGTTTTCGCCTAGGGCAAAGGGGGAATACTTTCCCTTGTGGTCTATCAAAAACATTTCTATGACGGATGCTAAGTGTCCAGCCTGGGATTGGTCCAAAGCATAAAAGCCTCAAAGCCTGTGATTGGTGTAAGAGACAAGACTGTAATTGATTATTCAGAGTTCTGTGACTGGTCAGAAACCGATGGCCATGACTGGTCCAAAGGCCCTTTCTCAAGCTACTTAGGTCTGCCTCACCATGTCTGCTGGATGCTGTGCCTCCTGCAGTGTTGCAACACCAGTCCTCAAAAATGCTTTCCTGGAGCGGCCTTTTCATGCCTTCTCTAAGCAGTTCGGGCTGAGCTGGTGACACCAGGGAAGTAGCACCGGGGAGAGCAGAGAGCAGAGGCGACAGCACAGCGCACAGAACAGCAGTGGCAGGACAGCTGAATGTCGGTAGGCCATGCTGCGGCAAGGCAGCTACTGCTTGGCAGCTGAAGGAGAAAAGTCTGTAGGGAGAGAAAGAAGAGAAACCGCGGGTCCTTGATGCTCAAAAAGTTCCGGAGAGCTACCAAGTCTTCATGGACAAGGGTCTCAGAGCCTGAGCTGTGAGGTTGAAACACAGGGTTCTCCCAAAGACTAAGGGGTCTAGAGCCCTGGGGTCTGAAAATTTGAGGGTTTGAGGTCATAGAGGGCTGCTCAGTGACTGAACACTAGAGGGCGCCAGTTGCTGCTGCTTTCTCAACAGCGGCCGTGGCTCACTTCTGCAAACCCTGCAGCTAGCGGGGAAGCAAAAGCTGCCAGGACCAGAAGCGGAAGAGCCTCTCGCCCATCCAGGTGGAGGGAAGGAACCCTCAGCCAGCTGATCGCTGACGTTTCCACACACAACGCGTAATTACAAGAATGACTTGCAGGGAACTTGTCATAGGTCTGACATTTGCTTTACCGCACCAGAACCAGGAGCAAACAAAGATGAAAGCTGATGAAGAATTTGTATCCAAAGACGTATTTTAGGATAAATAAGATAAAGTCACATAGCCTTATCATAGTTAAGTTATGGACAAGTTTGACTTTGGTAAGAGGATTTCTGCAATCGCTTAGATTAACAGACCAAAGCACGAGAGCAGAGGGAGTAAATGAGGTGGCCGCAGTTAGCATGAGAACAGGGACTAAATGAAATAATACAGTATAAAGTGACCTGTCTGCCGAGTTAAAGCAACGGAAAGGGTAGCTGTTAAATAACTAAGAAATCTGGCGTGTCTAACCCTGATACTTCTGAAGAACAAACAGCACAGGAGTTCACGCTGGAAAACTTTACAAAAAAATAACTTGAGAAGTCAAGGAAAAAACATTCTGATGATACCCTGTTTTCTCTAGAAATAGAGGTGACTCTGAGAGGTAATGGGTGATATGAGGTTTCAGAGGTTATTTGCATGCACCCTTCCTGTGAATTCACCATAAATATTCAATCACAAGGGGGTTGGGGATTTAGCTCAGCGGTAGAGCGCTTGCCTAGCAAGCGCAAGGCCCTGGGTTCGGTCCTCAGCTCTAGGGAAAAAAAAAAAAAAAAGGACAAATATTCAATCACAAGTAAATATATTTGTTTATGTAACTTTCTATCTTGTGTTATATCCACAACCCTGTGGGACTTGCAGTTCCCAATGACACAGCCAGCCAGCATGAGCGTTTACTCACATGAGCATTTACTCTCCCCCTTCTGTTTTTAATTCTGGGAGTCCAGCTTTGTGTGTATCTTATCTTACATAATGTGAATTTCATACTTCAATTTTCACATGTAACACTCAACTGTGGCTTCTGACGTGTGCAGTGGCTGCTTACTGAGTGGTTGAGCTGGAGTGACCACCTAATAAGGGGGCTGCATTGTTTATAAAAGGGTGGACCTGAGGATGAGTGAGTTCTAAGGCTGTCCCTACCTTTCCCCCAATCTATGATCTTTGTTTTTGACAACTCAATTATAGAACCATTTGTTACAGTAATAAGCAATATTGATGTCCGTAGATTCCAGACAGATGCCAATAGGCCTGCTAGTACACAAATGGTTAATGTGTCTGCTGACAATAATAACTAAAACCAGCTTCTTTGGAGACCGTTGAGGTTGGTATTTCCTGTGCACCAAGACAACTGACCTGCTTTTGTTTGCAGTGGAAAATTCTGAACTTTGAGCATCAAGGACTTTTAGCCAACATCTCATTACATTATGCTTTTGAAAGTTTTATGAATACTGGTGTCATTTATTACAGGACAAGTCAGGAAGCGTGCTTTCCCGTTCCGAAGTGTTTGCGTTTAAAGGCTGATGCAAATCAATGGTTCACTTGGCATTTGGAAGTCATGAGTCTTTGCTATTTGTCCTGTGTATATCAATAACCATCCCACTCAGCTTTAATATTTGGTCATATATACAGACGTAATCATTTACAGACAGAGTTGGTTCAGAGGGTGACAGTGCTTGCAGCCATACCTGATGATCTGAGACCCACAGCACAGGAGAGAACCAACTCTCATGAGTTCATAAATCTCCGCATGCTCACACTCACACGCAAACAGTAAGTAAATAAATGTTTTAGAATGTTTACAATAAAAAAAATTTGAAGGTAAACCAATGGATTGGGTTAAACACACTAAGATATACATTAACTGTGTCCCCCTGATTCATATGTTGAAGTTTAACCCTTGATGTCTCAGAATGGGACTGTATCGGTTCATTAGCTAAAATGAAGCTTTTAAGTTATATCCTAATCTACTGTGACTGATAACAGAGTGATTAGGGCACAGATGGGGGGAGGACGGACATAGAGAGACAAGAAGATGGCTTTGAGATCACAAAGGAGGCCTCGGATGAAGCCAACATTGAGAATACTCTGATTGCAGACTTTGGCTTACAGAACTCCGAGGATATAAATTTCTGTTGTTTAAGTTGCTCAGACTGTGGCACTTTATATGCAAATCCTAGAAAATCCAACACAGGAAGTATTCCATCTCTGCTCCCCATGAAAATAGGGAGCACAGTACAAACACAGCAAGTATGTCACATGTTCAATACACATACATGCCATCGTGAACAGAAGTGGGGAGGGCAGATGCTCCTGCTTTAGAGAAAATGTTTTCAGTTGCCTGTCACTGAGTGTGACATTAGTCACTGGCTTTTAGATGTAAAAAAAAATGTTGTAAAACATTGATGGATTGATTGATGGATTGATTGATTGTGTCATCTGTGCAAGCATGACACACATGAGTGCCTTAGTGTGCTTGTGGAGGTCAGAGCACAAAGGGCAGCTGTGGAAGCCGTCACTCTCCCATCATAAGGGTCCTGATGAGTGAACTCAGATCTTTGGGTGTAGTGGGCAGAGCCTCTTCCCAAAGAGCCATCTCCCTGGTCTGCCATTGTCTTCATGGATGGGTTCCCCCCTCTTGCTAGTTTGATAAACATTTCAGCACAAAGTGGTATGTAATCTTGTCACATGCTACTTCCGCATTCACTGAGATGACCATATGCCGTTTGTCTTCCTGTTTGGATCTATGTATATTGTTGGATCATTTTGTCCATTTATCATTTACCTGTCTCCTGTTAGTGCTTTCTCTGGGGTTCTGTTAGCTCACTGGGCGTGTTTAGGACAATTTTTAAAAATTCTGTCTGGCAGCTCACACATCTGCGACGCCTTAGTCTGTGAAGCAACGTTTTCTTCATTCAATGGGGCCATCTTTTTGTGTCTCTTTGTATCTGTGTGCAATATTTTATACCTTTGGTTTTTTGTTTGTTTGTTTGTTTGTTTAGAACAAGGCTTCTCTACATAGCTCTGCCCTGATTGTCCTGGTATTCACTCTATAGACCAGGCTGGCCTTGAACTTACAGGGATCTGTGTGCATGATATTTGGGGGGATTCTTTATTGGGTTCTTATATATAACACCCTTACAAGCCTTATTCTTCCCTAATCCCCTAATCCCTTCACTCCCCCACCCCCAACACTAAGTAGGAAAGAAAGAAGGTTAAAAGGGAAAGGGGGCATAGACCTCCTTAGACTGCTTCCTGCTGACTAAGGATATCACATTCCCTGGGGCAAATCCAGTCTTTGTCACTGTCAGAATATCCAGCAATCCAGCAATAGCAAACATAGCAGCAGGAGGCAGCAGCAGGGGTGGGGTGGGGTGGGATGGGGTGGGGCGGGGTGGGGCGAGGAGTGTGTGTGTGTGTGTGTGTGTGTGTGTATGCGCAGCAATAGGGGGAGTAGCAGCCTCCACAGGCTCTCTCAGGGCTCTCCAATTTAAACCCTTTCCAGTTCCCAGAATTAAACTATCTGCTGCTAGGGGAGGGAAATTACAGCCTCCTAAAGCAGGAGACAATCATAGTTAATAGCTGGCAGCAGGAAGGGCAGCAGCAGGGGTGGGGTGGGGTGGGGTGGGGTGAGGAGAGTGTGTGTGTGTGTGCAGCAGTAGGGGGAGTAGCAGCCTCCACAGGCTCTCTCGGGGCTCTCCAATTTATACCCTCTGCAGAGTCCCCAGAATTAAACTATCTGCCACTGGGGGAAAAAAATCACAGCCTTCTAAAGCAGGAGACAATCATGGTTACCAGCTGTGGACAGTCTGCAGCAGCCCCATACACTAAACCTGGGATTGAAACAAAATGTATTCACATGACCTAGCTGGGTTTTTTAAGGAACCAAAATTCTCACTACAGAAATCCATCTGCCTCTGCCTTCTGAGTGCTGCAGTTAAAGGCGTGTACCACTGTGTTCAGCTCTCACTGTGGCTTCAGCATTTGAAAACCAAGTCAGCTGTTCCAGACTTTACAAATGCTCTTTACCCAAGGGAATGCTTCACCAGTCAGGCTAGTTTGAAATGATGGCACTCCTCATATCTTTCCTCATTTTTCACTCTCCCTAGAATCTATTGAGGAACTGCACTTGGAACACATTGTTTCCTTTATGTTCTGTGGGCTCCAAAACTGTAACTTGGCAGGGGCAGAACCACTAATCTCTTTGTCTCTCTTCCCATTGTAGCCATATTGAGGAAATATCCCTTTTCAACCCCCCCCCCCCTCACAGACATGTGCACCCGCTTGAAGACACAGTGGAACAGCTGGAACTCTCAAACAAAGAAAAGAATACATCTTAAAAGAGACGTGTAAGAATTTGGAGACACCATGAGCACAAATTCATGAACTACAGGAAAGAAAGGATTCTAGGGTCAAATAAATAAATAAATAAATAAATAAGGTACACAGAGAAGGTGCAGGGTGGAAAGGTGCTCTTAGTGCTCTCTGTGAACTACTGACTTCATAAGGCCGCCATCTCTCAGATTTTGAGGTCCCCAAAAAGAACCAGGAAAACCTCGAAACCGCTGTAAAAACAAGAGGAATCTTTCATGTTACAGCTGGACCTGGGTCACACCAACAGTATCTGAAAGCAACTCCAGGTATTGGCCTGGGAACTTTCTATAGGTTCTTTACCTCCCATTGCCCCCTAAGCAGGGGGGAATCCTACATAAATATAAGGGGGTGTAATGTCCAAAGGGCTACAAAAAGACACCAAGACAACCTATGGATTAACTCTCTTTGTTCATTCACCATTTTGCTCAGGGAAGTGTCATTATTCCCAATTGGGGACGGAGGGGTGGGAGTAGGGGTGAGGGAGGCAGGTCAATTGTTATCAGATAATGCTATCTCTGGTGGCTTTTTTTTTCTGCAGCTGTGAGCCTGAATCTCCTTTACTTTTCAAATCACCTTTCCCTACCTTTTAAGTCTGTTTCTTCAAAGAACTTGGTGACCCTTAGATAGGTGCCAAGGCCATTTGTGGTGGCCTGTTAGGGAACAGTATCCTGTTAGCTCATGCACGCCCCTGTTACTCCCTGGGGACAGCTAATTGCCTGTCTCTTACATGGGGGTTTAGCCAATGTTTAAAATTCTTTTAGGTGTCTCGTTCGTTCAGTTCAGCTCTCCAAAAGGCATCACGTGTTGAATACGTCCAGGGACTCACCCATTCCCTCCTTTAAAGCCCCCAGATGTAATAAAGTTCGCCGACACCCACAGTGACATGCTTTGCTACTATCTTAGGCGTTTGTTTCTTAATCCAAGCAATCGAACAATCAAGGTTAAGGGTCACAACAGCATAAAGATGGCCAGGGAGCGCGAGAAAACTTGCACACATCACTAACCCTCATGAGGATGGAAATGAAGAAACACCTGGCCTCTAGTTCTGCATGAAGAAGCTTGGAAGTTTCCAGTTCATCCTGTTTTTGTTCACCAACACGAACCAGCGGGAAAGCAAACAGCTCTTCCTGCCTGTGCGAGAGAGGTGAGGCCATAAGGGAGTAAAGAAGTGACAGGAACTTTGGCGTCCACCAGCAGAGCCACAAGGTCCCCAGCACCCTGAGACCTTACCACACTTCCCTGTCCCTGCACCTCAGCATCACACTAAAGATCTAACCTGCAGTTCCTCCTCCTGGAGCCTTGAGTCTGGTTACCTAGACAAAGGCCCAGGCACAGCTCAAGCCAACCACGGGAGGGTTAAAGCAAGAGCAGCAGGATGGGGACTAGCAGATAGCAGGAAGGCAGGCCGGGAGGTGCGGGAGTGTGTTTTGCAGAGTGACCAGCAGGGGGCGCGTGTCGGGAAGAGCGCTCGAGGTGCGTGAGGCTGCGGTTCCCTGCGGGAGGAGTGGGTGACTGGAGGCGTGGAGTTTGCGTGAGACCAGAGAAGGCGGTTTGAGCAAGGCTGAGGTTGACAGCGTGGCTTGGAGCGTTGTTTACAGTTTTCCCGCCACAGTCCTCTCGCGGTGTTTGGGAACGGACTGACGTCATTGCAACACGGTTAACTACGTTCAGAACAGCCTTTACTACCGCCGGCTCTGGTGGCGCAGGCCGGGAGGATTTGCTGAAGGAGGCAGAGGCAGGTGGATCTCGAGTTCCAGGACAGCTTGGGCTACACTTTTTTTTTCTTCTTCCTCTAACGAAAATACCTGCAGCTACCTGAAATGATGAAATACACTCTCGAACTAAAAACCTTTCACAACCGAAAAACGTTTCCGGAACCTTCCTAAATACAAGTTACGAAGAGAAGCTTAAAAAAAGTATTTAAAGCTTTTAGATAACTCTCAGATAATATTTAAGAGTTGATGAATACATATTAAATAGATTAGAGGGTCTAAAAAGATGTTTTTGATTACTTAAACTTTTAATATTCTTCAATAGAGTTCTCACATGCTGATGGCGCTGTGACTGCGTATTATTCAGTCACAAGCTCAGGGTGTTAACTTCCCTTTGGCTCTCTTCTGGATGTGCACTTGTGCCTCTCCTTACCAGGTAGGTCTCAAAGGCAGGAGTCTACTGCTGCTGCCTTACAGACACCTGTTAGCTTGGGCTTCGAAAATACAGATCTCAATACAATGACAATATTAGCATACTTCCATTGTTAAACTCAAATTCCTATGAGCTGAGTAAGCTAAAGAGATGTAGCCAGGTTTCTGTACAAGCAAGGGCTTTGCCCAACCCTGTCACTGCATTCTGGTTTTCCTGGCCCAGGCTCTCAGGGGAGCATAGCACACACTGTACAGACTCTATGGAAAGCCTCCCTAGGACAATGTAACAAGTAGATAGAACCTCAGGGCTGGAAGGCACAGTGGAACAGCTGGAACTCTCAAACAAAGAAAAGAATACATCTTAAAAGAGATGTGCAGGGATTTGAAGACACCATGAGCACAAATTCATTAATTACAGGAAAGTGAAGACTCTCAGATCAAAGAAAACAAAGAGGGTGTACCGAGAAAGACCTGGGAGCAACGGTGTTTAGTGCTCTGTGTGACTCCACCAGGGCGCCATCCCTTACTGGTGTTCAGCTCTGCAAACGCCATCATATGTCAAATACGCCCAGGGACTCACTCACTCATGCCTTAAAGTCTCCAGTTCTAATAAGCTCACTGGATGCATCCTCGCAGACACTCACAGTGACATGCTTTACCCTCATGAGGACTGAAATGAAGACACACAGAGAGAAAACACCTGGCCACTAGTTCTGCTTGAAGGAGCTTGGAAGTTTCCAGTTCATCCTGGTAATGTAGGGGCAAAGTTAATGCCATATCCTATACGTAATTTATATTCTACTATAAATGATGGTCTCTATGAGAACTTGTCCTCTAGGTGCCCTACCCCTGCATTCTGGGATTGACACCTGCCACACTCTCCAGAAACTGCACCTGCACAACTAGGTACAGTTAATGCCCAGTGATCCTCTGAGAGAAAACAGCTTCCTTGGAGATTCAGCCTCCTGGACCCAACCTGCTGCAAAGTCTACATTCCTGAGACTCACAGCCTTCCCTGGAGAACCGGCCTCCACCCAACCTGCCTGAAGGACTGCATTCCTGAGAGTATGACCTCCCCTTACAGTTTTGTCCTTACCTCCCTGTGACCCCCACCCCTAATTGCAGTCTTTCCTATAAACCCTTGAAGCTCCAGGATCACTCTCCTATCCTGCTGCCTCAGGAAGGACTGTGACCCGAAGCTCTGAGCTGGAAATACAAGACCCTATTTACTTTGCATCAGTATCCAGTCCTGGTGGTCTTTTTTTTGCGGGGGGGAGGGGGGATGTCTAGCGATCTGGATAATCGTGGCATAACAGTAACAAACATCAATAGGAGCCAACAGGAAAGCAAACAGCTCTTCCTGCCTGTTCGAGAGAGGTGAGGCCATAAGGGAGTAAAGAAGTGACAGGAACTGTGGCGTCCACCCGCAGAGCCACAAGGTCCCCAGCAGCACAGGAGAGGAAGAGCAAGAGCAGGACCAGGGGGAAGAGCGAGGTCCCAGGAAGGCAGGCCTGGAGGTGCGGGAGTGTGTTTTGCAGAGTGACCAGCAGGGGGCGCGTGTCGGGAAGAGCCCTCGAGGTGCGTGAGGCTGCGGTTCCCTGCGGGGAGGCGGGGTGACGTGTGTCGGGGACTTTGCATGTGATCCGGAAAGAGCGGCTAGAGTAGGGCTGAGGCTGAAAGTGGGGTTTGGGGCGCTGTGTGCAGTTTTTCCGCCACAGCCCTCTCGCGATGTTTGGGAACAGAATGACGTCATTGCAGCGCTCAGTTAACTACGGTCAGAACACCCCTCGCCATCGCCGGCTCTGGTGGCGCAGGCCGGAAGGATTTGCTGAAGGAGGCAGAGGCAGGTGGATCTCGAGTTCCAGGACAGCTTGGGCTACACATTTTTTTCCCTTCCTCTAACGAAAATACCTGCTGCTACCTGAGCTGCTTAAATACACACACACACTAAAATAAAGCCACTATTCGGCTACTTAAATTGGCTTCTCAATGTTGGGTGTCTGCAGCTGCCTTCTTGGGCTACAGACTGAGAACTCAAGTTCTTTAACAAAATTGGTAATACTTCCTCCCATCAACAACCCAACTAAGACAGCCAGACAAATTATCCAAGGATGAATCCTCAGAGGGGTTTATCTCTGTATGCACAGTAGTGGTTGTAGGGTTTTCACTGTGTAAACAATTATGCAGGTATCTGACACTGTTCTCCAAACTCTGCCTCAGACAAACTGATCTCAGCTGGCTGGATGCTGCACGCAGCCCACAGACACATGAAGCTCTTGTCAGTTCCGGTCACTTCACACTTTTGCCAATATCTGCTAAAGAAAACATCACACCTCCCATCTGTTACTTTTCACGGGGCCATTGTGGATTCTCGGAAGCCACAGCCAGCTTCTGTTAAACTTCACTGCGCCCGAAGCATCATCTGAATCTTCTGCTAAGAGCACCAGCCTTCTTCTTATTGGTCTTCCTAATACATCTCCACAGTAGTCATTTGGTTACCAGGTTTTAGGTGGTTATAAACCACCTAAGTGTTTGCAGTGTTTATTCACACATTCCCCACCCAAAACTACCAACACCTGGCAAGGAAAGGGACTATTGGCAGTAACAAATATCACTAATAATCCTCTATATACTAAGGCTTGAGGCCTTTCTATACGCTGAAAATTTTGTGTACCATACGTTGTGAATGTTTTCATAAACTCTATTTGATTGTAAAATACCATGACACAAGATGGAAAATCTTGTATAACTGCTAAAATGTTCAGATTAGGCAAAGCACGAAGGCCCAGGAACATAATCCAGTGACAGAGTGCTTGCCTTGAGTTCGTGAGGTGCTAAGTTCAATTTCCAGAACTACAAAAAATAAATAGATGGAGCATGATGCAGACCCTGTGCCTGGTGTTGAGTGAAATGGCTGTTGTCAAACAGAGACAGCTGAGGAGGTTTCACTGAGTCCTAAGTGACCTGTGAGACCTTCACTTTGTTTTGTTGTTGTTGTTATTGTTGTTGTTTGTTTGTTTTTAATTTTTTAAATTAATTCTTCTTTACATGTACATTTATATTATTACACATATATACAGTAACCTACCTACAGCAAAAAGAACTATGAAACAACCAGGAATTATATAAATATGCAGTCATAGTGTTTTGGCTATTTGTATTTGGCAACCTTGAAGAAAACATCTTTCCTATCTTGGTGAGTCTAAAATTCTGAATGTAAATCAGTTTCTATCATATCTCATCTCTATCAACTTAAAACATCTGTCTAGATCTAAAAACATCTTAACCCCTAAACAAGTAAGCTTAATTGTAAAACTAAACTATTTGGTCTTCAACTCCACCAGAGACTTGAGAAGGAATAAAATTAACTACCTGAGCAAACAGGAAATGTAGATTAGCAGCTTCCAACGTGAAAAAAAAGGACAGAGATACTTTGTTGCCTGAACAGTCACCCAAAACTCTGTATAACGTTGGAACATCATCTTCAGCCTTCTGGCCCAGTCTATCTGACAGACATATTTGTGAGGCAGAAACTGTTGAGGACTTGCTTACCCTGTCTTGGTAGAGTTTGGCCAACTGCTCTGTCTGCCTGCATCCAAGCTTGCCCATTTTTAGGCAGACTTCTGTTTGTGGTAGAAATGAGGACATTTTGCCTAGTGACTTGTTTGTCACATTTGAAGCCATCTCCATAGGGAGGTTCTTTGATGCTCATCCTCTTCTTTGAGGCAGGCTGGGTGTTGCCAGAAGTTAACCTGTCTTATTGTCAAAAAACTCTTTAAAATTAAAAAAAAAACATAAATAAAACATCTTTAAATGCCATATTCTGTAGGTCTCTGAGGTTTTTTGAAGACCTTATCTAACTATTTTACCTCATCTATTGATAGACTCATATCTATCTGTTAACCCTAGGATGTATATACTTATAAATAGACTAGTAATTGGCATGACCATGATTCGATCACCTACCAATTAACTTGTATAACTTACTTATCCTAAACAGCCTGCAATAGCACTTTTGAAGTATTGGAGGTAAACCTTGCATTCTACTTTGTAATCACCATGCTCTTCAGGAACGAGTGTGAACCACATGTTGTCGTTACGCACTTTTCGTCGCCTAGAACTCTCACCAGCAGACTGCTGACACTGCTACGTAATTTTAAGACTCTGGTTCAACTCCCATCTGACCACAGGAAGTGATGCTTAGAAAATCCTTGTTTTTCTTCATCTTCACTTGTAATGTGAGAATGCCTGACTTGGCATTTGCAGTTCCTGTTCTAAGACCTGAAAGGCCTGAAAAATCCTTGGAGTTCACACTCCCATAGACCTAAGTCCTCCACTCCCTGTAGCTGTGACAAATAAAGTCCTTATCTCAGGTGAATGTTGTCACGTGCACGTGGACCTTCAGGACGACATAGAGCAGCAGATGCGGCTCCTTAGCATTGCATTTCCTGCTGTGTCAGTCCTGAGGTTTTCCCACAATTCCACAGCTTCCTTCGAAGCACAGATATTTCAGGAGGATTTTAGAGCTTTAACTCATGTCACATATAACCGTAGATGTTCACAGATTAATATTTGTTTTTACAACACAGCATAATTTATTGACTATCTTAATTGCCAATAATTTTAGGAATGTGGTCATTTAAATGTGAATTGGGGAAGAGTGTTACGTTTCACTCACCCTGAGAGAAAAACTCAAAACAAATGTTACAGGAGTCAGAACAAAAAGTCTCTCTTGAATTTTGTTAGGAAAAGAAGGCCACATTACACTTTTCCTTTCTTAAAACAGTAATGTGTGATGGGAGCAGATGCAGAAACCCACAGACCACATTAGGCAGAGCTCAGGGTACTCTGTGGAAGGCGAGGAATGATTGTAGGAGCCAGAGGGGTCAAGGATACCAGGAGAACACAGACTGCAGAATCAAGTAAGCAGGGCTCATAGGGGCTCTCGGAGATTGAAGGTGTGTGCGCCCTGCCCTTTGCATACATGCTGTGGATATTTAGCTTTGGGTTTTTTTGTGGAGCTCCTCACAGTTGGAGTAGGGGTGTCTCTGACTCTCTGCTCATGGGACCCTTCCCTCCTACTGGGCTGCCTTGTCAAGCTTTGACGTGAGACTTGATGCGTCTTATTGAGTTTTGTTATCCTGTATTTGGTTGATATCACTGGGACACATGCCCTTTTATAGAGGGAAATGAAAAAGCAGTGGATCTTGGGGAGTGGGGAGGTGTGGGGGCCAAGAGACTGGGAAGAAGGGAAAGAGAGAAGGCTGCGGCCAGGATGTATTGTATGAGAGAGAATAAAGAAAAAGAAAAGACAATAGTGGGTAAGCTGTGTGAGCAGAAAAGACACCAAGGTCAATAACTATCACAAAACTCTCAAAGACAAGAGTGGGTGGGCGGGGACAAACAGCAGAGCGCTCGCAGCGGACTTCCTTTTGCTCTTTTTACCTCAAAGAACTTGGGCTTTGTCCCTGCTCACAAGCTCAGTGTCATATCTCCCATTTGTGATGGACACACCGAGGGTCTACTTCAATCTAAGGGTATCCAGGACTCCAGGGGCTCGGCGTGCATCATCTCTTCCCAACGGTCAGTAGCTTCATTTCTCCTCCTCGTGTTAGAATGTCTTCTGGAGTTATGATTTCTTCCTGCAGTTTTGAGTTATTGCTTTGAAGATGAGTAGCTATTTGTCAGGGCGGAAGAGTGTAGATGGCTACAACTTTGGAGAGAGAGAGAAAACGCTCATACAGTCCTTTTTTTTTTTTTTTTTTTTTTTGTCAGTCATTGTGAAATTTGAGCAGCCAGTCTTTTTGGCTTTAGTCACAAGACCCTGAAGAAAGGGATGCTTCTAGCAGGCAGACTTGCTATAAAGCATCTTGCCTGGTCCAAACTTCTCTACAGAACACAAACGCCGTGCCTCAGCTCCATAGCATCCTAGCACTGAGCACCGGTGGAAGACTGACATGAGGTATATGTAACGTATGTACCATGACTTAGGGATGGATGGAAAGAGACAGGCACAGAGGCAGAAAATACATCTAAAGTGGTCATGGTATAGTATGAGCATCTGTGACATAACTGGGCTTCCTTATATAATACTGCAATGCTTTAAATTTAATCTTTCTATATTGTTGTCAAGATTGTGAACCACAAGTCTTTCAGGCTGCTTGCCAGAAACTATGAAATTAACAGATTTTTTTTTTTAACCAGGAAAAAAAAAATAGTCTTAGAGTCACCAAATAAGCTTCATTATAAACCTTACATAGGAGTGGTTCTCCTCTTCCCTGGGGGGCTGATGGCTACCAGCTCACCAAGGCAAGAGGAACAGAAGAGGAGCAGAAGGGTCTGGAAGGCCATAAGTGTGATGGAGATGGAGAGCGAACTCTCCAGGAACCGCTTCAGGAGCTGGTTCAACTTTTATCAGGGAGAACAAAGGCTATATAGCCCTTTGGGATTTGGTGGGGGGCTTCCAGGATAGGTGCTCATAATCGATTGGAAGCAGCCACTTTAAGGATGCTTATGTTACAGCACACTCCTATCATATGAGCAGGAACACAGTAGGGAAAGGAGAGCTAGCAGGAAGCAGTGTCAAGGGCCATATATCAAATGTGGTTAGGGCCATCGATGTCTAAAGACACTCTGAAGGTGGGGTCAGGCAGAGACTCGGAGGCCCTGCTGGGAAGAGGGAGTCCTGCACCTAACAACACCAAGTTCCAGAATGGCTATCTGGACTGGGAGGGCTGCAACATCAAACAGCAGGGTTCTTCCAATACATACGGTGTGGGGAAATGGGGAATTTTGCTAATTAGAAGGAGGATTTGACAGAGCCAGTTATTTGTGATAGGCACGATCAAGTCTTTGTTTTCCCTGCCTATGCCTGCAAACATGGAGGAAGGAGTTTAAACAGCTAAAGGTTTTGGGTTTCGATTTTCTATTAAGCCTAATGTGTGCACGGGTGTAGGACCATGTCCTGGAGCATAGGCGGCCTCTTAGAGACTGTATCTTTGAAGAAAACAGACACACCCACCACTCCTTGCAGCCATCAGCTGTCTATAGCTCTCCAGCTGGGAGTGGAACTTTATGCCCAACTACCACCATCATTCTGGGATGTTTGTCTGACTTGAGCTTTTGAAGGTCTTGTGGGGGCTTTCACAGACGGTGTGAGTCGCCATGAGCAACTGACCTGTTATATCCAGAAGACAGTGTTTCACTGCAGTTATACTTGGCTTTAAAGTCACCCCGCCCGCTCTTCTGTGATGATGCCTGAGCCTTGGTTGGGGATGGGATAGGATGCAGATGTCCCACTCAGGGTCGGATACTTCATAGTCTCTTATTCTCTACATGTTGACTCTTTGTGGCTGGTGCACACCTATTATCCCATCACTTGGGGGGTGGAGGCAGCTGGATCAGGAACTCAAGGTCATCTTCAGCCACACAGAGAGTTAGAGGTCAGCCTGGGCTAATGGGCAACGCTATATCAGAAACAGAACAGAGCACAACAAAAAGCAATTATGACAGTACCCTAAGGAAAGAACGCTGTGAAAGCCACAGCCACAATGTATAGTATGTGCTTAGTGTGTGCGTGTGTGTGTGTGTGTGTGTGTGTGTGTGTGTGTGTGTGGTGTGATGTGTATAACAGTGTGCCTACAGTCCAGTGCTAGCCATGGTTTCAGTTGATCTATCCATTAGGGGGTTTGGAACTCAACCAGTAGGGCGGGCCTGACATAATTGAAATACTGAAAACACTGGACTTGAGAGATGCTTCTCCTTGGATGCCACACCTTTGATCTAAGGTGGAGAAGATCATTGTAGACAACGGTGAAGCAGCCCCCATGTTCAGGAACAGAATCATATGTCATTAGCACCGGAAAACCAAAAATGTCTCTTGATTGAAAGAAGATCCTCCTTAGAGATCTTTTGACTCTCATCCCAAAACAGAACATGCTATTTATTTTTGGACAGCCCTCAGTGGCTTTCAATACGTCTTCACACCTACCAAGTTTGATTCACCCAATATTCCTTTGTGCCTAATACATGCATAATAATAAGCATTGTTTTCAGTCCTACTTTATCAAAGCAAACAGTTGGACCTGACAGAGAATTTATTTGGTGGGATTCTGATTTAAGAAGGCTTATATCTGCAGTCGACCCTCTACTTGATCCAATTGTCCGCATTAATCCAGACCACCTTTCACTTTTATTCCAGATGTACTCAACTGACTTATGAGTAACGAGGCCTTTTTAACTTCGCAGATGCCTGCCGGTGCCCACGCTCACATAGGTTGGCTCTGAGACTGAGTTGTACGGGGCTGATCTTTCTTCTCTTGACCCTGATTGGGCTGAGTGTTTTAGGTAAGAGAGGCAGAACTGTGGGTTCAGAATTCCTCCTTTGTTTCTGTCATAAATGTCAGTGCCTCCTCACATGATGTGGCCCTCTTGGGCTTGGGGGGAAGGTCAATGACACAAGTGCTTACAGGACACTGCAGTAACTTCACATTTCTCTCATGCTTCCAAATTCCTCTAAGAGGCATTAGGGGCTCTTTAACAGACCAGATCATAGCAAAGATGGCATGGGCAGCTTATGGCTGTTCTCCTTCCCTCTTCCTTCCTAAACTGTTAGATTATTCTCCTAAAGCTAGACCCCAAGGTCATTCCCTTAGTTAGCCACTTTCTCAGGCCTAACTCATTCCCGAGGCTGAACACCAAGGTCCAACTGTCATAACATCAAGGTCTAGCAATCAAAATCCATTATCTGGCTACACTGGCTAACCTGTCCTGTCAGGACTCACCAGTTCACCCTAGAACAGAATTCCCCTTTTCCTCCTTAAAAACCCACTCCTGTAGAAACACCTGCTGCTGTCTTTGCCTGATCCAGAGGCACGTGCATGCATGCATGCGCACACACTCTTCCCTCTGGGATAATAAATATCCTTCCTGCTGAGAATTGGTGTCTGGATGTGTTCTGAGCTGACTCCAAGCTCCACCACCACACACATGATGTACTCAGAGCCTAAAAAATAAAGTCATAATTGTGACAATAACAATAACAACAAAGATAACTAAAAGTCTCAAGTGTATAGTTTATTAAGTATCTACTAAACCCCAAGGACAGGAGGTTGTCTTTCTTGTAGGGTGTGCAATAGTCATTCTGAAGATGAGAATTCGGGCATGAGTGTGGGTAAGGTAAGAATTTCTGTAAGGCTCTCAGATAATATGTGACTTAACACTGGTGTGGAGCCCCGTGTTCTGTCTTTTTCTTCTTTATTTAATATATTCTGTCTCCAAACTGATTCCTCAGTCCAGTTTGATAATATCTTATCCTCAATCCAGATGCTCAGGTTTGTTGAAATAACTTGATTTCCTAAAGTGTTCCACCATTCACTTCAGCAATTAATTCTCTCTGTGTGTTTTCTTCTTTACTAGTGCGAGTCTTAATACAGAAACCATCAATAGAAAAATGCAGTGTGTATATTCAAGAGAACCTAAGGAAGACACCAGGTAATTTTTGTGCCTTGAATTTCTCAAGAATAATAGCTGACGTTGCTATTTACCAGGGGTTACAGCAGCCAAGGCCTGCAACAGCCGCCCGTGAAGACACTGTATCACCATAATTTTATGCTACAGGAAATTGCTGCATAGAAACTTGTTGAGGGTCTCATGACTGGCAGTTGATAATGCTGGGAATGTCTTTGAAACTGTGTAACCTTGAATCCTGAGGTTTTAACCACTTGGCCATACTGCCTCAGGATGCTAGCACACTTGATCATTAATTTAAGAAAACACTCAAAGGGAATATATATATATATATATATATATATATATATATATATATATATATATATATGCAAACATGTCAAATAATAAACTTTGTCTAAAGGTAATTAGTAGAAGTAAAAGTAAATTCCTTGGTATATATGCCTTTGATATGTCATAACAGTCATCTCAGTCTTGCACATGTTAGTAAAAGTGTGTGTTAGTAAAGCAACTACTATGTGTAACTGGCTGTGGTGCAGCAAGAACAGGTAGAAATATACTGTGTCTCCTTCTCACTTCAGATAGTCCAGCTACGTTAAAGTGCCCAAAACACTGGATTCCACACCGAGATAAATGCATACATTTTTCTCAAGCTTCCAGCAGTTGGCAGGGAGGTCTAAATGACTGTGATGAAAAAGGAGCCACTTTGCTGCTCGTTCATGACCAAGAAGAACTGGTAAGTTGTTCAATAAAACAGAAACATTAGCACGTTCTTTGAGCCACACCGAAGACTCTAGACTTAACAAATCTTCCATGCAAAGGAAGTTGGGACTTTCCATTATGGAAGCTCATAGTCTGAAAGACTAATCGGACATGTGAGCCAATAACTGCGCATGTAAGCTGAGTGTCCCAGGATCTTAAATGCACGGACAGAGTCACAAAGGAGGAAGCATTAACTGGGGACTCAGCAGGGATACAGGTGACCCGTGAACTAGGTTTCAGGAGGCGGGTAAGATATGAGTCACCCATACACAGACTCAGGGTTAAGCCCTCTACTCTGTTTTGATTGTAGAGACTCCTACAGGACTTGACAAAGGAAAAAGACCATTCATTTTGGATAGGACTAAGTTACTCATTGCCAGGCAAGAACTGGAAGTGGATAAACGGCTCTGCTTTAATCTCTGATGTGTGAGTACTAGAGCAGCTAACGTGAATATTCATTTCAGGTCGTTACACTGCAGGGCTCTGACCCTGATATCAAAGACTAAAGAGGTTCAGAACAGTCTGAAAATATGGTTCCAAAGGTGGTTGAAATTTTCCATGTATGAAAAGATACCATCTTTTTAGAAAATCATGTTTATGTATACATGTATGTATGTGTGTGTGTGTATGTATACTATATATGTCTATCTGTATGTATGTATGTATACAAGTTCTAAGGGCACAGACTAGACTAACTCCTTTAAAAACAATATTCATTTTTAAAAGATCAACTTAGAAGCCTACAGGCACATAGAACTTTCTTTTTTCTTCTTTCTAACACTTTATATATGTTCCAAAGAATTTCTTTCTTTCTTTCTTTTCTTTTTTTTGTTTTTGTTTTTGTTTTGTTTGTTTGTTTGTTTGTTTTTTCGAGACAAAGTTTCTCTATGTCTATTTAGCCTTGGCTGTCCTAGACTCACTTTGTAGACTAGGGTGGCCTTGAACTCACAGCAATCTGCCTGCCTCTGCCTTCCGAGTGCTGGGATTAAAGGTGTGCACCACCACACCTGGCCCCCAAAGAATTTCTTAAATGACACTGTTCAGGCTTTGGTTAAAATGAGCCATACTGTGTTGGGAGGCTAGTTTCTCAGGTCACAGCCATCAGAGGAGGAGTAGATGTGACAGGAAAAGCAGTAAGTGTCAGCACGGAGCCTTGATAGCTGAGAGAGAGGATCACATCGTCACAGGTTGCATCATACATAGTTCAACTAGAGTTATGAAACATACAGTTATTTGAGAAATCATGATGGAAACAGGAATTAATCAGATTTTGTTGCTTTAACAAAATATCACAGATAAACAAGAATGGAAAATCATTTTGGTTCACAATTCAAGGGGCCTCAAGCCCACTTCCAGCTTCCTCCATTGCTGCTAGCCCTGTGGCAACGCTGAAATGCGGTTGTATAAGTATAGTGCTCTTTTAAAAAAAACTTTACTTTATTTAAGGTGTTTAGGCCTCAGCCTCCCTTCCAATCTCCCAACCCTACATAGAAGAGAGAAGGCTAGTGGGGAGAGGGGACCCCTTTACTTCTCCAGGCTGTTTAGGGGTCTTTGGGGCTATACCAATCTCTGTCAACAGCAGACGCAGCCAGCAGTCTCCTCCAAGCTGCTGTGCCCAGAAGTGATTCTCCCTGTCTGTCTGCTCCAAACTGTCACACCAGCCGTCTTTGCTTTCTTCACACTGCTACCCGGCACAGACCAACACCGCACACCAAGCCACGCCCTCTCTGCGCTCTCATTTATATTCTGAGCCCTAGGCCCCGCCCCTCCCCGTGGAGACTCCAGCTGGCAAAAGCCACACCCCGCATGAGACAATTAAGAGCTATGGACAAACTAAAATCCCGCACTTGGGATTCAAACAAAACCATATTTACACAACACAACTGAGTTTACAAAGAACCCAAAACTTCCATTACATATAAGGGCACAGCAGAGTTGCTCACCTTGTGGTGGGCAGGAAGCAGAGGAAACGTCAAACCCACAGGGTGGGGGGTCAGGCAGATCTCTTCCCTTCAAAGGCCTGGCCCCTAGGACCTACATCTTTTTTGTGAGGCTTCATTTTGTTGAGCTGGGAACTCAGCAATGGGTTAATCCCGTGATGGAGTTATGGCACCCGTGACCCAGGCATCTCTTAACAGCATCACAGCTCTCCCACACAGGACCTTTTGAGGGACTTGATACCATAACTGTAATTGTGTGCAGCTCCCAAAGAAGCCGATAGCTCTTTGGCAGTCTTGTCATCTTCCTATTGTGCGAGATTGTCACGGTCACTGTGAAGGGCAATGAGAGCAGTGACACTTCAGAATTCATGTTTGTTTGTATAACAGGAGCAGAATACTCATTCCTTTCATAAGCGAAGGTCGGTAGAATTCAGTCAAATCTCTACACATCGTTCTCAGTAAGGTTTTCAGGAGTGATAGTGAGAATTGTCTTCATAATCTTGCTTGAAAAACTTGCGAATCGCACATTCAGAACACAAGAGATTGAAATGAAAAAATGCTGAAATACATTTGGGTTTACTTCTTTATTAAGTATAGAAATTGTAAGACATAAAAAGGCGGCATAGAGTAGAGAGGAGACGTGTGCAGATTAAGCTCAGTCGATCTGCCCTTTTACTCTGAGGACAAAAATGACACTGCGATTAGACAAAAGCTACTGGTAAGCCCGGAGGCTGCCACACTCAGTTGAAGGAGTATTAGTCAAACAAGGCCCACTTTTGTTTTAATTCTCTGTCCCTGGCTTTCCGGTAAGAAAAAGGGAGAGAGAAACAGTTTTCCCCCCACAGGATTATTTGGGTCAATTAATAAGGAATGTTAGAGAACTCTTTGAGTTTCTGGTAAGAGAAAGCCTGGGAAGCCTTAAAGGAATTTTGAAAGGAAGCCACTGACTTAAAACAGATCGGCCCTAGGGAAATGATCCTGAAAGCTGAAGAAAGATCCCGAAGGATGGAAGAAATAAAAGAGGGGAGATCATGGCTGGACAAGCATAGGATGACATTAGATTGCCTCTCAAGTTCAAGGGGCGCCGTGAAGGACTAAACAAAGGAAGGACACCCGCGAGGGAGCCCTGCCCGCTACCTACGCCATCTTCTTTGTAAGACCCATGAGTGCGTTTCGAACTCATCACTCCCTTACAATCAACCCGGATACTGTTTGTGTTAGCGCTTGAATTCTACCAGCACAGAGCCGTGGGAGCCGTGGGAACCCCAGGAGCCCTGGGAGCCCTGGGAGCCATGCATATTTGAAACTTAATGTCAATCAAATGTTTACCAACCTAAGGAAAGAGGAGGAGGAATTGTGGCTACGTATCACATGGTTCTGTCTCTGCCTGCAAGTCTGTGATCTAGACCCTGTGAGCTCACTCTGTATATTGAGTACATTCATTGAGCACCTACTGTGTGTAACCGTTGTCACACAGTCATGGTTATCTTAATACTTCCCCGGACATTACCTAGGTAAACCACGTACATGTGTGTACATATATGTGTGTGCATGCACTTTTCTGCTATTAATCTATTTTAGAGATTTGTTCATTTTGTTTTTTGTATCCGAGTATTTGCCTGTGTGTGTGTGTGTGTGTACACATATGTGTGTGTGCACTTTTCTGCTATTAATCTATTTTAGAGATTTGTCCATTCTGCTTCATGTACCTGAGTATTTGCCTGTGTGTGTGTGTGTGTGTGTGTGTGTGTGTGTACCACACGAATGCCTGGTGTCCATCGAAGGCAAAAGAGGGGATCAGATTCCTTGGGACTGGAGCTACAGACACTGTGAGCAACCATGTGGGTGCTGGGGACTGGACTCAGGTCCTTTGCAAGAGCAGCCAGTGCTCTTAACTGCTGAGCCATCTCTCTCCAGCCCCTAACTCTGTATATAAAGAAAGCTGAAACTCAACAAAAAGAAGTATATCATGTTCTGTGTTAGTAATAGAATGAGGGCATCAGTTAGCTCTCTCTAAGCCATTTCCTTTTTATGTATCATTATGAAGATTCTTGCTGGTAGGACTCTTTGCCAACGAACAAACAGCAGGTGTTAGAGGTTTTTTGTTTTTTTGTTTTTTTTTAATCATCTCTGCCTTTAATGTTTACAACGTTGTTTGTGTTTACTCTGCTCAATAACTGTGCATTCTACTCTTTCCTTTAAAGTCCAAAGGAAAACAGTGGCTAAGAGGATAATTATGAGAAAATCCTAGACGCTGAGAGCGGTTACTCTTTTCTTCCTCAGATTTAAAATTGCTGGTGAAGGTAAAAACGGCAGCTGTGCCGTCATCTCAAAGGACAAAGTGGTTTCCGAGAGCTGTGTTTCAGATAATTCTTGGATCTGCCAAAAGGAACCAAAACGTGAAACCACGTGTAATGACTCCTGACTGCGGCGAATCGCATGTCCATTACTTCACCGTCCACAGCAGATCTCTGTGCTCAGACTGTCCCTGCTGTCAGCCCTCCCAGTGCAGTTAGTGCCACAAAGCATGGACTCTACAAAGCACCGTGATGCTTACAGAGTCTTTATTCTGTAAATGTAAATGTAAGCACACACAGGTGTGTCATTCTAAGTGAGATGTTCTGTCTGTGGGAAGACGCCCTGGCAGCTGAGGGGCACTGGATTCTAATCCTGGAGCCTGTGACCCTCACTGTGTCGGAGCTCATCTGCAAAACAGCCACAGAAAGCCATTTGCAAAATCATTATTAAAATGCTCTTAATGCAGGGACTGGTAGCTCATGCCCCAGGAAGGCTGAGCCAGAAGGGTCATGAGTTCAAGGCCAGCCTGGGGGTGGTGGATTAACTGATAAATATCCTCCAACTCCTGGGGCAGTTTACCACTTGGTCCCCAGTTGGTGGCACTGTTTGGGAAGGTTTAGGGAGTGCAGCCTTGCTGGAGGAATGTCACTTGGAGGTGGCCTTTGAGAGTAAAAGCCTCACCTACTTGTAGCTCGCTCCGCTTTGTGCTTTGGGTTCAAGATGTGAGCTCTCGGCTTTCTGCTCCAGCTGTCACTGTTTTCTTCTGCTTTCTTCTCCTCCCCCCACCCCTCCGTTGTAGACTCTAACCCGCTGGAATGAAAAGCCAAAGTAAACTCTTTCTTCTACAGGTCACCACCCGGCCACTGTGTTTTATAACAACAACAGAAAAGTAACTAATACATCGAGCCACATAGTAAGTTAGTCAGAAACTGTAGGCGGCGGATGTTTTCAGCATCGTGTATTCAGATACTGATTCCTGTGCCCCGAGATCTGGCTGCAGTCCAAATATGGGCATGGTTATCTCTACGAGGAATCTCCTGTCTCAGTGTTGTGTAAAGAATGCTCCCCAGTTATCTCTGATAGGTTAATAAAGATGCTTATGAGCCAATGACTGGGCAGAGGAGAGAGGAGGCGGGACTTCCGTTCCCAGTCAGGAAGAAAAAGATAGAGAGAAGGAAAAGGAGTGAGGAGTGCTGAATTAAAATATAGATTTTGTTCAATAATGTCGCCTTTAGAACAATGTCATTCAATAGCTTATGTGTTTCGTTTTCCAGAGTTTGGAAAACTAAAATACGTGCACCATACTATAGACTCCTATTCAGAATCCATTTGCTTTGGACGTGATGTTTCATCCCAGCAACGGTAACCCTAACTAAGACAGTCACGGAGCTGTGTCACAGCATAGAGCAGTACTAAAACACATATAATGTAGGTATTTTTTTTCAAACTATTCATCGCCTGGTTAGCACATAACTAAGCTACCTTTGAACTAGTTGTATGTTTTCCTAAATTAGAGTCTGTGGCAGTTAGCAGTTAAACACAGACTAAAACAACCCAAATGAATAATAAAAACAAACACAAATGCCCCCCCTCCCAATTTTAGTCATTAGAATCGGAGCAAACAAATCGGTAACAAATGATTCAAGATCATTTCAAATGTAATCAACAAATTATCTAAGCTACAAAGTTGTAACGGCATAAGGGAGTATAAACACAGCTGTCCTCTGATGGTCATGTCCATTAAGTTTTACTGCGTGACTAGCATCTACGCCCCCAGTGGCTTTGTTCATAAAATGAGGTTAGCTGGGTATTTTTGCTGCTCAGGTCTCGGCAGAACCACACATCTCGGGAACCTTGACTGGTTGTCCTGGTATAGGCTGAGTTCCACCACATGTGGGACCATGTGGCTGACACACTCCGGTTCTCAGTCAGGTGGTTTCTGTGGTCACTGGATAGATGTCAACTCAGAACTCACACCTCCTGGCCTCCACCACATGTGAGACTGTGTGGCTGACACACTTATTTGTCTCCAGTTCTCAGTCTGGTTGTTTCTGTGGTCACTGGATAGATGTTAACTCAGAGCTCACAGCCCCTTGTATGGATGCCATGCTGCTAAGTTTGCAGGATGGGAGAGCGCTGAGGGCCTCAATAAATGGAGGACTCCCTTTGTCAGCAGGGCTTCCTCTCCCCTGCCTAGGGAGCTGGGATCCCTATACCCTCTACCTGAGGAAAGTCACACAGTACTTTGGGAAATTACAGGTCCAACTCCTCCACCTCCCGGTCTCAAGAACCTGTTCAGCAAGCGCCTGGGATTCCTGGAATGTTTCTCCATGTAAATGAGGCATCTCAGTACCTTCGCCCCGCAGCCTATACCTACCCTGGATATCCCAAGCCCCGCCCCAAAGGTCTAAATAACCCTTCTTCACCCTGAATAAAATGGAACTGCTTCCATGAAGTCTGTCGTTTCAGCTTGTGCTCAAGGGCCATCTGAATCCCCAGTTTGTCGCTTCCTTTGGAGATCCCCCGGGGGAAGAGAGAGTCACACCCACTCACATTCTCTTAGGTAAATCCATTCAAAAGACGACCCTAGGCTCGGGTGGGGAATCTACTGTCTTTAGGGAAGGCGTTTCTATGTCACTTTACAATCAGCATAGGTCTACGGGATCTCGAGAAACCCGTAGAGAGAGGAGTGGCCACATCCTCTCTCCCCCTCCCCACCAAAAAATTATCTCTCTCCCTGGGCAACTGTCCACTGCCACAAGCTCCTCCCTAAGGGGTGGGGCTCATCTACCCCTACTGTGCTGCAGTTTTGGGGGTCTTGTGTAGATAACCACAGAGCTGGGAGTCCGTGAGTACAGTGGTTATGTCCTCCTGTCTGGAAGACAGCATCTGCTAGGTCTTAGATTTTTTTTTTCACCTTTTCATCCGTAGGGTTCTCTGAGCCTCAAGAGTCGGGGTTGATATAGGTGTCCCATTTAGGGATGCTACTCCATCGCGGAGTCAGACAGAGTCCTATTCTCAGCACTTTAATCTCTGTTGAGAGTCATTCACTGCACCAAGAAGCAACTCTGACCAAGGCCAAGAGAAGCCCAGGTCTATGGGTCTATGGATATAAATGTACATATTTGACAGTATGGTCACTTACAAAGATAACAGTAGCAGGTTTGGATAGGACAGAAGAAGAAGAAGACCCAGGTGTCTTCTAAGTTTCTGAATGCTAAGTTCACAGCTGCGACTTTGAAAGTGTAGCATTAGGCAGTAAGCTCCTGGAAGAGTCCCTGAACAAGGTGATTGTGGCATAGTACACAGTGTAGCCACCACTGCAGCTCAAGGTAGGAGACTCAGAAACAAAAGAAATAATTGGCCACAAACAGCTGGCTTCTCTGGTAAAAATCACAGAAATCCAGACATATGATCTGCTCATTAAAATTCTGATCTGATGTATAAACCATAAAATCAGGGCTGGGGAGATGGCTCCGTGGTAAACAGCACTTGCTGACCTGAATTTGGATCTCAGCATCCATGGGGGGTGGCTCAGTTTCCTGTAACTCTAATTCCAGTGGGCCTGACACTCCCTCTTGGCTTCTGTGGGCTCTGCACATGTGCTTGCGCGCACATGCGCGCGTGCGCGCGCGCACACACACACCCACACCAAATCTTTAAAAAAGACATAAAATTGTACATATTTATAAGGTATTGTGTTTAGTTAGGCATATGAATATATTCTATGATGTTTGAAACGGTACAAATAGCTAATTTCTCAAACATTTATTTTTCTATGATGAAAACATTCAATCATTCTTTCAGCACATGGGAACTTTACACTCCTGTCCAGTGACAACTTAGTCCACACCAATCCACCTCTTTGCTTTGGGGAGAGCTTCTGTTCTGCAAATAGAGACACTGCACATGCGCACGTACGCGCGCGCACACAAATCATAGCATCTATAACTGTTCTGTTTCTTTTGTTTTGTTGAGTTAGGGTTTCTCTATGTAGCCTTGGCTGTCCTGGAACTTGCTTTGTAGACCAGGCTGGCCTTGAATTTACAGAGATCCACCTGCCTCTGCCTCTCAAGTGCTGGGATTAAAGGCGTGCACCTACCCTCACCCAGCTTAAACATTTAATCTTATTTATTAGTGTGTGTGTGGTGTGTAGCCAAAAATGGCAGTTCTTCCAACCAGAAGAAAAGCCTCAGATCTCTCTCAAGCTTCCAATTGTTGTTTCTTAGACTTCTAGCTGACTTGCGCGTTAACTACCACTCATTGTAAACTTTCTCAGGGCTCCCAGCCTTTGCTCCTTTCTCTTTCTAGACCCAGCAAACAAAGGAGGATGCCACATTAGGAAACATTTGTTTCTGGGTGCTGTGTGAGTTACAGAAGTGTTTTCACAAAATTTCAAAAGTAAGTCTATTGCCACCTTGTGTCCATGATACACAGCTGCAACGTTAAGAGTATAGCATTTCCGGGGAATTTTCACATTTACCCAAGTGGAGAATGTTCAGTGAACACTGGTATTCTCCCAACCCAGGCCCAATAATCACTACAGTTTTTCCAGATGTATTTAACCTCTCTTTTGGCTCCCTTTTTTCTGAGTGAGTTGAAAGTTGCACATAGGAAAAAAACTAAAATTAAAAACATCTTCATATTGTAAGATACATTTTATAACTTAATTTTCCAAGCTTTACTGAACTGTCATTAATATATTTCAGATAACTCCCCTTCTCAATCCAGAGTCCAGTCCCAGTTTAGAGTTTACAATTAGTTGTTGCCACTTTGGTCTCCTTTAGTAAAGAGCATCTGACATCTTCTCCCCCTGGCCCCCTGGCCCCAACTTTATCACAGAATGTCTGGCAATCTGGATATGTGGGACTTTTTATCCATGTTTCAGTTTCAGTGTTAAAATTTGGGTCCCAAATTCTTTGACATTTTCCACAAGGAAGTTTGTATGAAGGACTTTCCTTTTTAGCCTGGAGATGTAGAGGAGGATGTTATTTAAATCCTGTTTTGTTTTTAAATCTAAGTTGTTTTGTTAATAAATAAAATGAAATTAGTATTATTTGAAGGACCTACAAACAACCTGTGTAAAGACTAGATAATTTTCTGATAGAGGCTAAACATGAGGAGCCTTAAAAAAAAAAAAAAAGATTTATTTGTTGTATATGCAATGTTCTGCCTGCATGTGTGCCTGCCTGCCAGAAGAGGGCACCATATCTCATTATAGATGGTTGTGAACCACCATGTTGTTGCTGGAAATTGAACTCAGGACCTTCAGATGAGCAGCCAGTGCCCTTAACCTCTGAGCCATCTCTCTAGCCCACAAGGAGCCTTTCTTAAGTGGAATTAAGCACTAGGTAGGCTACAGTTGTAGATAGTAATGTGTGAAGAGGGAAAAGGCACAAGAACCTCTTAATGCAGCTGTAGGGCTGTTACTTCGCTCCCAAAGAATAACATATACAATCCTAGAAGTGAAACCTTTTGTTAAAAAAATACACTTTAGGCCAGGGGTGGTGGCACACACCTTTAATCCCAGAACTTGGGAAGCAGAGGCTGGTGGATCGCTGTGAGTTCAAGGCCAGCCTGGTCTACAAAGTGAGTCCAGGACAGCCAAGGCTACACAGAGAGACTCTGTCTCGAAAAACCAAAAAGAAGAAGAAGAAGAAGAAGAAGAAGAAGAAGAAGAAGAAGAAGAAGAAGAAGAAGAAGAAGAAGAAAAAAAATACACTTTAAAAAGAGGCTTGGAGTGGAGGTGGCCTGCACAGGTGGATAATGCTGCTCCCGAAGTCACGCGTTTTAAAATTAAAATACCAATACCAATGTCATGCACAAGATGCCAACCTGTGGATTGTTGGCCAGGGAGGCCTCAGAGGCTCCACAAGTAATGCTAGCTACTGTCATTACTCTTGGCTGGCCCCCAGAATTAGATAGTAAGACCGTATTGCTGAAAATATCACATACGTTGGCTACAGGACACAGAAAAATCAACCTGGAACAGAGCTATAAGCTCTTCCCTTTCTGGTGACCATACACTGTGGCAGAAGGTGCTATGTAGGCTTCTTCTAGAAGAACAAACTCACCAGTGTCTTAGCTAGCTGTAGACCCAGCATGATCCAGTCCTGACCTGCCACGCAAGATACACCCACTGGGACAATAGTGGCATGAGTGTTCTTTCCAGCTGGGTTTAAGGCAGCTACACAAGAAGGCATACGTGCCTGATACTGTAAGCCTTACCAAAATGGCAAATGGCTATGTTGTCAAACATGTCCTTCTGTTTTACTTACAGACTAGTGCAGCTTTCAGCCTTGGGCAGAGACTCTCCTTTTTTGCAGCAGGCAACGTTTCATGCGGATGCTTCTTATCTGGCCAAAGTACTGAGACGATAAGTGACAGCTGGATGCTCAGGCAAAAATAGGACATCACAGAAGAAAAGGCAGGACGTAGGAACTGGGGGAAAGGGAGGACTGCTGCAAAATGCCGTCTGGATATGACAGGGTTGTACTGCTAATGAGCAAACAGCAGCCAAGCATACCTGATCAGGCCCTTCAACATCCATCATGGATGGGGGAGGTGCCACGAGGCCCCGCCCTTTTGTGAGGAGTTAATGGTTGTCGACAGAGAGGGTGTCTCCTTTTCTTCAATGGTGTAGCCACTGGTGAGTTGCCTGTGCTCCTGCAAATAATGGGGGAAAATAAAGGGGTCAAGTAAAGGGGAGAGGAGGAGGCACAAAAATAGGAGCGAAATTAATTGGGCAGTAGATGAAATTCAGAGGAAGGAAGATAAGAGAGGGTGACGGAAGGTTGAATATAATCAACATATATTGTATTGTGAAATCTCCATTCTAAATGTCATCAGATAAAGTTATTTTCTTCTGAGTTGACTTGTAGAATGTACTAGTAAAATGATAAGATGGTTTGTCAATTGTGTAAGAATGCCTAATATTAGACAGCCAGAATTATCTTTTGGACCAAGTACCTCGTTTTATTCACTTACATACTTAGGATTTATTACGTCCGGTCACTCAGGATTTACATTTTGTTGTTTTGAATGAGTAAAAGGCTGTATTGAGTATCATGAGAAAGTGTAAGGAGTTGTAGTGTGTAGTCCTAGCTGATGGGAATGATTATTAAGCCAGGAGTATGGTTGGAGAGCCACACTCCAGCTATAGAATGTGAGTAAAAATATAACAAGATGATTCTGTAACTACAGCATAAAGAACATTTGAAAACTACTGTGTGCTGGCAACATTCACACTCTCGTTTCATTCTTTGAGCATTTTATTGGTCATTGGAACACATCTCATACATAGTTTTGTTTTGTTTTTTTTTAATCTAAAAAGAACAAAGGAAGAATAAGGCTGAGGACCAAAGTCATGTGGGCTCTACTAAAAGCTGATCCCCACCTGCTCTCTAAGCGAAAGCTAAAAATTGTGCATCAAAGACATTTGAGAAATTTCCAGAGAATTTGCTTTTTCCAGAAGCACATGAACCCTAATTTTATGAGGTTTTAAAATAAATATAATTGTGGCTGTTGACTTAATATCCCACAAGACTCTGACTGGCTCTGGTTTGCCAATATTCAGTAACTATATGACAACAATGCTCAGATACTTCACATTCAGTTTTTTAGAATGAAAAATGTGTTGAGTGCACTGTAAGTGTTTCCGAGAGTCCTACCTGCAGCCTAAGGCAGTGGGTTTTTTAATTTTTATTTTTTAATTTTTTGTCTTTTGTCTTTTGTCTTTTTATTTACTATTGATACAGAGGCTCGTGTACAACAACATTGTCTTAAACTCTCTATATAACTGAAAATGACCTTCTTCCCCCTTACCCCCTCCCCCCCTTAAGTCTCCTCAGTGCTGAGATTTCAGGGCGTGCCACCATGCCTGGCAAATCCGTATCTGTGGATTTCATCTCTTCACTTCAGACCAATCCATTCAACCACCCAGGTGACTTTGCAGTATCATATTTTAAAGGGTGTTTTTGTTTTATGCCTCATGTGAATAAAGTAAGATTTTTAATCGTTAGCTCATTAGCTCAACACCACTTTTATTCAGCACCACAATCGAGAGCAAAGGATTAATTCCAGACTCCTGACCTTTCTTCCTGAAGATCTGGGCTCAATTCCCAGGATCCGTTTTTCAGCTCATGACCATCTGTATGATGGCAACTCTTGGTTGTCAACTTGACTACATCTGGAATGAACTACGCGATCCAGAAATGGAGGGCACAGCTGTGAGAGGTTGTTTTGCTTCGTTTGAAGTGAGTGAGTCTATTTCTAGTCTGGGCCTCTGAGGCGCTAAGGTACATGTGTTTAATCCAGATCTTGAGGCAGAAGACACACCTTTAATCTGGGCCAAGCCTTCTGCTTATAGGAAGCATGCAAACTAGTGAGTCTCACAGAAAAGGGAGTGGAATGAAAGTAGGGGAAGTATAAAGTTCTAATTATACAGGATAGTAAGTTCTAGAAATCTACTATGTGACAGTGTGGTTACTAATGGTATTAAATTCTGCGCTTAAAACTTGCTAAAATGGGGGCTGGAGAGGTGGCTCAGAGTTTAAGAGGACTGGCTTTTCTTCCAAAGGTCCCGAGTTCAATTTCCAGCAACCACATGGTGGCTCACAACCATCTATAATGAAATCTGGTGCACAAGTGTACATGCAAGTATTGTATGCATAATAAATCTTAAAACACACACACACACACACACCTTGTTAAAATAGCAGATTTTATGTTTATACCATAAAAAAAATAGTTCAAGAGAATGTAATGGAAGTTTTTACCTCTTTGTAAACTCAGTTGTGTTATGTAAACACGCTTTTGGTTTGGTTGGTTTGTTGGTTGGTTGGTTCTTTCAAGACAGGGTTTCTATGTGTCGTCTTGGCTGTCCTAGACTTGCTTTGTAGACCGGACTGTCCTTGAACTCACAGACAACCACCTGCCTCTGCTTCCTGAGTGCTTAATCCCAAGTGTGGGATTTCAGTTTGAGCTTTAGTTTGTCCACAGCTGTTAATTATCTCGTTCGAGGTGTGGATTTTGCTGGCTGGCAAGAACTGCCTCATGCGGCATGGAGAGAGCTGGGGTCTAGGGCTCTGAGGGTATAAATGAGAGCCCAGAGAGAGTGCAGGGTGGCTTGCAGTGTTAACATGTGGTGGGTAGCTGTTTGAAGACGCCAGAGACACACGGTGTGGCAGTTTGGAGCAGACAGACAGGGAGAATCGCTTCTGGGCACAGCAGCTTAGAGGAGACTGCTGGCTGTGTCTGCTGTTGACAGAGATTGGTATAGCCCCAAAGACACTTTGACCCTAAACAGTCTGGAGAAGTAAAGGGGCCCCCTCTCCCCTCTAACCTTCTCTCTCCTACATAGGGTCGAGAGGTTGGAAGGGAGGTTGAGGCCTAAACACCCCCAAATAAAGTAGAGTTAAAAAAAAAAAAACGAGTGCTACAAAGAACAAAATAGGTTCAGTGAGAAAACAGATTGGATAATTCGGTTAGAGGCACAGAAGACTTGTCCCTCGGCTTACTGCTGTACTGGGATAAAACTTTGGGGCAGTAAAAAGAATCGCAATCACCTGGACCCCTAAAACTTTTCCTCTATGAAGCATTGGTTTGTATGGCTGCACAGTTTCTTCAAAACAAAAAATTACATGTTTGATTTCCATTGGTTAGGGCTATCTTTCATAATAGTCATTTACCTAAAAATTAAAACCTCTGTACTGTTTCCCTTTGATGTGGGATACAGATGGCATCTGTAGAGTCTCCCTGTGCTTTTTTCTAATACTTAAAAGTATCACAGGTCAGTGAACAAAGAGAGGCTGGACACAGTTCAGATCACACAAGGCTTAACAGAGACATTAGCGTTATGTGGACTTGACTATTTTCTAATCCCAAATAAGAACTTCCTTATTTACACTAAAAGAAAACACCTGGCCTTTGAACAATCTGAGTAACACTTAGATTTTAGATTTTTTTGTTAGGGATTATTATAGGGTTCCCCCCCATCTCCCCACCCTTTTGAGCCCTGGAAGAAGCGGAAAGCATGGCAGTAATGTCTGTGCTTGGGCTGAACTGAATTAACCAAACATTGTTGTAATCATTTGCACAATGACAGATCAATTAGGCAGAGTCCAGGGCACAGCAAAATATTTATGATCCTCCTCCTTCCTGGAACAATGCAAGCCACTGCCTGGCAGCCAACAAGTGATCGTTTGCTGTCCTAAGTAAACTGACCTTTTCTTTGGCTTGGAATATCTGTTAAGCTAGCCATAGACCAGGCTTTATAAATATAGGGATGAACACTGTACGGTGGCCACATTCTACAACAGCACAAAGACCAAGGTTGGCTTAGCCCTAAATTCTCTACTGATTTATCAATCTCAATATTTGTTGAGTTCTTGCAGCAGGCCAAGCCATCATTCCAAATATTTTGTCATTAATGATTTATTCGAGCTTTATTAAAAAACCCATGTTGCGGGATGCTGTTGCTTTTCTCATTTGACAGACAAGGACACCAGTTTTTCATGAGATTTCAACTTTCCTAATGACATTCAGTTTTACCCCCAAAATGATCAACAGATATTTCTTAACAAATTACATACATACTACATATTAGGGACTGAATACTAACAAATCTTAATTTGCAGTCAGTAATGCCCAGTTTCTTTCTTATTTGAATGTTGCTTTTAGTTTTGGTTTTGGTTTTGGTTTTGGAGACAGGGTTTCTCTGTGTAGCCCTGGCTGTTCTGGAACTCACTCTGCACACCAGGCTGAACTCAGAGATCCACCTACCACTGCTGGGATACAAGATGTTTGCCAGCCCCACCTGGCCTTATTTGAAAATTTCAGGCTGACCTCCTCCATTGCTGGCACAGAAGGTGCTCAGTCAATACAATTAACTAAAGGATCCAGGGAAAAGGAAAATCCATGCTGTCGTCTGAGTCAGAGTTGCCGCTTGTGAAGTTATAATCTGGAAATGTGATTTCCCCAAACAGAAATGGAAAAATATACGTCAGAAACTGTTGCTGTTTAAGAAACAGGTATTACATTATATGCCTGGGAAACTCAAAGTGCTTTCAAATGCTTCTATGCGGCAGGGCAGGAAGATACGGAGCGAGTATTCAGAACGTGGGAACGTGGGTAAAACACTTGAACCAAAGCAGAGTGTAATCCCTGTGTCCTTTGTCTGTCTACTGTGCTAGAATTCATGGACCAGGCAGACTAACCCATGAGCTTGCAGGAAGAATTAAAAACCTGATCATTCATGCTTTTCAGATCTATGGGGATGAGACAGCCGCAGACGAAGACGAAAGGCGTAGGGCAGGAGGAACCGGAGGACTTCCGGGGTCTACGATGATGCTACCACCACCAGACATTTCTACAAAAGTGCCCTCCACTGAAGGATCTGTTAGTAAGGTCAGGGAGGAAGACACAGAATTGAAACCCATTTTCTAAACGGTGCTTTAATTTTTGTTTTTTCCTCTGTACCAGGCAGTCGAGGCTACAAAGCCAGGCAGTAGCCATCCCTACAGGGGCCTCGTAGGCCAGCCCTCAGCTCGACTTTCTCTTCCTGCAAACTTCACACAGCTTTACAATGCAGAAAAATCACTCCTTTCCTTCCTGCTGTAGGTGACTAGTATTTATGTTTGTCTAACTGGCATCGTGACCCTCAAAAGATGAATCTTAGAAGATAATAGCCTACAAAGAAGCAGGTTTTTTTTTTTAAGTGATTCTTCAAGCACGTAGATAAAATGACAACTAAAAGCAAATGGCGCCTTCTGTTTCGTCCTTTCTCACATTTCCTTTTCATCCCTTCTTGCTTCCCTGTCTTTCTTTTCCCTCCAATCTGGGAGGCATCAGAGTCCATGTGCACAGAGAGGACCTGAGGAGTCATACAGAGAGCAGGTAAGATGCTGAGGCAGGGAAGGAGAGCCAGGCAGGAGCACAGTCAAGGGAGGAGGAAGCCCTGAAGATGGAGAGATGTCTTGGGGAAGTTTGAAGATTTAACAGATCACAAGTAATTAAATGGATTAAATAAATAAATAAATGAAGGAATTGTTGATAATGAGAGTCAGGTTTAATTGTAATGGAGAATGCATTTGTACACATTCAGAAGTCTGGAATAATCCTAAAGTTTTACGTTAGAATCTAATAGAATTAGTGTGTAGCAGAAATCAAAATAGGGTATGTCTTTCACCTTTTAAAAAATGTATTTATTATGTATACAGCGCTTTGTCTGCATGTACACCTGCAGTCCAGAAGAGGGCATCAGATCACATTATAGATGGTTGTGAGCCACCATGTGGTTGCTGGGAATTGAACTCAGGACCTCTGGAAGAGGCTCTTAACCTCTGAGCCATCTCTCCAGCCCCAACCTTGTGTTGTTAGTCTTTGTTGTTTGAGACAGGCTGACCTGGAACTCATGGCCAGCTTCCTG
The DNA here is from genome assembly GCF_964271855.1 of Acomys minous. NCBI lineage: Eukaryota > Metazoa > Chordata > Mammalia > Rodentia > Muridae > Acomys > Acomys minous. Next base: position 17,992,139 of record NC_140500.1, read on the forward strand.
CTTTAGCCTTCCAAGTGCTAAGATAAGTGTGAGCCACCACACCACATTGACTTTTTCCTTCCCCTCCTCCTTCCACTCTTCTCCCTCTCTCTCTCTCTCCCTCCCTCCCTCCCTCCCTCCCTCCCTCCCTCTCTCTCTCTCTGCTCTCTCTCTCTCTCTCTCTCTCTCTCTCTCTCTCTCTCTCTCTCTCTCTCTCTCTCGTCCTTTCCTTCCTTCCTTGTTCTCATTAATCTGTCATCCAGTGGCTAGGAACAGTAATCCTCCATTAGTCATAACAATATAAATCACCCCAAACTTGACTTCCAACTATTGTCATCTAAAGAAACCATAAGCTGAGCTGGAGAGCTGGCACAGGGGTTAAGAACACAGCACTGGCTGCTCTTCCACACAACCCAGGGTTAACTCCCAGCACCTCCATGGCAGCTCATCAGGGTCTGCACCTCCACCGAGACACACAGACACACAGTCAAAGCACCCATACACATAATTTTTTAAAAGTTCACAATGAGGAAGACCGGGCAAACATGAACAGGGGGGCATGAATGAAAAGTGTCCCTGGCTGAGGGTTCTGCATTCTTTGAGAATCACTTTCTTTTTCTTTTTTCTTTTTTTTAAATCTAATAATAACACATTTTTATTGAAAATTAAAAATAATTCCTATTACATCTCATTTTCTATCCCATCCCATGCATCCTCCTATTCCTCCCTGAGAATCACTTTCTTTTTTTTTTTTTTTGTTTGTTTGTTTTTTTTTCGAGACAGGGTCTCTCTGTGTAGCCTTGGCTGTCCTGGACTCGCTTTGTAGACCAGGCTGGCCTCGAACTCACAGCGATTCACCCGCCTCTGCCTCCCGAGTGCTGGGATTAAAGGCGTGCGCCACCACGCCCGGCGAGAATCACTTTCAAACAATGAAATTTGCCTTTACTTATTACTTCAGTTAACATACACTTTTTGCAGTCTTACTATGTTTTGAGGCATTGTGTTCTTCCCAGGCACAAGGTCCTGGTGATAAATTGTATTGATTCTGTCCTTGGGGGAAACACAGCACAGTGAGTAATTACTAAATGAATGTATTCCAGCATAACTATGTAGTGTTTTCTAAAGCAAAATATGTATCCTGTAACACAGGCACTGATAATAAAATACTGATAGGAGTTTAAAATGTCCCAGCTGTTCAAGATGGATCCAAGCTCAGAGTCCTTATCACACAGTGAGCCAAGTGTCCTTCTTACTTGCGCAGTGTCCAAATATAATGTGTGGTGATTTTATGAAGTCCTGAGTGACCATGTGCTGTTGACATGGGCACAGCCATGTCAGGGGCCCAATGCCTCAGAGACATGGGAATGGCAAAGCCATCCACTGGTCCATGTACCAATGTTGGCAGTGTGTGCAGAAATGGCAACCCACTGTTCCCTTTTCCAAGATTTTTGGTCTGCTCCTACATAGAGAACCCCTACAAACATTAGTGAGACCTACTCTTCCTTCAGTTGTAGACAATAAACCCACTTCCTCCAGTCAAATGTAAAAAATAGTGAACTTCTGGGTTGTTACTATTGTGTCTCCATCATTATCACATGGCCTACCTGATCTCAGCCATTTAGTGTGTGTGTGTGTGTGTGTGTGTGTGTGTGTGTGTGTCTGTCTGTCTGTCTGTCTGTCTGTCTGCCTATCCTTTCTTCATTCCCTTATCACCCCAATCATGGCAATCCCCAAAGCTGTGCAGAGCAAGGCAGCAATGCCTGCAAGTGCTTCTTGGATCACAGGGAAAACGGAACTTCATGGTCAGTTTAACATGTGCCATTCCAAAGAACGAAAAGCAGGGCAGTGGTGTATAATAACATAAAGGAAAAAAAACAAACAAACAAAACAAAATACTGCAACTGGTTAAGTATTTAACAAATCATTTTATGTAGAAAGCAGTTTGAACTTTTCCACACTTACGTTTCTTTTTCCAATAGTCAAATTCTTAAATTGCTTCTTAGATTTCTTTTTAAGTTTATTTAATTTTAATGTATATGAGTGCTTTACCTGCACGTGTGTGCCCTGAGAGGCTAGGAGAGGCCATCAAATCCCCTGGGACTGTCGTGATAGACAATTGTGGGCCACCACGTGCATACTGGGCCTTGAGCCTAGGCCCCCTGGAAGAGCAATCAGTACTCTCTAACTGCTGAGCCACCTTTCCAGACCCTGCTCCTTGGATCTTAAAGAACAAAGTACCTAAAGTGTGTTGAAATTTACACCTCATAAGCAAATTTACTTTGGCAGTGATTTTTTTTTTTTTAAAGCTTAAATTAGAAATCGCCTTCTCTAATAACAGAATCGAGGGCTGGAAGTTTTAGTAGTTTTGCTGATCAGGGAACAGAGCATCAATGGTTTTAGTTGTCTGTCCTGTCCTTTTCTCTGTGAACACCCCCCCCCCCCCGCCCCGCACCGGGGGTTCTTGGCAGACTCTGGCTTCCAAGCTGTAAAGAGGCCTGAGGTCTGATGGAGCCAGCTTCTCACACGCAGTCCAAACTGCAGGCCTGGGAACTACAATTTTAATAGAGTCTACAGCCCATGAAACTAGTGTAAACTAAATAATACTAAAATCATTGCAGAGGCAAGTGGGTCTGACTATCAGTCATCAATACTGAACCATGATAGTAAGTCAAATCACCGATTCACTGCTGTTCGCTTTGAAGTGTGGACAATTCAGTGAAAAGGGAGACTTTTACAACTGCAGAGACTGGTTGGCAGATGTGTTGTGGGGCTGCAGATGGGACTTGGGCCTTCTACAGCCTAGACTCTGACCCTGAGTGACAACCTCAGCCTTTGGCTTTTCTGTGACAGGCTCTTGCTGTGTAGCTCAGCCTGACCTGGGGCTGACAGGCAGGCATCCTGACTCAGCCTTTCATGTGCTGGTATCATAGGTTTGAGCCGCCATGGCCGGCTAAAATTTTTTTTTAAAAATTATCTGTTATTGCACAAATTAATAAAATAGAACATAGAAGACTTAAAAAGGTAACTATCTTCTTGCATTGAGAAAACTTGGTTAGTAAATAATAAATAGAAATGCTAAACACTAGATTAAGAAACGCTGAATTTCGGGAGGGAGAGAGAGGAGTGGGAGGATACAAGGGATGGGATAACAATTGAGATGTGATATGAATAAATTAATAAAATGTATATATATATATATAAAAGAAATGCTGAATTTGCGTGAGTGCATGTGTGCATGCGTGCGCATGTGCGTGCGTGTGTGTCTCTGTGTGTGTGTGTCTGTAGGTGGCATGCTGGGTTTCAAAACTATGCCCTTGGATGTACAAGACAAACCCTCCACCACTGAGTTAGTCCTCAATCCTGGCTCCTTAAAACAGACTCTCAGTATGCAACATAGGCTGGTCTCGAACTCCTGCACACTCTGTCTTTGCCTTCTACTGGGATGGAACTTAAGGTCTTACACATGCTAGACAAGCATCTACCACCTGGCTACAGCCGCAGCCCTGGACTGGATTGCAGGTGTGTATACCCATGCCTGGCCTTAACCAGTGTTTCAGTTATAGAAAATATGGAAATTAAGATCAATGCTGACAGAGCATTTAAAACACCAAGAAGAGAAAAGTAAAGGTGTACTAATTGTTGAAAAAACAAATGGAATAAATTGACCCAAAGGCTCAGAAACTATGACTCTGCTCCCCTGAACAGGCGCTGAACCTTGGCATCAGTCTCCCACTGCCTGCAGGAAGAGCAGCAGCCTTAGCTCCAGGAGCCTCCTTGAAGGGCACTGCCTGGGCTTCTAATGGTCACATTTACAACTTGGCTATGTTTTATTAGAACAAAGAGCTCTTCTTCCTAATCAAAGACCCCATTCTTGTCTCTGTGTCAAGTAGTCACTGTGCTTTTGAAGCCTCTTTGGAGCTGTGTAATGAAACCACCCTCGACTCTGAGGGATTGTCAGAAGTCTCAGAACAAACGCGCCCTCCATGAGCAAACAACAGCGTTTCCAAGGTGTCAATCCAAGGAAGAAGCAAATCTTTGTGCAGTGAAGAGACTGGAAGGAGAGAGGAAGCAGGTGAACAGAAGAGTCGTGGCCCTGAAGACGCAGCTCCGCCGACCAGCACAAGAAGTGTTTCCACGCTTTGTCCATGATCTTATGACAGGACAGATGTGGCTGGTTGACACTGGCCAGACTCCTTCACGTGCCCGAACCCTCTTGCCCTCTTAGCCACGTTCTGTAGTGCATTGGAACACACTGGCTGATTAAAGGACTGGTGTGTTCCATGAGCTTTGTCTAAAATTATATTGGAAGCTATTAGAAGTCGATAATTTAATTAAAAAAAACTTTTTTTGAAGAGTATGAGCCAGGCAGCGGTGGCACATACCTTTACTCTCAGCCCTAGGGAGGCTGAGGCAGGAGGATCTCTGTGAGTTTGAGGCCTGCCTGGTTTCACAGTGACTTCCTGGATAGCCAGGGCTACACAGAGAAACCCTATCTGAGAGAGAGGGGGGAGGGAGCGCTAGAGAGAGAATGAAAGCCACGAGGTGTTCTTTCCTACTAAGTTTTTCTTTTAGTTTTTTTTTTTAATTACAGAAATTGTATCACTTCATAGGTCTCACTTTAAAAGAAAATTACTGTAATTCAATGTCATTCTCCTGACACAAGACAACTCTGAATTTCCTGTACCTAAAATCCTACCCCTAGAAATGCTTTAATTTTGACTCACAAATATTTTCAATATTTAGTTATGTTATGTTAAAATGCACCTAACTATCAAGTAGCTGACACCATGGCCATTATGATCAGGTCAATTTACAAATGACCGAATGAGGTCCTTTAGAGGCGGGGCAGGGATCAAACATTTCTATTTCCCATTTAATCAGAATTAGCTGAGTATTTCTTCAACAGATAAGGGTATTTCTCTTTTGGAGAGATAGCTGTGAAATTATCTCTAAGATAAACTACACATGAAATAATACAACATAAACATTTTGAAACCAACAAGAGATGCCTACGTTGTAATTTCTCCAAGAAAAGAAATATTTTAAAGAAAAGCCAAGGAGGGCTAGAGAAATGGCTCAGAGGTTAAGACCACTGGCTGTTCTTCCAAAAATCCTGAGTTCAATTCCCACCAATCACAGGATGGCTCACAACCATCTATAATGAGATCTGATGCCCTCTTCTGGCATGCAGGCATACATGCAGGCAGAGCACTATATACACAATAAATAAATAAATCTTTTTAGAAAAAGAAAAAAAGAAAAGCCAGGGAGAGGGCTAAGTAGTACGGTGCTCCTCAGTGGGACATGGGGAGAGAAGATGGCTCCTTCCTATAGGAAATTTCTGAATTTCTGCCTCAGCCTCAATGAGAAAAAGATTTCAAAGCTGACACTGCCTGCCCTACCCTCCACGTGTGTGAGCCAAGTCCAATCAGCTGGAGCAAAAAGGTCAAGTTCTGCCTGACTTTTGAGCTAAGACATCAGGGTTTTTTTTCAGCATTGCAGTTGGATGAACACATCACTCTCTTTGGATCTCACCTGCTGGACGTGGGACTGGCAACCACACTATCAGCCCTCACGCTCCTCTTCAGGCCACTGAGCTTGGAATGGAACAGTGTCCCAGCCCACCTGGGGCTCCGGCTCTCTGAACTTACCCTCTTATTGTTTCAAACAAATAACCAGCCAAGCAAACAAATAATAACAACAACAGAGAAGGCATTGTCGCTGTTACTCTCATACCCAAAAACACTTTAGTGGAGCCAACTTGCTATTATTATAAGGTGAAAGACTAAGTGGCCCTGTCATTTTGTGTCTTGGTTTGCTCCCTGCATCCTGTTTTTTCTACATATTGACCATTTTAGCTGTTTGGATTCCTTGCGCTTGAGAGACTTGCTAAGAGAGGCTGAGCACACATTATCCTCTGCTGCCTTTTCTTCCTGTGGATGGATCCATCCTGTTTCACACCTTGCTTTTAAAATGTCTCATGTGAGCCGGGCGTGGTGGCGCACGCCTTTAATCCCAGCACTCGGGAGGCAGAGGCAGGCGGATCGCTGTGAGTTCGAGGCCAGCCTGGTCTACAAAAGTGAGTCCAGGACAGCCTAGGATACATAGAGAAACCCTGTCTCGAAAAGCCAAAAAAAATAAATAAATAAAATAAAATAAAATAAAATGTCTCATGTTAGGTTGAAAAGAGTGGGAATAATATTTGTCGTGTTAATTTTGCTGTTGTTGTTGGTTTTTCAAGACAGGGTTTCTCTGTGTAGCCTTGACTATCCTGGACTCACTTCGTAGACCAGGCTGGCCTTGAACTCACATCGATCCGCCTGCCTCTGCCTCCCAAGTGCTGGGATTAAAGGCGTGTGCCACCACTGGCCGGCTTGTCGTGTTAATTAATGACTGAATATTCGATACCTTTGACAATTAATGGCAGAGTCTTTTACATGAATTATCCTGCTAGGTTTTACCCTTGCCCAGCTAATTATTTTGAGAACTTTCAAAATAGTACTTATGTGATGGGTACTGACAAGAAGCCAAAAATAAGAGGATTAGTGCCTCTGTGTGACCAGAACATTATGATCAACAACTAAAGGATTATAGAGCCATTGAAACCGATTGTTAATGATGTCATATCTTGTACCACAACAGAGACAACAATTTGACAGAACATGCGTGATATTTACTGTCACAAGAATATAAAGTCAGAATCAGGTGGAAATTAGATTGGGCCTGCCTGAGGCAAACAGAATGTAAGAAAACACTTTGAAAACCTAACCCAGTGATAAAAACAGAGGGGCAGAAAGATTGGTGTGCACAACGCACGTCACAGCTAACCCTAACCTTCAAATATCACCACAGGAATTGTGGTGCATTCAGCACCCAGGCCGAAAGGGTTGCTCATGCAGACTGACGTTGTCACAACCTTGGTGGAGTAGGCCAGACTTACCCAGCAAAGGATATTTCACTCAATTTTTTTTAGCTTTTCTTTTTGTAGCAAGAAAGCAGCGCGCAACATCTCAGAACTTCTCTTGTCCATCCTAGTATTAAAACTTAGTTTTATACTCTGGGGATTGATTCTAGACATAGGAAGAGTCTAGTTCAGGGGAATCTCACTTCCATCTTCTATTACGGAGAGGAGAGAAAACTTACCCTTCTCCTTCAGAGTTAACACCCATGCTCCAAGTGCAGCTTGTTTGTGGCCTATCAGCTTCCTTGGATCATTTTCCTTATTTCAACCCAATCTCAACACCTGAAATTCATATCTCTAAATGTTTTTGAGCCAAGCAATAAGTCTGTGCTGGGTGGGTGGCATTAGCTGAGGCTGGCTTTTTTTTTTTTTTTTCTGTTTTCCTTCAACGAAGCTTGTAGCTTCTTGCAGAAGGGTGGTGGGTTTGGAGATGAACCACATGGTATAATAAATGATTCTTTATGTCTTTATGAGTCACACACATCTTTTCTCCAACTTGTGTATCCACCGCTCCAGGCTCTTGGTATTTTCTCTAGCAGAAAGCCAAGAGTCAGGGATTTAAAATGTCTCCACTGATGGATGGTTGGTCAGTCCTCTTCAGTAAGAGTCCATTTGTCGGGGTGACATTTAAGATTAGTGGACCCTTGGCAAATGGAAGGATTAAAAATTTGAGCTTTTGTTTACAAAGTTGGTTCTGTGAGCCAGCCAGGTGGATGTACTAACTTGACCTTAGAAGCACCTGTTTCTTCCCCCACCCCCACCCCTTCCCCCAATTACCTCTTTTCAATCACTTGTCCACAATTGCACACCGTGCCTGGAAATTTCTTGGCCAACAATGATGAATTGACGCAATAATTAAGTATCTGAAAACAGAGGGGGCACTTCCCCTTACAAAACAGCTTATTGTTCAAGGAGGAAAAGACAAGTTCCCTTTCAAAGGATTGCCACATCGGGAACTGAATAATTTTTGTTTAGTTTGAAGCATATTTAGCTGCCTGCAGGTTACTGGTCTTGAGTAACACGGTAGTTGTGTTGACTTTGCCATTTCATAAAGGGGAACTTGAAGTTCAAGATGTTCTCAGGAATGCCAGAATAAACTCAACATCGATTTTTCCCCTCTTAAAATGGACCGTGATTAGTTATGCCTGCTAAGGGCACCAACAAAAGTCTTATGGGTAGTGTCAAGACCACTTTGGGGTGCCTTGCTCACGTTCATGGGGGCCAGGGAAACACACACACACATGCTGCTCCAGGCCTGCAGCTTTCACCAGCCGACTGGCAAGGCAGACTTCCCCATTCTCGCTCCCTTTCTGAATGGTTGCCCCGTGCTGTCATATGAGTGCCCATGGTGCTCATCTGATGTTACGCCCGGATTCCTGCCTACATCACTAACTGTTCCTGCAGCACATGTCTTGTTGTTCAAGTGGCCTACAGGTGATAATGTCACCTCCTTCCTCCTGTATACGGGCCCTATGTCCTTCCTGCCTATTTCGGTCCTCATCTTGTTTCATTAGCTGCAGCAACATTCACCTCAGTGCCAGCCTGACTTTCTCCTCTCTTCCAGTCTCTATCAGAACAGCGTCAACTCTAAGAACTGAGGTGAACACCAAAGCCACTGCCCAGGCCCTCGTCTTCGTAACAGTCTGTGAGCAGCTTCTGTGGTTTTGGGGTTCCCTCCCCACCACCATCCTAAGCCCACCTTCCAGTTCTCTGCAAAATAGAACTATTACACTCATGACTTTTCTTTCTTTTTTTCTTTTTTCTTCCTAACAAGGCCTCACTGTGTATCCTGGGTTGGCCTTGATTTTTCTCTTCTACCTGCAAAATTTCGAACCACACTAACAATTCCAATCCCAGAAGCACCTTCTTATGAAAGTCTTTTGTAATGTTCTCGTTCACAGAACGCTGATCGTAGCTCCCAAGTAAATTACTATTTGCATAATTAGTAGACGGTGAGCTATTCTTAGGCAGTGACTGGTCTTGTTCATCTGGTTGTCATTATAACTTGGTGCAGCCCTAAAATCCTCACAACACGTATCGTCCTATACCCTGTAGCTATTTCTCTGCTGTGTCACTTACACTGGCTGCAAGAGTTACCTATGTGATTAGCTATTAAATCATTGTCTTTCTGGTAAAATGATTGCTTCATTTTTATTTACTTATATTCACTTATATTTACCTTTTCATTTCTCCCACCTATTTCTCCCATAACACTAGTGGGTTAGCATGGACTCAATAAAAAGCACCCTGAGTAAGTATAGTGGTGAGCACCAATGACCTGCACGCTACTGAATCTCTCAGGGGACAGAAATTCATATTACTGTCTTCGCTGATTGTAGAGACATAGTCAACACTTCTAAAACAAAAGACAGGCTGAAAAGAAACACAGGTAACAGGCTCACTGAGTGAAAGTTTTATATGACATGAAAGATTTCAGAAACTGAGCTGTCCATTTTAACGCTTAGATACGATGAGCGATAGTGACTGGACCAAAGGTATGTGACGTCATGCTAACAGAGGAGATGAACACAGCAAAGCCTAATTTCTATGGCTCTCCTTTGTCTCTTTGTGTGGTATTCCTGGTTCCTGAGAAACAACAAGATCCTCAGATCTACTACTAGCTGAGGTGGATCTGGGAACTTTTTTTTTTTCCCAAGAAAGGGTTTCTCTGTGTAGTGTTGGCTGTCCTGGACCCTCTTTGTAGACCAGGCTGGCCTGCCTCTGCCTCCCCAAGTGCTGGGATTACAGGCGTGTACCAGCACCAACCCAGGGAACTTCTTTTTTATAGCCAATGATTAGTTAAGTTTACATCGCTACCAAAAACTACCTGAGGCAACTAGTTCTAAAAAGAGAAAGACTTATTTAGTTTTGAATTTAGGAGTCTCAAAGTCCATTGGGTCAACCAATGGTGATGGCATTAGCTACTCAGCACACCAAGGCTAGAGTGCTCATGTGTGGAAGATCTTAGATTTCCAAACAGAAAATCAAAGAGAGAAATTGGTATTTCATAAGTTCTTTGGGGTGCATCTCCACCACCCCTACAACTGGGAATGCTATCCAGATTATGTACTCATTTTAAAACCGGATTGTCATTTTTACTACTCAGTAAAGTTGCCTATATATTTTGAATATTAATTCCCCAACAGAAAGATAGTCTCTACAAGATTAAAGGTGGCTTCTGTCTTCCCTACCTTTTAGCATTCCTCAGTCCACATGCACTTACTTTGTCACTACTTGAAGTAAAAGGAATGTTAAAAAAAATTTAAAAACCAAAGGGAAGTCATGGAAAATGGGAGACTTTCCATCTAGAGACTCTATGCAAAGTTTGCAAGATTCAACTGGATGTGGGGGGTTCTAGCCAGCAATTCCAACACTGGGAAGATCATCATGAGTTCAAGGCTAGCCTGTGCTACAGAGGGAGTTCCAGGCTATCAGCATGTACTACAGAGTGAGACCCTGTCTAAAATAACAACATAAATAATAATAGAAAGAAAATTGATTTTAGCACTTCATTAGCATGAATCATTCACTTATAATTAGATTGTATGTTTTTGTTGATGTTTGGTTTTTGCCTGTGATGTGTGTATTTTTACATTTTCTCTAAAGTTTTCATAATATTGGAAGAGACAGTGAACATGGTCCACAAACCTTAGTAAGAAAATCATGCTAAATGGTGACTGCAAACCAACATTTTAGCATTGAATTCTATATTACAAAATTATAGAAGAATAACAACACATTCAACTATCCATAAAATGGGCCTGTGTTGAGCTGTGTGATCCCTGACCACATTTTCCCTTCTGAGAATCGGTGTTGAGGTAGTGTTTTACAGAGATATGTTCTTGCCAGTGTTACTCCCTCGGAAGTACTGCATTGCTAATGCTGTCAGCTCGTATGGAATAGCAAAACAGTCTGAACTCCTGCGTGTCACCCTGTCACCCGACTACTTTCTTTGTTTTCCTCTCCTTCCTGTCCAACTTGCACAGCCAGGCCAGCATCCAGAGAACCTCAGCAGGAAGTTACACATAAACTGATACCCCCTGGCGAGGCAATCAGAGAGGCAATCTGAAGCCTTCGCTCTCAGGATTCTTGCTCCAGAGTGTAACTGATCTCCAGTTCCGTGAGACTATAAAAAGCAACCACAGAGTTAGAACAAGAGGAAGGAAAGAAAAGCTCAGCACCTAGGTGGCTGACTTCTGGTGAGAGGAGGAAAGAGTGCGTCTTCTAAAGTTACCCCCCGCCCCAGGTGCTGGGACAAAATGGTGCCTACCATTTTGATCAGTGCTCTTCTGATTCATCTCACTGGCGCAGTGGCTTCAGAACCGTAAGGGAATTCTAAACTCTCTGTATCAAAGTACTGGCAATGCCATCTCTTTAAATGGATTCCATGTTAAGATCTGATTGATTCAGTATTCTATTTCAACTTCAGCAAGCGAGTGCTGGTTTGCAAACGCTGGAGAATGGATGCCATATTTCTTAAGGCACCCCTGTGGGCACCGAGTTTATCATGATTCTGCCTGTGGGGGGAAAATGCACAGTTGGGGAATCCTTCACTAGCTCAGATTGCTGTGTGTGGATGTAAGCCAGTCTCTAGACTTGTTTACAGAGTGCTGCGTTCTCTTTGTGCAGGCGGTACATCCTGTGGGTTCCTTCTGTGATACAACGCTTTTCCCCAGAAAAAGCCTGTCTTCACCTTCTGGACCTCAAAGAGTCTGTGTCCCTGAGCGTCACCCTAGAATACGATGGATCCAGTACCGCTATTTTTGACCAGTCTGTGGAACCAGGCAACTTCTACGCTTGCGCAGACTTCAAAGTGAGGCGCTGAATTTCACGCCGCAGGAGTAGCGCGGATGGGGACGTGGACTTATCCTCTTAAAGTTCCTTTTTCAATAACAAGTCTTAGTTTGGAGTGATTTGCAGAATCTAAGGGATAATATGGAATTTCTGAGGGAAGGAAGAAAATTTAAAGCGCACCATGCTTTGCTGCTGTTGTTGGCAATTTTCTATTATAGGAAATGATGGGGGCAGTTGCTGTTTTAGAAAGTAAACATGTTTCACAGAGTCCTCTCCCCCGCCACCCCCCACCCCCCAAGAGGATAGGTTAAAGGGTGGAGGGCTTTCGTTTAGGACAACATAAAAAGAAAACAGGCAGCAAGAAGATAGGAAACTGAGTTTATTAGAAAATAACCTTATACCGAGACAAGCAGTTGCAACAGGTGATCAGGGAGTCTTGACGGCCAGTGATGGGTTCACAAGGCTTTGCCGATCTTACCGTCTACGTTTTGACGTGCAATTTCCTCCATGCGCTTCTTCATCATCAGGTGTCTCTGATGTCCTCGGAGCAGTTGGCCTTCATTACACTGTTTGCTGAGGGAAACACTCTTAAGATCTCTGAGAGGAGGACTGTGGCGATCGCTGCTGAGGAGAACGCAACGTTTGTGCAGACAGACACACCTGTCCACAAACCTGGAGACACAGGTAAGTCACTTTGCAAACGCTGTCTCCGAATCAACGCGTAAACTTTAGTAGGACTGGCCTTTGACATCACTGGCTGCTGCATTCCCACAATCCCTACAGTTGTGAGGTTAGATCCAGGAGCTGGCTTATTGCTTCAGAAAACTCTGTCCGTCCACCTGCTGTATACAAATCCTGCTGACGAGGCTTCATGGTATACTGGTTACCTGTACAGAACCCAAAGTTCTACTCTTTTGATCTAAACCAGTGATCCATCAAGTGCCCATTGGACAAGCTCATTAATTCTCTTTCTCAGACCAATTACTTCATCCTTAGAGTAGAGGTAGTGAAAGTTTCTTAGGACTTTCAAGGAAGAAATGAGAGTTATTGTAAAAGCAGCCCCGATGACAGCAAAGGTCATGCCAGCAGCAGTTATGGCTTCTACTGTTCTATTTTTATGTTGATTGGTGTAACGTGTGAAGGTCAGACAGAGCCCCTCTGCTTTCTTTACTGTCGTTCTAAGCAGAATGTGGCAGAAAGAATACCAAGCTAGAATTCAAGGCAGCTCGCTTCAGAGCTTGGATTCTGCAGGTGGATCACTGTGAGTTCGAGGCCAGCCTGGTCTACAAAGTGAGTCCGGGACAGTCAAGGCTACACAGAGAAACCCTGTCTCAAAAAAAACCATTAAAAAAAAAAACAGAGCTTGGATTCTGATCATTGAGATTTAATTTCTTCATTTGTAAATTAAAAGGCTAGAGATGAAACCACCTGTGCATTGTGTCCTGATGGCATATTCCATATTTCTATGATTTTTAAAAGAGAAATAAAAGAGCTAAAAAGAGAATTTATTTTGGCTTAAGCAATAGGCATTTATTTCTGGCAACTGAAGAACCTGCTGATGTGAATGTGTCAGGGGTGGTTTCTTCCAAGAATTCTTTTTTTGTTGTTGTTTTGTTTTGTGTTTGTTTTTTGAGACAGAGTTTCTCTGTGTAGCCTTGGCTGTCCTGGACTTACTTTGTAGACCAGCTGGCCTTGAACTCACAGCAATCCACCTGCCTCTACCCATGCACCACTATGCCCAGCTCCTCCAAGGATTCTTTACTGTGCTATGACTGATGTGACCATGTCTTGGGCAGGGAAACTCCTCCAAGGAATCGCTACTGTACTCTAAAGGGTCAGCTTTTGTAGGCTTCTTTCATTTTTATTTTATAATTAATTAAGCCCACAAGACAGTGAGTTTTATTATGACATTTTCACATATAATACTGCAAATATAGTTCTTAAAGAAAAAATTTTCACTTCCTGATATCCCCTTTTCTGCTCTTACTAAATATTAGAATAAGTTGTACATTCAAAAAAACCCAAACTTTCCTTTGTAGTTCTGCTAAAATAATTTAATTTTACTCGTACTGTTTTCATATACTTATCCCATCCCATAAATGTTTCATATTTGTGCTTCTATGAATAAGTCTATCACTAATTCTGTTTCAATCGTATTACATCTGATAGGGTAAAAGTTCCTAATGGTAGCTGGTATCAGCATTGGGGACAACAGGAATTATTAGTGGGGGAACAGTAAGTACAATAAGAGAGTTTCCCCAATGGACTCCCAACTTCAAAGGGTCAAATCAGAGCTAGGGGAAAAGGAATGTGGTATTCTGTGATGTGAAAGCAATTAATTATGTATGTATTTTAAAGCAATCATAGCTGTAAGGTGGGGATCACAAAGCAAACACTTTACAGCCTTGCCCTCTTTCTTTAGTTCACTTCCGCATTGTGACCCTGAACACCTGGCTCAAACCTGTTGATGAATTGGTGAGCTCATAATTTATAATGGTACAATGAAATTCAAATCTATTAATCAAATCCATTGTGATACAAAGCACTTTCCAGGAATGTAAAGTCAGCAGACTTCAGCTACCTGCCTATCCAGGCTTATTCCTGTACTATTCACAATAGCCAAGGCATGGAACCAGCCTAGATGCCCATCAGTATATGGATGGACAAAGTAAATGTGCTGTATATACATGATGGAGTTTTCTTTGACCATGAAGAATGAAATTACATCACATGCAAAAAAAATGAATGCAACCTGAGTTCATAGAGTTAGGTCAAATTAGCCAGACTCAAAAAATAAATGGTTTTTTATTTTAGATGTGCATGTGCGCATGCGCACGCGTGCATTCACGCACGCACGCGCGCACACACACAAACACACACACAAACACACACACAACATGAAAGTAAATGGATACTATAAAGAGAGAGAAGTGGTTCTAGGAAGAGAAGGAAGAAAATGGGTAGTGAAAGAAAGAAAGAGAAAAATATAATTATTTTTCTCATATGTGAACCCTAGACTAAGCTATATATTTACACACACACACACACACACACACACACACACACACACACAAGCAAAGGAAGACATGGGGTGGATAAGAGAGGGTAATATGAAGTGAATCCAATGATGATACAGTGATATATATATATATATGAAAATATTGTAACAATGCCCATTGTTTTATACACTAACTAAAATAATTAACAATTAAATCTTGGAATTGATGCTATTTGGCAAGAGAATGTCTCACTGAAGTGTTAATCTGTGTTTTTTTTTATTTCCAGTACCCTTTAATCACCCTCCAGGTAAGACATTTCCTTTCCATATCCAGCTAAAAACATTCAGAATTGCAGTGGTGTGCTGCCAACTTCCAGTTTTATGAGCTAAAAATTAAGATGATTGAAACAAACAGAAAAGAAATCTGCATCTGAAGATGGTTAGAAGTGTATTTAAAATATAAATATGGAAGTCTGACAAAACCTAGGACTGCTGATTTCTAGTCCAGGAGTCCCCAAGAGTAATGTGCTGGAATCTGAAAGCAGAAACTTGTTTGTTTTCCCACTGTATGTTATAATTCTAAAAATCATACCACCATTGATGAATAACCGCATAGTGCTGAGGTGTTACTATATGCCTGGCACTTACCTCTTAATTGGTTGTGCTTACAGCTTACTTGTAAGTAGCAATTGATTTTTAGCACCTGTGTTTTGTTTCTCCACATACAGTGTGTGCTGCCATTATTAGTTAATCCTGGAGGCCACTGTGGGGTCCAGGCTCATAATCCGCACTTATCTAGGCAAACACAAGACACTCATAGACTTCCAACTGCCCTGTCTAATGTTTGGGTGCTTTAAGCTTCCCGTCTGTGCAACAAACAGCTGGTCCCTGAAATGATATGAATCTCAGGAAGCCAGTCTCACGTTCTCTTCGTTACTCAGTAGTTTGCTTTCACGGCTGATCCAGCTGATGTTGAATTCTACTGAAAGAGATATAAAGCTTAATTAACATTGGCTCTGATGGGTAAAAATTCACCATTCACAAGTCACAACGTGTCCGTGTGGGCACTCGGAACAGCACCCGTGTTCCGGAGCGTGGGGTTTTAGCCTCAGTGCATGTACGGTCTGCTTCTTTTGGAAATAATTTATTCTGGCTTATGACATCCACTCACCCCTAAGCCAGCATGGGGTCTCATGGGCGGCCCTGAGAGAAAGGAACTCTAGGATACTTCATTTTTTCTAAACTTTATACGAGAGGAAAACAAATCACTAAAACTTTTTAAATGGTTAGTAACAGTTTTGTTTCCTTCCATAATCTGTTAAACACCATCTTTTTAATCAAATCTCTTAAATGTGATCTCTCTAATCAGAGCTGGAAAAAGTAAAAGATTTATTGAAGTGAACTGGTGGGTGTGTGCTGAAAGCAGATGAAGATCGCATTCTGAAAACGGCCCCTGCTTTTTGAAATCACAGAAACTCTACTTAGGTGCTGTTGCGTAATCCATAGGGACCAAGTGGAAACCTGTGGCAATCGGTTTTAATTAAACAATGTATTGATTTAATGTGCGCGGGTGTTTTGCCTGCGTGTATGTATTTGCACCACATGCCTGCAATGCCCGCAGAGGCCGGAAGGGAGCGTCAGAGTCCCTGAGACTGGAGTTACAGAGAGTTGTGAGCCACCACGAAGGTGCCGGGAATAGAACCTCGGTCTTCAGGAAGAGCAACCAGTGCTCTTAACCACTGAGCCATCTCTCCAGCCCCCTGTGACAATCATTTTAAATGTTGGTTAGGATGAGTGTCCCCTTATATACTCATTGGTATGAGTCCATTCTGCTTTGAGAGTACTATTCTGGACTAAGTATGTTGAATTTTTAATTATTTGATATACTACTACTCTGCTTTGGAAAGATAAAAATCAAAGGTATTACTTATAAATTATTTTTCATGTGATTTTAGTTTTAAGAAAAATATCAATTGAGTTTGAATATGTTGGAATAGTTACATTGTTTCAGTGATTTGAGGTCATTGTGCTATAGTGATTTACTCTTTATTTCAGTAATTATAGAAAACACCCAAAATAAGAAGGAAGAGGTAATTTTCACATACAAACTCTGATTGCTGTTTTTTATTCTCTGTTTTCAAGGATCCTGAAAACAATGTGATTTTTCAATGGAAAAATGTGACCGCTTTCAGAAACATCACCCAGCTCTCATTCCAACTGACTCCAGAACCAATGTTTGGGGATTACACAATTGTCATCAAAAAGCAATCAGGAATGACAGTGGTGCATCAATTCAGCGTTAATCAAGATGGTAACCAAGTACTGTTTGTGAGTCTCCTACACATAAGTTCAAAGCAACAGAACACACGGCTTTAGACTCAGGCAAGCATAGCTGCAGCTCAGGTTGGGTCTCTGCTGTTGGCTCTTCTGTTGCGTCTTTGTCCTCTCTGCCTCATTCTGGGCCCAGGTCTTACTCTAATCCTTGCTTACCTCTCCCCTCACCTAAGAAACATCTCATTTTCTGAAATTCAGATACTCTCCTAGAAAGGATCTACGAGGTTAAATCATTAAGAAGAGTGAATTTTGATGCCAGACAAAAACAAACAAACAAACACAGAATAATCGATCTTTAGTGAGGCACCATCACAGACCCCAGTGCACTGGCGTGGGCTTTGGAGGAAAACAGCATGCACGAACACAGCTTGCTAGAGTTGCTATAGCTTTGCTCGCTAGGGTTTGTCTGCTGAAGCATGTTTCTTTGTTTTCAGTATTGCCCAAATTTGAAGTTGAAGTCAGTGCACCAGAGACAATAACTATTACGGACAATCAATTTCAAGTGGTTACATGTGCAAAGTAAGTGTTTTTCAGAATTATCCCTACAGGGTAAATTAACTTAATTTTAGACATAAAACAGTATTTATATACTTATGTTAAAATTACTGTAGAAGTTTTAAATGCCCGAAAAATATAAAGAAAAAACATAAAAATGAAGTACAGCACATTTTACCGATTGCTATCACATTGTAGCCAATTTTCCTCTAGTACTTTGTGAAAATTTTCCCTGTTATATTTATTCTTTTCTATCCATTTTATCGAACATTGAAAAACACATGTCTCCATATTTTGCTAATTTTTCTATATATTCTAATTCCTTACCTTGAAAGTGTATGTTCATAATACAAGTAGCAATTTTACTAAGTTGTATTCTACTATATAACATGTAATCTATTACCTGTATGTTCTAGTAATTAATACATTGGCAGTATATATCTTATGTAAAACTGTATAGTTTCCTAATTTTAAACTGAAAGTTGTTTACTTAAGAGACATGTCACTAAAGGGAATCATCAAGTCAAGATGTGTAATAGTCTTTTATCTTTTAAAATGCCATGTTGCTCCCCTAACTCCAGAAATTGATACATAAGTACTGATTTCATCGAGTCTTTACCACCATTGAGTGTTCTCATTTAAAAAAAGAAAGAAAAAGAAAAGAAACTATCAAAATTTCATACAAATAAGAAAATTTATAATTTAATTTTAACTTATTTGAGTCCCTTAACATAAAAACATCCTATCTGACCCTAGGAACGGTTAGCCTCTACTTAGGAAATTATTTCTGATGCCCTTTATCCATTTGGTGATATCTTTTCTAAAATTGATGATAATATAAAACAGGTAATATTTATTAAGTGACAGCTACAAAAATTATTCCCACAATGTCATGAGATAGGCGCTGTCATCATCTCGGTTTTATAAAGAAAGGTCACCTTTAAGTATTGGGATGACATTAGCTTTGTGGGAAGTTTGGTGTCATCCTGTGAACAGACACCTGGTAAGAGTTGTTGGATTCTTTAACAGGTGACAAAGAAAAAAAATCCCCCACCAACATTTGGATATTTTTTAAAATATTGAAGCTGCAGTCTATAAAGAGCTACCTGGTAAACACATGGCAGGTGAGGGTTAGGGAAAAATTTCATAATATCCCCAGGAAACCTTTGGAATGTTGGCTCCTAATTATACTCTTGGTGCCAACACAATCAATATGTTCATATGTTAGATGGTGATAAAATGAAAATAAATTTTAAAATACTGATCTGGAAGAACTTGATTATCCAGAACCATCAAGTTTTGCCTATGTATTTCTGCCAAAGAAAACTCATTTTATAATACTAATAACAAATTAGATATTTTTAACATTTTGACTCATTAAGGTTTTTTTTTTAGAAAAGATTTATTATGTGTAGAGTGTTCCACGTGCATGCACCCTTGAATGCCAGCAGAGGGCACCAGATCTTATTATAGATGCTTGTGAGCCACCGTGTGGTTGCTGGGAATTGAACTCAAGGCCTTTAGGAAGAGCATGCAGTGCTCTTAACCTCTGAGCCACCTCTCCAGCCTGTTAAGTTTCCCTTCGCTGATATTTTAGATCACCTAAAACTTAACGAAACGTTGAATTTGTTTGAGTGTGTGTGTGTGTTTTTAAACCAGCCAGATCCTCTTCATAAATCAAATGCCTAGTGTCACCTAAATTCTGTGGGAGAAAATAGCCTCACGGGTGGTTAGATGGAAGCACTCAGCGTCAAGGCTTTATATACGGCTTCTGATGAGGTCCGTAAATGTCACTATGGCACTGCCCGTTTGTAATCACGGATGTACCTTTTCCCACTAGGCACACCTACGGCCAGTCCGTGCAGGGGAAAGCCCAGATCCA
Organism: Acomys minous; assembly: GCF_964271855.1. Lineage (NCBI taxonomy): Eukaryota > Metazoa > Chordata > Mammalia > Rodentia > Muridae > Acomys > Acomys minous. The sequence continues at coordinate 18,011,582 of NC_140500.1, forward strand.
AGTGTGCCGAGAATTCGCCTCCTCTGGGTATTGTGAGAACGATAATAACGAAATATGTGAGCAGTTCACTGCGCAGGTACAGAGGGACAGTCTCCCTCGCTGCCAATGGTGATTTCATTGCACTTACAAACAGGATTTACAGCACTTGGGTTGTGTGGCTAGTGGAGGTTTGCTTTTGGGTGCTTTTGCCTGCCTGCTTTTAGACCTGCACAGTTGCTCATTGGTTCCCCAATGTTCTGTAACATCTGCGTGGTCTCCTTGGTCTTTCCTTGGACAATGAATGCTTCCTCAGGCAGTTGATTTGGAAACACCTGCAACCCAGAATGTTCCGTGGGCTTTGTCCTAGACTTCCGTTCTCCTTCATTCTAAATCCTGTTTAAAAAAAAAAAAAACAAAAAAACTCACCTATTCTGATGGGCATGTCTGTAACTCATTGATTTTAATTTTCGTCTTTTTAATTCTTTTTTTAAAGATTTTTTTTCCACGTGTGTGCCTACACAAGGGGTGTAGTATACAGCCTAACCCAAATAATAGTTTTGAACTTAGTACATATTTCTTATTTCAAAATATGACTAAATTACAGTTTTCTAATTATTGCTGTAAGTAGTGAAAAAAAAACATGTTTCCCCTATTTCAGACAGTGGACTTGAACAGCTGCTGACATGTAAAGGGTGTTGGTCCAAGCTCGTTAGCTTTATTCTCATTCTTTACTTTCTCACGCCTACATCGCTTCCAGGAGAATGTCCTTAGATCTGTAAAATCTCCCTTCTCTTGGTTCAAGTCCTCCCCCACCTTATCTTCCTGCTTTAACCCTTTTTCATTGGTTCAGTAACTCAGTGAGGGAGACCCGGGCCCTCGGGGGTGGGGTGAACCCATGCCTAAGTTCCACGAGACTCTCGGATTCTTAATCTTTTCATCGTACCTCTGTTTTTCCAGCTGAAAGATGGCTGCGTCTCTCAAATGGTCAACACGAAAGTCTTCCAACTCTACCGCTCTGGGTTTTTCATGACATTTAACGTTAATGCAGTGGTTACAGAATTTGGAACAGGTAATGACTGTATCTTATGAACAATTTCCTACCACTGAGAAGAGGGGGGAGGAAAAACACATATGGAGTTAGCAACGTCAGTTATTGATGTGAATTAATTATCACTCAAAACGGTAAAACGAAGCACCGTTAAAGGTGGATTTTGGCAGGGAGTGGAAGGGTTGAATCCAGGGCCTCACATACACTGAGGCAGCCAGCGTTCTACCACTAAGATACATGTCCCATCCCCGACCCCGACCCCGACCCTGACCCCCGAGGGTTCTTGTTCAAATGATGAATTCCTCCCTGATGCTATGTTCCATCATTTCTTACAGGTGTGCAGATCAGTAAAACACACCATGTTTTTATCACTTCAGTGCTTGGCACCGTGAGCTTCGAGAACATGGACTCGTTCTACAGGAGAGGGATCCCTTATTTGGGGACTGTAGGTTTGACTGGTGCTCTTAAGAGGAGCTTCTTCGGTTTTCTTTGTTCACAGATTATCCCTTGAAAATTTCCAGACACTCTTTTCTGAGTTTACAATCCATTTTTAATATTCTTATGTCTGAAATGCTTGGAAAGTCCTAGGCTAAAAGCAAACAACGTATAAAATGATAGCTTCTCCTGTTTTACATGTAAACGCAACGTGCACAGTTAGCAGGATGAATATTTTATTCACTGAAATGTCTGTTAAATGATCAGGACCATGAATTGAAAATCCCCTGCAGAAATGTGGAGTTTTGTGTCATGAGAATATTAACATTTCTGTTTTTGTACAGCTGAGATTTTCTGGTCCCAATAACGCACCAATGGTGAGCAAGCTTTTGCAACTGGAGCTGAACGGCAAGCCTCTGGGAAATTACACAACTGACGAGAATGGGGAAGCTCACTTTTCCATTAACACTTCAGAGATATTTGATCCACAGATCAGCTTGAAAGTAAGACATCCAAGGGCTGGCGGAGACTGTCAAGAATCCCACAGAGTGTCCAATGCTAGGGACTTGGGCATGAGAAGGCTCTTAGTAGCCTATTTTCTGTGACTTGCTTGCCCACTCAGTACTCAGTGAGAGCGGAGTTCAGAAGGTGAGATGCTAGTGCTCTCTTTCAGGGACTCCATCATGACCAGTATGTCTTCTGTGAATATAGAAGTGCCAGGTAAAGAAAATCCTGCATCACTCTTTGCATAGACAGGGAGATGCTGTGAGATTTCCTTTCTGAAACTTCCACAGAAGCTTGCAGTTAAACAGTTCGTTATGGCTCACATGTAGGTAAAGAGAGCCGAATGTAAAAATCTAATTCTCCGACTGTAATTAAAAGTAGAAGGCCAAAGCATGGTACTGATGCCTGTCATTCTAGCATCCAAGATGCTGAGACTGGAGCATCGTGAGTTGCAAGCCATAGTGGGATGCAGTCAGTTATCCTTACATCCCCCAACACAACACACACACACACACACAGACACACACACACACACACACACACACACACACACACACACATACACAGACATATACACACACACAAATAGAACATAACAATTCACTGTTAGTCCAATTAGACAGCCACATAACCATGATCATTTTTTAATAAACAAGAAAGAGGGAGCACTATCGTTATCTTACTTTGTATGAGTTAGTTCTCTCCTTCCACCACAATGGTCCTGAGAATAAACCTTGGGTGGTCAGACTTGGTGGCAAGTCCTTTACCTGCTGAGCCATATCACCAACCCTTCCCAATAACAGCTATGAGCTAGGTTCCTCCCTGTTCTGAAGAGATGATGACAAGGCTTGCATCCTACAGTATTCCCTGTCTTTGGGGGTTATTATTCTAAAGTCTTTCCTTTGCTTCTGTCACGTCAGGCCGTGTATGTCCAACCTAGAAGCTGCCATCGTTCCAGCTGGCTGGCCCCTGAGTATTTCGATGCTTACTTCTCAGTCTCACGCTTTTACTCCAACACCAGCAGCTTCCTGAAGATTGTTTCGGAGCCAAAGCAGCTTCCATGTAATCAAGAGAAGATGATTTCAGTACTTTACTCCCTAAACCCTGAGGCCTACAAGGATGGCTCAGATGTGAACTTCTTCTATTTGGTAAGTCTCAGCTGGTGGATCTGTCCAACCAGCACAGCACAGCTTAGGGGGTGTCATCGGTCAGCCCTTGTCAGCCTGAGTGAGCCCCACTTACCCACTTTGCTGCTGAATACTCCCTGGCTCCGTTAAGAGCACAGGAGCAAGCTCGCAAAATGGCCCCAGGCCATCTGTTTCCCTATGACGGAAACACTTGCTTCTTCAATCATTTCCTTATACTTCGCATCAAATGGTTATGACCATGGGTGAGGGTAGCATGGAAAACTCAAACTAATGAGCAGCAAAGGAAGCTGCTCTCCTTCCCTTTAATGATATGAAAAACAGACTTGGAAATGAAGACATTCCTGTCCCCCGATTCTCTCCTCAAGCACACGTGTCCACTGTGGACACATTGCTCAGGCTCTCTAAGCCCTGGTCTTCTCAGATGTATATTACTAAATAGAAACATTAGTGGAATCAATTAGGCTCAACAACTACAATAGGCAGTAGGCTCGAGGCACTGGTAAAGAGTTCAAGTCATCTGGTCAGCCTTATGGACATTCCATTTCACAGCACGGACTCGAGGCAAGTGGGTAGATAACGGACTGATGAAGCTGCCACCTTGCACTTGCATTAGATGGCTTCACAGAGTTCCTGGGGTTTCCTCTGTTCTGGCCCAAACATGTGCTTTAATATTTGTTTGTGGAGGCTACCTTGTTATAGAACACAACAGTCACCAGATCGCCCCATGATGACATGATGGGATGCTAGCTGCAATGCTCACCCTGGCTCTTCTTTGCCCGGCACAGGTGACGGTGAGGGGAAGCATCTTCCTCAGCGGACAGAAGGAAGTCAGGATCCAAGGTGGATATGATGCTCTTGCTCTGAAATATGTACCTTATCTCCATACTTTTCTTCAAGTTAGGATGAGCGCTTATTTCCACGAGCAGTTGGAGGGTTTGAGGCAACATACGGAATACTTTGGAAAGGCGATTCCTTGCCTTTCTATCATTGTTCTAGTGAGCTTTCTATTGCTGTGGTACACACTGGCCAGCTGGGGAGGAAAGGGTTTATTTTGTCTTATACTTCAGGTGTCAGTCCATCATGGAGGGAAGTCAGTGCAGGAATTCAAGGCAGGAACCTGGAGGCAGGAACAGCAGCAGAGGCCATGGAGGAACACTGCTTACTGACTTGCTCTCAGTGGCTTGCCCAGCCTGCTCTATTATCCCTCCTAAACCCAGCTGTCCAGGACCCACAGTGGGCTGTGCCCTCCCACATTAATCATTAATCAAGAAAAGGCCCCTGTAGACAGGTCCACAGGCCCATCAGATGGAGGCAATTCCCCAATTGAAGTTTCCCAGGTGTCTCTAGTTTGTGTCATTGACAAAAAGTAGCTGGTACCATTACTGTCAGTTAGTTATGTACTTTAGAAAAGTGATGTCTAAGGCAGTCCTATTGTAATATCATCTTCATCTGTGTATAAGTCAAATTTCTGTTTGCATTTGAACAAGGCCCAGTTTGCTTTTTTTTTTTTTTTTTTTAATCCACAAGCCATTCTCTTTCATCTAAGCAAACCCAAGAGATACAAGTTAGAGCCAGCACTATGTCATCTATGAATCGCTTGTTTCCCCAGCCTGGAATGCAAACTTCTCTTTCCCAATCAACACCAGCGCTGACCTGGCACCAGTAGCCTTCCTCTTTGTCTACACCATCCACCCCAGTGGGGAAATCATTGCCGACAGTGTCAAACTCGACATTGACAAGTGCTTTAAAAACAAGGTGATGTTTCTCCTGTCATCGGGGGTGGGCATTTTCCTTCCTGCTACCTCCTTTTAAAAACTTGTTTTCACAGTAAGTGATTTGTTTAGTGTGCATGTGTGTGCACGTGTGCACATGCATGCGTGCGCCCATGAGGTGAGTGTGTGGACATCAGGAGACAGTTTGCAGGACTCCATTCTCCTTTCCTATGATATAGGTTCCGGGGATCGTCCTCAGGGGGTACGCCTTGGTAGCAAGCCCTCTTACCCACCAGCCCTCTCTGTCTGGCCCCCTCATAATCTTACAGTTAAATTACTAAAGAATGAATGTCATGACGAGGCATCTTGCGGATGCCTGATCTTGGGAAGCTGGGGGTGGGGACAGGGTAAAAGGAGATGTTCCCACAGGGAACTGAGAACGGGCAGGAAAATGTATGTACAGAAATCTGTCTGTCAGGATTTTTTTTTTTCAAAGATGGGGTTTATTCAAAGCTTTCCTTTTTCTACTTCAGGTTAGCATAAAGTTCTCAAAGGGGCAGGGCCAACCTGGCTCCACCACCAGTCTTCATCTTCAGGCAGCCCCTGGCTCCTTCTGCGCCCTGCGAGCAGTGGACAAAAGTGTCCTTCTACTGAACCGCGAACAAGAACTGTCACCTGAAAGTGTAAGCACCCTCGTTCCTCAGTGTCCCCAAGCTGTGCGGTTGCAAGCCCTGTCCTTCACATGATGCTTTTACTTGAGACAGGACATGTTGAAAGCACCAAGTCTTTGCTTCTGTGCTCCTTCCTTGGTTATCAGCATGGGTTGAGTTCCCTGCCTGCCGTGTACGGTGATACAGAACTCTATGCATCAGTATGACAGGTTAAAGATTCTAAACAATGTGATATCTTAAAAATCATGCTGAGAGTGTTTTTTCAGTTGGTCCCTATGCCCTTTGAAAGTGTCTTATTGGCCGGGCGTGGTGGCGCACGCCTTTAATCCCAGCACTCGGGAGGCAGAGGTGGGCGGATCGCTGTGAGTTCGAGGCCAGCCTGGTCTACAAAGTGAGTCCAGGACAGCCAAGGCTAACACAGAGAGACCCTGTCTCAAAAAACAAAACAAAAAAAAAAAAAAAGAAAAGAAAGTGTCTTATTCATTCTCAGCATCAACTAATCCTGGCCCAGGATGACCCAGGCCTGTATTTACCTTCTTTGTAACAGCCTTAAAAACTGATGTTTTGCCAAGCGTGGTGGCACACTTAGGAGGCAGAGGCAGGCGGATTGCTGTGAGTTCGAGGCCAGCCTGGTCTACAAAGCTAGTCTAGTGCAGCCAAGGCAAACCCTGCCTTGAAAAAACAAAACAAAAACAAACAAAAAACAAAACAAAACAAAAAACCCTGATTTTTCCCCCAAGGAGCTCTGGCTCCTTGAATATGAACTAATTGTCTAGTTCATCTTTTTTTTTTTAAGTAAAATCAGTTGACATGTTGTCTCTGCTCAGGTGACATGAGACACTTTATCCTGGATGGCATTTCTATTTATTACGCTTATTTCTCAGTTTCACATTCTATTCCATTGGATTTTCTTTTCCTACAGTCAGTCCCACAGTTTTAATGATAAAGATTAATTTTTGGCAGGAATCAACTCCTGTGGCCATGTAGCAAGGCACTCGAGGGTGTCCCTTGCTGGTATAGTTGATTTTAATATCAACTTACTTCTAACTTCTCTAGCTTGAGGAGGGAAAGCTAGCTGGTATTTTTACTGTGATTACATGGAATTTACAAATTAACTTCAGCATTCCTGCCCCCCCCACCCCCCCACCCGTGGGGAAATAGTCTAATTAAGAATTTTAAAATGGCTTTTTATTTTTCCAAGTATATTTTTCTGTCTATTGAATTGAATGTTAAATGGCTTTCTTATGTAAATTCTTTGTTTATCCACACGTGTGTCATAATTAATCTGTTGCTGTTGTAAGCAAGGTTTTCTTCCACTATATATTCCACTGTTATTTAAGTACCTGGCAGCTGTTTTGCACAACAACATTTTGCAGACTTGCTAAGTTCCTTTGTTAATTGAGTTCTGTTTTTCATTATTTCTGCTTCTTTGTAGCACAAAGTTGCCATCAAATAGAAAGTTTTTTCTCACCCTCCCTCCCAGTCTCCCCTCCTTCCTTCCTGTTTGCCTTCCTTCCCCTGTCTTGCTTCCTTCTGTTTCATTCCACGCCTCTGTTTTCTCCTTGCATGATTCCAGCACAGAACTGCATTGTGGGGCAGTAGCATCCTTACCTTGTTCTTGCCTTAGGAGGAAACAGAGAAACATGAGGACCAGGAAATCCTGGTGACTTATGAATGACAGTGTCTCAACAGTGTCTTAACAGCTTTCCATGTTTGCTTTATAAATGTTGGCTCATCAAAGTATTGTCTCTAGATTGATGCAAGCTTTGCTACATTCCTTAAGAGATTAGGATAAAATATTTTATTATTTTGTGCGTATTAATGTTTTGTCTGCATATACATCTGTTCACTCATGCTGGAAATTGAACCCAGGTTCTCTGGAAGAGCAGCCAATGCTCCTAACCACTGAGCCACCTTTCCCAGCTTCCGGATTAAGACTTTTACGTAGATTTCCAAGTTCATTGTGTTGAAAAGTGAAGAAGTTTTTATGACTTAAGAGCTACGTTCTCTGTATCAGCAGCTTATATTCCCTTTATGTTACACTTACACTTTTTTGCTTGTTTTTTCAAGACAGGGTTTCTCTGTGTAGCCCTGGCTGTCCTGGACTCACTTTGTAGTCCAGGCTGGTCTCAAACTCACAGAGATCGCCTGCCTCTGCCTCCTTGAGTGCTGAGATCACAGGCTTGTGCCACTATTTTCTTTATTAGTTATTGGCTTACCCATATTTTGCTGTTATCATTATTTTTATATTTTTGTTGCTACTGTTTCTAGCAGGTTCTTAAAACTCTGTCACTTGTATTAAGGCAGTTAAGTGGGTGAGATGTCTACACATTTTCCTCCGATATCATTGTCTGCTTGCTGTTTGCTGTGATGGTGGGATTAGAGCCAGGACTTGTTCATGCAAAGCAAGATCTTTACCACCAGGCTTCATCCCTTTCCCTATGCCCGACCTTCAAACTCCCCTGTAGATCCCACTGTGTGGAGCTTGCTTCAGTTTTCTGTTTTAGAAATTCCTGTTTTCTTCTGTTTACAGATACCCTTCTATGGCAAAAAATTCACATACTGTAAAAGACTATCTTGCAATACTCTGCTATTTCAGGTTATATTGCTTCATAGTCTTCATATTTCTATTTTATGAAGTTCTCTGTGTATTGCTGTGCTCAGACATGTGTTTTTGAAATGTTCATGTATGTTAAGATGGTGTCATTTCTGTTATCAGATTATTTTATAGCTATGAAATCGGACTATATATTTGTATGTATATATTTATATGTGTATGTTCATATGAAATCTGATTATATATGTATATATATTTATATATGTGTGTATATATATATATCAAATGAAATCTGAGGTGAAAAAGAGATAGGGAGACAGACAGACAGACTGAGAAAGAGAGAAAGAGACAGAGACAAAGACAGAGACAGAGACAGAGACAGAGAGACAGACAGACATAAAGAATCTCTCCCTGTGTAGCCCTGTTTGTCCTAAAACTGGTTATATAGACCAAGCTGTCCTCAAACAGAGATCAATTTGCCTCTGCCTCTGCCTCTGCCTCTGTCTCTGCCTCTTCCTCCACCTCTGAGTGCTAGGATCAAAGGTATAAGCCATCACACTTTGCTTTTGAATTTTTGTTGTAGTGACTTTCTCAAGAATAGAATGGCTGCACTTTTTTTTTCTTGTTTAACCTTGAAACCCAGCCCAGTCACTCCAAGTAATAGGCAGTGACTCCTACCAGTGACTGGCCGACAGTTTCCTGCTTTTTTCCTTTCTCTCAACTTAAAATTGCATCTCTCGTTCCCTGAGAGAACACACTACACTTCTAGCTGAGTTTCTCCGTTGTTCCCTGAGCCATCCCAGTTTTCAAGTCATCTTCTGATTACATAAAGCATATTCTCTGCTGGCGTCTTCAGAATTCCAAGACATTTTCATTCTCAGAATTGTTTTTCTAAAGCCTTGACCTAGGAGCTGGGCATGGTGGGGACACCTGTGACCTCAGCGTGTGGGAGGCAGGAGGATCAGGAGTTGAGGACCAACCTCAGCTACATGAGACCTGTGTCAACAGAACAAAACAAAACTAACAAGATGCAAAAACATTTTTTTAAGAAGTAAAGAACAATGCCTTGACATATAAAAGATAGGTGATGCGACTTAAATTTTAGGCTTGTACCTTTTCTTAGGTTTCTTTAAAACCTGGCTCCCATATACCTCACTGTGAACATATTTAAAGGAACTGTGCTGTCAGACTAATTTATATTCAGTGGTTATTTGATCTTTTTGTCCAGAAGCTTTGGAAGCTTTTTCTCCCTTTGTATTTAAAGTAAAAAATTTAGTAAGTCATCTCTTAGGATTTATCATGGTGAGGAAAATCCAAAGCTTGGTCTGAATTATGCCTTAAATTTTAAGCTTTTTTATTTCTTCCTTTTCCTGGAAATTTCATTCATGTGTTAGCTCATTTTTTTAAACATGTTCTCACACTCTCCAGTTTGCCTGTGGCCTACTTTGAGTCTTTTTTTTCTTTTTTCTTTTGCTTTTTCCTTCTCTTCTATAAGTTGGGTGTGCTAGGTGTGGCTATGCACATCTGTAATCTCTTTGCTTGGGAGGCACACACAGGAAAATCAGGAGTTCGAAGCCACAAGACCTTGCCTCAAAAAAAAAACAAAAGCAAATGAACAATGGGTGGTTACTGTCAATCATTTTTCTTGGAGCCTTTAGAGTTTATTTCTGGTGGTTTTTTTTTCTTTTTCTGAGTTCATTCTCTGTAAAAAAGAATTAATTATTCTGTATATATTATTTAATACAGGGCATTATGGCAGCAGTTATTCATAAACCAGCTATTTTTCCAAATAAAAGAACACAGAAATTTGTTAGATTTATTTTTTTTAAGATTTATTTGTTTATTATTTATACAGTATTCTGCCCAAATGTCTGCCTGCACACCAGAAGAGGGCACCAGATCTCATTGAAGATGGTTATGAGCCACCACGTGGTTGCTGGGAATTGAACTCGAGGCCTCTGGAAGAACAGACCGTGCTCTTAACCTCTGAGCCATCTCTCCAGCCCCCAAAACTTGTTAGATTTATAATAAGCCTTAAAGCAATAGGGCTGGCCAGATATCAACCCTCTAAGCTATCTTGTCTGCTTCCCAGCCAAAAAATCCCAAACACTTGCACATGTTCCTAGGTGGGCTGCTTCTGCTCCATCAGGCCAGTCCTCAGAGCAAGCTGCTCTTGGCCATGTGCTCCTAGTTACCCCATGGCGACCTCCTGTCTCCTTATAGTCCTTCTAGCCTGGGAAGCTTAGCTCCACCTCTCTCTCTTCTGCCCAGCCCAGGTAGTAGTAGGCAACTTTACTAGCCAGTCAGGGATCATTTGAGAGGCAAGATTCACACAACATCATTTTGGATATCATAGGACAGAGAGGATCTTGCTGCGGGGCGAGCAATTAACGCTTGAATGCATAGTAGCTCCAGATCAACACCAACAATTCTTAACTATTTCTTCCTTGGTTTTGCCCATTTTTATGCTTTCTTTGTTGAGTTTCTGAGTTGTGCTCTTTTAAAATTCCTCGTATGTCAATTTGTGACTATTCCCTTTATCCTGAAATATCTGAGGAATGCTTTTTTCTTATATAGTTCATTCTGTAGGTAAGACGTTTCATTCGCTAAGGTGGGTCCTCTGTTTTATTCTCTTTAAGCTCTTCTCTCTCCCTTAAGGAGCATCTCCAAGGGTCAGTGCTCTGCTCTGTCCACACCACTATTTTCCGTCAGTTACACCCACCTGACACCCACTACCGATGTCACTGACACATTTCCATGAGTGGAAGCTGCCCCTTCCTCTCAAGCCCTCTTCCCATTTACCAGGAGCTAACGTGTCCAGGAAAGGTGTCTCATATTTTTTAAATGGAATTAATTTGGTACATGCTTCTTCTAATTTCTCATGTTGTTCTCCCTTTATATGTATGGTTTCTTAAGTTTTTCTACAGTTTTACATAACCCTCTTTTTTTTTTCTTGCAGTCTTTCAGGACATGGTGTCCATAGTTATGCCAACAACTAAAAGATTACAATAAGATTTTCTATCCTTAATGATGAAAGTGTTAGCCATTCACCATACTCCTTGTTCACGTTTTGACTGGTGCATATTTGTTGCACATACTACAGAGCTTCATATGGACACTTTCCTGGCCGGGCGTGGTGGCTCACACCTTTAATCCCAGCACTCGGGAGGCAGAGGCAGGTGGATTGCTGTGAGTTTGAGGCCAGCCTGGTCTACAAAGCGAGTCCAGGACAGCCAAGGCTAACACAGAGAGACGCTGTCTCGAAAAACCAAAAAACAAAACACTTTCCTATGACTATATGAACTACTTTGACTGCTTGTTCATTGCTTGACGCTATATTTTATCTGGAAGGTTTTAATTCATTAATATTTAGATTCAGGCAGCTGACATCATCCTCCAGGTCTGGGAACTCTACTATTATAACTTCAGGCAGCTATCTGTGCACTAGGCTTTGGAACAACCGAGAGTCCTCCGTGGCCTCTTTTTTTTATTTGATATGCCAAATTCTGTACTATCAGCCATAAAAGTTTGAAAGTAACATTGACTACATAAAACAATATTGGTCTGCTCATTTGAATTTTTGGAGGGTTGGCTCATAAGCAAAGGGTTACGACACAAAATTTCCCAATCTTGTAATTATGCAAAGAGTGCTTAGAATCACCAAAGACCGTGCCTTCATCTCCTAGGTATACAACCTGATCCCAAATATCCACCAATATGGCTATTACTACCATGGTCTCAACTTGGAAGACGATAGAGTAGACCCATGCATTCCTCAGGACGTTTTGTTCTACAATGGACTGTATTATACGCCTGCAAGCAATGTTTGGGATGGAGACACCTTTAATCTTCTCAGGGTAAGATCACAGATGAGTCTGGAAAACATTTCCTATTGTAGCTTTATTGGTCACAATCCCCATCTACATCTCTTTCACTGTGGATTCTCTCTACACTGTGCTGTCAGAGTACTTTTAAAGAGATGATAAGCTGAGTGTGGTGGAGCTTGCTTTTAATTCCAGCACTCGGGAGGCAGTGGCAGGTGGATCTCTGTGAGTTCAAGGCCAGCCTGGTCTACACAGTGACTCCAGGACAGCCAGGGCTACACAGAGAAACCCCATCTCAGAAAAAAAAAAAGTTAATCCTGTTGGCTTTTTTCTTTTTGTTGAAAAGAAATTATGTAGCCAGAATAATGGGACCCCAGATCATAAGCAATGAAATGATATTCAGTTTCTTTCAGTATATCTTATGCATCAATAATTAAACCAAATGATAACTTACAGTCTGTATTCCACATAAACAGAGGCTGTCAGCTACATATGTTCAGGGGTCATGCAAGGACCTTTATGATCAGAATCACAGCAGATGAAGAAGAGGACACTGAGTTAGACAGTCTTTAGTTCAAATACAAGTTCTGCTGTTTAATGCATGTGCACTGTGTAGACCTGCATGTGCACTGTGTAGACATGCATGTGCATGTGTGCATGCATGTTTGCTGTTAGTTAAGACAATTGTGATGCTGATTTCTTGCTTTCCCTTAAGCATAAGTAAAAAATGAAATATTAGCATAATAATGATAGTAATAATAAGTAATGATTATTGGCTTTCTTTCAAATTGTGAATTTTTCTGTAAGTCAAATTAAGGAGACTTGATTTCTGTGGCCCTGAATCCTGGCTAACACAGAAAGTATGTATATTTATTGTCTGTTTATTATGACTGTAGACCTTTCATAGCTCCCTCAGAAAAGGAATGTATAATTTTGTTGTGTCTTTCTCCGAAAAGGACATGAGTCTGAAAATCTTTACTAATCTCAATTACCGGAAACCAGAAGTGTGTGCATCCCAGGAAAACCCGCCTTTGCCGAGGCCATTCGATCACCCAAATGAGCGGGTGCTGATGTACGGCGGCGGCGCTCCATCCGCTTCTGGCTGTGGGTAACCTGGAACTCGCTGTTGGAATGATGCACAGTACAATTGTTTGGATTGGGTTTGGGTAAACTAAAAGCCATGCAAAAGAAGAGCTTGTAGATGGCTTATGATGATTTGGAGCCAGGGCTAGAATTTCTGCTGTTCAACGAGACAGGCTGGAGATATTTCTGCCTTTCGTTATCTTTTAAATTTGGGGGGTTATTCTTAAGACGCGGAGTCTTACTCTGTAGCCCAGGCTGGCCTCAAACTTGTTATGTAGCCCAGGATGACCTTGAACGTCTGATTATCCTGACTCCACCTCCCAAATACTGGAGTTTGAAAGCGTATGCCACCATGCCCAGCTCAACAGGCCACTCCTGTAAAGGAAAGTGTGCTGGAGAATTACAAATATTACAGCACTCAGAAACATCAGCACAAACATAGTGACTCTCAGTAGAGTCTACAGGTCCTGGTATGTCAGGCAAGTCAGTGAGTGGATTTAATTCATCCAGAGTTGGCTATAGGTGATTTGTCGTTTGTTTTGTTTTGTTGCTTTTGAACAAATATAGAAATTTGAGCATCAAAATAGTGATACCTGGGTTGAGATTCAAATTTATCAATATTAAGCCCTAGGAGGAAATTTCTTTTCTAGGCCCCAGATAGTTAAGAGCGCAAGTGAAGGGACCAGAAGATGGTTCAGTGGGCAAACCATTTGCAGTGCAGTCATGAGGACCTGAGTTTCATTCCTAGCACCCACATAAACACCAGAGCACAGCTGCCACGGGTAGTGTCCAGGGATTATTGGCCAGCCAGTCTACATGGAGAGGTGCAAGTTCAGTGAGACCCTGCCTCAAAAAAAAAATCAAGATGGAAAGCAAGTGAGGAAGACACTTGACGTCAGCCTCCATTGGTACCTTCATGTGTGGTCATACATTGCGCGCGCGCACACACACACAAACTCTCACACACGCACACACGCACACACACACACACAGCTTAACTAGGCATGTGGCATTGAAGCACAGCGCATACTTTTGCTCTTTCTACATAGGACATTTCTTTGCATGTCTTCCTATCTCGTTTTAGTTCATGATGCCGTAGACAGCATCAGCCATGCAAAACAGGCCACCAAAGAGAAATTCAGGTCATACTTCCCCAAGTCATGGATATGGGACTTCATCAGTGTTGAGTGAGTTTTATTTTTCTATATTTATTAGCTTTCTCTTAAATAGATTTCCTCCCTGTGTGTCTCTATCTCTATCTTTCTTGCTTTGGTTTGTTAACTTTTATTCCTGGGCAATAAAGTAGTGAGGTATTTGCTTTGAAAAAAAAAAGTCATTCGTTTGTGCAGCCTGATCACATGTTTGATGGTTTATTTGCTTATTTGTTTCAGTAAAGCTTTACTTTTCCACCAAGACCTTCACTCCTATAAATTTCACTCAGGCAGATATATGGTACCTCAAATTAAAAAAAAAAAAAATATATATATATATATATAGTTTCTAAGGTTCGGTTCTACAGACATCAAACAAAGGGTGTGTATCTAATGCCTTACCTAAACACCAGAAGCCATTTTTCCAAGCCTTCAATCACTGTATCTGTGTGTATTGCGCATAAACTCAGTTCTCACTTAGAGGACATGTCACCAACAGCATATCTTTTCAGTTCCTCAGGCTCAGCAAATGTCTCGTTCCTTGTCCCCGATTCTATAACCCAGTGGGAGGCCAGCGCCTTCTGTGTGAATGGGGATGCTGGGTTTGGCCTTTCACCTGAAGCATCTCTGCAAACCTCCCAACCTTTCTTCGTTGATTTTTCCTTACCCTTTTCTGTTGTTCGAAATGAGCAAAGTGATCTCGTTGTCACCGTCTTCAGCTACTTGCCTACATGTGTAGAGGTAAGCTGCCCCTAAGATATGAAAACAAAAATCTAGCAAAGCTAAATTATGTATTATTTTTCATTAAATATCACCATAGTCTCTATATTAACAAATGAAAATTCATACTATGAGAAAGTCATTGCTCTCTATAATCTTTAGAAGTAATTATTTAAATTTTTAATTTTGTTTTCTGTATATGCTTGTTTTGCCTACATGTGCGTCCATGCACCATGCTCACTTCCTGTGCACATGGAAGTCAGAAAAGGACTTCAGATCCCTTGAATTTCAGTTTTGCACTGTTATGAGCTGCCACATGGGTGCTGGGAACCGAATCCAGGTCCTCTGCAAAAGCAGCAAGGGCTCTTAACTGCTGAGTGAACTCTACATCCCCAGAAATAGTTGTTTTAAATCACAACAATGTCTTGAGATTTTAATGGGAATGAGATTTTGTGAACTCGTGAATGAGTTCACAAGACATCTTGGGCATCTTTTTATTTTGCGAAGTTAAAATAAAGAGACTCTTCTTAAGATGACAAATGTCAACACTTCAAAAGACATCGAAGAAACCACTGTGCGGGGGGAAAAATTGTAGAATTTCAAGCAAAGGCGGGGCTAGGAAAGGGGGGATATTTAAAGTGCTCCCCCTGTGGCATTATTCTGTTTTTAGATTTCAGTTCAGTTAGAAGCATCTGAAAATTATGAAGCAAGCATCAACAGCCCAAATAACAATAGCAGTGATGTCCTACAAGCTGGAGAACAGAAAACATATGTCTGGATCATTACACCAAAGACACCAGGTAAGCAGCAGTATGTCTGTGCCAATCTTTCTTGGATTGAACACATTTTATCCACCTCTGTTTTCCTTAGGTTTTTGGGAAAAAAATATTCTTTTCTTCAGCATTGTATTTTTAATTCTCATTCAAAATTGTATTATTTGTATTCAAGATTCTTATAATGTAATTTCTTTATTTAGAAAGATTTTGTTCTGTTTTCTGTGTATACATATGTGCCTGCATGCATGTAGGCGCACCACGTGCATGAAGGCGCCTAGGAAGTCTGGAAAATGTGAGTGTCATACTTTTACAAAATTTCTCCTCCACCACAATCATCAATTATGAGAGTCCCTGGGATTCTTTTAAACTAAATAGGCCACCAGATACCAAAAAATACCAATCATTGGGTGAGGATCAAATACTGAGAGCTTTGCTTTAGTGCGTGGCAGTTTAGAAGTCTCTGGCTGATGATATGGGAGAAGGAGAAAAGTAAAAAGTTTAGTGAACTGGAAATGCTAAATGTACTTTTAAAGGGCATGTCATTAAAATTATTTTATTTAGGGGCTGGAGAGATGGCTCAGAGGTTAAGAGTGCTTCAGCTGACTGCTCTTCCAGAGGTCCTGAGTTCAATTCCCAGCACCGCATGGTGTCTCATAAACACCTACAAAGAGATCTAGTGCCCTCTTCTGTCATACAGACATACATGCAGGGAGAGCACTGTATACATAATAAAAATAAAAACTCTTTTTAAAATTTATTTTATTCCACATCTTGTATTCATTGTATTGTTACATCCGTGAGGAATATAAGATTGTTTTTGTTTGGGTGGTTGGTTGGTTTTGGTTTTGGTTTTTTGAGACAGGATTTCTCTGTGTAGCCTTAGCTGCCCTGGACTTCGTAAACCAGGCTGGTCTTGAACTCACAGTGATCCACATGCCTCTGCCTCCCAGGTGCTGGGATTAAAGGTGTGCACCACCATACCCAGCCGAAAGATTGTTTTGTTTTGTTTTGTTTTAATTCAGCTGTGATATTGACTCACCTCAGACCATTTTTCTATTACACATAAACTTTCTTAAATTTTATGCAGTATAAGATCTTCAAATAGGTCATTCTGGAAAATGAGACAGAATACTACACTTGCTGCTATGTTTCTGTGGCACTCAAAGGCTTTGCAAAGCAAAGAAAGAAATGAGCAAAACTCACAATAAAAAATCAGGAACAACATAGTGCTGTGTCTACAGCACACGGGTGATGTTAAGCTTTGAGGATAAGCTTTACCAATCCTTCAATGTTTATAAGCAAAGATATGGGAGATCAGTTTTGATTACACACTGTGATACCACAGAAATCAAAATCAGCGGATTTCTTGCCGGCGTTCAGTTTATATCTGGTGGCCCTTATGCTGTATCATATTTTACTATTTTTTCTTTGATCTTAGAAAACATGAGACACCCCAGTTATTCCCAGGTGTGGCGGTATTTTTCTTGGATCCCGGGAAACATTAGAAGCCCTGGTTATCTCCAGGAATGGTGGTGCACACCTTTAGTCCCAGCCCTCAGGAGGAAGAGGCGGGCAGAGCTCTCTGAATTCCAGGCTTTAGTGCACATAATGAGTTCCAGGACAGCCAGGAGCTACATGGTGACATCCTATCTCAGAAAAGCAAAAACGGAAGGAAGGAAGGAAGGAAGGAAGGAAGGAAGGAAGGAAGGAAGGAAGGAAACCACCATATGCTGTCCAAATGTCATCTTGTAAACAGTATCCAAGGTAGTGGCGGCACAGGTTCACAGAATGTTATCTTTCTTAAAAGGTGTAAGTTCTAAGGCAGTAAAAGAGTAACTTACTACAGGAACCCTGAAACAAGTAGAACAAATCATACTCCCTTATCTCCAGGCAGGAGAAGGAGCAGTTAGTTTGATCTAAACTTTAGTGAGATGGTAAAGTTTAGTTCATCCCAATCGAGACTTGATTGGTGGACCTGAAGTATCTCCCACTGGAGATGCAGTCTTCATCTTTGCCTGGCAATATTTTCCAGGTAAAGTGAATTTTACTGTAGTGGCTACATCCAAACAGAGTAATGCCTGCCCAAATGATATCAGTAAGGAACAAGACGTCAACTGGAAAGACACCGTGGTCAAAAGCTTACTAGTAGAGGTATGTAAGTGTGAAACACCAAGTTCTTCGTGATGGGAAACAGGGTCCAAGAGATAAACTAGGGCATTCTTCTTGAAAAATGCTTAATGGACCAAAGTTACTTTTGACACCAACCTTCCACTTTGAACAAATTACAGTATTATATAGACATCCTTTCTCTAATCAATACCTCAGCCCTGAAAGAGTATGTGGCTCAGTGGCTAAGTACTTGCCTGGCTTTGTGCGAAGACCTGGGCTCTCTTCTCAGTCTCTAAACCCAAGCAACCAACAGCGCCTTGGTAAGAGTGACTCTGTGAGTTCTTGACTCTTCCTGACATGAAGCAGCCTGTAATCTCCCCACCACCTTCTTATCTGACCCTAAAGTCCAAGAGACAAAACCTTATCTTGCTTTATGCTTGGGAGCAGTTCCTGTTATCCTCAATTAAACAAAACAAACAAACAAACAAACAACAGAGCAGTTGACAGTGTCACTCGATGATACAGGGTTATCCTTGCACAAGCTATGGGAGCCCAGAGCCTCAGGGTTGTTGGTAATGTGCAGAGACTTCCACCTAAGAGGGACAGGGACAAATGAATGGCACTCAGGAACAATCCTGAGCCAGCCATGCCTAAAGGAACTGATGTTTGGTCTCTTTTCCTCCATGATCTAGCTTATGATTTTCTTGTTGTTTTTGTTTACTCTCTCTCTCAGCCTGAAGGTATTAAGAAAGAAACAACCCAGAGTCTCCTTATTTGCACAAAAGGTAAGAGGGCTCTCCCAGGGATCTCTTGGTCCTAGAGAGATCTCTAAGCACAGCAGATTTGCTTTCTCAGCCTATGCACAAGCCACGAGCCAGGAGCCCACTTGTCATGTGGATGCACTTTTCCTTTTGAGGGTTTTACTTTACTTCATGTTTTATCTTCCTTGAATAATAACTTTTGGCAAACAAAGCATATATTTATGAAATTTTGTTTGTTTATTTGTTTGTTTGTTTGTCTAATAAGATTAGTCTACCAATGCCTATTTTCCCCATCTTGTATATTTTGGTTTCTTTGTTCATATAATAGTCTCACAATCTTGGCCAATGGAAAACTCGAGATTTTGTTCAAATAACACTAACAAAGTGCTTGCTTTTAGGTTCTTGATATGAAATAGTCTGTAGATTCATTACTGGCCCTCAGTTACCTGATTTATGCCCTTCATGAGTTTTGTTTCAGCTGGCTAATGGTAACCTGATTTTAATGTTTACTCAGTCTTTGAGCATTCCTTCTATGAGCTATGGGTCTTATATCTTCCATTCTTTCCTTTCACAGTTTAAGTACCAAACTGGTAGAAAACAGAAACCACTGTCTAAGTATACATCAGTTTCTGAATGTATTGATATTCTTTTGTTTGTTTATTTTGTTTTTCGAGACAGAGTTTCTCTGTGTAACCTTGGCTGTCCTGGACTCAGTTTGTAGATCAGGCTGATCTCAAACTCATAGAAACCCACCTGCCTCTGCCTCCCAGAGGTTGTGATTACAGACATGTATCGCACCCAGCTTGTATTGATATTCTAAACTAGCTCAAGTTCTCAACTTATTATTTAAATTTTTATTACATTTACTTATGTGTGTGCATGCCTGTATGTCTGCATGAGTCTACATATACCGCTGGGGGAACAGAAGTCAGAGACAACTTGCAGGAGTTGCTTCTTTCCTTCTGCCACTGGGTCCCAGGGATCGAACTCGGATCATCAAGCTTGGTGACACATGCCATTGTCCTCTGAACCATCTCACTGGCCCAAATTTTCAATTTCACTTCCTCTAATAAGCAAGACTAACTAAAGGCCTAGTCTTCCTAATAGAGTTGTTCAAACATAATCTGCTGCTGTGACTTATAGAAGGAAGGTTTGGTTTGTTTTTTTTTTTTTTTTCAGTGTTTGTATGGGTATTTTCTTTCAGGTGCCAAAGCCTCAAAGCAAATACTCCTGGAATTGCCAAGCACTGTAGTGGAAGGGTCAGCCAGATCCTTTGTCACCGTTGTGGGTGAGTTTACTAAATTCTGTGTCACGGTGACTTGAAAACCTTGTTTGAGGTGGAATTATGAAAAGTCCTAAAGTAACAGACTGGAGATTTTTTAAAAGCTGTCAGGGGAGGATCGGGTTCAGACCGCCCTTTCTGCCTGCTTCCATGTGGGATCCGAAGCATGGAGTTTCCAGACCTGCATCCTATGCTGGTGGGTAATCGCAGTTGCCAGGAAACAGGAGACCCTGCTCTAACCTGTAAATATGAATGTAATTACATTGGCCTCTTGTAGATTATGATATGTTGTGCTCCTGGGAATTTCTCAGTAAAAAGATCTATGTTTCCTAAAAGCAGTTGTTTGTTTAGCATCAACATTCAAGCCCCAAGAGGAGGGAGGGGTTATAGTTTGTATCTCAACAGGTCAGGATTTCAAAACACAAATTAGAAGCAAGCCAGCTAAGGAACACGCTTCCTAAGCTTCCTCTTTGCTCTGGGAATGAGATTCACAGAAACGTTATCACACCCGGAACTCCTCTAAATCCATTCTCCAGAAACCCTCTAAGAAACTGGGTTTGTTTGTGTGCTTTGTTTATTTTTAAATTGTGTGTGTGTGTGTGTGTGTGTGTGTGTGTGTGTGTGTGTATGAGTGCAGTGCCCAAAGAGGCCAGAGGCATTGATTCCCCCTAAAAGTAGAGTTACAGGCAGTTGTGAGCCACCCACTATGGGTGCTGGCAACTGAATTCAGGTTTACCCCAAGAGCAGCAAGGACTCTTAACCACTGAGCCACCTCCTCAGCCTCCTGTTTACACCTTTTAGAGTGAACTTTAAATAATCTCCTGTTCCCACCACGCCCTTATACCTGTGGTTACTAACGCTGCGGCAGCGGCTCAGCGTTAGTGTGAATGCATGACTCTCCCTCTCTTTCTTCAGGAGACATTCTCGGGGTCGCAATGCAGAATCTGGACAGCCTTCTCCTAACGCCCTATGGATGTGCCGAGCAGAACATTGCCCAGCTAGCGTCTGAAATTTACATACTGGAATACCTGAGAGCTACGGAGCAACTGACAGAAGAGGTCAAATCCAAGGCTCTGCTTCTCTTGTCTAATGGTGAGAGGTTAAATAGTTTCTGCCCTCAAAGATGAAATCAATTATAACCAATATCAAAACATGCTCAGTCTTACTCTGTTGTCTCCTGGTGAGACAAAAGTGGACCTAAAAGGTACTTGTGCATTCTTTTTTTACTCTAAAGTCTGTTTGCCATTTAGCCTCCTGACACATAACCATTTCAATTGGTAAACTCACCTTTATTTTAAAATTTTCTCTATTCACACACATATGCAGCAGAATGTGGTCATACCCACACCTATGTCTCACCTTCAACTCCCACCTCACCTTCCCCAGCATGCCTGCTCCCAACTTTGTGTCTTTTCTTTTTTTCTTTTCTTTTCTTTTTTTTTTTTTTTTTGATAACTCACCAAGTCCAGCTAGCACATCCATTTGTGCATGGGTATCTGGCCCTCTTCTCCAAGAGGGGAGACCCAGAAGTGGCCACGCCCTCAATAAAGATCAAGTCTCTCACTTGCTGCACCTCATCATCATCAATAGCTCCTTAGTCTAGACCTGAGCTGGAAGATCACCTACCCCATCCATGCCAGAATTGTGACTGGCTTGATCTTATGGAGGCCCTGTCCAGGTAACCGCAGCTGACATGAGCTCACAGTTGTAACAGCCATGCCATGCTCTGAAGACAGCATTTGCAACCCTTCTCCCCATCATCCAGCCCCTGCGTGCTTTCTGCCTCCTCCTCTGAGATGTCCCCTGGTCATGGAGTTAACACCAATGAACTCGTTTATAAATGGAAAACAGTTACCATAATATCCTGGTTGCTGTTGCTGTGAATAGTGGCTGAAAAACGATGCTTTTGTGAGCTCCTGGACCTGCTTGCTTAGCTGTGTTCCAGTGCAGCCAAGTGATTGGCTATGACTGCGGTTAAGGTGCGCACCAGTGATGTGAAACTGGGACGTGGAGCACAGGTCCCTGAAGTAACCTCAGGGAAGGTACTGGTTGCTAAGTGCAGTCCTGAGCCAGCTTCTAAATAAGGCCTCTTCTCTCGACACAGAAGTAGACAAAGTTGAAGTGACCACATTAGCACATCCCAGGGCTTGCATTCGCCCAGTCTGTGAGAGTCTTTTCCTCCTCTCCCAGGCTGAAAAAGCAGCTTCCTACTGTGTTGTATTTTAGGTTACCAGAAGCACTTGTCTTTCAAAAACTATGATGGGTCATATGCCGTGTTCTGCCAGAACAACCAGAAAGGAAACATATGGTAAGAGAGTTTAAAAAACAAAACAAAACATTGGTTTCAATAATATGGTTTTTTTTCTAAGCAGGACATGCAAGAAAGTGCAATCAGCTAGTGCACATTTGTGGGGGTGGGGGGTGGGCTTTCCAGCCAAGTGGGTGTCAAAGTGGTTTTAGAGAGAATAAAACAAAACCCAGAAATGTCTTATTTCATTGCGGTGCAACAAGATCCCCCGTAGTCTCATGAAACTTCCTTAGCTGTGTGATCACTTAATGACGGCTTTCAGTGATGACGCAGCTCATCAGCTCCATGGCAACTGTCACATCTTACTCCGTACCTCCCAGGCTTATGTAGCTACCAGGAAAGGAAGCTAGAAAGCCCCATGTTGTCTAGTTATAGGTCCTACCAGTCCTGTTTCTAGGCATGTGGAATCAAATGGACTATGCAGCCAGACCTTTGGGTGGCTAAAATCCACCTGCTCCAATATCTACAGATTTGCTGCTCATCGTATTTTAACCGACCCCAGCCTAAGAGCCCCTGTCAATCGGGACTAATCACTGTCAACAGTAGACAAGTTGTATGAATGCATCACGCAAAGGGACGAACACTCATGAGCCTGTTGGGCGGCTGACATCACCCTTCCCCTAACTTTTGCTTTGGTGATTCCCCCACTATAGGCTCAGTGCCCTCACTTTCAAGACACTTGAGAAGATGAAGGAATATATTTTCATTGAGGAGACAGTTCTCAAACAGACCTTAATCTGGCTCTCAAGCAAACAGAGAACGAATGGGTGCTTTGGAAGAGATGACAAGCTTGGCGACAGTGATTGGGAGGTGAGGCTTTCTTCCCCAGATTCTCTGTGTAATCTGCCCTCCCTCACCCGGGATGCTATGCCTTTCCAGTCTCCTGCACCCTCTCCGTGAGCATCAGCCGGCTTCGTGAATGTTTAGCGAGAGCCTAGACTGCCCTACATGAGTCTGTTGTTTGCCTTCAGCCTTTAGTCTTTCTATAGAGCGTCAGGCTTCTGCAATCATTAAACTGGGAAGAGGAGGAGAAAAAGGGCTCAGCAGGGAAAACATCTAGGAATTTGGAATCAGACACCACACTGAAGGAGGGGGCGGGTGAGTGTGTGAGGACTTCCTGTCCATCCTTGCCTCAGTCCTGAGGTGTATGTAAATCATGGTCTCAGGTAGAAACACAGCTCAGTCGGTAGAGTGTGTTACACAAAAACACGGCTCTCACCTCGAAGAGAATAAGACGATTTATTTTGAAGCTAGCCATGAATGACCGTGCTCCAGGAACACAGATTTAGGTCACTCCACCCGCATTCAATGCTCCAACTTTGTAACAATTTGATTAAGTTTTTTAAGTAACAGAATAAAGAAAGCCAGAACTCTGAGAACTTTTCAAATACACCCATGGTGACACTAAGTAGGTAGCCACAGCAAAGCAGAGGAAACTCAGCCCCAGGACTCAGATGATATCTGATGAGAAACTCTTAGCCTTTTGTTGGTGGAAGCTGGGAATTTGTTACGTTAAAACATTTCAAAAGGTTCTATCTGTTAGTCACAGAGTGTTGGGTCAGCCACAGAGGTGGGCAAGGAATGGATACTTAAGAGGTAAAAGATAGTTGAACTAGTTATAGACCTGCAACATCCCAACTTCTCTACAACCTCTGAGATCTTTTATCTCCTTTCTTCAAATTAATACCAAAACAGCCACATGAACTGCTTAGAATTCAGGCCAAACACTAGGGCACACAATACTATACACAGCACACATATGTTTTAAATTGTTGTTTTATTTAATCATTGTATTGAGTGTTAATAAATCCCACCCAGGTAACATGACTACTATTTACTTAACTTAAACACTGTATATTATAGTGTTTTTGCACATAGGGATGTTTGCTCAAGCACTGTTTTCCCAGTAGTCTCAGTTCAGAGGCACCGTTGGCCTTTCATGTTCTGCTAACCTGCGTGGCTCACTGTCCCTTTGTTTCCAGGGCAGCGATGAGGAGGCGGAGGTTGTGCTCACTGCTTATGTTGTCGGGACGTTCCTTGAAGTTGGACTCAATTCCAGTGTACGGAATTCTCATCCTCTCTGGCTTTACTCTGCCGCATGCACCTTAGACAGATCCTAGGTTCCGAATGAAACTCTTAGATAGGATAAGATACCAGGACAACAGTTGATCCATTACCATCCTTGAAAGAGATGACGCTCAAAATTCTTTTGATTCACTGATACTTTTGATGGATAGGATTGAGGTTTTCCCCAGGGAAACTCATGAAAAAAAAAACTCAGCTTTTCCTACGATCTCTGGTATTTATATGTTTTCTGAAGTGCAGCCGTGGACTTCATATTATGAACCTCTGATCTGCTGGACGTGATGGCACACACCAGTATCCAGTGGTAATCCCAGGATTCAGGAAGTCATGGCAACGGATCATGGCATTTGAGGCTGGTCTTGCCTATATAGCAAGACCCAGACTCAAAAACCAAAAGCAACGGTCACTGACAAAGAATTCCTACAGTAAAGCCATAGTATAAAAAAATTTGTTCCCAACCCTCTGACGCATTTTCACTATGGTTTCAATCCACAGACTATCCATTTACTGTGTGTTTTGGGGCTCATCAGTGTATCATGAAATGCAAACCTCTATTTAAAGGATGAAAGGAAGGCATTTTTGGCCTAATGAAACTGTATGCTATCTGAGGAATTAGCTCAGTGAGTAAAGTATTTGCCTCACATGCGTGAGGGCCTGAGTTCAATTCCTAGCACCCATGTACAAATGCAGGGTGACATAGTGACACCTGCCTATAATTCTACTGCTGAGGAGACAAAAAAGACAGATCCTTGGGCCTTGCTGACCAGCAAGGCTAACATAATTGGTGAGCCCCAGGCAAAGATAGACATCTCAAATCATGTAATTAGTGGTCTTTAATATCCGCTGGCCACCATGACTCATGTACACACATCCACACACACATATATGTTTTGTGACATGGAAGAAGTTTATTTTATAGCTAGAATACTGCTGATCTGATATTTAAAATTCATTTTACTCCTTAAATTTTGTTTCCCACCCCCCATACTAATAGTAATCCAAATGTATTATAATGTTGTTTTAAAAATAAGGCATGTGAATGTTTATGATAGACTTATATGTAAAAATAGAACATGTGACTGCATATGGTAGGCTCTATATAAAATGTGCTTCGGCGATATATTGTTTACATTGTGAACACAATAAGCAATAGTTAGCATAAGTATTCGACAAACCCATGAGCTGATGAGGCGTCACTTACAAGTGTGTCTTCTCCCACTAGTTTCCTCCCCTCCGCAACGGTCTCTATTGCCTGGAGGAGGCATTTTCAAATGGTGTCACCAAGGGCTACACTCGTGCTATTCTGGCTTACTCGTTTGCCTTAGCTGGGAAAGAGGAGCAAGCGAAATCCTTACTCCTAACCCTGGATCAAGCTGCTACCAAAAAAAGTAAGTCATGTTGCCATTCCTGGTGGGGAAACTCCTGAAAACAAGTGAGGAACTTACTGAGGATTCAGATCAGGACCCTCCCTCCACCAAGGCGCCTCTGCGGACCATGCCAGTGCCCGTGCCTTCAAAAATTATCAGAAATTTAATTTCCCTCTTTCCCTTTTCACTGATTTTTCTCACACGAGCGAAGCAAAGTAAGGGCCAGCGTGTCGCAGGCAGTAATAATTACTTCTGAAATCGCTTATGGTTCTGTGGAGATGCCGTATTTACGTCCAAGGATGTGTCATGATACCACAGACAGGGCAACTTAACCCTCAGAATGCTTCTCCCTCAAGTGAGAAGTGGAAGACGCTGAGAGCAGGAAGTGAGGGGGCTTTGCTTGGGGTAGATGGCCATGTTCTCTACCTGGAGTGTTTCCTCTGTGCATGGAGTGTTTCCTCTGTGCATGGAGTGTTTGTTTCCTCTGTGCACATAGTGTTTCCTCCTTAGCTCTCCATTTTGTGTGTCCACATTTCCTCTTTTCATATTGGCCATCAAATCAGATCACGTACCGCCTTAGAAAGCTCATTTTTAACATTACCACCTCTTTAAAGATCCCTATCCTGGAAGTCAAGTCACATTCTGAGATCAAGACTTCAGGATGTGAGTTTAAAGTTCAGACCACAACAAGAATCCAATGGATAAAACCTGTTTTCCCCCCCTCCCCCTTCCCTCACCTCCCCTTAGAGAAACTTGTTTTAAGGACTGTGGGAATTTTTTTATAGAGACTGGGTTTTCTCCTTTTTCTCAGATAATGTGATATATTGGGAGAAAGATGAGAAACCCCAAGCAGAAAACTCTCCGCCCTTCATTCCTTCGGCACTCTCTGGGGAGGCGGAGAAGACGTGCTATGTGCTGCTGGCTGTCATTTCCCAGGCCACTCAGGACCTCGATTATGCCAGCAAGATCGTGCAGTGGCTTGCCCAGCGGATGAACTCCCACGGAGGCTTCTCTACCACGCAGGTGATTAGCCTGAGAGGAGGTGGCTGTGTTTAACGCCAAAGATGACACTCAAAATGACAATAGCAGTCACGAAAAGATAGCTGCTGAGATGAAGAGCATTTGATATCCTTTTAAAAGATTTACTTATTTTGCTTTATTATATGAATGTTTTGCGTGCGTGTGTGCACTACATACACGCCCGTTGGAGTGCCTCCATCTGGAGTTAGAGATGCTTGCCAGCCACCGTGTGGGGGCTGGGGATTGAACCTAGGTCCTCTGCAAGAGCAACAGGGCTCCTAACCACTGAGCCACGCCTCCAGCCCCCACACTTGATATTCTGGATCCTGTTTTATTTAGTGAGTTATTATTCGTGGGTTCGACACTGTGTTTCAGACACTCTTGCAAGGAGACTGTATTTTAGATGACAAATGAGACCTCCCCTTTAAGGAATTCAGGCTGGCTACATCCCTCCCTCTCCTTTGCACACTGGACAGCAGACTGAAAACCTGGAAGAGAGTGTCTTCATAAGAGCAGAGTGGTCGAGGCACATGCCAACTAAGAAGAAAGACTCCTCTGTGCTTCCATGGTCTCCACATCAGAAAAAGTAAACGGAGGGGATAGAAAACAAGAAAATGAATGATCATGAGGCAGAAGACAATTCCTTCTCTAACACACACACACACACACACACACACACACACACACAAACAAAAACCGAGAGTCAAGAGAAATGCAGTGTCACTTAATGAGGACAAGGTCCCTTTCTAGTCCTCCTTTAAGGCTGAGTCCCTTGAGATGGCAGGCTGATGAATTTCCAAAGACCCTTTTCTGACCTTTGTCCCTCTTTGAAGATGAGGGTACAGAAGCTGGGTGTGGTGGCGCACGCCTTTAATCCCAGCACTCGAGAGGCAGAGGCAGGTGGATCGCTGTGAGTTAAAGGCCAGCCTGGTCTACAAAGTGAGTCCAGGACAGCCAAGGCTACACAGAGAAACCCTGTCTCAAAAAACCATAAAAAACAAAACAAAAACAAAGATGAGGGGACAGAAAAGTGAGGTTGTCACATTGTTCGCCACCTTCACTTTCTGACTAGATTTGACATGATTTTAGGAGTGGAGACGGTTATTTATATATTTTAAAAAATATTTTAGGGCCCTGGAGAGATGGCTCAAAGGTTAAGAGCACTGACTGCTCTTCCAGAGGTCCTGAGTTCAATTCCCAGCAACCACACGGTGGCTCACAACCATCTATAATGTAATCTGGTGTTTTCCTCTGGCCTGAGGATGTACATGCAGGGAGAACACTGTATACATAATAATAAATAATTAAATATTTTAAAAATATGTTGGAAAATGAAAATCTAATTAATTTGCCAAAGAAAATGAACTGGCAGCAACTTGCACAACTAAACATCCTCTCTTGTTTGAGGCATCCTTTCTTGTCCTCTCTCCAGTATCACGAACGTGTGTAGGGACTGATTGAAAGTTCAAGGTCAACAATGACTGGCTTTGCACTACTGTTCTGTGCAGGACACTACAGTATGCCTTCTCGCCCTAACCCGATACATGAAGTTAACCGGATATAATCCTCAAAACACCGTCACCGTGAGCACTGAAGAATCTGAGGAGGTTTTCCATGTTGACAGTGATAACCGCCTTCTGGTGCAGCGTTCAAAATTATCCGAAGGGCACGGACAATATACAGTAGATGTTGAAGGAGAAGGCTGCACGTTTGTCCAGGTAATGAAAGCCCTTCTCAGAGGGAGAACTGAACTAGCCTATAAGAATGCTCCCAACAGCTAAACTAAACAGTGATTTAATATTATACACTCTCTCCAACTGTCTCTTTCTACACACACACACACACGCACACGCACACGCACACGTACATATACACAAATTAAACATTTTTAAAAATTTAATTAAAGTTGTTCTTAGGCAGCTTTGGGAGGCACAACAGGCTAACGGAAGTTCCTTGATGGACACTGCTGGTAGAAAGTATTTTGTCCTCATCAAATCATATCATCATGCTGCATCTCACATAAAGCACTTTGATAATGGAGTTAAAGGGTTAAGAGGTTCTTCAGTTCTCACTACAGGATGACTTTCTTTTGGGGGGGCTTATTACATATTTTTTTAAATTTTATTTTATTAATTTATTCATATTACATCTCAATGGTTATTCCCTCCCTTGCATTCTCCCATTCCTCTCTCCCTCCCATTTTCCCCTTATTCCCTCCCCTATGACTGTGACTGAGTCCCCCCCCCCCCTGTATATGCTCATAGGGTATGAAGAATAGCAGACTACAGGATGACTTTCAACCCTCCATCCTTCCCAGGCAACCCTCAGGTACAATGTGCCGCTTCCTAAGAAGGCGTCGGGATTTTCCCTTTCCCTGAAGATGGGAAAGAGCAACTCTTCAGATGGATTCCAGACTAAGTTTGACCTCACCGTGACCCTCGCGTAAGTGTGACTTGTTGATAACCACTCCCAGCTTAGAGAACTACATCAAAGACTTATTCCAAAAAGGACTGAAGAAAAACACATTTGAGTGACAAGGATGATGGTGGGTCACTTGTTAACAGGTGTATTCTATACCTCAGCCACTTCACTGCTCTTCTAGATGCTGGCTTGTTAGACAGACCGTCAGCAAGGTCTACACAGATATGCCTCCCATCCCCCGGAAGCTCTCCTTGGGTGTCCAGCAGTCGAAAGCCGACAGGAGCCTACATGGCATCAACAAGGAAGAATTGTTTATAGGTTCCAATTTTGTGAGATTTGAGGAAGCTTTGCATTCACAGACTTCATGATCGGCGCCAGCTAATGTCACACCACACACTAGTCACCTCTCGGCTGTCACTCAGTTGTAACTGTTCTCGGGTGCTTGAGGATGAAGTCTTCCCAGCTTCTGCCAGCTTTCCAGACTTCAGGCTTATTAATGCATCTGTCGCCCCACTGTTCTCACAGAGAGAACGCCCATGTCTAAGCCCATGTAGGAATATCTTTGATTTTTCATCTCAGGTACACTGGAGCTCACGAAAGCTCGGATATGGTCTTTGTGGATGTAAAGATGCTCTCTGGGTTCACGCCTGTGCTCTCATCGATCGACGAGGTAAGTAAGAGTAGCCCTGTTCCCCCGGCACAAAGAAAAGGAGAGTGCTTAAAAAGTAAAGTAAATAACAGAGCTCTTCCTCTTAGCATGCTTCTGCGGATCTCACATTTGTATTTTGCCTGTACTGGGACAGGAGGAATGATATTTTTATTCTGCAGCAATGCAGAGTCAGTATGCCCACTGGTCATGGTGTATCTCTTTACCCAGTTCCCTTGTATACTCGCAGAAACACTGAGGTACAAAGGGACATTCCCCAATGCAGAAGGCATAGCACTCATTCCCAGAGCGGGGCTCGCGGGCGTTGAAATGTGTGATCCTCAACACTTCTTGTCAATCTCTTCAAAGCTTAAACGCACTGGCCAAGTGATGAAGACAGACATAAAGAACGGCCATGTTCTTTTCTACTTGAAAAATGTAAGTTCAGCAACAATAGTTGTTGTTGTTGTTGTTGTTGTTGTTTTCTTCCATGGCTTTGTTTCTGAGTTTTGTTTCATGGCTTTGTCTTCTGAAGGGTGTTTGAAAGCTTCTATTTGTTATGGACATGTGTGAAAGAGCTTATTGTTTCAATGAGACGTTGAATGTAGTCTGTGTTCTGTCTCACTAATCATATCCTTTGTATTAACAAGTTATATTGTGTAAGGCATAGTTACATGACTAGATAGTCCTCATGTTTAAAAACATTTTCATTCCTTACAGAACGTAATGTGCTCAGTTACAGAGATGAACGGCTCTTCTACAGCTGGAACTCCAATGAAGAATGACATAGTTTTTTTTATTCCTTAAACTGTATATAATTAAAGTATATACTGTGACATTTTGATATACATATACTTTGTGAGTTGATTCTTATAAACACGTTAACAACCCTCTCTTCATACAATTACCTTTTTAGTATAATAGGTTTAAATATTATTAAATATTAGATATTTACTCAGTTTCATATATGTATGCAGCATATTTTGGTCATATTCACTCTTCATTCCCCACACTTCCTCTGAGGACACACACACACACACACACACACACACACACACACACACACACACACACACACACTCCCAACCTCACATCCTCTTTTTAGTAACCCACTGAGTCTAATTAGTGCTGTCCATACTCACATGGCTTCCCCATTGTCCAGCAGACACCCATTGCCAATGGTCCTTTTCCTAAAATGCCAAGTAATTTCCTATTGTGGAAATGCCACAGTTTCTATATCCATTAATCTGTTGACAAGCAGACACAGATTATTTCTGTCCTTGGCAGTTGTGACCAATGTTGAAGTGAGCATGGCCATGCCTTTTCAAGATAATGATTGAATTTCTCTAGAATGCATCTGCACAAGTAGGCTTTCTGAATAATATAGTTCTGTTTTTCCTTTGGGCATGATAAACGCTAAGTTGTCATGTGAATGTCAAATTCATCTTTTCTATGCATACATCATTTTCACGCATACCAACCTTCAAGTACATTTCTTAACAACATGACCACCTACGCACCTTAACATAAGCACTGTGGCTTAAATGTTCACCTGACTTAATGTCAGCTACGTAATTACTTTATTATTATATAAAATAGTGATGGGCTAGGTATTTTAGTTAGGCCAGTCATGTGCTTGCAGAGTAAATTACTCAATGAGTTTCTTTTTTTCTGACCTACTAGGACTTGCTAATTATTCATATCTTTATAGGTCTCCCGGACAGAAACCAGCTTCACCTTCTTTGTTGAACAAACCAACCTTGTGTCCAACAGCCAGCCAGCCCCCGTCACGGTCTACAGTTATGAAAGAGGTAAGCAACCATATCTCAGCCACTGAACATGTCCATAGCTCACAGTCTCTGAGCCACTGCATTCCCCCCAAATCACCACCGTCCATCTGCAAAAAGTGAACAAGTGATGGCTTCATGTTATGTGATAATTTTTTAAAATTCCATGATGTGGATTCTGACTTTGCCAGTTCCCACTATATCGTAACACTTAGAATCTCATGGGTGTATTGTTAAAAACAAACAAACAAACAAACAAACAAACAAACTCTCTTTTAACTTGAAATATAAACAATGCTAACCTTCCAAGACTTTCAATTGTTGTCGTTATTGCCAAGTCAAATACTTACTATATTA
This sequence comes from Acomys minous, assembly GCF_964271855.1. Taxonomy (NCBI): domain Eukaryota; kingdom Metazoa; phylum Chordata; class Mammalia; order Rodentia; family Muridae; genus Acomys; species Acomys minous. The sequence continues at coordinate 18,043,333 of NC_140500.1, forward strand.
CATGATGCTTCTGTGGTTTTGACTTACAAATGGAAGAGAAAACACTATAGGAAAAATGTAATAGATTATGCTTCAAAACAATGACACAGCCCCTGGAAGGTCAGTTTGATTACTTTCCCATCGGTCAAGGAGTAGATGAATACAGTCTGTCCTTTACATTCCATCCCACGACTTCAAATAGCAGAATAGTTAAGAATTGAAAAAATGGATGGATGATGACGTCTCTTCAAAAAATTTTGGAAAGATTAGATTCAGTGTCTTCGCATGGCCTGACATAGTCAAGTTACACAGAGCTGGAGAGGTAGTAAAGACAAACACTCTTTTTATTTTCCAGATGAATATGCCCTTGATTCGTACAACATCAATAACACTTCAGATTCCGAATAATGCAAAGAAGAGCACGGAGAGAAGTAAGGACTTTGTAACGGAGCCTTCATAGCCATGCTCTTCTTAAAGTCTCTCATCTTTTATTAATATGCTGACATGTCATAAATATATATGTACTTATACATCAGCATGTATGTCATATTTACAGATTTGTGTGTATATATACATATATAAAGACACATACATGTGTACTTATTGTTTAAACTTTACTTTAAATCCCAAGTAGGAGACTATTTCTTTGAGTAAACTGCTCTTCTGGTCACCATCCTAATGGAGAGCCACGACCAACCACCTCACATCCTGAAGAGTCTTTGATCACAATGACTTCTTGTCTGTTTCACTTCCCTTCTTCCCATTAAATTGCATCGTTTCAAGTCTGAGGCCACTGTTTTCTCTTCTGTGTAGCTTTCATGTTAGGAGTCTCAATGCCACTGAATAATTTGCTTCATTTTTTTGTCAAGCTTAAACTCAAGTTTGGGTACCTAAGCTCTACAGAACTGGAATCCTCCAGTACCCAAAGAGGGAGAAGAGTAGGTCAAAGGAGTGGACATGGAGGAGATTAGACTAAAGTTGCAAAGTACTCTGGGTTGGCTCAACATGGAAACACACACAATAAAAGACAGACTCCTCTCAGGGAGCCATCAAAACCCTGGCAGGAGGGAAGCAGAAGAGCCCTGAGTTAAGTGGTAGATGGACTGATGGTAAGACTGAGAGGCTAACTGGAGAGCATTTTGCCATCTTAAAACCTATTGTACTGCTTCAAGCTTCCCACTTGTACCTGGCGAGCAACACTGTGCATCTACTCTGTCTGACCGAGCACTCCTGCTGTGGAAATGAGTTTATACTGAGGACAGAAAAGTGAAAAGAAGCTGCAGAAAATGATAGAAATGAAAAGGTTCTATATCGGTTTTCACATGGGCTTCTGGATTCACTAAGGTTCTTTACATACACGGAAAGGTATCCAACACATTCTCAAGTTGTGCAGTTAAAGAATTTGGAATCAATGTCTCCTAGACCAGTGGTTCTCAACCTTCCTAAGGCTGCCACCCTTTAATACAGTTCCTCGTGCTACGGTGACCATCCCAATCATAAAATTATTTTGTCACCACTTTATAACTGTAATTGTACTACTAGTATGAGTTGTAATAAAATCTCTGTATTTTCCAATGGTCTTAGGCAACCCCTGTGAAAGGGTCATTCAATTCCACCCCTCCCCCAGGACTAGTGACCCACAGGTTGAGAACCACTGTCCCATACTATCAGGATACAACAAAATGTGAGAATATAAAGCACTCGGGTAGTGATATGTGTTCCTGCGTGTAGTTCCTCTGCTCAGGATAGCATGCTCAGAGCACCTAAGCACATTTAACCAATATGCCCTTTGATTGACATCGCTCTGAGCACTTGCCTCCATCTGTGCAGGTGACTCGGCTTATTCTACTTAGTTAAGATTTGGCTCTTCTATTTTATCAAACACGGCAATTAAAACATGTAAGCAGTCCATTGGCACTCATAAAGATATTAAAATAAAAAAAAAACACAGTCTGCCTGAATACTTAAATATTCCACTCAAGGAAAAATGCCCCTTATATATAACGTAGCATTGAAGCATTTTGCTTTTCTGTTGTTTTGATATGTTTGTAGGAAACTTTTTTTTCCTAAACAAATGATCAATTCTCACTTCATTTGTGTATTCAGTAATGACACTGAATATATAATACGATGGTTTCTTACATTAAAAACAAGGAAGAAGGGACCGATGATGACAATAGGCAACTGGCCAATTGTTGACCTGCCTTCTGATAGACTGATGGACAGCCCCAGCTTTTGTCCACTCTGTCATGCTGACCTAGTTCAGAGCCCTAGTCTTGAGTGTTGATAGTTGCTTAACACACCCTTGATGCTTAAGGTAGAGCAGCGAATGAAAGCACAGAAACAGCCACCCTCATGATCTAACCTTCTGATGGGAAAGATAAATGATATATTTATAATGTAATCAAAAATGTAAGCAGACGCAGTAGACAAACATAAAGTGAGCAAGGAGAAGGTGATGAGTGTTGTGGGAGCTATAAAGTGTAGTGAAGGCTGAGAGGGCCCAGGGTACCCTGAGAGCAGGGAACAGGACAGACTGAAAGATGAGACACAGCTTTAGGGATAACCTCATATAGCAATGATATTTAAGCAAAGGCCTGAGGTAGGAAAGGGAGTTCATGACATAGATATCTCAGGAAAGACTACTCCTGACTGTGAGATCAGCAAGGAAAAGGTATCAGTGTGCTGTATGAGCATAGACAAGCAGCTAAGTGTGAACAGAAGAAATCAAGGTTGGGCACCAGACGCCAGACCAGGTAGGGGACTGAGGGTCATCTCTAGGACTTAGCTTTCTCTCTGTAACTCATTGCAGGGTTTTAGGTAGATAGGTGGTTTCTGACTGGTTCTTCTAGCATGATCACCTGACTACAGTCATTGAGGAGACTCAACGATTTGGAGGGAATGTTACCTACACAGTAGCATATGTATGCATATTCAACATATACATTATATATAATATATATATATGTATACACACACACATATATATGTGAACAAATCTAACCAAGACAGTGAAAGACATGTACTATGACAGCTTTAAGACAGAGTGTTACACGGCATTTTCCTCCTCCACGCCAGCCCATTCCCTCCAGGATAGAACGGAAGGCTCCTGACCCACAGGAGGGAAGCAAATTCACATACCCTACACAATATACAAATCTAAAATACAAAAAGGACTAAGCTATCTCGAGAGAGGGGGGACTCAAGCAACTGTGGAAAGAAAAGATATCAAAACAGTGGATCTGCCTGCAGGTGGTATAGAGAGCTCCAGGAATGTATTTTCAGGAAGTGTTACCCATGGGGGTGGCCTTTCTGGAAATATAGCTACTGAGCTATTCCTATTCCCTGTAAGTAACCCCTCCCATATATTCCTGTTAGTAACCCCAATATTTGAATAGAAATGGCCCCCACAGGCTCATATATTTGAATGTTTAGTCACCAGGGAGTGGAACTCTTTGATAGAATTAAAAGGATTAGGAGGTGTGGCCCTGTTGAAGGAAATGTGTCATTGAGAGCGGCCTTTGAGGTTTTCGGAAGCCCATACCTGACCCAGCATCCCCCTCTCTCTCTCTGCCTGGGGATCATGATGTAGCTCTCGGCTTTTTGTCCAGTGGGATATATGTGGGGACATGCTCCCGGACATGATGATAATGGACTATATATCTGAAATTGTAAGCAAGCCCCCAGTAACGTACTTTCTTTTAAGCCACATACAGGTGGTGCACACCTGTAACCCCAGCACTCAGGCAAGCAGAGGCAGGCCTAGAGCTCTGTGAGTTTGAGGTCAGCCTGGTCTACAAAGTGAGGCCAGGACAGCCAAGGCTACACAGAGAAACCCTATCTCAAAAGGAAGGAAGAAAGGAAGGAAGGAAGGAAAGGGAAAGAAAAGGAACTTTCTTTTATAAAAAGTTGTCTTGGTCCTGGTGTCTCTTCACAGCAATAAAACTGACTAAGGCAAAATTTGGTACCAGGGACTAGGATTCTGCTATGAGAGGTGTGACCCTGCTGTTTGAGGGAGAAATATGGAAGACTGTGGGACTGTTGGACTAGAAAGGTGTTGGAAGATTTAAGTGGGGCTTAATGGGCCATCCTTGTGGGGACATGGAAAGCATGCTCTTCCATGACGGTCATTTGAACTGTGCGGACCCAGCTTAAGAGGTTTCAGAGGAGAAGTATATTAGTAAGTGACGTAGAGACTGCTCATATGATATTTTGGCAAAGAACATGGCTGTTTTCTGCCCCATGCAAAAAAAAAAAAAAAGCCTGGGGCTAAGTTACAAAGTTTTAGATTAGTGGTGTGGTAGAGGAGATTTCAAGACAGCCTAATATTGACTGTGTCATGTGTTTATTAGTGATCATCCTTATGCAGATCTATACGGAAAGGAGCAAGCTGGACCAAGAGCATTTCAGTCAGAGTTTCTATTACTGCCACAACCAAAAAGCAAGTAGGGGAGGAAAGGCTTAGACTTTTGACTCACACCTCCAGGTCATAGTCCATCGTTGGAGGAAGTCAGGACAGGAACTCAAGCAGGGATGGAACCTAGAGGCAGGAGCATCTGATGCAGAGGCCATAGAGGGGTGCTGCTTACTGCCTGCTTTCTTATAGAACCCAGGACCACCAGCCCAGGGATGGCACCACCCACAATGGGCTGGGCCCTCCCCCATTGATCACTAATTGAGAAAGTGCCCTACAGCTGGATCTCAGGGAGGCATTTCCTCAACTGAGGCTCCTTTCTTTGTGATGACTCTAGCTTGTGTCAAGTCGACACACAAGACCAGCCAGTACAAAGAGAAGTGCAAACTGTACAATCTGAGAAGAAAAGGAGCACCAGGAAATGGAATGGTGCTAAGTCCAGTGCTCAAGGAGATAAAAATTTCAAGAAAAGCCTGACACTACATGGAATAAAGAAAGTGGTGGCCTAAGGCAAGAACCCACTCAGCTAAGTTTCCAACTTGTAAAAACAAATCAAAGAAAAGCTTAAGAAATGAAGCTAACCATTGTTTTAGCTAGGGTTACTATTCCTGAGATGAAACACCATGCCTAAAGCAAGTTGGGGAGAAAGGAATTTATTTGTTGTCTTCTTCTTCTTCTTCTTCTTCTTCTTCTTCTTCTTCTTCTTCCTCTTCTTCTTCTTCTGGGTTTTTCAAGACATGGTTTCTCTGTGCAGCCTTGACTGTCACTTTGTAGACCAGGCTGGCCTCCAACTCACAGATCTACCTGCCTCTGCCTCCCAAGTGCTGGGATTAAAGGCGTGCGACAACACTATCAGCCAGGCTTGGCTTACACTTTTATGTCACTGAAGGACAGGAACTCAAACAGGGCAGGAACCTGGAGTCAGGAGCTAATGCAGAGGTCATGGAGGAGTGCTACTTACTGGTTTGCTCATCATGGCTTGTTCAGAAAACCCAAAACCACTAGCCCCCAAATATGGCACTACCCACAATGGACTGGGCCCTCCCCGATCACTAATTAAGAAAATACCTTGTAGCCAGTTCAATTGAGGTTCCTCCTTTCAGATAACACAAGTTTTGTCAAGTTGACATAAAACAAGTCAACACAACCATCAGCAGCAAAACCCGGTAATTAAAGTAGGGAGCCATGTTTCAGCCCCAGCAAGCAACAGAACTTGGTAGTTTTAGCCACTGAGTTTGGAAGAAGTGGTCTGGCTTTAGAGTAAATGATACAAGAAAGAGGTTGTGAAATCTCCCTCCTCAGGTAAGAAAAGCCACTGAGGCCAGGAGTATACTACAGATGTTCTTGCATGAAGGTGCAGCAGAGTGACCACTTTGTGAAGCTGAAAGGTGAAGCCTGGATTTCATTGGAGACTCCAAGATGTTGGAGATGCCAGAGCCATGAGGCACTGGCCAAGAGGAGCAACATACAGGGTGTGGAACCAGCCCGAGAGAAGTGTGCTGCAGTCTCCAAGGCTGAAAGGAATTGGAGATCTGAAGCGTGCTTTGACATCAAACATGGAGATGCAGACTTTGGAGGTTGCCCTGCTGGTTTTAGGTCTTGCTTTGGTCCAGTTTTTCTTTACTATGCTTGCTTCCGCCATTTTGGAACAGTAAGCGGGTACCATTGTATGTAGGAAGTATGTGATCTGCTTCTTTATTTTAATTTTCTAGGAGATAACAGTTAAGGGATTGGCATGGGTCTCAGAGACTTTGAACTTTGGACTTTTAAGCAGTGTTGAGACAGTGCTAGGTGACGTGAACTTTTGAAGCTGGGCTGAATGGGTTTTTGCATTATGATAATGGCCAAGGAGGAGAATATGGTGGTTTGGATAAGAATGCCCTCCCATGGGATTATATATTTGAATGCTTAGTCACCTGAAAGTAGAACTCTTTGATAAAACTAGAAGGATTAGGAGGTGTGGCCTTGGAGGAAGTGTGCCACTGGGTGTGGGCTTTGAGGTTTCAAAAGCCCATGCCAGGCCCAGTCTCTTTCTCTGCCAGCAGATCCTGTTGTAGCTCTCAACTACTTCTCCAGGACCATGCCTACCATGCCTACTGCTGTGCTTTCTGCCATCATGATAATGGACAAAACCTCTGGAACCATAAGCAAGTCCCCAACTAAATGTTTTGCTCTTATAAGAGTTGCCTTGGTCGGGCTGGAGAGATGGCTCAGTGGTTAAGAGCGCCGCCTGCCCTTTCAAAGGTCCTGAGTTCAATTCCCAGCAACCACATGGTGGCTCACAACCATCTGTAATGTGATATGGCGCCCTCTCCTGGCTTGCAGAAGTACATGCAAGCAGAGCACTGTATACATGATAATAAATAAATAAATTAAAAAAAAAAAAGAGTTGCCTTGGTCATGGTGTCTCTTCACAGCAATAAAACACTAAGTAAGACATCATTAGCTCACCAAGTTGGATACTGCTGCAACCATTACATTGGTCTTTTACAGGCTCCTTTCTGAGGTGAGTAGATGTGTGTATGTTGTAGCTCCCCAGGAAAAGTATGTCATACAACACACTGTATAAAGAAATTGGAAAAAGCAGGTGGTGGTGCACATCTTTAATCCCAGCACTTGGGAGGCAGAGAGGCACATCTCTGTGAGTTCCAGACCAGCCTGGTCTATAAAGCGAGTCCAGGACATCCAGGGCTACAAAAAGAAACCCTGTCTCCAAAAAAAAAGAAAAGAAAAGAAAGAAGAAAAAAGAAAAGAGCTGAGAGATGGCTCAGTGATTAAGAGCACTGTCTGCTCTTCCAGAGGTCCTGAGTTCAATTCCCAGCAACCACACAGTGGCTCACAACCATCTATAATGAGGTCTGATGCCCTCTTCTGGCATGCAGGTGTACATGCAGATAGAACACTCAAATACATATAATAATAATAATAATAATAATAATAATAATAATAATAATAATAATAATAATAATAATAATAATAGTAATAGTAATAATATGAAGAAGAAGAAGAAGAAGAAGAAGAAGAAGAAGAAGAAGAAGAAGAAGAAGGAAAGACCTCCCATGATCACAGATCAGTAGGATTAATACTGTGAAAATGGCCATCCCACCAGAAGCAACCTACTGATTCAATGCGATCCCCATCAAAATCCCAACACATCTCCTCACAGAAATTTAAAAAATAATCTTAAATTCAATATGGAAACACAAAACCAAACAGCCCTGAACAACGGCAATAAAACTGATGAAAAATTCACCATCATAGATTTCAGGTTATATACTACAGAGCTGAAGTAATGAAGACAGCATGGTGCTAGGATAAAAAATGGACACATTGATCAATGGAATGGAATTGCAAACCCAATATGAGCACACACTTCTACAGCCAGCTGGTTTCTGTCCAAGAGGACAACAACACACTCTGAAGAAAAGAGAGCATCTTCAACAAATGGAGCTAATCAAAGCAGATAACAATGTGCAGAAAAATGAAACCAGATCATTATCTCCCACCCTGTGCTAAACTCAACTCCATGTGGACCAAGAACCTCAATATAAGATCTGGAACCCCAATTCTAATTAACATAAAAGATATCAGGAGACACACGTGAACTAACCAGGACAGGAAAGGACTTCCTGGACATGACCCTGGCCGTGTGGGCATTAAGACCACCCAATGAAACTAAAAAGACTCTGAACAGCAAAGGATACCAATTTGAGCGAAGATGCAGCCTACCGAGTGGGGAAAAATCCTTACTAGCTGTATATATCTGACAAGGAATTATTATTTAGAACATGCAAAGAACCCAACAAACCTAAATGCCAAGAAAACAAACAACCCAATTTAAAATTTTGGCATGGAGCTAAACATGAAGTTTCTCAGAAGACGAAATAAAAATAACTGAGAAACATTTTTTCCCTGTTCAACATCCTTAGCCATCAGAGAAATGCAGACTAAACTACTTTGAGATTTCAACTTACCTCAGTTAGAAGATTAATTTTCTACAAGAGCATTTTCATCATGTGTACAGGGGACTGGGAATACCACCTTAGTCTTGAAAAGAGACAGAATGGATGGATTCTCTCTCCCTTGACAACCCCCAAGTTGATCTCTGAATGCTGATATTGTACAACATAAAGCACGTGTCTTTGCAAAATAAAAATAGTGCATTCCTTACATCATTTTTGTCTTTCTTCCTCCCTTTCAGAGTCTGCTCAGGAGCACACACTGAGGGCTGAAGGGTAGAAATACACTGTGTAATCCTCTCATCTTTCCAGTCTGTCCCCTGCCAGAGCAGGATTCACAACAGGAGAAAGCACAGCACGTTACTGTGCTGGGTGAGTTATCACAAGGAATTGCCCCACTTCTGTTTTTCCCTAGAACCTTTGCTTATAATGCCATGTGTAATCCCATGAGCCTCAGTTTCTGTCTCAATATATTCAAGCAGAGCTCAAATTTCTGGCTCAGTAATTTAAGATGTAGCTTCCCCCAAAGCACACCAAAATGGAGAGGACACTTTCATTCTCAGCCCACTCACAATTGCTCAACACTCTGCAAACACACATCCCAGGAAATGGCATTGACTTAGAACTATGTCCAAAGGTAATGGTGTTTCCACATTTTTTAAAAAAGTCGTTTTATCCTGTTAGTTTAAAAGATTTGTTGTTTAATTAACATACCAAAATTATCAGCAATGAAAAAAATCAACTCTAACCCTCATTGGTGTAAATATCTAAAAGTGTATAATTCAACCACAGTTTTGCATTTTATTCAAACAGCCTCTTTTTGCCACTGCCATTAAAGTTTGATGGTTGGTAAAGAATGCATTTGTTAATCCTGATAAATGTGTCATGGTTGTTGGAACGTCGCCAGGTTCGTCATTTTACACGCTGATCTGTTTATTTCACAGAGTCGCGCACCTGCCGTCATGCACACACACAGAGGTCAGAGCACAAGGGATTCCTTATCTCTTACTGTGTAATCTGAGGCTCAAAACCAGGTTGTCAGGCTTGGACACGGGTGCCATCTCCCCAGCCCCACAAGGTTTGTGTTTGACGTTTGGCAAAACTCTCCCACTCAGATTCAGCTTTGGCCTCTGTCTGTTTCACCATCATTTCTGGAACCCTTGAAGTTGTGGGTGATCAATACTCATGACTGCATAGCCATTGCTGTCCTACAGTCAGCCCGAGGCATGACGTGTGAGTTATTTTCATATGTGAAGACCCTCTTCCCGTTCTCACAGGTATTTTAGATGTGCCCTGGAGTGAAGACCTTCTGTCTAGTTTCTTACAAAAAGGCAACTTAAAACATCAATATTTGGGTAAACTCTTAGGAAGAAATCTTCAGCTTGTCTTAACCTACAAACCCCCATCTCACTCAAATTTAATCCTGGTACGAGAAAACAATGACATTAAAAATGAGTTCTTCTGGCTCATGATGGAATTTCTTACATTCATGTAGAAATGACGATTTTTGCTTTAAAATTCTATCTTTTGCCTTTCGGATTACTACCCATCTGCTGCTGAGAACTGCGTGGGAGGAAACTCCCAGTGAGTATGGCTTGCATTTTGTAGATCCCCAGCCTAATTGCTTACCCTAGAACTGAGAAGTACAAAGGTCATTCTACATACAGTGGGTTCAACAAAAGAAAAACTAGTTTAACAAGTACTCAGCGTCACATTTTTTTATTGAAAAATAAAATAATTCATATTATAACTCATTTGCTATCCCATCCCATGCATCCTCCCATTCCTCCCTCCCTCCCGCTTTCACCCCATTCCCCTTCCCTATGACTGCGACTGAGGGGGACCTCCTCCCCCTGAATATGATGCTAGGGTATCAAGTCTCTTCTTGGTCGTCTGATATCCTTCTTCGAGTGCCATTGGGCCTCCCCATCAAGGGGACATGGCCAAATATGGGGCACCAGAGTTCATGTGAAAGTCAGTCCCCAGTCTCCATTTTACTGTGGAGAATGTTCTGTCCCTTGGCTAGATCTGGGATCGAGCAGAACCCCTGGGCCCAGATCTGCCCATCATAGTGTTCTTCTTGTAGGTTTCTAGGACCCTCTGGATCTATTTCCCTATCTCCTATATTTTTCTCACCTAGAGTCCCAATAGGATGTCCTCACCTCTATCCCACTTTCCTGGTAACAATCTAGATTCTTAGCAGATGTGGTTTGTAACTACCGTATAGATCATGGTTCTGGTAAAATAAAAGCGTCCCATGGAACACTATGCTAACAAAAGTCTCTTTATATTTGTGTCTCAATTTTATTGAAGATCATAGTATGACCTCTGTCTTCCAAACACGAAACACAAATGATTAAGTGGCATTGTTGAAACACAGCCTCTCCCTTTTCCATATCTTTTAAGATGAACAAGTTTTCTTATTGTTTCTATCTATACAGTGGGAAATAGGATAGACAAAAATAGATGAAGAATAGAATGTCAAAATTTGTCCCAAACAAGTAATAATCAATATCCAAAAGATACACACTGTCATCAAAGGAGCCAGATGCGATATGCATTTAATTTCATTAAGCAATAATTTTCAAACAAACATTTCTCCTGAACCTGACACATGAAGGAAACACATGATTACCAAGTAACATTTCAGTACTTTGTTTAATCTAAGGGAGGCTTTCACTGTGTTTTCCTGGCTGGCCTAGAACTCACTATATAAACCAACCTTGCCTTGAACTGGTGAGCAATCTCTTGCTTCTGCCACCCGAGTGCTGGGATTACAGGCATATGCCACCACACCCTGTCCCAGCCCACTCTTTATTTCTTATTTTGATGCAGGGTCAGCAAATTGCTCAGGCGGAGCTTGAGCTCAGTCCTGTTCTACCTTGTCCAGTCCCAGGGTCACAGCCATGCACCATCATAGCCAGCAAAATACACAAACTTCAATCTTGTGGTGGGGTTTTTCTTATTTTCATGACTCTGTAAAACATATTTAAATACTCCTGCCTTGAGAAGCAAATAGGACGATGAATGAATACTGAGAAAAATATTTTATTTCATTCTAGAAAAATTAAATATGAATGTTTATCAAATAGAAATTATTTCCTTGTAGAATACTTAGTCATCCTTGTTTCCTTAATGTTTAGTAATTTATTAAATATGTATTATATGGCTTAGGTCCAAATGAACTGTCATTTTCTTTATAATAAACAAAGATAAGGAGAACCTTACGAAAATAAAAGGCAAACCCTGGAGGGTGCACTGGGGAGGTAGTTCAGGGCTTATTGTGCAAGCATCCCGACCTAAATTTGTATCCAGCACTTACATAGAAGGCCAGGCATGGAGGTCTGCACCTGGAGTTGTAGTCCCAGGCCTGTGGGCAGAGACAGGAAGACCCCAGCAGCTCGCTAGCCAGCCAGGCTAGGCAACTGCTGAGCTCTAGGAGCAGTGAGAGATGGCTGCCTCAAAACATGTTCGAGGCCAGCCTGACTACAGAGCTAGTTCCAGGATAGCCAGGAGGGCTATCTCAAAAAGATAATGATAGTGATAGTGATAATGATAATGATAATAATAATAATAATAATAATAATAATAATAATAATAATAATAATAATAACAGAAAGAGAAGGAAGTGGCGGGGGAGGAGCAGGAGGAGAGCAATAGGAAAGTTACCTGATAACAATCTCTGGCCTCCACGCTCATGTGCGTCCTCAGACACACACACTCCTGCTATGTCAGACTTTTCCTGGGGAGTCCTGACACAAACGTCTATTCACCCCACATAAGAATGCAATGGCAGACCAGAGTGATGGTTCTATCAAAGTCTAACTTGGCTTTATTGTTTTCAATTTCTTAAAAAATAAAATAAAATAAAATAAAGCACATACCTTCAAACTTACCTAAGCTAACATTCTGTGGTAAATTCCATTATGTCATTGAGTGAATGCAATACTCCCTGAGTTATGAAGAATAGATTGATGTTGTATATTTGCATTTATTGTCCTCTTAAAAAATGGACAGGTATTTGATTGATTTCATCAAACCATGTGATTTGTTTCATTTTTCAAGCATTTGGGTAGCTTCAAAACGTGGACAAAAGAATATAAATAGTCCTGGAAATGATCTGGAATTGATTTTTTAATAGTTAAGTAGTTAATATGTTACAAAAATAAATGGTTGGTAGTTTACTTTCACTGCCCATCAGGTAAAATAAAAACTGGTGGATCCGAACAACGATCAGAGTTCAAGGGGCTGAGGGCTCCGACTCAGTCTCTTCTGCCTCTCTCCACCATGAGGGGAAAACAGCTGCCGGCACCAGTCTCTCTCTTACTGTTTCTGCTTCTTCCCATAGATGTCACAGCTACTGCAAAACCGTAAGCAACTCTATTTCCAGAAATTTCTATTGTGTCCTTCCTTCCCACCGTGTTCTCTCTTTCCTGGTTTCCTATGCAGCTATCTGCCATCAAAGAACTTAGAGGTAATGGCTCCTGGGGAAGATCTCCAGCTCTAGAGGCCTCTGGGACTCACGCAGCAGCAATCTTGTCAGGGGGCACCAGAGAAAAGTATAGAGTTCCTACGGAGGAAAAAAAAAAAAAGATAAGCTGTTTATCACATTGGTTCTCAACTTTTGTAATGCTGCGCCTCTTTAATACAGTTACTCTTGTTGTGGCGACCTCTGAGCATAAAATTTTTTTGTTGCTACTTCATAATAGTAGTTGCTATTGTTATGATATGTGATGTAGATATTCAATATGCAGGATATCTGATATGCAACCCTGTGAAAGGGTCATTCAACCCCCATGGGGTCACGACCCACAGGTTCAGAACCACTGGTTCATCACTTCATAAATGCCTTGTCGTGTGCTGGTTGAGGAGCACCCAAGACAGATGCAGGAGAGACTATGTGAGTCTCTTTCACTGAATTTTTCAGAAAACATTCTAAGGCTACTGGGAGATTTTAGGAAACATGTTAACAGAATTCAGACCCTTAAATGTCTCAATATGAAAAAGGAGATATGGTGCAAAACAGAAAGAAAGAAAGAAAGAAAGAAAGAAAGAAAGGAAGAAAGAAAGGGAGAAAGGGAGAGAGAGGCAGAAAGAAACAAAGGAAGGAAGGGGAGAGGGAGGGAGGAAAGAAGGAAGGAAGGAGCTGACAGAGGGAGGGAAAGAGGGAGGGAGGGAGGGTGGGAGGATGGTAAGAAGGAAGGAAAAAGGAAGGAAGGAAGAAGGAAGGGAGGAAGGAAGGAAGGGAGGGAAGGACAGCCCCATAGACCCCATACAGAAGCAACTGTTGCTGAAGTCTCTAAGAACACTGACAAAGAAAGCCTTGCACTTCATAGGAGCCAATATAAGGGAGGGATTTTTGTCAAGATGGGCAAGTTCTTTTCAAAGAGGTTTTATGAAGAAATGTAAGTTTTCTGGACAGACAGACACTAAGAAGGTGAAAAGCAGTGTGAAACATAAAACCTCGCAAGGGGCTGCGTGCTTGGGTGGGTGCCAGTGAGCAGCAGCCAGTGCCAGGAAAGGCTTGTTTTCCTCATAGCAGTGCCTGGGGATAGCTGCTGATCAACCCAGCTTGCCCTGGCTGAGAGGAACACTGGAGCTGAGGTTGCTTCTTAAACTAGATTGAAGAACAATTCAGCTTCTCCCCATGTGCCACATGTTAGTTTCTAGTGCTTCCTGGACAAGATCTGTGGTACTTACATGGAGCCCAAGGCCACAGGCAGCTCGGTATTCAAGGCTTCCTGTGATGAACCACTGAGGAGTTTGTGGTCTGGAAATTTGGAATTTCTAACCAAAGTATATAATAGCTTTTACATCAGACTGTGTGTGTGTGTGTGTGTGTGTGTGTGTGTGTGTGTGTGTATCAGGGGAGACTTGACACAAATATCTACCCACCCAGATAGGGAACCAACAATCGATCAAAATGGTGATTCTACCAAAGTCCAACTTGGTGAACAAACATGTTTGTTGGGGTTCCCTGCAGGAATATGACTCAGAGGTTGCTTACAGGAACATGGATGCTTCAAAGACAACTGCATCACCACCAAAAGCACTCTGTCTGGGAGCTGATTCTCGAAAGCCACATTCCAGGGGCCTCTCTGCATGACTTGCCTGTGGCTCAGGTGATAGGAGAGTCTCCCCCAGGCAATGTGGCTGGTCCAGGAGTCTCTTAGGGGCAGCATGGCCTCCCCTCTTCTCTGCAACAGTGGTTTCCTGCCTCTGTAACCATGGAGAGACTGCATCCATACTCTTAGCCTCAGCCCTCCAGAACTTGTAAAATTTACTGCTTGAGTCTCATGCACTTCTCCTCCATCCTCCCTTCTTCCTCCTCCTTCCAGGAAGGAATGTTTCCATTTGTGAGAAATTGCTACACAGCAATATCTTGAATTGATGCCCAAAGTCTCTAATATCCTGTAGGTGAACATGTCTTGAACACCAGAGGATTATGTCAGTGTTTAATCTGGGGAACCCAATCTCCCCAAAACCTACGGCCGATGACAATGTGAAACACACTAGAAAACAGCCACAATAATGATGTCTTCTGAAACCTTCACGGTTGGTCCTCTTCTCCACAGACAATATGTGGTGCTGGTCCCATCAGAGCTCTACACAGGAGTTACTGAAAAGGCTTGTGTCAACCTCAACCACCTGAACGAGACAGTAACACTCAGCATAACACTGGAGAATGGAGTGCAGCACATAAACCTCCTCACAGGCCTGACTGTGGAGAAGGACTCCTTCCATTGCAGCCCTTTCATGGTCAGTGTCCCTCCTGGGATGTGTGGTAGTGGTAAAAAACAAAACAAAACAAACAAAAAAACCACCAAGTTGAATTTTATGTTCTCATTCATCAAAAAGAAATGTTTTAATTAAGGAAAAATGGTGAGTACCAAGTAAACGTTGAATTGTTTTTATGATACTTACAAACAGGTCTAAAGGAAGTGCATAAAAGGTTGCCATGGCTGTAGGAAAGATTTCATTTTACTTTAAAATGAACTTCTTGAATAAATAATATATACATTTTTATAGATATAAATATTAAGGTTCTTTTTTTTTAAGATTTATTTTCACTTTAAATTGTGTCTCTGTGTATGTGCACCTGAGTGTAGGTAGCTAGTGAGGCCAGAAGAGGGCGCCCTGGAGCTAAAGCTACAGACAGTTGTGAGCTTCCTGACAAGGCTGTGGGACCTTAATTCATGTTCTCTGGAAGAGCAGTGCATGCCCTTAGCTTCTGAGCCATCTTTCTGGCCTTTGAACACTGAGATTCTTTGTTTGTTTGTGTTTGTGTTTGTTTTTGTTTTTCAAGACAGGTTTCTCTGTGTAGCCTTGGCTGTCCTAGTCTCACTTTGTAGACCAGGCTGGCCTCGAACTTAAAGAGATCCATCTGCCTCTGCCTCCCAAGTACTGGGATTAAAGGCGTGAGCCACCACCGCCCTGCAGGCATGTGATTCTTAAAAGCCAAATTACTCATGTAAAACAGATGGCTGGTGCTGGCCTTGGAAAGTGCAATAGGACAATTATTTGTCATACCAAGACTTTGCTGTGACAATGCAAGGACACCATCTCATTCACTGAAGAGTGCACTGAAGACTAGTCCACTCTTTTGCAGTGTTTTCTCCCCAAAATCACGTTATACAATCCTAGTAGTCCGTGGATAGAGCAGGAAACCGAGTCCTTGACGCTCCCTTACCAGTTCTCAAGCATTGGCAAGGCAAACAGATCCCTGTAAGAGCTGAGCACTCTGAAGCGGGTCTGAGCATATTCTCCATGGGTTTCTGTGTTGCAGATCTCAGATTCGTCGCTGCCGCCCAGGGTATTCATTGCTGTGCAGATAAAAGGACCAACACAGCACTTCATAAAGAGGAAGTCAATTCAGATAGCCAAAGCTGAGAGCCTAGTCTTTGTCCAGACAGACAAGCCCATATACAAACCAGGACAAACAGGTATAAGGAACTCAGTGAGAAAAACAACCGCGAGGGTGGGGTGGGCATGGGGGCGGGGGGCGGGCGGGCATGGGGGGGCGGGCGGGCATGGCGGGGCGTGGAGGTGGGGGCGGGCATGGCGGGGGTGGTGGGCATGGTGGGGGAGGGGTGAGGTGGTGTTGTTCTATATGATTAAGCTATGGTCGGTGGTAAGTCGTGAGACTTCTGGCCCTGGGCTCCCACTGGCACCTCTCACAGGGAAAATTATCTCTATTTCAGTGAAATTCCGCGTTGTCTCTATAGATACCAATTTTCGCCCACTGAATGAAACGGTGAGTCTCCTGTTGGTGGGAGAATTCCAATGAGAAAAATAAGCAAACATTTAAGACTGGTTCTTTAGAAAACCTGAGATTATGTGAGAGACACCTAAATGTAGCACAGAACAATTCTTAAAAGTATCCATGCCAGGAGCATGTGCAGTGGTAGCGTCGAGGATGCGGTTCACCAAGTGCACTCTTGAAGTAGATAAAGCGCTTAAAGTCATGCTGGGCAGGGTACGCATCTTCTAATCCCCGAATGTGGGAAGCTGAGTAGAGGGGCCACAAGGCCCTTGCCTGCCTGGACCACAGGCAGTAAGATGCTGTCTAAGATGTAACAACAAAAAGATATTCAGATGAAAATGTCCCCTTGGAAGATTCTACACACTTCCAGAAGTGCGTTTAGTTTCTCTTAAGCAAACATCATTTGCAAAATAAGAATATACTTATTATTATGATCTTTCACCCAGAGAGGTTACCTTAAATGTACGCTAGCCATAAAAGGAAGGCCATGACTTCTTTATGTCCCAAACGAAACATGTAAAAAGCTATGGATCAAGCAGGGGACCTCTCCTAGTTTAGACAAGAAAAGCAGAGACTTTGCCCCTCTGCGTCATAGGCTTTACCTCACCTGATGTCGTGGCATCTCTGACATCCACAAATATGTGGGCAGCACAATCGGACTTGATGCGGAGAGGGAAGACATGAAGTTGAGTGGGTTAGATAAAGGAGTATGGATCCGGGAGGAGGGTGGGAGAGGTCAACAAAACTCTCAAAAAAAAAAAAAACTAACTAAAAAAGGAAATAAATCCCACGATTTATTCTGAATCAATAAGTTCAGTAAATTTTAAAAACTGTAATTTTAAAAAGATGCTCTCTTTTTAAATTCTACCACACATTCATACTAAGTTTTTTTTTCTTTTTAGTTCCCTGTCATTTATGTTGAGGTAAGTGGCAAACTGTACAACCTTAGTCAGAATGAAGATGCCCTACAAAGTTCCGTAAGCTTTCTTTTCCCCTTTCAGATTCCACTTCACCTCAACTAAACAAATCCTATTTTCTTTGCCTACCTCAAGTGTTTTTGGAAGAGCAAAAGTGAAGTGAAGGATCTTTATGATGGTGTCATTTCTTGATGCTTCAAATATTTCTGGCCTAAACAGGCATATGTGGTAAAAAAGATAGTGCCCTACGATGTAGGTTCTGTTTCTTAACAATTAAACTTTATTATGCAACCCAACTAGCTTACACAAAAGGGAAAAAAGGTTAAAGGGAAAAAAAAAAAGAGTGAACCTTCCGGTATCCGTTCCACGGGACGGGACGGGTCCCTAGGTGTCTCTGGCCTGCGTGCTGGTCCGGCCTGTTCGCTGACCCTCCTTCCGATCCACATGCACTCAAGCTCGGTCTGAACCTGCGGCTGCTCTCTCCTCTCCGCCTGCCTGTGTCACGTGCGAAGGGCGGCCCCCTTCTCCCATTGAGGGTTGATTAGAAAAACAATAGTCCAGGTGGAGTCCCCAGGTCTGCTTCCTGAATTCCAGGCCCAGGATGGCTCCACCCAGTCTATCTCAAGGTATCAATGGTGTGTCCAAGGGTAAAGCCCGCCAAGACTGCTTTCACCTGTGACAAAGCTTACAGTCTTTCCCACACTATTACGACACATACGCAGGGCCTCCCTTCTAAGTAGTAACCTGCTTGGCTTCTAAGATCAGACAAGACTGGTGCACCTGGGACGGCGTGTACAGGATTTGCAGGCTCCCACAGCTGGTGACTTCACTGTTCATTACTCAGGTCTAGAGTGTTTTAATGGGTTAATAACATTAGCACTACTTCGCTAACCGCTTATTAAACTCCCAGTGTTATTGATACCTGAAAACCTGACTTCTGATTAAACTATATGTTTCAATTGTTTTCAAAACTCATAATATCTTTCGTGTAGAATCCCAAGAGGAACCGAATTTTTCAATGGCAGCCTGTCGATCTTCAAGTAGGACTCCATCAGCTGTCTTTCCCGCTGTCTGCTGAGCCAGCTCTAGGTACCTACAAGGTTGTGGTGCAGAAGGATTCAGGGAAGAAAATAGAGCACCCCTTTGAAGTGAAGGAATACGGTAAGGATTCTACAAGTAAAAGGCAATCATGATGTTGGAATCCTTAAGGCTGTGTGTGTCTGTGTGTCTGTCTGTGTGGTGTAAGCGTGTGTGTGCGTGTGTAGATGTATGCATGTGTGCATACGTAGATGGCAGATGTCATAAAACAATATCAGGAAACCAATAGTAAAACATGATTTCCAGACCTTCTATGACAGGCACATAATAAGGTAATGCCTTTCACACCTGTGGGAGAGGCTGGAAAAGGAAGTGTCCAACAGGAGGAAGTGGCAAGTCATTAGACCACAACTAACAGTTGTGGGCATGGGTTAGTCAGAGCATAAGGGAATCGGGAGGGTGCACCTTCAGCTTCCAAAGTGGAGAATTTGTGGAAACCAGTGGAAGAGTCTGCAGAGAGCTGTCACCTCTGATAATTCAGAGGTCAGGCAGAGGAACTAGCATGTGGCAGAAATGAGAGCGATCACACTTGAAACCACTGGCCCTTCTGTTCCTACATCTAACTCTGGTGGTCTTTAGACTCGGTGATCCTTCTCCCACCTTTGAACGTTTGCACAAAATCAGAGATGAGGAGTCTGGGAAATGTAGTCTCAAGTTAGCAAGGTACAAACTGCTCACAGTAATGTACTTACACTGTGGTTCTGTCATAGATTCCTCCAACAAAATCCACTAGTCATGTTTATGCAGTCTCCTACCAACTACCACCCCCTCCTTTTTCTCTATTCAAAACAGTCTTACCCAAATTTGAGGTGCAAGTAAATGTGCCCAAGGCTATTGCTTTCCTGGAAGAAGATTTTGTTGTATCTGCCTGTGGCTCGTGAGTTACATTTTTTTTTTCATCTTATTTTGATTGCCGTATTCTATTTGAGAGGCTGTATTTTAAACAGTATTTACTAACACGTTACTTGTCAGCACATACAGGTGTTGGAAGGGATGCACAAGAAAAAAATCTATGGCCATGAGGCTAAACCTTAAGAACCTCACCGCTGGCCTAAAGGAAGATTTTTGGATATTGGCCTACATCAACTCTATGGGAGGAGCTTAATTAAAATTAGAACCCCTGGCCACACGTAAAGAAAGTGTAATTACAAATCTAAGGCAAGAGTCAGGAATCCTCCACAACATGGGTCACTGGACGTTCTAAAACAGGAAACTGATTCCAGCCTTGTGTGGTACACGCCCACCATATTCAGCAGAAGCAAGCTGAGTCATCACGACGTTACTTATAAATCATGTTTTTTATTTTGTAACCACAGCTTTCCAAAATAGTTTCTCACTGATCGTTTTTAAAAATCCTTAGAAACATAATATATATATATATATATTTCTCTCTCTTTTTTTTTTAACCTAAAATAATGTTGGTAATCTGACAGCAAAGATGGACATTTTTTTTTTAATTAACTATGTGGGTGTGTAGATGTGTGTCACTCACATGGGCAAGTATCCAAGAGTCCCAGAGGCATCAGCTCCACTGAAGCACTAAGGCTGGAGTTGCAGGCAGTTGTGAGACACCTCGCAAGGGGTTCTGGGAACAGAACTCAGGTCCTCTGCAAGAACAGGAAGCAGTCTGCATGTGTACAGGCGGTTTGCCCACAGGTGTGTCTGTGTACCACATGCATGCCTGGTGCTTGCAGAGACCAGAAAAGGGCATCATACCTCCTGGAACTGGAGTTGCAGATGGTTCTGAACCCTCAGGTGGGTGCTGGGAATCAGACCTGTGTTCTCTGGAAGAGCAGCAAGTGCTCTAAACTGCCATCCTTCCAAGTGACCAGGACGGGTCTTATGACAAAGCCTCAACTGAAAGGAGAGAAAGAGCTAGGTGTGGTAGCCTTTAATCACAGTGATCAGGAGACGGGGCCAGGCAGATCTCTGAATTTATGCCAGCCTGGTATACACAGCAAGTTCCAAGCCATCCACAGCTGCATAATGAGACCTTGTGCCAAAATTTAAAAAAAAAAAAGGAAGAAAGGAAAAAAGGAAAGAAAAAAGGAAAGAACCTTGGAAAAATACTAAATTAGTATCTCTCCATGTAGATAATTTTCAAAAGGTTCGCTGAAGGTACATTGTCTTAGAATTGCAGGGACGTTCACACTTAGGCAGGGCACAGCCTGCTATCATGAGCTTTCTTGGAGTGCAACACCAGGGAGATGAACAAACAAGATGGTGAAGAGACATCTGTGTCACTCACACTCAATGGCATTTGGGACGATCACTTTATTGTTCTAGATACACATATGGAAAGCCTGTTCCTGGTCTGGTGACAATTAGAGTGTGCAGAAAATATGCACAATACCGCCCCCGCTGCCCTGGCCAAAACCCAGAAAGCATCTGTGAAGAATTCAGCAAGCAGGTACGTAGAAGCCCCTCCCTACCTCTTACTCCCTCAAGAGCTGCAGTGCCAAGTGCAACAAGGTAAGGGGTACATGCGAAATGTCACCAAGCGAGACTCTGGAGCAAGGGGAAGAAACGTGAGAACGGTGGGTCGTGTTAGGATCCCGGATGAAGACGAGCTCATGAGTCTATGATTGCACGCATTTGGCCAACTTTGTCATTTTCTTGCCAACAGCAATCAACACGCCATGTTCTAAAAGGATAAAGACGTGTCCAGAACTGGCTTTTGTCACAGAAGAGTAGGTGACAGGTGTTAAGGACCTGGGGAAGTGAGGACCCAGTGGCAGGTCATTGCCAAATGACAAAGGGAAAAATACTGAACAGTAAATGGATATCTGGCTCAGAAGAGGAAGACCTGGAAGATAGCAATTAGAGGTCCCTATTACGTCACGGAGGAGGATTAATGAGGATAACTAAGGAAAACAACTGAGAGTAGGATGCGCGTTGCGTTGAAAACATTGGATGAGGCTGAGCGTGGAGGCTCACCCCTGCCATCCTGGTTAATTGGGAAGCAAAGGCAAGAACAGAATTTCAAGGTCATCCTTGGCTATATAATAAGGTCAAAGCTGATGTGGGCTGAAATGATAACCTGTCTCAAGAAGAGCTTGTGGGCCCGGAGAGACAGCTCAGTAGTTAAGAGCATTTGTTGCTCTCGCTGAGGATCTAAGTGCAGTTCCCAGCACCCGCGTGGCAGCGGGCAGCCTTCAACCGGCTTCAGGAGAATACCACACCGTCTTCTAGCCTCTATGGGCATTGCATGCACATGGTGCCTAGGCACACATGCAGGCAAAACACCCATACACATGTCGGAAGTTGTGTGTGTGCATTCTGATTTCAAGGGAAGCGTGTGTAAAAATTCAAGGATGGCCATTAGAGCAGCCACACCATGGAGACTGCAAGGGAAGTTACCAAAGGTGCCGGGAGCTAACTAGCGAGAGGCTGCAGTGGAAAGTGCGGGTCTGACCAACAGGAAAAGTAGACAAACAAGATCAGGCCAGCCACACTCTAGCGGCTCAGATTTCTAAAATAACAGGAAGTCTGGTGCTGTTCTTATTTTCAAATGACTCACAATATCTATAAACTAATTAATTATTATTGAATTTTGAGGAGTCCTCAGTGTGCACGCATACACACCGAGACAATTTTTATAGCCCAGGCTAGCTTGGAAATTCACCACGTATTCCAAACTAAGCTCAAATTCACAATAATTCTCCTGCCTCAACCTCCCACATACCGAGGTTCCAGATGTTTGTCCACATGCACAATGATGATATAATTAAATTTGTTATGTAATAATTATTTACATGTACATAGGTACAAATTAGAAATAAATCTCTATGAAAACATAGGTCACAATATTTAGTTCAGAAACCTGATTTTTTTTTTAAAATCCATTCTGAGTTCCTTAGTGGCTGGAGTAGCTTACATTCCCACTGTGTAAGAGTTTCCTCTTCTCTGTGTCCTCGTTGGCATTTGTTGTCACTTCATAGATTCTGCCTATCTGTGACTATATTTTCTTGAGGTCTAAGACATATATCCTTTGACTAGACAAATACTGCTGGCCAGCAGAAGCATGGAGAAAAACAATGTTATCATAAGAACAAGAGGTACAAAGAGCTATAATTACAAAATAAGATGGTACACTCAGAAACTCTAGGAAAGTAGATGTAGTAGAAATGGGGTCCATTTTTGGAAGGACAAGGGAAGCAAAGGCTATAAGGAACCCAGAGATTAACAAAGAGCTGTGTCATCCTTGGGGTTGGGGAAGGAAACACACCAGAAAGGTATCTGAAGATTAAAATGTTTTTATATACTTACAGCCAGCATTTTTTTTTAATGGAAATTCAGAGAACTCAGGATCTCTCACCTCTTCTCTTCAGGCCAATGACAAAGGATGTTTCACACAAATTATAAAAACCAAAGTATTCCAGCCAAGACTAAAAGGCTACGACATGAAATTAGAAGTGGAAGCCAGAATCAAAGAGGAAGGGACAGGTCTGTATTTATTTTTAATAAACGTCCCTTAAGTGGAAACGTATCAAACTCCAATTCTATTTTGAATACTTCATACTTTCTGCATATTATGAAAATGATAGGTCACCAATCTCAAGAAATTAAATGTTTAAAAACAGAAGGTGTATGTGTGTGTGTGTTTGTGTGTTCTAAAATGCATGGCTAGCTTCGGATATAGTTGGGAATGGCCTAAATAAACTGATATTTTGAAATAAAGTTAGCAGAAGGTACAGGATAAATTAAAATATGTTGGATATGATAGCTCATCAAGTCATTCACAGATTATGGCAGCATCTTGTAATAACAGAGAAGAGCTGAGGTGGAAGTTTTCAAATACACAAAGCCAACTTCGCATTTTTTTCTTTTTCAGGAATGGAACTAAGTGGTTATGGATCGTGTGAAATCACCAGTACCTTATCCAAACTGTCATTTACTAAATCGAGTAGACACTACAGGCCTGGGCTGCCTTTGTTTGCGCAGGTAAAATATTTTCCCCTATAATCATACTTAGGGGCATGAAATACTTGTGTGTGTGTGTGTGTGTGTGTGTGTGTGTGTGTGTGTGTGTCACATACACATGTACACATCTTTACATGAGTATAGGCACACATGTATGTTGGTACCTGCGTGCACGTCACTGTGCATGTATGGATGCTCAAGGCTGACGTCAGAAGCCCTCCTCAGGCGTTCTCCACCTTGGTCATTTAGGCAAGGTCTCTCACTTGAACTCAGAGCTTGACAGGTCCGGCTAGCCTAGCTGGCTACCTTGCTGCAGATAGTTCACGTCTCAGCATTCCGAGCATCAGAATCTAAGGGAGGTTATCGCACCCACCAGCATGTGTGCAGTGCTGGGAACCTGCACCCTCATGCATTCACAAGAAGCATTTCACTCACTGAGCCGCATCCCCAACCCCAGGCATAAGGTTTTTGAGAAAAAAAAATATTTAGCGGCAAAATAAAAATATATTACAATAATTATAGCAAAATTTACATTTATCAGGGATAGTGAAATTTTGGAAAACAAAGCAAATTTTTAATCAGCAGTCTCCTTGCATGCCTCTGTAATATCATCAATTTCCTTGCATGCCTCTGTAATACATTTTTTTCCTGTGTAGTTTGGCTATTTTCCCCTTGATGCCCTCTTTGTAAACAAAGCCCTTCTAATGCAGTTTTTCATAGAAATAATTTCTTTTAAGTAATTGTGTTAGTCAGTTTCCCATTACTATAACAAGACACTTGACACCATTAACTTATAAAGGGAAAAAGTCTATTTTGGCCTGGAGTCTTGGGAGTCTCAGTCCATTATGAGGGGTGTGTGTATGTGTGTGTGTGTGTGTGTGTGTGTGTGTGTGTGTGTGTGTGTGTGTATGTGTGTTGTGAGACCACACATTACAGTGGAGTCATAGAGCAGGATAAATTTACCTCTCATGACAAAGAGAGAGAGCTAGGATTCCAGTCTTTTTTAATAGCAACTCTCCCAACAACCTGAGGGCCTCAAACCCCCTACCAATAGCACCACTTTAGGGTCCAAGCCTTTGGGAGACATTTAACAGCTAAGAAATATCAATAACCTGTCATCTAGATGATGAAATTTTTAAAGACTTCTTTTTCAGTGTTAAAGCAATATTTGTAATTTTGGTCACTTTTAGGTCAGATAATACAATTGAGTAAACCACTCATTTATGTTTATATAGTATAGCTAAAGTTTTAGGCATTTTTTTTTCTTTTCTTTTTCTTTCTTTCTTTCTTTCTTTTTTTTTTTTTTTCTTTTTTCTTTTTCTTTTTGTTAGTTTTTGGTTTGGTTTTGGTTTTTTGAGACAGGGTTTCTCTGTATAGTCCTGGCTGTCCTGGCCTTGCTCTGTAGACCCGGTTGGCCTCGAACTCACAAAAATTCTGCCTGCCTCTGCCTCCCTGAGTGCTGGGATTAAAGGCTTGTGCCACCACACCCAGCTCAGTTATAGGCATTTTTCAAATTTGCTTTTAGAGCAAATAATCTTAGGGCTAAATTTACAGGCAATATCCTCACTTATATGTTGACTTCTATATCTGAATTTGACCTTTACACTTTCTTCTTCATTCATCTTAATATTTCATATCAAGTATGTTGTGATTTGGTAAAGTCACCACAGGCAGAGAGAAGATCATGAGAAAACGAAAACCTGTGAGTTCCCTAAAAATTGAAGATAGAAACAGAGATGGTGGCTCACTGAAGGCTTGAACTGAGGCAGAGGCCATGGGGAACGCTGCTAACTGGCTTGCTCCTCGTGGTTTTCTCAGTTTGCTTTTTTATGCAACCCAGGATCACCTGCCCAAGGGTGGGACCACTCACAATGGGCTGGGTCTTCCCATGCCATCAATCAAGAAAATGCACCACAGGCTTTTGCCTCAAGCCAATCTGCTGAGGACAATTTTCTCAGTTCATGTTCCCTCTTCTAAAAGGACGTTAGCTTGTGTCAAACTGACACAAAACTAACCAGCACAGGCCCTATCTCTTTTTTGTTTGTTTGTTTGTTTGTTTGTTTGTGCGAGACAGGGTTTCTGTGTGTAGACTTGGCTGTCTTGAACTCGCTTTGTAGACCAGGCTGGCCTCGAACTCACAGCAATCCACCTGCCTCTGCCTCCAGGAGTGCTGGGATTAAAGGCATGTGCTCAAAGCTGTAGGAGGTCACATGGCGCCCTCATTAGGTTCCCATGGTTTTTGTGGCCCTCCACAGGGCTGAGCCCGACTTCCACATGTCATTCCAGTACCCTCTCTCCTTTAAACAAAACAAAACAAAACAAAACATTAGCTGTGACGGAGAGGTTCATTAGTTAGATGTTACCATTCCACCTTACATGCCTAACATTGTACTCTAAATTTATAGTGTTACTGTTTTTAATTTAAAGTAATAAAATGAGGGGCCAGAGAGACGTCTCGGTGGCTAAGAGCTGCACTTTCAGAAGACCCAGGTGCAATTCACAACATCCACACGGCAGCTCAAAACATCTGTAATTCCAGTTCCAAGGCATCTGATGCCCTCTTCTGAACTCCCAGGCTACCAGGCACACACTTGGCACACAGATATCCATGTAGACCAAACACCCATGCAGGTAAAATAAAATATAAATAAAATCAACTAAAAACAATAAAATAAAAATAAAAGTTTAAAGCTCAGAAAATGAGTCTCATTCGCAGATGTGAAGATCCTCAGTAAAGGACAGGGACGGAGCAAGAAACGAAGACGTAAACAGAGCACAGCGGGAAGATGGTGTGGCTAGCTGGCATTTGTAACCAGTTGTCACTTCCCTGTTCCTAGGTTCTTCTTCGTGATGAGAAGAATCAACCAATGCCCAACAAAAATGTATCCATCTTTGTGGGTCCAGCTATGCACCGATTGCCCGCTTATACAACTGACGAGCATGGCTTGGCCAACATTGTCATTGACACTTCCAACTTCACGTTTTCATTCATGAGAATTGTGGTAAGAAGACGTGGGCGTGTGGGGCTAAAAAGGCTTAGGTCACAGGACTACACAACTTAAGGATGTGTGAGGGGCACATGTGTGGTAGGAAGTAAGACAAACTGGGCAACGTGGGAACAAACAAGGAAGGCCAGAAAGTTCTGTGTCAGGAGCACCATGCTCTGACTTCAGGAGCACTGACTGGAACAATTATCCTGCCATTGCCTTCAAGTTTTTAATATTTTCATAGTTCTTTTACCAGTTAAATTGTGCCTGATTCCTTTAGCAGAATATAATTTTTTGTTTATGCTTGAACAGTCAAATAACCTTATGCAATAAAGCTGTAACAGAGTAGCTACCTACACAGAACCTGTACAAGGCTGGACCTAGAATGAAGGATGGGACAGAGCCTCATAAGGCCCCACCTCTGCCAAAGGAGCTAGATCAGTGGTTCTCAACCTTCCTGATGCTGTAAAACTCTTGAATACAGTTCCTCATGTTGTGGTGAACCCCAACCATAAAATTATTTTCATTGCTACTTCATAACTTTAATTTTGCTACTGTTATGAATCATAATGTAAATATGCGATATGCAGGACATCTGATATGGGACCCCTGTGAAAGAGCTGTTCAAACTACAAAGGGGTTGGGACCCACAGATTGAGAAACACTGAGCTAGCAGGGGGAGGGAAATCATATTTCTCAGTAATGTAGCCTTGGTACATTGTCCCCACTTAATTGAATAAACCCCCCCAACCCATGCAATGGCTCTCTCTCTCTCTCTCTCTCTCTCTCTCTCTCTCTCTCTCTCTCTCTCTCTCTCTCTCTCTCTCTCTTTCTCTGTCACACACACACACACACACAAATGCACAATAGGAGAGAGACTCAGAAAAAAAGAGATTTAGTGGGATGCATAATGGGATAGGGAAAAAAAATAAAATGAGGGACTTGATCAAAGAATATGTGTATGAAATGGTAAAAGAACAAATAAGGAAAGTAAAATAGTTGCTCTTGTGTGCAAATAATGAAATAAATCTGTACAGAATAAGAGTACATGAGTTTTGCAGGCATAATGAGCATTTCTTAGTGCTTAGTACTCTGGAAGCACAAGCAAGAATTGTGTGTTTAAAAGCCAGCCTGAGATACAAAAGCTTAAATAACCTCAACCGGGAGGTGGGGAAGGGGTTCTAAACTTAAGGAAACACCCTCTTTATAAAAAGGTACCATATTGGTAAATGATAGATGGATGGATGGGTAAATAGATAAAAGGTAGATGATAGACAGATAGATAATGGAAGAAAATAGATATAGATAGGTAGGTAGGCAGCCAACAGATGGTAGATAGATAGATAGATAGATAGATAGATAGATAGATAGACAGACAGACAGACAGACAGACAGACAGACAGACGGACGGACAGACGGATGGACGGTAGATAAAACACTAAATCCAAATGTATTATTCATTTTCCCATTAGGCCATATACAAGGAGAACAGTCTTTGCTACGATAACTGGTGGCTTACTGAGCATCACACCCAGGCAGATTATTCTGCCTCTCATGTCTTTTCCCCGAGCAAGAGTTATATTCATCTTGAACTTGTTTTTGGTACTCTGGCCTGTGGGCAATCTCAGGATATTCGGATGCACTACATCTTGAATGAAGATATTCTGAGGGATGAAAAAGCCTTAACCTTTCACTATCTGGTAAGAATTAAAAAATCACTGCATCTCTTTCTAATTGTATAGACACCAAACTTACTAGGTTCCTTTCAAAATAGTGGGTTTTATAGGACATCGGTGTTAATATTGGAGTTTTTGTTTATTATCCTGGAAGATAAAGTGTTTCCTATAAAATTAGTCATGCATCAATCCATCACTTGCCCTGTTTCCTACTGAAATATTGACTCTAAATAATGTTTCTTTATTCCTATGAGAAAGTATCAGATTTACAATAGTTATAATTTCCCTCTCACCTCTTCATAGTCCTGAGACTGTGGATAATTTACTAGACTACATCCTCACAAACAGTTATCTCACCTGAATACTGGAAACAATAGTCCACATAACTATTATACAAACTGAATTGTTGTTCAAATTGCCTTATTTCAGAGCCAGGCACACAGAGAATGAACAACGCATTTTGTCTATTTTAAAATAAGACTAACAACAGAGGATACTTATAGTGTACATTTGCCTCTACCTTGTAATAAAAAGAACTTCTGAGTTGCAGCAACATGACAGTTATCTATACCTTGTGAGTATGTCAAACATAGGCAGACAGACCTTACAATGGTAATGGGTGTGTTTCCTTCTGTCTTCAGATCAAAGCAAGGGGGAGCATCTACAACTCGGGAAGCCACGTGCTGTCACTTGAACAAGGAAACAGTGAGTGTCTTTTGCTTGTTTTGTTTGTTTGGTTGGTTGGTTGGTTTTTTGTTTTATTTTGTTTTGTTTTTCCAGAGCTGAGGACTGAATCCAGGGCCTTGCGCTTGCTAAGCAAGCTCTCTAGCACTGAGCTAAATCCCCAAACCCCCCTTTCTTTTCTTAATGTCCTCTCATCTTGCTAACCCTCAACAACTGGGCAAGCTAGAGCCTCTCTTATATTACAGGAAGTGCATGGCAGCCCTCTGTAATGCAGTGAGGAAGCTCTTCAGAACACTACTTCTGGATTTTAGGTGTTTATTCCTGAAGTAAAATGTATTAACTTCATAATTATTTTCAAAAGGCAAAAAGTAATCAAAATGTAAAAAAAGAACAAATGACGGAAGAAAATTTTCTTCATGCACTCATGTGTCAGATCCCTATTGCTGCCATAATGGATTACCGCAGATTTCCTGGCATGTAACAACATAAATCTCTTATCTTATATTTCTGTGCAGACATCTCACTGGGCTCAAGTCAAGGTACTGGCAGGACTGTAGATTTTTCTTCTGTCTGTTTGTTTTTTGTTTTTCAAGACAGGGTTTCTCTGTGTAGCCTTGCCTGTCCTTGACTCGCTTTGTAGACCAGGCTGGCCTCGAACTCACAGCAACCGGCCTGCCTCTGCCTTCCCAGGGCTGGGATTAAAGGTGTGCGCCCCCACGCCTGGCTAGGACTGTAGATGTTGAATGCTAAAAAGACCCAGTGTTCTTGCCTCTCCTAAGTGCCTCTTCCGCCATGTCTTGATTAGTAGCCCCTTCCTTTGCCCTCGGAGCCAGCAGAACTCCATCTTCAGTTCTCACCTGCCTGTCTCCGTCTTTATAATGGCATTACTCCACCTGGATAATTCAAACCAATTTTCACATCTCAAGGTCCCGGTTTGACATCCGCAAAGGCTTTATTAACACATAGGGTAACATACTCCAAGATTTCCAGGTCTAGGTAGCCAAGATTATAATGCTGCTTACCACAAGCATTTCAAAATCCACATGCCCAGCCAACAAGTCAAACTCAGTCTCTCCAACAGCAAACACCTCAGTCCTTCACAGCCTTTAACTGTAAGCCCACAAGTGTCATATGTCGTGCACAGCAAAACAGTCCAAAACTGCCTCATTTGCAACCATCTAAATTAGGTGTCTAGGCCTTGGCTCCAATCCATGCCAGGGTAAAAATTATCTGTCTGGAGAGATAGGAAATCCACTCAAAGAGTCCCAGATTCCAACACAGAGCAGTCGGTCCTTTTCGTTTGGTGTCTCTGTCCTCTTAACTCTGCTTGCAAGCACCCTTCCTTTCCCCGCTAAGCAGAGCATGTGCACACAGCTGGTTTTGTGTCCTATGCTTAGAAGGCTCAAACACTCTCCTTTTATTTACCACCCCTGTCCTTTTTAGTCCAAGATCACAGTGTCTCTTTCAGAAAAAAAAAATTCCTCAGGAATTGTGCCATCCTCCTCCTGTACGCCACAAAGGTATTGCATATCCTACTAGACAAAAGTTTCTCCATAGATTTTTTTTTTCTGGAGACTGCCATCCCTCATTTTGACTTTTGCTGAGGCGTAAGAGAGATCTGTGAGTCACACAGATCAGCTCTTCAAAGGGGTCATTCTATTTTTAGTTTCTTGAGGCTCTTCCATGGTGCTTACCACGGGTTACCTGATTGACGTTCTCACCAAGTGCGTTTAAAGGCTCTGCGTCTCCTTCAAAAGCATTCGGGCTGTTTGCTCATGTTTTCTTTTCTGCCATTCTGACTGGAGCAAAGTGGAATCTCAACGTAAATATGATTTCCATTTCCCTGATGGCCGCAGAGCCTGAGTGTTGTTCACGTTCATCGACTGTGAGCTTCTTCCGGTGTTGCACACGTGCAGCTCATCTTTTTTTTTTTTTTTTTTTTTGTGATTATACTGTTTGTTCTTTTAATTCTTTTTTTCTCATTACATATATTCTGGACCTCAGTGCTCTGTTATGTGAATAGCGGCCAAAGACGTTCCCCCACTGAGTAGGCTGTTTTTCCTTCTGAACTTAGCATGCTTCTGTTAAGTCCACCCCTGAAAGCAACTGCTCCCTACTTAATTTAATTTTCCCTCCGCAGCAGTAGTGGCTGTTGGCTGCCTCTCACCCACCATCTTAGAACGCCAAACACCTGGCATTACTTTTAAGCTCTGCGTTTTTCCTGTTTGTACCATGTTAAGTCTTCTCTAAGATGCCTACTAGACCGTGGCTCTCACTCTGCCTACTTCCTAGAGGACTTTTAGCATCATGAATCTGCCAGTCTAATAAAGACCCCCTACTCTAAAGGCAGGCTCACCATGGGGTCCTTAGGTATGTAGCATCTCTTCGGTCTCTGCGGTCTCACCATAGCTGTGCTTTTCAGTGTTTTTTTTTTTTTAATAAACATAAAAGGCTGGAGAGATGCCTCCGTGGCAAAGAGCACTGGCTGCTTTTCCAGAGGACCCAAGTGCAGTTCTCAGCTGGACTTTTGCTACTTTGAGGGTTCTTTTGGCCTCTTCACTTCCCTACCCCTCTTCTTCCACTTTTGTAACCCCTCACTAGACTAGAGAAAAGAAACGATAGAGGAAAAGGGGGAGACATGATCATTAGATGACTTCCAACTGATAAGAAGTGTTGACATCCTTGGGGCAAGTTTGATCTTTGCTGTCAGGATAAGTAATTTCTTCTTGTTGCTTCCTTTTTGCTCACAACTGCTTAGTAAACTGCAACCAACCAGCAGCCCACCCAACAACCCACCCAATCTCTCAGAGATCTAGCTTTTTTTTATTTTAAATTTTATTTAATTAATTTATTCAGATTGCAACTCAGTTGTTATCTAGATCTAGCATTTATATACGCTCTGAATTCCAACTGTTACGCACTCGCAGGAACTAGTCACAGCTGGCAAAACCATGCCCCTGCTAGAGCAGGAGGCATATCATAGTCATAGTTTAAAATGAAAGGCAAATCATCCTTTAAAATGAAATACATTCTTATAATGTTTGTGTGTTTTAAAGAAACCACAATTCTCGCTACACACCACCACCTGTAACTCCAGTTCCAGGCGATCTGATAGCCTCTTCTGGCTTTTGTGGGCACTGTACTCGTATGCTGCACAGATATACATATTAAATAAAATATAAAAACCTTTAGAAACAGAGACATAGACTAAATGATTTTCCTACTTATCTGGGGGATAGAATTAAAGCTGTATCTATAAAAACACCATTCACTCAGCATGCATTTATCAAGCACCACTGAATGCACATTCATTCAGCATGCATTTATCAAGCACCACTGCAGGCACATTCGTTCAGCAGGCATTTATCAAGCGCCACTAAATGCACATTCGTTCAGCAGGCATTTATCAAGCGCTACTGTGTGTAAGTCCTTCTTATGTGATCTAAATGCGAATTCTTAAATATTCTAAGAATTGTTCTGATATGAAATCAAGAATCCACTCCTAACCCATAGTCTCGAATCTTCCTCATCCTTATTCTCCAGTGAAAGGGGTGTTTTCCTTCCCGATTCAAGTGGAGCCAGGTATGGCTCCTGCGGCTCAGCTACTCGTCTATGCTATTTTACCTAATGAAGAAATTGTCGCTGACACTCAAAAACTTGAGATAGAAAACTGTTTTGCCAATAAGGTGAGTGTGTGTGTCTAAGCCTGATCCTTTTACTCTCTTGTTTATAAGTGTGGGTGTAAAGAGTCATATCTGTTTTATTTTTGAGACAAGGTTTCTCTATGTAGCCCTGGCTGTCCAAGAACTTACTGTATAGACCAGGTTGGCCTCAAACTCAGAGAGATCCTCCTGCCTCTGCTTTCCAAGTATTAGAATTAGAATCATACACCACCCTTGCTTAATGTGTATTTTGAAACCACCACACATGGTTCTTAAACATGCCCCTTAGTGTCTCTCCAGTTAGTGAGACACACCTTAACAGCTAGGACTTTTGGCACACCCCACTGTAGTGGTAGACAGTGGTCCCTAGCTGTGAGTTCTAGTGACAGCACCCAAAGGAGGTGGCCACAGGCAGAATTCTCTTTCAATTTAAAAGACTCATGTGGGTTTCAAAATCTATTCTGCAGCAAACCTTAGTGTATATTCATTATAGATACTACTGTCATATTATTTTATGTATATGGGTGTTTTGCCCGGATCTATGTCTGTGCACCTTCTGTGTGCTTGTTGCCTGTGAAAGCCAGAATAGGTCGGGGAATCTCCTGGAACTGAAGTCACAGACAGCTGTGAGCAGCCACGTGGCTGCTGAGGAATGAACTCAGGCCCTCTGGGAAAGCAGCCAGTGCTCTTAACTGCTGAGCCATATCTCCAGGCCCCATGTCAAACTTTTAAATTATTTTTGAAATATTTTGCTGCCAGACTTTCCATTGAAAATGCAGTTTCATCAAGCTGTGTCAGTCTTGTGCCATCAATTCCCTAGCATACCTCCGATCCATGCACTCCAGGAGAGCGTGTTCCTGTGAGTGTAAATTTAGCTCCTCAATGTAGACAGAAAAGTGTTTCGACACTTTGTCAGAACTTTTGTTTTGACAGAAAACAGGGTTTTTGACACACCAATAAGAATTAAAATATAAAAACTTAACCTGTCGATGAGATTTTTTAAAAATACAGTATTTTGTCCACATGTGTAGCTGCACACCAGAAGAGGGCACCAGATCTCATTATAGATGGCTGTGAGCCACCCTGTGGTTGCTTGGAATTGAACTCAAGACCACTGGGAGAGCAGTCAGTGCTCTTAACATCTGAAACATCTCTCCAGCCTGTCAATGGTATCTTTTATTTTTTTTAAAGATTACAAAGCTGTAGTGTGAACTCCACTAAGCCATAAGTAAGTTTATCTGAGCAGAATTGGTGCTGGTTATCTGACTTTTTACTACTCTAGTAGATGGACTCTGTCAATGTCAGCCACCTTTTTGTTTTTCAAAACGACTTCTAGGAGGAATATGTCCATTTACAGCAAGTGGACATTTCTGCTGTGGCAGCTGTATTCACATTACATATACACATATAATAAGTGTGCAGTGCTCTAGGCAAAGGTAGAGTGGGTCCCTGTGTAAATCCTGGCCTCCACCTAAGGAGCGCTGCCAAAGCTGGACGTTGTGTCCAAGAGCACCACGCTGGTCCTTCTGTGAGTTCCATATCAAGGGCGTCTCCTGCCTCAGCCTCAGGGTCTTCACTGTGAGTCCTGTGTATTTGCACGGGAAATCTCGAGAGGGCTAAGATCTTGGCACAACTCACTCTGGCAGTGGGCAGTGGTCCCTAGCGGCCCTTAGCTAATCTCTACACATTCCAGACATGAAGCTATCTGACAGCATATAACTGTCAGGGGAAAAAAAAATCTTACTCTCCACTCAGAATCGATGCCTCATTGAATGAAATAGGTCTCTGATTCTGGAAGCCTCTGTGTAGCAGCACAAAAGTCCTCCATAGAAGTCAAACCCCACTCTACGTTATATTCACTTCAAATCAAATACCTTCTCACTTAGCGTTTATCAAAGGCAGAGAAAGGGACACCCTGACAACAGCACAGATGAAGATGTGTGCAGCACTCACGAGAATGCCCACTGCTACAAAAATGCCGGGAGAACAGATCTGCTAGTTACTAATTCAGGACCCTGATAGGATTTGAACAAAGAGGAGCCCGAGAGAGTAAGGAAGGACCTGCAGTCATACTGGGATGTGTCTTTTCAAACCAGTTTATTTTTTTCAACCTTTTATCAGACAGAGAAAAACTGCTTCAATAATTTCAAGTGTCTTTCCTTTAAGACAGGGTAGACATGTTAAATATGTATTAGTTTAAAGTTTTTTTTTTCAGGCAGCTAGCCCTGTGAATGCTTGTTTGGGTATAGTGGAAAGGCAAATAAGAGAAAACAATGCAAGTCAGGCCTTGGAGGTTTCAGCAGGAACCTGGGATACACAGTGAGTTCAAAGCCAAGTCGGGATGTTTACAAGACCCTATCTCAAATTAAGTTAAAAATAAGCCAAATGGAAAAAGAAATGGTTTTGAGTCCACTGTTGGAAATTGCTCCCTCCCTAAAACAAACAGCTGTTGTGTTGCAGTTTTCTTCTTCCTCTCCTGTAGACACAAACCCCGACATGAGTTGATTTTCCATGTGGTTAAGGTGGAATGAAAGTGATGAATGAGGTTTTCAGTTCAGATGTGATGGACCCTGTGGTCTGATGGGCATCCATGCAAAGTCCTGAAAAAAACAAAGTAAAAATGTCTTGGGTGTTGATCATCAGACTTTGGGGCATTTTGCATCATATTATCCCATCATAATAAAAGTATAAGTAACTCTTTTCCTTTGAAACCTAACCCCAAATGTTTTTTACTGTTATCCTCAATTAGATGTAACTAGTCACTAAGGATAACATTGATTATTGTAGCTAGGACAGCTTCCTTCAAAACATACATTAAGTTTCTTGTCCGGTTCCTGCATCAATAAGCGATTTTACGTTTTTCTGTCATGCCCATTTCTCAGCACATAATATTTCCATTCGATCGTAATCTCAAATGACTAACTTGTTCACTTGACATAGACTCAAATTCATTTTAATGAACCTAAATTTCTTTTTAAAAAAAGATACTTAAGAAGTCTTCATAACAGGCATGATTTAAAACTGCTCCGTTGTGATAGTGAACCTCACTGACCAAGTAAAGTGTAATTCCACTGAGGTGCTGGATGGTGGTGGTGCACGCCTTTTATCTGTGAGTTCGAGGCCAGCCTGGTCTCAAGAATAAGTTCCAGGACAGCCAAGGATACACAAAGAAACACTGTCTCAAAAAAACAAAAACAAAAACAGAAACAAAAAAACCAGACTTCTAGGGGGAAATAACAAAATAAAACAAAGCAAAAAACTAACACATTGGAACAGAACAAAACAAACAAACAGAAGAGAATTAAGAACTACCTACATCAGCTGTGTGTGGTAGAGCACACCTATAATCCCAGAACTTTGGGAGGCAGAGGCATGCAGATCTCTGAGTTCGAGGCCAGCCTGGTCTACAAATTGAGTCCAAGACATCCAAGGCTACACTGAGAAGTCCTATCTCAAAACAAAAACAAAAACAAAACAAACAAACAAAAAACCTATCTACATCAACAAAGGAAACCAAACATTCCGCAATCAAAACTCTTTCATCTCCCATTGTTCTGCTCTTCTGTACTCCAAAAAACACTTAAGAGTTCAGATGCTTAGTAAACTTTTAAATTTCCCAACACACTTAAATCTTTTTGTTTGCTTGTTTGTTTGGAGACAAGGTTTCTCTGTGGAACGGCTCTGGCTGTCCCAGAACTCAGAGGTAGACCAAGTTGGCCTCAAAGTCACAGAGATCCGCCTGCCTCTCTCTCCTGAGTGGTGGAATTAAACACGGCCACCACCACTGCCTGGCTCATACTTACATCTTAAAATACATATGACGTATTTAATGGTCATCAGCGCTGCCTGTGCGTTAGAATGTCATGTGACCATGACTGGAGAAGGTTCTTTGTTTAACCTCACCAACTCCTCACACAGATAGGTCAGCCACCAAAGTTCTGCGACTTCCTTCTCCGGAGTGTTTTCAGTACCATACTGGATTCTATTTCAGTGGTATCAAAATCAACTTACTTTCTACCAGTTGAAGAGAGAGAAAGAAAATTAAGAAAATTGGTGTCATATTTGCAGATCATTCTGAAGATGGTGAATGGGGAGTTCCTAGGAAAGTAAACCTGCTGTAAGATTGAGAAAGAGAAAGGAAATAAATTAAAATAAAACACCTCGGCATGGACTGAAGAAGAGAGTCAAGACTATAATCTTCTTCTTCTCCTCCTCCTCCTCCTTCTTCAACACACTGCTATAATCACATGCTCTTTGCAGGTGGATTTGAGTTTCTCACCAGCGCAGAGCCTGCCAGCATCCGAAGCCCACTTGAAGGTCACAGCCACGCCCCAGTCCCTCTGCGCCCTCAGGGCTGTAGACCAGAGCGTGCTGCTTCTGAAGCCCCAAGCTGAACTCTCGCCTACATCAGTGAGTCCATTGCTGTGTTGAGCATCAAAAAATGCGGACCATAATCCATAACCACAAAAGACAAGATCCTTACCGTGATAAGCATAATGTAATTTCCTAACAGCCACTGGACGAATGACACAAACGCTGACACTTTACAGAATTGTCTCATTTTATCCTGGTCTTTTTAACAAGTGAATGATAATTAAGGTGATTGTGTAAGATGCCAGGTTTTTGTACTTTCCCTGAAATCAAACACTAACTGCTCTTAAGAGTGTACAAAAACAGTTTCTTCCCAAACTCATCTTTAAATGTCTTTGCGTTTTCAAAGAGGCATCCTCACTTACAAGCTTTGCAGATTCTTCACCTGTTTTACAATTCTCCCCTGAATCTTACCTGCAGATCCAACACTGCTGAGTCCAGGATAACGATGACAAATGGTTCAGAAGTGGTCCAGATGTCTCTGGGTACCCGTTATCCATCCTCTCTCCCTCTGCATCCTCTAGGGCTCATCTTCATAGTCTCCTACATTCAAATCAATTTTGATCAATTCACCTAATTTTCGAGAAAGAGTCTCATGCAGGTCCAGGCTGTCATTAAACACAGGAGACAATTAAGGGTGACCTTGAGTTATTGGTCCCCGAGGCTGCATCTCCCAAGTGCTGGGATGACAGCCTGAAGTAGGATGCTGGGTTAGACCAGGATTATACGAATTGAGCTATATCTCCCAACTTCTCATGTCTTTAAGTGTTGTGCTTCTCCATGAGGGTTAGAAACTTCTTTCTGTGATTCCCTGCCTCACCCCTCACATCGTACTCATGGCAAGGGTGGATAAAACCATGGAGCTTTCCATTCCATATTTGAGCACTGTCACGTTTAAAAACCTTTAAGCAATAGAACAAGAAACCATTTCCCTTTGTTTTCCAATGTACAGATCTATAATTTGCTGCCAGTAAAGGCTAACTCTGCTGCTTGGTACATCATGCCAAGCCACGATGATGGTGAAAGCTGC
This sequence comes from Acomys minous, assembly GCF_964271855.1. NCBI lineage: Eukaryota > Metazoa > Chordata > Mammalia > Rodentia > Muridae > Acomys > Acomys minous. The sequence continues at coordinate 18,081,296 of NC_140500.1, forward strand.
ATCCGTTCAGAAGAGATTACTCTTAACGGGATTGTGTACGTACCAAAGCAGGTCATGGGCGAGGACGACATGAACAGCATTTTTAAGGTAATCTCTCCTGAATCACACCAGAGCTGATTTCTAAGTCTGTGTTAAGATGCAAAATTCAATACTTCCAAGCCCCACAATAGAACCCTTCCCTCTCTCTAGCAAAATGCTAATTAAAAGAAAAGACTCTCAGAGGCATGGGCTCGTTACTTTGTACACACACGGCGACCAGGATTTCTCTGGCACCTTAAATACAAGGGGTTTACTATTTCTCCTCTCTCTCTCTCTCTCTCTCTCTCTCTCTCTCTCTCTCCATATATGTGTGTTAGAGATTAATATATAAGTACCATCTTGGCAGCCATAATATAAGTCATTTGCACAATAAATTCTTTAAAGTCTCTGTGTATACATTGTTTGTTGATCATTTTGGCATGGTAATGCCCCACCCTTCCCTTTCTCACCACTTCCGGTGATTCCCACCCTGCCCTGACCCCTAGACTGTTTGGCTTCTACTTTCATTAATATATGCACACAGGACTTTATATAGCTATATAAAGTCTAGGAACTACAAATGAGAGCAAATACAGAATCATTAAAAATATGTAATGTTTTTCTTTCTGAGACTGGTTTAGTTCACTAAATATGATTATCTCCAGTTGCATATTTTCCTGAAAATTACATGGCTTCATTGTTCTTTGCAGCTGTAAATAAATCATATATATGCATATGTAGGTGTAAATGTGTGTGTATACATATATATATATATATATATATATATATATATATATATATATTTTTTGTATCCATGCCTCTGTTTTTAGACAGCTAAGTTGGTTCTATGTGCTAGCTGTTGCAAACAGTGATTCAATAAGACAGAAATGAAAGTGACTCTGTGATAGCCTGACTTTCAGGACTTTGGGTAAAGGGATAATATAGTCATATGAAATATCTACCCCCTTTTAGTTTCTTGAGAAACATCCACATTTCCATAGTGCTAGACTAGTTTACACTGCTGGCAGCAGTGTATATAAGAGTTCCCTTTATCCATTTCTTTGTCAATATTTGCTGGGGGTTTTTTTGTTTTCCTCAATGGCTGCCATTCTGACTGCACTAATATGGAATCTCAACGTGGTCTTGATTTACATTTTTTCTAATCACTAAAGAAGTTGAGCTTGTTTCATTGTTTATGACTACTTATATTTTTATCTGCTCATTTTATTAACTTGTTTCCTTATGGGGTAAATTTCTTGCTGTTTAGGGCTTTTTGAGTTCTTTGTATATTATAGCTAGTAATCCTCTGTCAAATGTACAGTTGGCCAACATTTTCTCCCCTTTCCCAGACAGTCCTTTCACAATCAATCCACTGGGCCCTTTGCTTTGCAAAGCTTTTTAATTTCACAAGGCCCTGTCTGTCAATGGTTGGTCTTATTAATAAAATCCAATCTGTGTTCAATGTATATTTTTAAGATTAACAACAAATAAGCAGAGCTATGAGAGTAAAGTATATCCAGATTGAGAATAAAATTTTATACTATCAAAATAGACTAAAATCCTTTGCTTTACTTTAAAAAGATATATCATTCTTCCTATAGAGTCTGCAGCTTAATAGAGAGGAATTGAGGTCTCCTCTCGGCAGCTTCCAAAATCATCTGTTTAATCTTCCATTTATTATTTCTTTCTTTCTATTTCAAATCACAGCAGTGACTAGTCACACAGTGTCCCCCACAGGCTGTGAGCTAAGACACTGAGGGGCTTTTATTTGTGACCAACATTGAAAGTGAGCAATGGGGACAGGTAGGTGACAAGGGTTCCGATGATCACGGTGTCAGTACTTTGGAGAAGATCTCAGTTACAGTAAACTGAAATAGGAGAGAGAGAGAGAGAGAGAGAGAGAGAGAGAGAGAGGAAATTTCCAATGGGTGAGCTGAATACAGGTGCTTGGGGAAGGAGTAGCTGATGCCAATGCAACCCACCATTTCAAGAGCAAAGTCAAGGAAAGAACAGATTCTCTCAGCATTAAACCCAGACATTTTATCTGTCCAGACATCCATTTATTCAAACATATAAATGCAAGTATTTTCTGAGGAAAAGGAAAATAATGTAAGGCCAAAAATAAATAAATAAACAAAATAAAAATAAAAACACCATTGCAGAGGCATTAGGCCAAGGAGACAATATTTTAAAGTAGAGATCAGAAGAAACGGACTTGATTGACACGTCACAGTCATTAGCCCCATGGCCTTGATGGTTCCTCACTCCACCATGTGTGGTAACTTTTCTCCACTCAATGAAGGATCTCTGCACTGATCCTAGGAACCGCGTGTCAAACAGTAATGAAAATCCCAGCATGAACCCAAGAGAATAATCACTGCCTTAAGACTGGGTTTGCCAATATGCTTTAACAAGTTAATATTTTTTTTTCCAGTCTGCAGGACTGAATATTTTTACCAACTCCAAAATCTACAAACCAAACTATTGTCAAGAGCTTCCCTACCCCGGAGCGGCTGTAGCCTACAGCAGCGGAGGTAAGGGTGTGCTTTGTTTGTCTTCTAGAATAATGGGAGCAAAAAAACTGGGGTAGGGTGGGCATTTAAAGAACATTTTTATACATAGTGAATTTATACATATTGGCTCCATGCAGCTCTTTCAGCAAGGTATTCACAAGCACATCTGTGACTGCTGTTTCTCTCCTCCTCCCTGTCCTCTCCTCTCCCCCACTTCCCTCCCCGATCTCCTTTCCCTCGTCAAAATTGGCCTTTCCATTCTAGATATCAACCATCTTGCTTCTCCATATCCTCTCTGTCCTCTCTGTCCTCTGTAGATACCACACCTAAGTCAGCCATGACAGCGTCTGAGACTTTGGTTCCCTCTCAGAGGCTAGGTTTCATGTTGCTTATCTTGTTTTTTTGTTTGTTTGTTTGTTTGTTGTTTGTTTGTTTTGTTTTGTTTTTTTTGTTTGGTTTGTTTGTTTGTTTGTTTGTTTGTTTTGGTTTTCAAGACAGGGTTTCTCTGGATAACAGTCCTGGCTGTCCTGGACTCACTTTGTAGACCGGCTGGGCTTGAACTCACAGCTCTCCGCCTGCCTCTGCCTCCCGAGTGCTGGGATTAAAGGCGTGCGCCACCGTGCCGGGCTCATGTTGCTTATCTTTAGGCTCACACAGATACTGTCTGCGAGACCATATCTTTTGTCTCACTGAGTCTTTCCTTAAAAGATTTCTTTATCCTAATTCCAGGGAGTTAGGATAAGTACACTTATGATTGGCTTGACTACGGTAAGCACACTCCTGAAACAGACATTCTACTGTAGAGGGGCTTTTCATTAACTCTGCAGGTGCCTTCCCACCTTTGTGAATATGGTTGCACAGCTCTCTCCCTGGAATTCCCTCCCCATCCTTGGCTTCCCATCAACCAATGAGCACCTTAAGTTCCAAATGGTGTAGTCCTCCTGCTTAGACTACAACCAATCCCTGTGGTATCTAACTTTGTGCATTTGTAACCTCTTTCCAAACGTAACCTTGGCATGTAGCTACATCACATAACTATGAGTATAACATGTTTAATGGCAGGGAATCATAAGCAAATTTATTTTTGGTATGCTTATAAATTTATATTTTCTAAAGACAAAAGCAAATTTGCATACTAATAAGATCAATGTGCTTGACTATATTTGTATAAAGAATTAAATTTAGATTAAATCATAATAGATACCATACTCAGCTATTAAAAACAAGGAAGTCCCGAAATTTGTGGACAAATGGATTGAGCTAGAAATGATCATAATGAGTGAGCTAACCCAGAAGCAGAAAGACTCAAATGGTATATACTCACTTATATCTGCATATTAGCCCAAGGGGCTTGTCCCACGAAAGTCTTCACTTACCAGGAAAGTGGGACAGAGGGGAGGACATCCTATTGGGACTCTAGATGAGAGAAGCATGGGAGAATAGCAAAGTAGAAGGATCCAGAGGGTCCTAGAAACCTATAAGTAGAACATTATGATAGGCAGATTTGGGCCCAGGGGTCCCGCTCAAACTATGGCACCAGCCAAGGACAATACAGGCCGTAAACTTCAAACCCCTACCCAGATCTAGCCAATGGACAGGACATTCTCCACAGCTGAGTGGAGAGTGGGGTATAACTTTCACACATACTCTGGTGCCTCATATTTGACCATGTCCCCTGGAGGGGAAGACCTGGTGGCACTCAGAGGAAGGATATCAGGTTACCAGGAAGAGACTTGATACCCTATGAGCATACACAGGGGGAGGTAATCCCCCTCAGGAAAAGTCATAGGGGAGGGGAATAAGGGGAAAATGGGAGGGAGGGAAGAATGGGAGGATACAAGGGATGGGATAACCATTGAGATGTAACAAGAATAAATTAATAATAAAAAAATTTTTTAAGTAATAGATACCATAAGATCTGAAGCATCTTCAGTGTTTTTCAGCCTGATTTATATATAGACTTTACACCCATCAATGCTGAGAGTGGCACTTCACATAAATACACAGTAAAAGTGTTAGATGGCGTGTTTATGGCCACTTCAGAAATTATTAGACAGTCTATGCTAATTCCATGCTAAAATTCATTGAACAGTGTTTTTAATCAAATACAAGTCAACAACTCAAACAACAGCAGTTTTTAAAATTCAGACATTCTAAAAAATGATACAATCTGAAGACAGGCTAGTTTGATACCTCTATGCTCAAAGGAAGATATTAGAACTCTTTTATTAAACCATTATGCTTCTAATAGAGCAGAAACCTCTGTATGGAGAATAAAACTCCTGCAGCTCACACACACAATAGCCTGGGATCTGAACCAGGGTATTTCAAGCAGTGGCAGGCAGTGCAAAGTACACATGTTCTCTGCTTAGCTCCAAAGGTATAGCAAACCGACGAACACCTAAGACTCATTGTACCTTTGATAATGAATTAGCTTTTAGTTGTAACATGTGTAGAGATCTTTAATTGTTGCCCACATTGTTCCAACCTCCACACTCAGTTACACAGGCCCGTACCGAGCTGTGATCTGGTTCCAAAGCTAGGGTATGTAACACGCACATTCCAGGAGCCTACCGCTTACTGCTGTGTCTCCGTCGTGTTCACCGTTAAATGAATGTTTCTGAAATCTTGCTGCAGCTAATTTCCTTTCTTGTTCTTTGACGTTCGCTGTCAGCACCAGTGGGAGACATAACTACCATTTCAAAAGGACAGCCGTCTTAAAGAAAACTACATTTGCTTTATTTATTAAGAAAAAAAAAAAACCACCCACCTCTATTCAGGGAGGCAATAGAACACATGTGTAAAATATAAAAACTACACATAGAAATATTTTTAAAGTGACTGTTGGGTAAGTGACCCTCTTCTATATAAGGAACAGACAACTATGCAAAATCAAGAGAACGGGACTCACTGTGGGGCTCCTATGTTTTCTCCTCATGTCAGTGCCTCAAGGAATGCCTATGGTAGCAGCCGCAAGAGGTGGCGTTATGAGAATGACCTCCCCGTTGGACAGGGAAGAAAACACTGAGGTCCTGACGGTGGAAGTAAGAGAGACTATGCGGAAGTTCTTCCCGGAGACCTGGATCTGGGACCTGGTGACACTAGAGTGAGTTGAGTGCTCCCTGGGACTTAAGCATAGGTTGAGGGTGTGAGTCCTGCTCTGGTGCTCCAGCGTCATCTGGTCCCTGATCCTTTTAGTTCTACCCTCTCACAGTAAAACAAGTCTTTCTCCCGGCTTACGTGGTTCTCAGTTAACAGGAGTTACAGAAAATAGGAAACTGTCTTCTCCCTGGGGTAGGGGCTCGGGGGGGGGGGGGGGCGGAGAACAAAGGGAAAGAGAGGGGGAAGGGAGAAGAAAATGAGAATGGGAGGGAGAAACAAGGAGAGAAGAGGGGAGGGGAGGACTTCCAGAGACCACCACCACCACCCCCCACCACCACCACCACCCCCTCAACAGAAGCATCAACCCCTTCCATTTAGTCCCATGGTTAATTGTGCTTGGTCTCCGAGTTACCATATTCTGGTTTTTGTTTTCCTGTCCTTTTTTTCCCTCCACGACAGCGTATCAGGTGGCCAGGAGTTGACGGTGAAGGTCCCCGACACCATCACTGAGTGGAAGGCCAGCGCATTCTGCTTGTCTGGAGCTACTGGCCTTGGTCTCTCGCCCACCATCTCTCATCAAGTCTTCCAGCCCTTCTTCCTGGAGCTCACCCTCCCCTACTCTGTGGTGCGGGGAGAAGCCTTTACCCTCAAAGCCACAGTGCTCAATTACATGTCTCACTGCATTCAGGTAAGGACCCTTCTCTGCAAGTAAGCGAGAGAGCCCCATAGCCCCTGGTGACCTGGGGTCCCTCAGCTCCTCCTAGAGCTGTGTGTGGTGTGCCCTGATTTTGGAAGGGAGCAAGCACTCAGAGAAAAGCTCTCTGATGTCAGACTGTTTTCATTCAAGACTCTGTAAATGTTCCTAAATTCAGGCATGGTTTCCACATGATTACTCTTTCCTTTATATATATGTAAAGGAAAATATATATATATGTGTGTGTGTGTGTGTGTGTGTGTGTGTATATATATATATATTTAGATAGAGTCACATCATGCACACAAGCCCAAGCTTACTTTAAAAACTCTCACCTTCCTGCCTCAACCAGCAGTGTGCTGGAATTACAGGAGCATGCCCATCTAAACTACTTTGTATTTAAAGCCTGTCTTAAGAAAAATCTTGCCAGGCGTGGTGGTGCACGCCTATAATCCCAGCACTCAGGGAGGCAGAGGCAGGCAGATCTCTGTGAGTTCCAGGCCAGCCTGGTCTACAAAGAGAGTCCAGGAGAGCCAAGGCTACCCAGAGAAACCCTGTCTGGGGGTGAGGGTGGGGAGGATGGGAGGGGATGAGGAGGAAGGAGGAGGAAACATCTTTCCCTCCCTTGGCACAGACAAACACCACGCCATTCCTATAGTGTTCAACTCTCTTATTGCAAATATCTAAACTTCAAAGTAAGGCCTAGAATGTGCTCCTTCTGATGCGTCTCAAAGCCCCTGGACTAATCTGCACACTCAGCTTCTAAGCCTTCCTCCTGATTCCCTCTGCCTGTCTGGGTTTGGGAACAGATCCACATGGACCTAGAGATTTCTCCAGATTTCCTGGCTGTCCCAATAGGGGACCATGAAGACTCTCACTGCATCTGTGAAAATAAGAGCAAAACCATGTCCTGGACTGTAACCCCAAAGACACTGGGTGAGTGGCAAAGCTGTTGACTGATTTTTCCTGCCTTGTGTGTTCAACATTTTGCTCTGTCTCTGAGCCTAATGCATGCTTTTCCTCCTCTTGAATTGCAAACTGATCAACCAAGCAGAAAACCACTGTGTTCACGGACCGCGGGGGTGGGGGGTGGGGGGGAGGCAGGGGGAGGACAGGGGGTCCAGGCGGCCGGGGGCCGGGGGAGCGGGGGGGCGGGGGGGAGAGGGACGGACACACGGGGGGGGGGGGGTGGCAGCAGGGGCGTGGAAGCATTTAACACAGTATGGCTGTGTTTTTCTGAATTTTCAACTTCGTTTATTTGCTGTGTTTGTGCCCCAGTGCACATAAAGAGGTCAGCTGACAACCTGTGAGGAGTTGGTTGTCTTCCGTTACCATGTGGGTCCCAGGTATCAAACCTAGGGTGTCAGGCTTGGCAGCGAGCATCCTCAACAGCTGGACTTATCTCACTAACCCAGGGATGACCACTTAAAGCCATCAAAATTTTATCTCCCAGGGAAGGTGAACTTCACAGCTACTGCAAAAGCTTTTCAGTCTTCAGAATTGTGCGGCAATAAGGCAACAGACACACCAGAAGCCCTCTTAAAGGACACTGTCGTAAAGCCTGTAATAATCGAGGTGTGTGAGTACTGTGAGTCTGTCGGATGACATCACATTTGTAATCTGGATCTCATTTCCAAAATTATGTATGGGTCGACAGATCAGTTTTCTACTAACATTTCAAAGTGATTTGTTTGGGTTTTTTTTTTTTCTTCTTGAATGTTATGGATCATTTTACTTTTTTTTTTCCACTTTCAACACTAAGCCTGAAGGAATTGAGAAGGAACAAACTGTCAACACACTGCTATGTGCAGCAGGTACGTGTAACAAAACAAATGGCATTCTCAGGTTAAGCTGTTTAGTAAAATTTATAGCTGTGGAAAAGTCATCTCTGGGATATGAGTTACTCTGAAGAAAAAAATAAATAAAGCAAAAACTTGTATGCCGTTTCCACAGAAACAAAAAGATATTTCATAAAGAGAAGCCCTTTCTGGATTACAAATCTCTCAAAGTAGGTTTAATTCCCCCAAGGTAATAAGGGATAAATACCATTGAATATATTATCCTTACTACTGTCATTGTTGTCATATTTAAAGATAAAGATGAGATATAGTGAAAAAAGTCATGGGGAAGCTCCTGGCTAGCAGTGAGATTTAAAACCCTTCACCTGAGATGAGGTTCTTTCTTATCCATCTATGTCTGTAAAGCTCCTCCTCAGACTATGTTGAGGACATCAAAGGATCTGTGTGGCATTGGTATGTTGTAATAGTACATTAGTAATTTAAATATATCCATACTTATGCCTTGATTGGCAGTATCTCTAAAGCACTGACACAGACCCAAAAACTGTATTTGACTGATACTGTTTGTATGACCATATAAAGATAGCCATCTAAAAAGTTGTGCACCATCTAGAATGTTCCTCAAGGTGAGGCTTTACCTATAAATCTGTTCCCTGTAGAGATGCCCTTCTACTTACCAAAAAAAAAAAAAAAAGCATTCTATTAAATGCATCACAAATTGAAAGTAGTATCAGTAAAAAAATACATTTAATATACCTAGCTTATTGGACACCAACGATAAGCAACACAATCGTTTGCTCTTATAATTCCACCCTGGCTCAAAGCAGAGGTCAGCTGCCACTGCCCAGCATCACTAGTGAGTGTTGTTGCTATATCACTAGTCCAGAGAAACAGTCTCAAGCTCCTTATGGTTTCTACTCACTGTCCATCACTTTCACACTGTAGTGGCTAGAACCATCATAAGTCAGAGACCATTAGTGTAAATATCTTTGCTAGTCTCATCTACATACATTGTGTGTGTGTGTGTGTGTGTGTGTGTGTGTGTGTGTGTGTGTGTGTGTGTTCCTTTGTACATTTGGGGTACAAAGGTCAACCTTGAACCTCAGGTGCTCTCCACCTTATCTTTGTGAGACAAGGTCTCTCACTAACCTATAACCTAGTAAGGTAAGCCTGCTGGCCAGCAAACCTGAGAGATCTCCCTGTCTCTGCCTCCCCAGAGCTGAGATTACAAACACACATTACCACGTCTGGCTTCTTCTTCCCTGATGGGAAGTATCAAACTCAGGTCCTCACGCTTGCAAGGCAATCACTTTACTGACTAAGCTACCTCCTTTTATAGTCACTAAGTGCCAGAGTCCACAAAGTTACACACATCAGTGGTGCATGCCCCCTCTCTGACCTCAGAATGCTGTATTTAGCCATCATCTGCGCTTTAACAGGCTTGCAGGTCTAATGGGTCTAACATCCGAACTGCCCTGCTGGCCCCACAGACGTGCTCCTCCCACCTCTCTCCATCTCAAACTGTGGTAATTCCATTCATTTATGTGTCAAGTATTTTTTTAATTGAATCTGCCTTTACTATGTTGTTTCTCTTGTACCCCGCCCCCAACCCATTCACAAATCCAGCTGACTCCACTTCCGTGTTACGTCAGAGTCCAGCCACCGCTCACTGCATCTGCTTCTCCTGTAGTCCGTTCTCTGGCTGGCTTAACTCAAAGATTTCCTGGCTGAGCTGCAGGTGGTACATGCTCGAAATTCCAGCCATTAGGAAGTAGATGCAGGAGCATCACAAGTTTGAGGCCAAGCTAGGCTAGACAGTGAGACCACATCTCAAAAAAAAAAAAAAAAAAAAAAAGAATTCCCTTCCCCCTCCCCGGCAGGAGGGTTCCCTTCCAGAACATGTCCTATCAGTCAGAGCATGCTTTTCCTCTGGAAGCACCCTTCACAGCTTTCCTACAATCCATAGTGCTGGAACCCTCATCATGAGTCACCTTCAAGCCCTCCCCACCCATAAACACCATGGCCTACTACTCTGTCTCCCACTTGCTTTGTGCCAGCCACACCCGCCTTTTCCATGAAGTCTTCTTGCATGCAGTCTCTGAAGTCTTTCTTTTGGTTCATTTCTCCCAGAAGTATCTCTCCAATGATGTTATAAATCTTACTCCGTGACTTACTGATGGTCTCTGAGCACAAATGACTTTATTGATAAGTCTTTCAGTAGGGAGTCACCTCCCCAGCCTCTGTCTTCCTGACTGCCCAAATAAGAGCCTCTTTTTAATTTTCTCCGGGATTGTCAATCTCACTAAGTACAGCTTTGCCTGCTAACCCAAGCCTTCCTGTAAAAGTAATCACCCTAAGACGACAGGAAATTCGTTTTGAAGATTGCCACTCATGGGATTTAAGACGGAACTTAGCACATACCACACATTTAATGCATATTCACAGGGTGGATATCTGTGTAAAAACATTAACAGTGGTGGTAATTGCAGCTGAGGAGACGGCTCAGTAGATAAAGTGCTTGCTGTGCAGACCTGCGGACCTGAATTTGGATTCCCCAGCCCTCATATAAAAGCAAAGCAAGACAGTGTACACCTGCAACCCCAGTAGTCCCAGGGGACCGAGAAACAAGGGAAAGAGAACCCCAGAGGAACACACACACATACATACGCACACATATACACATACATACACATACACACACACACACACACACACACACACACACACACACACAGAATTAATATAGTCCATGAGGAGAAAGAGAAAGTCTTCCATAACATAACACTTATAAGGAAAGCTATAGAGATTTAGTACAAATATATAATCAACATAAACTTTGCCACGAGACAAATTGTGGCTTTGGGGAAAACTTAGTTGCATCATGCCCAGGAGGTATGGAAAGGTTGTGTCTAGATGGTGAGGAAAAGTATTTGTGACAAGCAGAGAACAGCTCTCACACACACCCCTCCCCCACACCCTGTAATTTTCCAATGTCTTCTCTTCATTCATTAGATGCTGAACTACAGGAGGAGTGGTCACTGACCCTTCCACCCAACGTGGTTGAAGGATCCGCCAGGGCTACACATTCTGTTTTGGGTGAGTCTTTCAGCCCAAGCCATAACAGCTGTCCCTCTCCGTAATGCCACGTGTGCTGAATGATGTCATTGAGCACTCGATACTGGATTAAGGAAAAGAACGGCAAGCTCAGGGCTGCCCCTGTGCACAAGTGAGAAAGCGGGTTGAACAGATGTTGCTTAACTCTTGACAGCTAAGAAGGCCTGTGTTCCCAGCTCCGCGTGATCCATGAGGCGACAGTGTATCCTAAAGGATATGGAAACGATAGTTCCGCTTTTCCAGACATTATGGGACATCAGAAAAGGCGTTGTCTCTGACTGTTCTCTTTCCTACCTGCTCTCTGAGCGTCCTGGAGCCACCCCCCATTTGTTGTAGAATTTGCTTTGTCTTTCCTTCCATTAATAACATGGCCTCTTGGTTATGTTTTGCCACAACACTACAAGTCATCTCTATGTTTCTCTAATTCACAATCATCTTTCACTCCTCAGGGGATATACTGGGCTCGGCAATGCAAAACCTCCAGAATCTTCTCCAGATGCCCTATGGCTGCGGAGAACAAAACATGGTCCTTTTTGTCCCCAACATCTATGTTCTGAACTATCTGAACGAGACGCAACAGCTGACAGAGGCGATCAAGTCCAAAGCCACTAACTACCTCATCAGTGGTGAGCAGCTTTACCTGAACTCTGACAGGCCTTCTGTTGGGTTAAGATTTGGTAATCATGGTCGCAGTGATGTCCAATCAAGTGCCCATCCTCTCTATGATAAGGACTCAAAATAGTGTCAACACCCTTAGAAGCATGTGAGCAAAATGTGATTACTCAATGGTTCTTTAATAGGGTTGATAATAATAATAATAATAATAATAATAATAATAATAATAATAATAATAATAATAATAATAGTCTGATGTTGCTCTACCTCACAAATGACTGAAACTCCCTCTTCAGGGTATCAGAGGCAGCTGAACTATCAGCACAGAGATGGCTCATTCAGCACATTTGGGGATCATGGCTGGAACAGCCAAGGGAATACTTGGTAAGATGAAATTGTATCTTCCTACTCTGCTGATCGGAGGCATCTCGGGAGTCTAGAAGCAGCTGTTCTCTCGCACCTGGGATTCTTTTCTGGAAGGCACTGTTAAAACTCCAAACGTCATGTCTACTAACCCTTGGAACCCCACCTGCTCTGCCAGCACAGCTGATAATAGTGAAAGAAACAGAGACGTCAGGCAGGGGGCACAGTGCCCACGATAATGCGAAAAGCTTTCTCGCCGCCCCTTAGAGGAGGCAAAGCAGGCAGCAGGCAAAGAGATATAGAGTGATACAAATCGGAAGGCATTTAGGAAATGCAATTTTGACAAAAGGGTAGTACGACAGTTCAAAAAAAAAAATACTGTCGACTAACAGCCCCACCATCATCTAATGTCCTACACTGAAATGTGAAGATCAGTGTCTGCAGGCAACGTATAGCGAACTTTAAAGTGAGGTGGCCCCGTCGTCTCGGTCTCTTTTTCTGCTGAACAGGCTCACTGCATTTGTGCTCAAGGCCTTTGCTCAAGCTCAGTCACACATCTTTATAGAGAAGACACACATCACAAATGCTTTCGACTGGCTCTCGAGGAAACAAAAGGAGAATGGCTGTTTCCAACAGTCTGGATCCCTGCTCAACAACGCGATGAAGGTGATGGCCTGGTCCTCCCCTAGACTCTGACGGTTGGGATATATAGAGAGTTCTCCTGTCCTTGAGAGATGACTCAGTGGTTTCCCAGCCTCCTCCTCAAAACAGCTCACTACCACCTGTAACTCCAGCTCCAATGACCCAATGTCCCCCTCTTCTGGCCTCTCTGGGTACTGCACTCACGAGCAAACACACACATAAAAACACACATATACCCATGATTTTAAAATCTTTAATGAAAATAAAAAGAGTTCTTTGGCCCTCCTGACATACTTGGAGGGTCTAATGCTTATAAAATAGACTCAGACTCTGACCAGCAAACGCTGAAGTGTGTGAGAGTTCTTGCTCTGTTCCTTCCAGGGTGGTGTGGATGATGAAGTGACACTCACTGCCTACATCACCATAGCTCTGCTGGAGTTTCCACTGCCTGTCACTGTACGTATACGTCCATCCCCATACCTCCTTCACAAATATAAGAACTTTTTTTTTAAATCACAGAACTTTGATTCCCCCCCCCCCCCCCGCCCCAAGAAAACCTTCAGTTTCAGTGAGTGGTCTTTGCTTTTGGCACATTTCACTGTGGTGTGAATGAGTTCTTTTGAAAAGATATAGAGGAAATTCCTCCCCGGTGTAAACTCTAATGCTGAGTTGTCACCATGTGGCTTTCAACCTTGGGTTAGCCTGGGGTAATTATTTAGCCTGCTAATGTTATTTTTGAAATTGCGTTTTGTCTTCCTTTACAGCACAGTGTTGTCCGCAATGCTCTATTTTGCCTGGACACAGCTTGGGCCTCCATCTCAAAAAGCCAAGAAAGTCACGTCTATACCAAGGCATTGTTGGCCTATGCCTATGCCCTGGCAGGAAACCAAGACAAGCGAAGGGAGCTGCTTGAATCACTAAACAAAGAAGCTATAAAAGAAGGTAGAAACCTCTATTGCAAAATACACTTAACTAGAAGTCACTAACGATGCAAAGGCAAGTCCCTCTGTTGAGTCCCCGCCTTTCGTGATACCTTAACCAGGAACACAGCCAGAGACATTGCCATGGACACAACACTTAAGTGATATGAACCGTTTTATTGACACACATTACTAAGTTTATATAATGCAACTGCTGGGGCCACAAAGTATGTAAGAGACACAAAGGCTCCCCATGTGATCATCTGGGGAGCTCCATGTACTTTGCTGGTAAAGATCTGTGTGTTGCCAGGCATGAAGGCTCATGCCTTTTTTTCCCAGCACTTAGAAAGCAGAGGCAGGTGGATCTCTGAGTTCGAGTTCAAGGCCAGCCTGGTCTAAATAGTGAGAACCTGTCTCAAAATTTAAAAAGTCTAAGTCGGCCTGGGACTGTTGTAAAGCTTTATTCATTTCATTGGCTGAGCTAATCATCACTCACGGACTAGATTTTAAAACCACGTTTTAAGCTTAACTTTATGTCCTTTCCATTTAAAAGAGAATTCAATCCACTGGCGACGTCCTGGGAGTGTTCAGGAAGTGAAGACACCCTATTATCAACCTCGGGCCCCTTCTGCTGAAGTGGAGATGACGTCTTACGTGCTTCTTGCCTATCTTACTGCTTTGCCCTCCCCGACTTCAGAGGACCTGTCTTCAGCATCCAAAATTGTGAAATGGATCACCAAGCAACAAAACTCCCACGGAGGCTTCTCCTCCACTCAGGTCTGTGGAAAGACCCTACAAAGGAAAGATAAATGCATGATAACTTTATTCTGCCTGCAAACGTGTGCACACCCAACTAGTTAGGCGAGTCCTTATACTGTCTCTGGCATAGATTTGCTGCCATTTCAGGGACCTTTTAAACATCCTCTTTCCTCCGTGACGTTTCTGTCCTTCTCCATAAATACCTTTTGTTATTCAAGAACGATCTTATTGCTCATCTTTAGTTCTTTTTCTCTTAGCCTACATTTTTCTCCCCATTTGTAATTTCTACTGCAAATATTGCTACACAGATTTATAAGTTACTGATGTCATCTGCTCAGTTTATATTTCCATATATATTGTAATATTTATAAATGATAAAATGTATTCCCCTTAAAGCACCTAGATCAGACCCCCATTAGTAAGCAGGACCAAATTGTATTGAAACTGAACTAATGGGCTGTGCTTGTCACTAAGTGATCCTGAAGGGAAGCCATGTTGATGCTGTGCACACAGTGTGGCGTTGCAATTGCTGCTTTCGCCAAGATTTATGTGTCGTTCTTTTTCTCAGGATACAGTGGTGGCTCTCCAAGCCCTCTCCAAATATGGAGCAGCCACTTTTACAAAAAGCAAGAAAGAAGCATGGGTCACCATCATGTCTTCAGGGAATGCCTTTAAGAAATTCCACGTTCACAATGCCAACCGCCTACTGCTGCAGGAAGCCGAGCTGCCACATCTTCCCGGAAATTACGTCACCAAGGTGTCAGGGTCAGGATGTGTGTACCTCCAGGTGAGGCCTCTAGGCCCAGAGAATGGGCATGTGGGAAAGAAAGTGTCAAGGGTTGAGTTTTCATTGCACACTCAAGAAGGAAATCTGTGCTAAGGGAATAATGGGGTTATTTAAAAGGGGCTGCACAGTGTTTCAGCACAGACATGAAGAACTTTTCTTCTGTCGCTTCCAGACATCTCTAAAATACAACATTCATCCAAAAGCTGAAGGAAAAGTGCCCTTCAGTCTGCAGGTGAACACTCACCCCCTAAACGCTGATGGAGCAGAAGATCATAGAACATTCCAGATTCACATCAACGTGAGGTAAATTCTAAATTGTGCAAAGTTATACTTACAAAAACGGGGCATTGAATTTGATAACAAGGACATTTTCTTAACTCTTACTGAAGGGCCTTAGCATTGAGAATGTGTCTCAGGAATACACACACACACACACACACACACACACACACACACACACACACATTTGCTCTGAAGAAAGGAGAGAAAACGGTGAGATCTCCAAACAGCTACACAGATATGGCAGATAGAGAAACTGAGTGGTAAAGAAGGTTAGACTTCTGGCTTCAATCGATCCTGAGGAATCCCACTGGGAGGACTTGTCTCTGTGTTCTCTACACAGTTACACTGGAGAACGACCCAGCTCCAACATGGTCATTGTTGATGTGAAGATGGTATCAGGCTTCATACCTGTGAAGGCATCTGTGAAAAAGGTAAAGCCTATGCCATTGGCAGAAAGGGCTAGTGCTAAGCCATTAGTGCAAAGGGCTAACACTAAACTATTAGTGCAAAGGGCTAACACTAAACCATTAGTGGAAAGGGCTAACACTAAGCCATTAGTGCAAAGGGCTAACACTACACCATTAGTGCAAAGGGCTAACACTAAACCATTAGTGGAAAGAGTTAACACTAAACCATTAGTGGAACGAGTTAACACTAAACCATTAGTGGAAAGGGCTAACACTAAACCATTAGTGGAAAGGGCTAACACTAAACCATTAGTGGAAAGAGTTAACACTAAACCATTAGTGCAAAGGGCTAACACTAAACCATTAGTGGAAAGGGCTAACACTAAACCATTAGTGGAAAGAGTTAACACTAAACCATTAGTGCAAAGGGCTAACACTAAACCATTAATGCAAAGGGCTAACACTAAACAATTAGTGGAAAGGGCTAACACTAAACCATTAGTGGAAAGAGTTAACACTAAACCATTAGTGCAAAGGGCTAACACTAAACCATTAGTGCAAAGGGCTAACACTAAACCATTAGTGGAAAGAGTTAACACTAATCCACTAGTGCAAAGGGCTAACACTAAACCATTAGTGCAAAGGGCTAACACTAAACCATTAGTGGAAAGAGTTAACACTAAACCATTAGTGCAAAGGGCTAACACTAAACCATTAGTGGAAAGGGCTAACACTAAACCATTAGTGGAAAGAGTTAACACTAAACCATTAGTGCAAAGGGCTAACACTAAACCATTAGTGGAAAGGGCTAACACTAAACCATTAGTGGAAAGAGCTAACACTAAATTCTTGCAGGTGGCAATGCCATAATGTTTGTTTACTTCATAGTTTTCAAAAAACTTACCTATGCAAACCAGCATTTCCCGAGTGTGATTCCATCATTTCTCACTGTTCATACTGTTTATAATGTGTTGGGTATGACACCTCAATGCTAGTCCCATATCCAATGTTCTAGCAAGCCGTTAGCTATCAGCTATGTGGAAACACTTTCAAAGAATCTAAATGCATACACACAGCTATGTATCTCCTTATCCATTCCTAGCATATATGTATCTATACATGTGCATATGAGTAGAAAGGATTCAAAGAGTAAATCATTATGACTAGTATTTCTAAAGATAAAAATCAATAGTTTGGATTCTCTGAAGAAGCCTTTTACATCATAAATACCTGAAAATTTCTCCTATCACAATCTTTCCTCATTCTGTAATTCTGCCTTATCAACAGCTCCAAAGCCAGACGAACATTCAAAGAACCGAAGTGAGCACCAACCATGTTCTAATCTACATTGAAAAGGTAAGACTTTGTGACTCTGTGCGATCTCTAAGAATTGCTGGGAGGTCTAACAAGCCCATCAAGAGCTCGGCGTGGTGGCACACACCTTTTATCCCAACACTCAAGAGGCAGAAGCAGGTGGATCTCAGTAAGTTCGAGGCCAGCCTGGTTTACAAAGCAAGTGCCAGAACAGCAAGGTATACACAGATAAACCCTGTCTCGAAAACCAACAATAGCAAAACACACACACACACAAATATATGCATACACACAGGTGTAAGGATAAAATAGCTACAATGGGAAATAGGACCAGAATTGATCAGCAAAGCTAACTTGCTGACATTTGACCATTTGCAGAATTTTTGTTCCTTCCCCTTGGATTAAGCATATTATACAGATCCAAGCATGGCCCTTTCTCTTCTAGCTGTGAAACAGGAGACAGCACACTCACACAGCCTGATATGGCCTAAGAAAACAAGATGCTGACTACTGAGTAAGTTAATTATTGAGTCCAATTGTGTTCTCTCATCTCTCCAGCTAACCAATCAAACCATGAGTTTCTCCTTCCTGGTGGAACAAGACATCCCAGTAAAGAACTTACAACCAGCCCCAGTTAAAGTCTACGACTATTATGAGACAGGTAAGTGGGACCCAGAGATGCTGAGCTTTGTCAGGAAACAGTGCCTGCTCTAGTAAAAGCTTACCTGAACTAAGACAAAACCCCACAGTCTTCACTGGAAGAAAGAGTGACCTTATGGCCACTTATAATTATGTTTTTGTATATTAACCTCTTGGGTGCACCTTAAACAAGCATTATAGCCATTCTGGGGAAGACATCACAAAACACTTGGTCATGAGTTCTAAATTTCCCTTTAAAGTTGCTTGCCCTGGGCTGGATTATTCTAGAAAGATAGAACTGCAATATTTTTAAATCACATCTTACTACTGATGTGTGACATAAAACCTACCATTTGATCTATTTTTTAATGTGCTGTAGATAATCCCCCCAAAGGGGAGGGGGAGACTGCATGTAGTAGCAAAGTCTTTCATTTCTTCCCGACTTTGAACTTGACACTCCCCAGCCTTATACCATCCTAGCAGTGTTAACAATGTCTCCTCCGTAAACTGAGTGGACACAGTAGACACACAAGCACAGCGAGCCTGTTACTGAGCCCCGTTCTCTTAGTCCCCACCCCCAATCAAAATAACTGAGACTTTGTCTTCACTAATTCTGTAGCTGTGGTTTATGCCTTCTTTCTTCACTTGTAGGCCTTACCCACAGTTAACCTCTTTCTGCCCATCATTTCTGTGTTCTAGATGAATTCGCCATTGAAGAATACAAGGCCCCTTTCAGTGACGGTACAGTATAAACAGTTGAATCTGATGCCCACTGAAAGAAAGAAAATGAGCACCTGCTTTAGCTCTCCATTCTAACATTTTGTAGTATATAAGCTCTGCTGTGTCATTAAGGAACTGGACGGTACCAGATACACTGTAGAATTTCTTAATAGAAACAATGCTAATGGACTAGAATTACCTGGAGTGACTTGATTTTAACTACAGTTATACATTTGAGAGACTTACTTGAGACAGAGAGAAAACATGAGGTTGGGTATGGAGGAAGGTGGGAAAGACCTAGAAGGAGTTGGGGAGGAGGAAGAATATGACCAAATACATAAAAAAATTCCAAGTTAACAATCACATAATGAATTTGGGAAACAAAAAATAAATCATCTAATGTTTGCACTCTATACATAGTGGCCACCCACATTTTTCTAAGACACTTTTAAATTAAGTGTCACTGTAGTTAGCCGTAAAGCACAGCATGAGAGATTTCATACACAAGACATGCCTTTAAGTTGATTGACAGGGTAAATCTTTCACGATGAATCATTTTTTCTTGGCACTCTTGGTTCTCTTTTTTAAACTTTGATGAAACTCTGAGAACATTCTGTCATTAGAGACAATCAAATTTAAAGATTTACAACTGAGTATTAAATTAGTTCTTCCTGTGGTTTTATGACTCCACTGACATTTCCAACTATTCTTCTGTTTAGGCTCTGAACAAGGAAATGCTTAAAAACGAGGACATGTAGATTTCATCAGATGAACTTCCTCAGACATGATGAACCGAGACCTGTTAGAAGAAGGGACAGTGAAGTAAATGTAAGGGAATTAGAAACACATAAAATTCATGTACTCAATAAACTTATGACATTTGCAACTATGTTTCCTTTCCTTTCTGTGCTTTTAGCTTTATATTTATTTTTCTGAGATAAAGGTTTCATTTTCCACAGCAGTTATTTGTTTGTTTGTTTGTTTGTTTGTTTGAGACAGGGTTTCTCTGTGTAACCTTGGCTTTCCTGAACACTCACAGAGATACACCTGCATCTGCCTATGCCTCCCCAAGGGCTAGGATTACAGGCATGCACTGCTGCACTCTGCTTTTACACAGCACTTTCACCTGGAAGCAGTGCCAGGATTGGCCAGTACATGTTTACTGCAGCTGCCTTCGGAGCCACGTTTGACCTCAACACCTGTGTCAGTGCCCAGATCCCAGAGAAGTCAGATGACCCCCTGAGTATATATTCCATATGTATATAAAATGGATATATATATGTGTGGAATTTGTTGGAATGACTTACAGGCTAGAAGTATAACTAATCCAACGATGGCTAGCTGTGAATGGAAAATCCGAGAATCCAGTACTTGCTCAGTCCCACAAGGTAGGGTATCTCAGCTAATCTTCTGTATATTTTTGGAATCGCAAAGAAGTAGGGTTCAATGACATAGAAGAAATCTATGTCTAGCAAGGTGAGGGCAACTAGGAAAAGAATAAAAACTGCCTTCTTCCACTGTGCTTACATAGGCCTCCTGCAGAAAGTGTGGCCCAGATTCAATCTGTAGCTTCCTGCCTAATGCTCTGGATCACTGGTGTGCCCTCCATTTCTGGATTTGTAGTTCATTCCAGATGCAATCTAGCTGACAACCACCAGTAGCCATCGCAGACACACCGTGAAGCAATCAAAACTACTGCAGGACTCAGGAAGCATGCATTATAGTCAGAACATGTGTATAAAACATTCTAGCAGGCCTGGATCCTGCAGTACAGGTGCTCTGTGCGGAAGTGTGCCTGGATGTTGTAGAAGAAGAAGGAAGCTAAGGACTAGAGCAGCGTCACAGAATGGATGTCAGCATCTGGCCACACCCTAGGCCTGGAGGATACTGGAAGCATCCATAACTTGATTGATTCAGTGGTGAACGTACATGGGATGGGACCTTGAAGAGGGCCCTACAATGCATAAGGGGAGGGGTAGATTGAAGAGAGAAATGTCTTGCAACTCTTGCGTGGGTAAGGGTTAGTGGGGTCCATGAAAAGAGGTGTTAATGGGAACAGCTGCCAATGGCAGCCGAGAGAGGGAAACACAGAAGAAGCACTGAGAAGGGCTGGGATAGGTGGCTAGTGAAAGGAGGTTGATTGCATATTGGATTTACTGTAGCCAGGGAAGGGTAGCGTGGACCTCCTTCTGAATTTGATTCTCCTACTGAAGAATGTTAACTCAGGTAAAGACCGATTTGGAGGCAGAGACAAGCAAGAGAAGGGTAGGTGGGCTACAGAGGATAAACTGAGGCAGAGCTTAGGCTGGGAGAGTGACTGATGACCTAACAGACTTTTCCCTGAGTGTAAAAGCTTGATTCCCTAGGCTGGAACTGACTGTAACTGATGGGGAATGCCACTGATAGGAGCCAGCGTAACCCTGCTACTAATGGTGGCTGGCAGCAAGAGAAAAGGAGAAAATAGAAAAAAAGAACACACACACACACACACACACACACACACACACACACACACACACACACATACACACACACACAATGGATGAAGCAAGGCAAACTCCAACAAACAAGTTTCAACAAACTTCAATCAACCTTATTTTTTTCTCACAACTTATATATCCCAGCAAAATCTTTGAAGCAGTGTAAAAGTAACAACGTAACCACAATGTTACATTCTATTTTTCTTTAAGTGAATGATTACAATGAGTATATATAAGAAAAACATGTTCCCCAATACCCTCACGTGAGCAAATGTCTTGCCCATTATGGGTGAGAAACAAATGTGAAAAAACAATGATTCCCAAGAATACACATACATTTGAAACTCAACAATTTGTTCTAGAGTAACAACGTATTAGCAAGCAGAGTCACTTTCTCAGCCAGTTTTCTCTTTACTGTCAGGCTGGGATTTGTGGTTACAAAGAAAGAATCAATTATCCTAAAAGATAATCTTATAAAAATCTTTTTTAAAAAGCATAAACCTACATACACCTTTATGTTTAAAAAACCAGTCATTTCTACCTTAAGTCCTCATCATACACATCCTTTTTTAATTAAATCATATCAGGAAGCAGAGGGGAAAAATGGATACAAGAAATTAATCACTGTGAAGCCCAGCTTCAGTGGGTCACACCAGCCCATGTTTATCGGGCTATTGTTCTTGCTCCCTCACCTGAAAAGGTCCCTTAGCTCAAATATTAAGAATGTACTTTTCTGAACTTCAAATTGTTCCCTAAGATTTTATACAACAGAGCCACTGACAAAAACATCTTTTTAAAAATTATTTATTTATTTATTATTAAGTATACAATGTGATGCCTGCATGTACACCTGCAAACCAGAAGAGGACATCAGATCACATTATAGATGGTTGTGAGCCACCATGTGGGTGCTAGGAATTAAACTCAGGTCCTCTTGAAGAGCAGTCAGTGCTCTTAACCGCTGAGCCATTTCTCCAGCTCCCGACAAAAACATCTTAGCCTAACCTTACTAAACAATCTATTTTTCCAAATTCTTTCTAAGGGTAGTGGTTTTACTAACAATCTACATCGCTTTCTTTGTGTTTGTTTGTTTGTTTTTTGAGACAGGGTTTCTCTGTGTATCTGCCTGTCCTGGACTTGCTTTGCAGACCAGGCTGGCCTCAAATTTAGAGTAATCCACCTGCCTGTGCCTCCAGAGTGCTGGAATTAAAGGCATGCGCCACCGCACCTGACTCCAATCTAAATCCCTTAAATTCTTTCCAAGGATGGTGGTTGAATCATTAATCTGCTCCAGCAGCAATGCCTGAAAGAGATCAAGCATTGTTATTGTAAGTGGCAGTGGTACTGCCCAGGCGGGGGCTGGAAGCCCCCTTAGGATTTGCATACAACTCATATGTATGTGTGGGATGTGGTGACCCACAAGGGCAACAAGCAGACCTATGCTCCGTAACAGCATAAAGTCCTCAGGACACGTAGTCCTCGGGGCTCTGCCTCCCAAGGCACACCCACCATGGCTGTGCTAACCAGTGGGCTGCACTGCATTGAGTTCTAAAGCTGTTTTTCCGTTCCGCTCGCACAGCCCCTGACACATCAGGGTAGCGCTTACCCATGACTCCCGTTTTCTATCACTCATCCTAGGGATCACTGATAGTAAGCTAAAAATGAGTGTTAAGGTTAGCCAGCATGGTGCCACCGCGACTGGTAGATCAATTCAGCATCCCCAATGTCTGTAAGAAAAGCAGTGGAAGGGATTGGGGATAGTGGAGATAAAACGGGATGTGGAGGACCCTGGTCTGGCATCCTTCAAGTGGGCAGTTCTGGGTTCCTATGATTTTGTTGTGTCTGCTGTAGGTCTGCCTAGCAAAGACTCTCCAGTGGTGGTTATTGGGAGGCTTAGGAAGAGGCTGGGCAGCAGCAGGGTTAAAATAAAGAATGGGAAAGACAGACATGACAATAGAGGAAAGGGAAATCTGTGGAGGACACATGGCTTGGGCAAGCAGCCAGCAGATCTTGGCTGTCCTTCCAGGAGATCTTGTTCTGTCAGTGGTGGTGCCTCCGAGGTCCTTTTGCTCTTTAAAAAAATAAAAATAAATTAAAAAAAAAAAAACCAAAAACCTACACCAACTTCTGAGGGGAACATTGGAGGTACATTTCTTCATTAACATATGGGTGGGGTGTGTGGTATGCATAAATCAGCTAACCATGATGTTCTGCCCAAGTTTGAGTAGGTGAAAGGCATAACACTGTGTAAGTCCTTTTGGACTGCGCACCACACTGTACATCACCTGTCTTGCTTGGTTTTCTCTGGGTTTCTTTTTTCATGTCTGCAGCCAAGATTCTCAGGAGGTCTTTCCCGGTCAAATCTAATTTTTATGAACTTTGAAGGAATCCACAGCTTTTTGCTTCCTGTTGAAACAAGAGCAAAACCTCTTCCCCAACCCACACAAAATTTTTTTTTTATTCTGAGATTAACAGATACTTAAGATATATAAGCTAATTGAATTCAGCAGTCCCTTCTAAAAGTTAGTGGGTTTTGTTTTTTTTAGCAGCTGTGTTACCTGTCTCATTGACATTTATAGTCCATTTGGACCTGGGAGAAGTGGATCCAAGCCTGGTATGAAAAAATAGTTGCCAAGTTGGGTGGTGGTGGCGGCGTATGCCTTTAATCCCAGCACTTGGGAGGCAGAGGCAGGTGGATCTCCATGAGTTCAAGGCCAGCATGGACTACAGAGCGAGTTCCAGGATAGCCAGAGCTGCTACACAGAGAAAGCCTGTCTCAAAGAACAAAAAAAAAGAAAAAGAAAAAGAAAAAATAGTTGTCATCAGCTACTGGCTTGAGCCATTGCCTTTGCCTCTTGTTTTGTTGATTATGGTGCCCATATCCTGGCAGAGGGACCTGCTCTGCAGGCCCTGCGCATGCCTATTGGCTCTGTGCCCTGCACAGCCTGGCAGGTGACAGCCACTTTTGTGGGAGGGGTGTACCTCTTCTTTGTTTAACCTCTGCAAAGAAGACTGGGGGACAACAGGTGTGGGGCATGGGGGAGTGGTCTTGTCTGCTTGGCAAGTAGGGGACAGGGTGCTTGAAGCCAGCAGAAGTGTACCTGGTTGAACTCCAGTATGGCAACCTGACTCTAGTGGGATCCAGCTTCCGTGGCATGGACATTAATTGGAAATGCCAGGGATTCATGAGTCCTGGTAGAGTCATGAGTAGGGGAAGTGGCAGAATTAACATGGGTACTTCAGGAAGGGGGGAGGGGCCAATGGGATACGTGGCATTTTCTCTGAGTTCTTGGCTTGGTTCCTTGAGAGTGTAGCTCTTTGGGTCTAGGGAAGGAAACACAGGGACAGCTTTCTCTCTGCTTTGTTGGAGGTAGGTGGAGTTGGAAAACCCGTGAGTTGGTGTAGCAATCCCCCTGCCTCTGTAATGAGTGTCATTCCAGGGGTGGCCTTGGTAGGCGAGGGGAGGAGGGACATGGAGGCCAGTACCTGGGGGGGCAGTTTGTCTACCTTTGTAAATAGAGTCCTTGGAAGTGCAGGCTTGTTGGGTGAGGGAAAAGGGAGCAGATGGGGTGGAGGGGCTGCCAGTGCCAGGCTGCAGAGTCAACCAGTACCTGCATATGGGGCACGAGGATTAAGAAATAAAATGAGATATAGGGAAAGGTAGAAAAGATACAGCAGAAGAGGCAAGAGAGAAAGACAAGTATCCTGGAGGACTAACAGTAAACACTGTAGCCCCGAGGTTATTTTTCTCAGATCTTTTATACAGTATCCATCCCTGTGAACCAGAAGATTCTTGGAACAGAAACAAATGCTACCACTTACTTTAGTTACCTATATGCTTAGAATTCTTCCATCTCAAGGCCAAAGAAGTACATGAAACTCATATCCTCGTCTGAAATTAATAAGAAACTTTGTTAGCTAGCACAAACATCTTGCCAAGACCTCAAGACTGTGTGAAAGTCTGCAAGCCAAGGTCCTAAGTCCTCTATCCAGCGTCTGTTAAGCACTCCAAAAAAATGGCTCCCAACTGGGCTTTTTGGTAAGTGTTTTTATAGGAGAATTTAAAAGGACCATCACTTTTCGAATCGAAGTTGTTCTGTTTTTGTTTTTGTTTTTGTTTTTGTTTTAAATGTGATGAGATATTCCTCATGATAGAATAGGAAGAGAAATGCCTGGTCCAGAAAAGAATGTTTCTGTAACCTTAAGGTGTCATGTGATTCAGACCTATTCCAAAACCATCAGCCTTTTCGTAGATTTTAAGAGTTCCAACTACCACCCTAGTAGTATTTGCTGTTGCTGTGTAACTGGTTTTTTTTGTTTGTTTGTTTGTTTGTTTTTTCTTTTTTTCATTTTTGTTATTTGGTTTGGTTTGGTTTTTATTTTGCAAATGCATGTTGGGCTGCCAGGGTTTGGTCAGGTGTTTAGGGAACTTCTTCCAATACCAGAAAGTGGGATAGCCAGACGGCTTCAGTGTCCTTCAGGCCTCTGAAGCCACTATGATGACTAAAACAAAAACAAAAGAGAAAAGTTCGACTCCTGGACTCCAGCTCTCAGGGTGTGGAACTTTAAGGCCCTTTGGGCAGATGTCAAAGGCTGGGGGGCACTTCCTCTTTCCCTGCTCAGACCGGAAATCATGTTGAATCCACATGGGCACCAGCTGCCATCCTGGATATGTTTCTGGCCTGGGGGTATCCAGATGCAGTTGTGCACAGGTGCAGGAACGAATGAAACTTAACTGGGTGTCTGGCTTAACAGGATCCTGATTTGGTGGTGAGTGCTGGTTGTGGGGAGTTGCCGGAGTCCAGCTCCAACAATGAGGGTCGAGCCCGGAAGAAAGGTGTATGTAAAAGCTACGAGGGAAGGATGAACCAGACGTGGGACACCATTCAAGTCTTTTGATGAGAGACGGGGCCGAGGGGAAGCCTAGATAGCTTTACCTACTCTGACAACTTATGTCTCTTGTAAGCTTTATTTATACACAAAATCATTTCCTTAAAAACTTTAATCATTGACTACACAGCTTGAAATCTTTTTGGTTACATAAGTATATAGGAACAAAGAAAACAAAGTAAGCAAACAGCAAATTTCCTAAGAACTAAAAATTAACTTTTAGGATAAAATCTAAAAATTTTTTTCTTTATGATTGGTATCGTAACCCCTTGCGGTTACAAAAGGTATTAAACAAAGCAACTCTACTTGATTTTTGTTTTGAGTTGGCGTATAATTAATAGATTAAAGATCAATCCCTCCACCTGGCACCCAAACTTGTCTTCCTGACCCTTAATTAATCCTTTCTTTTCCTTATTTTAGCTATCATTTAAAAATATTATGTGCCCCCCCCTTTTTTTTTTTACTTAAAAGCAGCTGGTCCCTTTGTCTTTCCAGAACATCAGGAAAGTCCTGGCCTGTCAAGTTTACTCAGAAGGGCAGGCAGTTCACGGAGACAACATGCCTGTGTCTGTAACTTTGTCTTAAACTTCTATATCAACACAACTGCTACCTTTAGAAAACGATTAGAACTTTAGGACCGTTTCCAATGTCTTCCTTTAACCTCATCACAAACTTTTACTTCAATGCAATTTCTATCTTTATTATAATCCTGTGAAGGAAACTTAGAATTTCAAAACTGTTTTCTTTTGCTTCTAGGTAGGCACCAAGGTCTGTTGATAATGGCATGGTCCGGATCTCTTTTCTTTCTAAACTAGTTCCTTGTTTCCAAAGCTGAGCATGAAGACCTAATGATTATAGGTTGTCAGCCTTCAATGTTCCCCTAGAATTTTCTTCTTTATTAATTCTTCTGAAATCCTCTAAATCATTTACCAGAGTTGTTTGTTGATAGTTTAATAATGAATTTGAACTCATATATTAATTTACCAATAAATCTGAATAAGTTTTATGAATGACTCAATTTTCTGCATAGCTGTATTTTCCCAGGGAATCATCAATGACTTTGTTAGTTTTTATTAGTATCAGCTTTTACTAATGTTCAATTCTAGCCTTTGGTGAGAAGCCTCTAACAGGAACCTCTGTAGTCAGGATCAATCCGAGGCATCCAGGCACTGGAACTGTGTCAGGCAGGCCTTAAGGACACCTGGTTGTTGGGGCACTGGAACTTTGACAAGCAGAGCCCCCAGGTTTTTTGGCCTCGCCAGGGGGTGGCCTTCTTCGAGATGGTTTTCAGTGAAACAGATCTCTTTTATTTGGGGGGAAATCAGGGCTATATAAACCTTGTGGAAATGGATGGGGTGTTTCTGGGTGAATTTATGTCACTGGCTGGGGCTGAGGTGCTGGGAATGCTTCATTTGCCTGGAGAGGAATTCCAGGTGCTAGCCGGAGATGTCCTGAACCCGGCCACCAGGCTACATGAATTCCTCAAGGGTGGCAGAAGTGGGTATCACAAGGCTACGTGCATGGTTGTATGCTGGTCCAGAAAACAGAGGGAGTGATCCTTACTCCTGCTGGTCTCTATATGAGAATTTCTAGGTTTGGATACGTTTCAACCTCACATTTACTCCAATCAAGCTCCCCCGGTCCCACAGTTCACTTACCCACAGCACTTAAGTGATGTGAACCATTTTATTGACACACACACCTTATAATTATATATGATCCAACTGCAGGTGCCACATAAGTATGTAAGAGACATAAAGACTCCCCATGTGACCACCTGGGAGCTTGATGTACTTTCTTGTTAAGATCTGCTTGTTGGGCTAGAGAAATGGCTCAGAGGTTAAGAGCGCTAGCTGCTCTTCCAAAGGTCCTGAGTTCAATTCCTAGCAACCACATGGTGGCTCACAACCATCTATAATGAGCTCTGGCTCCCTCTTCTGGCCTGCAGGTGGAACACTGTATATATAATAAAGTTTTTTTAAAGATCTGCTTGTTGCCAGGCATGAAGGCTCATGCCTTTTATCCCAGCACTTAGAAAGCAGAGGCAGGTGGATCTCTCAGTTCGAGTTCAAGGCCATCCTGGTCTAAACAGTGAGAACTTGTCTCAAAATTTAAAAAGTCTAAGTTGGCCTGGGACTGTTGTAAAGCTTTATTCATTTCATTGTGCCAGTTCATTGGCTGAGCTAATTATCACTCACGGACTAGATTTTAAAACCACGTTTTAAGCTTAACATTTTTGTTCTTTCCATTTAAAAGAGGATTCAATGCACTGGCAACGTCCTGGGAGTGTTCAGGAAGTGAAGACACCCTATTATCAACCTCGGGCTCCTTCTGCTGAAGTGGAGATGACGTCTTACGTGCTTCTTGCCTATCTTACTGCTTTGCCCTCCCCGACTTCAGAGGACCTGTCTTCAGCATCCAAAATTGTGAAATGGATCACCAAGCAACAAAACTCCCACGGAGGCTTCTCCTCCACTCAGGTCTGTGGAGAGACCCTACGAAGGAAAGATAAATGCATGATAACTTTATTCTGCCTGCAAACGTGTGCACACCCAACTAGTTAGGCGAGTCCTTATACTGTCTCTGGCATAGATTTGCTGCCATTTCAGGGACCTTTTAAACATCCCCTTTCCTCCATGACGTTT
This sequence comes from Acomys minous, assembly GCF_964271855.1. Lineage (NCBI taxonomy): Eukaryota > Metazoa > Chordata > Mammalia > Rodentia > Muridae > Acomys > Acomys minous. Next base: position 18,109,999 of record NC_140500.1, read on the forward strand.
CTGTCCTTCTCCATAAATACCTTTTGTTATTCAAGAACGATCTTATTGCTCATCTTTAGTTCTTTTTCTCTTAGCCTACATTTTCCTCCCCATTTGTAATTTCTACTGCAAATATTGCTACACAGATTTATAAGTTACTGATGTCATCTGCTCGGTTTATATTTCCATATATATTGTAATCTTTATAAATGATAAAATGTATTCCCCCTAAAGCACCTAGATCAGACCCCCATTAGTAAGCAGGACCAAATTGTATTGAAACTGAACTAATGGGCTGTGCTTGTCACTAAGTGATCCTGAAGGGAAGCCATGTTGACGCTGTGCACACAGTGTGGCGTTGCAATTGCTGCTTTCGCCAAGATTTATGTGTCGTTCTTTTTCTCAGGATACAGTGGTGGCTCTCCAAGCCCTCTCCAAGTATGGAGCAGCCACCTTTACAAAAAGCAAGAAAGAGGCATGGGTCACCATCATGTCTTCAGGGAATGCCTTTAAGAAATTCCATGTTCACAATGCCAACCGCCTGCTGCTGCAGGAAGCCAAGCTGCCACATCTTCCCGGAAATTACATCACCAAGGTGTCAGGGTCAGGATGTGTGTACCTCCAGGTGAGGCCTCTAGGCCCAGAGAATGGGCATGTGGGAAAGAAAGTGTCAAGGGTTGAGTTTTCATTGCACACTCAAGAAGGAAATCTGTGCTAAGGGAATAATGGGGTTATTTAAAAGGGGCTGCAAAGTGTTTCGGCACAGACATGAAGAACTTTTCTTCTGTGGCTTCCAGACATCTCTAAAATACAACATCCATCCAAAAGCTGAAGGAAAAGCGCCCTTCAGTCTGCAGGTGAATACTCACCCCCTAAACGTTGATGGAGCAGAAGATCATAGAACATTCCAGATTCACATCAACGTGAGGTAAATTCTAAATTGTGCAAAGTTATACTTACAAAAACAGGGCATTGAATTTGATAACAAGGACATTTTCTTAACTCTTACTGAAGGGCCTTAGCATTGAGAATGTGTCTCAGGAACACACACACACACACACACACACACACACACACACACACACACACTTGCTCTGAAGAAAGGAGAGAAAACGGTGAGATCTCCAAACAGCTACACAGATATGGCAGATAGAGAAACTGAGTAGTAAAGAAGGTTAGACTTCTGGCTTCAATCGATCCAGAGGAATCCCACTGGAAGGACTTATCTCTGTGTGTTCTCTACACAGTTACACTGGAGAACGACCCAGCTCCAACATGGTCATTGTTGATGTGAAGATGGTATCAGGCTTCATACCTGTGAAGGCATCTGTGAAAAAGGTAAAGCCTATGCCATTGGCAGAAAGGGCTAGTGCTAAGCCATTAGTGCAAAGGGCTGACACTAAACCATTAGTGCAAAGGGCTAACACTACACCATTAGTGCAAAGGGCTAACACTAAACCATTAGTGGAAAGGGTTAACACTAAACCATTAGTGGAAAGAGTTAACACTAAACCATTAGTGCAAAGGGCTAACACTAAACCATTAGTGCAAAGGGCTAACACTAAACCATTAGTGGAAAGAGTTAACACTAAACCACTAGTGCAAAGGGCTAACACTAAACTATTAGTGGAAAGGGCTAACACTAAGCCATTAGTGCAAAGGGCTAACACTAAACCATTAGTGGAAAGGGCTAACACTAAACCATTAGTGGAAAGGGCTAACACTAAACCATTAGTGCAAAGGGCTAACACTAAACTATTAGTGGAAAGGGCTAACACTAAACTATTAGTGGAAAGGGCTAACACTAAACCATTAGTGGAAAGAGTTAACACTAAACCACTAGTGCAAAGGGCTAACACTAAACTATTAGTGGAAAGGGCTAACACTAAGCCATTAGTGCAAAGGGCTAACACTAAACCTTTAGTGGAAAGGGCTAACACTAAACCATTAGTGGAAAGGGCTAACACTAAACCATTAGTGCAAAGGGCTAACACTAAACTATTAGTGGAAAGGGCTAACACTAAACTATTAGTGGAAAGGGCTAACACTAAATTCTTGCAGGTGGCAATGCCATAATGTTTGCTTACTTCATTTTAATGATGTAGTTTTCAAAAAACTTACCTATGCAAACCAGCATTTCCCGAGTGTGATTCCATCATTTATTACTGTTCATGCTGTTTATCATGTGTTGGGTATGACACAGCAATTCTAGTCTCATATCCAATGTTCTAGCAAGCCGTTAGCTATCAGCTATGTGGAAACACTTTCAAAGAATCTAAATGCATACACACAGCTATGTATCTCCTTATCCATTCCTAGCATATATGTATCTATACATGTGCATATAAGTAGAAAGGATTCAAAGAGTAAATCATTATGACTAGTATTTCAAAAGATAAAAATCAATAGTTTGGATTCTCCGGAGAAACCTTTTACATCATAAATACCTGAAAATTTCTCCTATCACAATCTTTCCTCATTCTGTCATTCTGCCTTATCAACAGCTCCAAAGCCAGACGAACATTCAAAGAACCGAAGTGAGCACCAACCATGTTCTAATCTACATTGAAAAGGTAAGACTTTGTGACTCTGTGCGATCTCTAAGAATTGCTGGGAGGTCTAACAAGGCCATCAAGAGCTGGGCGTGGCGGCACACACCTTTTATCCCAGCACTCAAGAGGCAGAAGCAGGTGGATCTCAGTAAATTCGAGGCCAGCCTGGTTTACAAAGCAAGTGCCAGAACAGCAAGGTATACACAGATAAACCCTGTCTCAAAAACCAACAATAGCAACACACACACACACACACACACACACACACACACACACACACACAAATACATGCATACATGCAGGTGTAAGGATAAAATAGCTACAATGGGAAATAGGACCAGGATTGATCAGCAAAGCTAACTTGCTGACATTTGACCATTTGCAGAATTTTTGTTCCTTCCCCTTGGATTAAGTATATTATACAGATCCAAGCATGGCCCTTTCTCTTCTAGCTGTGAAACAGGAGGCAGCACACTCACACAGCCTGATATGGCCTAAGAAAACAAGATGCTGACTACTGAGTAAGTTAATTATTGAGTCCAATTGTGTTCTCTCATCTCTCCAGCTAACCAATCAAACCATGAGTTTCTCCTTCCTGGTGGAACAAGACATCCCAGTAAAGAACTTACAACCAGCCCCAGTTAAAGTCTACGACTATTATGAGACAGGTAAGTGGGACCCAGAGATGCTGAGCTTTGTCAGGAAACAGCGCCTGCTCTAGTAAAAGCTTACCTGAACTAAGACAAAACCCCACAGTCTTCACTGGAAGAAAGAGTGACCTTATGGCCACTTATAATTATGTTTTTGTATATTAACCTCTTGGGTGCACCTTAAACAAGCATTATAGCCATTCTGGGGAAGACATCACAAAACACTTGGTCATGAGTTCTAAATTTCCCTTTAAAGTTGCTTGCCCTGGGCTGGATTATTCTAGAAAGATAGAACTGCAATATTTTTAAATCACATCTTACTACTGATGTGTGACATAAAACCTACCATTTGATCTATTTTTTAATGTGCTGTAGATAATCCCCCCAAAGGGGAGGGGGAGACTGCATGTAGGAGCAAAGTCTTCCATTTCTTCCCGACTTTGAACTTGACACTTCCCAGCCTTATACCATCCTAGCAGTGTTAACAATGTCTCCTCCGTAAACTGAGTGGACACAGTGGACACACAAGCACAGCGAGCCTGTTACTGAGCCCCGTTCTCTTAGTCCCCACCCCCAATCAAAATAACTGAGACTTTGTCTTCACTAATTCTGTAGCTGTGGTTTATGCCTTCTTTCTTCACTTGTAGGCCTTACCCACAGTTAACCTCTTTCTGCCCATCATTTCTGTGTTCTAGATGAATTTGCCATTGAAGAATACAAGGCCCCTTTCAGTGACGGTACAGTATAAACAGTTGAATCTGATGCCCACTGAAAGAAAGAAAATGCGCACCTGCTTTAGCTCTCCATTCTAACATTTTGTAGTATATAAGCTCTGCTGTGTCATTAAGGAACTGGACGGTACCAGATACACTGTAGAATTTCTTAATAGAAACAATGCTAATGGAATAGGATTGCCTGGAGTGACTTGATTTTAACTACAGTTATACATTTGAGAACTTACTTGAGACAGAGAGAAAACATGAGGTTGGGTATGGAGGAAGGTTGGAAAGACCTAGAAGGAGTTTGGGAGGAGGAAGAATATGACCAAATACATAAAAAATTTCAAATTAACAATCACATAATGAATTTGGGAAACATAAAAAATAAATCATCTGACGTTTGTACTCTATACATAGTGGCCACCCACATTTTTCTAAAGACATTTTTAAATTAAATGTCACTGCAGTTAGCCATAAAGCACAGCATGAGAGATTTCATACACAAGACATGCCTTTAAGTTGATTGACAGGGTAAATCTTTCATGATGAAGCATTTTTTTCATGGCACTCTTGGTTCTCTTTTTTAAACTTTGAAGAAAATATGGGAACATTTTTGTCATTAGAGACAATGAAATTTAAAGATTTACAACTGAGTATTAAATTAGTTCTTTCTGTGGTTTTGTGACTCCCCTGACATTTCCAACTACTCTTCTGTTTAGGCTCTGAACAAGGAAATGCTTAAAAACGAGGACATGTAAATATCATCAGATGAACTTCCTCAGACATGACGAACCGAGACCTGTTAGAAGAAGGGACAGTGAAGTAAATGTAAGGGAATTAGAAACACATAAAATTCATATACTCAATAAAGTTATGACATTTGCAACTATGTTTCCTTTCCTTTCTGTGCTTTTAGCTTTATATTTATTTTCTGAGATAAAGGTTTCATTTTCCACAGCACTTGTTTGTTTGTTTGTTTGTTTGTATGATTGTGACAGGGTTTCTCTGTGTAACCTTGGCTTTCCTGAACACTCACAGAGATATACCTGCATCTGTCTATACCTCCCCAAGTACTAGGATTACAGGCGTGCACTGCTGCACTCTGCTTTTACACAGCACTTTCACCTGGAAGCAGTGGCCAGGATTGGCCAGTACATATTTACTACAGCTGCCTTTGGAGCCATGTTTGGCCTCACCACCTGTGTCAGTGCCCAGGTCTCCGAGAAGTCAGATGACCCCCTGAACTAACTTTACTGGAGGCTGCGCAGGAGGCCTGACCTTGGGAGCATGTGCTCACAGCTAAGGGACTGCAGCCATGAGCTGCATGTGCAGGGCACAGCAGCCACCCTATTCAGATTGGCAAACTGGAGGGCTGGAAATTATTTGCACCTGAAAGATATGAAACGGACCCCTGTTGCAAATAAATGGTATGTGTCCCTGAAAAAAAGAAAGAAGTTATAAAAAGAGACACACTGGGAAACACTATAAGGTAGAATTCAAAACAGAGTGTTTTGTTAGCCCACAAGAACACAGGGAAATGAATCCCTGGTCTCTAACATTTGAAATGGCTCAAAGGCTCATCAGTAGGCCAATGATGGTCTAACAAATTGACGTATGTTCACACCAGGGGTGCTGTTGCACAGTCTTGGGTGGTGCACACAATTGATAAACATACCTTTTTACCAGTGTTTGTCAATAAAATAAAAGTTTTCATGATAGAGAAAGGAAGAGGTGATTTCAGGAGTGAGAGTACTTGGATTTGTTTTTCTTTTCCAGTTTATTTTTAAAACACTTTCTAACTTTAAGATATAATTTCATTTGATCTATCTCATGAGAACACATACAATGCTTACAAATGAAGCAATCAACAGACCTTTATTCTATTTACATATTTTTCAGAATTCCTACTTTCTTTTTTGATATATACATTTATACTATTACACATATGTACAATAAACTACTACAGCAAGAAGAACCAGGAAACAACCAGGAATTATATAAAGGTTATATTCATAGTCTTTTGGCTATTCATATTTGGCAATCTTGAAGAAAACATCTTTCCTGTCTTGGTGCATCCTATTTGCATTTAATGCTGAATTTGTTTCCACGCCATAAGTTTTTGCTTCTTTGGTTTCTTCTGATTCTTTTCTTCTGTGCAGCCTCCTCTTCTGGTGCCATAGAGCAGCTCAGTGGGAGATAGGTGCCTGGAACAGGGCTTCTTGGAGCATCGGTATACACGAGATAAGGCATTGACAAACAGAGGCAAAACTCACGAGAAAGTTTTGCATCTGAGTGTATTTTTCAAGCAAGGAGTCTAGGATTGTATGCATTCATCTCAAAAGCAGGGGTGCTACGTTGTGGTTACAGTTCCCATGGAGTGCGTTCAAAGGGATCAGTGAGCAGTCAAGCATACATGGTACAGGTACAGATAGTTTTGTCATAATTTGAATTATAACTTTAACTGCACAGTAAAAGACATCATCGTTCTTAATTGGCTTGGTATCGGTACAGATGCATTCCTCGTCAAAGCTCAGTGTTTTCTTGCTAATTATTTTGTCCAGCACCTGGTGCTGAGGTTATGGGGATCAAGATAGGTTTTTTGGTTTGTTTGTTTGTTTTTTTTAAACACTCAGTTTTTTGGTAAATGTCACAAGATAGTACCAAATGGTTAATTCCTAGCTATGTTTCTTTGGTAAGTGGAGAAGACCAGCGGAGCTTGATGACTAACTTTAAGGTTGAACAGTCTCTGGCTGCAGTCCCATGTTAGCAACATCTCGGAACAACGTGCATACCTGAAAAAAGTCCTGAACTGGGCAGTGAAGTTTAAGAAATGAAGTTTTAAGAAATAGAATAGAGGGAAATAGCTCCCAGCAACGAGAGTTTTGAATTTGTAGGTTTTTCGTTGGCAGGAATATCGACCCCAGCCCAGGAGACTCTCCCCTTTTCAGGGGTCCTAGTCTTCAGGCCTGTGTAATGTTTGCCACACAGACTCTACTGGAGAGGGGCGACATTCCGGCTTTGGAACAACTTGTTCATTTTCAGTGAAGATCATCTCAGTGTGGTGGGGCAGAGGGAGCTCATCTGTGGGTTAGTGACACATCTTGGGTATTTTGTTCAGCCGGGCACTTTCAGTGACAAGAGAGTCTACACCTAAACCCGTAAGTTCAGCATTTCTCTAAGCATGCGCAGCAATGTCAAAAGAACAGCATTTCTCCCATCAGTCTTCAGACAGAGCTGGCCTCTGCCCCAGCACACCGCGCATCTTGCCTGGCACACTGGCCCTGCCTGCTCTGTGTGCTCTTGGCTTCAGACTGAACCCAACTTGGTTCTCAGGTGCCTTGTCTCATTGGTGTTCACTCCCAGAAGTCACCACCCGCCTGTCAGGTGACCTCATCCAGAGGTACTCACACTGAGCGAGGCATGGATAAACACCTGTTCCCAAAGAAACTCACAACCGGCAGGCTACAACGTCCCACAGATGGACCAGCCAGGAGGTGCAGGGACATTTCAGAGTGTGTCTGTTCATCCTCTGATTTCCACCATGTTGTAAGCACCAGGTGAGCATCAGACAGGTCGCTCTCGGTTTGTGAGCTCAGCCTGATCTGAGACCGGAAATCAAGACGTGGAAAATTCCACACATATTTTAAACTCAAGTCGGTGATCCGATGCTTCCTTCAGAGTGTGACAGGCAAACCATAGAACTACAGTGAGATTCAGGGAACATCTGATGAAGTCACTTGTCTGGGCAGGCATTAAATAACCAGCGTCTTCTGGTGGTTCTCTGCTGCCATCTAGCCCAGCCTAGTCCAGATTTACGAAATAGATTCGGCTTCTCTGTTTGTGTGGTTGTTGGAGTTAGTTTGGTCTGATTTGTTTTGAGAGTTTTGAAGGCATTTTGCAGAGTGAGCAGTGGGTTTTTTTGTTTTGTTTTGTTTTGTTTTGTTTTGTTTTGTTTTCTGGTTTGGGGGTTTTTTGTTTGTTTGTTTTATGAGACATGATCTTGCTGTGTACTATAAGCTGTCCTCAAACTGAAAATGATCCTGCCTCAGCCACCCAAGTACTGGTATTACAGATGTATGACATTCAACTTAGCTATGCATATATATATGCATATATATGCGTATATATATGTTTTTCAAGACAGGGTTTCTCTGTGTAGCCTTGGCTGTCCTGGGACCCTATATAGACAAAGCTGGCCTCGAATTTACCTGCTTCCATGTCCTAAGTGCAGGAATTAAAGGCACATGCCACCACTGCCAGTATAATACATATTCTTAATAGAAGAAAAGCCTGGCCGGGCATGGTGGCGCACGCCTTAAATCCCAGCACTCGGGAGGTAGAGGCAAGCGGATAGCTGTGAGTTTGAGGCCAGCCTGGTCTACAAAGCAAGTCTAGGACAGCCAAGGCTACATAGAGAAACCCTATCTCGAAAAAAAAAAAAAGCCTGGAGATTCACCACCAAAGTTTGGTAGGGGTGTCTTCAAAGAATGGAGACTCTCTAGGATATGCTGGAATGCTGTCCTCACCAGGACCTGCAGGAGGCACCAGGGAGAGACCATTGCTGTGTTAAGAAAGATAGGCTAATTCCTCAATTCAGCCAAATGCTGATGTTGTAAAAACAGAATTTGCTGCAACCCAACACTAGAAAGCATCTCTCTCTCTCTCTCTCTCTCTCTCTCTCTCTCTCTCTCTCTCTCTCTCTCTCTCTTTTTTTTTTTCTTGAATGCTTTCTTTATCCCTTCCCAAAAGACCAACTGCAATGAAATGAAGTGAGTCAAAGCTCATGACTTACTGTCTTCATAACAACATCACCTTAGAACTGGGTCACTTGGCCCTTTCTCTTCTTATCGCCTCCCAGTTCAAAATGCTTGCATCTCTTAACAGCCAGCATCCTCTTAGATCTGCAGTTGGGCTCCACACACTCCAGTCTCAGCACAATCTTCTTTGTAGTTTTAGCCTTTTTGCGGAAAATAGGCTTAGTCTGCCCACCATAGCCACTCTGTTTCCTGTCATAACGCCACTTTCCCTGAGCATATAAAGAATCCTTGCCCTTCTTGTACTGTGTCACTTTGTGGGGCTGGTGCTTGCCACATTTCTTGCAAAATGTCTGGCAGGTCTTAGGAACATTCACCATGTTGGCGGGAGTGTTATCGGCTCAGAAAGCTAGAAAGCATCTCTTAAGTAAGTCTTCAAGTCATTGAATTTTCCTGAGTTCCATTTGAACTCAATAGTGTGTGTGTGTGTGTGTGTGTGTGTGTGTGTGTGTGTGTGTGTTTTATACATGTAACTATAAAGTTGTGTGTGTACAACCACACATGCAGAAGCCTGAAGTCTGAGAGAGACGTTGGTGTCCTCTTCTTTGGTCTCTATCCTACTCTCTTGCGTCAGGAGTTGGCCATGTAGGCTAGGCTGACTGGCCAATGAGCTCCCAGGATCCATCAGAGTTCGCTTTCTAATAGCAGGGTCACAGGCTCATACAGTCATGTTGGCTTTTTTGTGTGTGTGCTGGGCATTCAAACTCAGGTCCTCATGTTTGCATAGCAAGTGCTCTTATCCACTGAGCCATCTTTCTAGATTCAGGCACTGTACATTTTGGGTTTTTTGGGTTTTTTTTGTTTGTTTGTTTTTTGTTTGTTGTTTTTTGGGTTTTGGTTTTTGGTTTTTCAAGACAGGGTTTCTTTGTGTAGCCTTGGCTGTCCTAGACTCACTTTGTAGACCAGGCTGGCCTCAAACTCACAGCGATCCACCTGCTTCTGTCTCCCAAGTCCTGGGATTAAATGTGTGCACCACCACGCCCGGCTATAAATTTTATTATAAGTTGGTTTACCTCCTTGTACAATGTTGAGGATTGAACCCAGGGTCTCACAAAGACCAGGAGAAGACTCTACCACTGAGCTACACCCTAGCCGTGAAAATGAAACTCTTTGTGAAGCAGGCAGACACTTAACTATCGGGATGAGCTTTTTGTGCACTGAGTAAACGCTGCTATCTTTGTATTATTCAAATGCTGGCATCCGCAGCTGCAGAGAGCTGACTACTGGCAGGACTTCGGTAGTGTTATCCTTTAGCTTCATCACATTCTTTAAACATTCCCTCCAACACCTTCTGATTGGCTTAATTAGCAAAGGCAGGGGAGGAAAGCAGGACTTCCAGGTAGAGATAGGAGTTCTGGGTACGAATCAGGAGGGAGGAGTCACCAGCAAGACATAGAAAAGAAACAACGCCAGGACCAAAAGACTGAGAGGTATCAAGCCAAGTGGCAGACAGTAGATTAATATAAAGGGGTTAATTTAAAATAAAAGCTAGATGGGAAACATGCTGAAGCTAAGGCCAAGTTTATATAATGAATAAAAAGTCACTGTGTCATTATTCGAGAGCTGGCATTCCAAAGAAAGTCCCATTTTGCTTACTCTTAGCTAGACTGCGTCATAAAATCCCTTTTTAGAAGAGGAAGAAGAGGAGGAAGAGGAGGAGGAGGAGGAGGAGGAGGAGGAGAGTGGCAGAGTGGACCTGCCACATTTGTACTCTTAACCACATTTGAAACTTGCTTTGCTCTACCATCTCTTGTCACAGACAGTTGAAACGCATCAATTAGCCCAATACTGACTTCCTGATTTAGAGACAAGTCTAGGGAGCTTCACAATAGTAGTTTTGTAAGGGACACTGGGTGATGCTCTCAGGTGCCCCACAGTGGCAGTATATGGAAGCACAGGAAGCTGAGGAACTGCAGCCAGGCCTCTGGTGGGAAATGGGCCCTGTTAGCCTGGGTGTGCTTTGCCATCATGAGGTCTCTGATAGCAGCAGAGGTAGGATGCCAACTGACACGCAAGATATGGGAATGAAAGGCCAGAGCCTGCAGACCCCTCCTCTCTGAACTTGCTGGCCTAGGAGGGGCCAGAAGGAGAGCAGTGGGTACAGAGACCACAAGGGGGAGGGGAGGGGAAGGGAGGAGGCTGTATGCTGTGTCCTAGAGCCTTACAATGGTAATAGGTGTGCGTGCTGCCCTCGAATACCAGGGACATGGACACCTGAGAACTGGGAAGAGAAGAATCCAGCTGTGGTCCAGGAAGAGGTCCAGGTGCCTGTGTCAGGCTCTCCAATTTCACAGTCTTCAGGCGCGAAGCTGAGTCCTTCCTAGGCCCATGCCCACCTTTAAGAATGCTTTTTCCCAACCGTCATCAGCTGTCACCTTCTACTTAGAAATAAAGGTACAGGAGTGTGGTACTGCAAAGTCCCAGATCCTCTGTGTTCCCAAACTGACATATTGACTTCCGTGGGCTATCAGGGGCTGAATATGAACCTACTCGATGGAATCCCCTAAGGAGGATAGACCACAGAGGTAACCTGTGCAAATGTCCCGCAGTGTCTGCCTGAAGGCAAGCATTGAAGAGGACGATAATCCTCGCCTTCAAATCTGAGGCAGCTGTGTGACAAGGCTGATAGGATCCACATTAAACTATGCCATCTTTGAGATCCCAGTGGGAGGCTGTCAGCCTTAGCGCCTAGGGTGATCCAGGCCAGCCTCATCCAGGCTCTGTCCACCCAACTGATACTTTGAGCGGCCCTCTCCTGCTCAACTCTGAAGACTGATAAACCAACCAAGAACAGAGATAGGCTCTCTGATTTAAAAAAAACAACAACAACAACAACAGGGACCTGCTCTGTCCTGTGGGTAGAGAAAGAATGTCTCAGGGGGAAGAAGGAGTAAACAAAGTTTGGGAGTGAGAAGAAGTCACCAGCACTCCCTGATGGCTGAGTGAGCCTGCCCCAAGGCACATTTTGCTACAGCCAGTAGCAAAAGCCTGTGCCCTTCTATCCTGTAATTTCATTCACGGTGAGGTCCTGGGCCTCTGCTGTTGACTTCTCACTTAAGGAGATGACGGGGTCACCAGTGCCTGTCAACCAGTGCCAGAAACACTCACCAAGAGTCTGTGCCTGTGGGGAGGAGACCTGGCACTCCTGTCATCAAGCTGTGCTTGACATCGTGAGCTATGGCCCTGTGGGCCCCCTGAGGCCCAGTGGAGGCATGGCCATGCCTGGAAGTCAGAAGATAATGCTATGAGGAGAGCCTTCGCCACACCATGTTCCCATCCTTTGTTTGTCTGCTCTGGAGAGATTTTCCTGAAGCCTACGAACACTCTCCTAGCTGCACCCCTGCTGTCTGCCTTTCCTGTCCTTTCAGCAGGCAACCAGCAGAGGGGGCAAGAGTCACTCTGTTTTCCTCCCTGGCTGCCTCTTGCCTTCACCAAGGGAAAGTCAGCAGCAAGGGGAAGCTGGAAAGAGACTGCTGCCCTTAAACACAAAGACCCTGATGAAATTCCATTCAGATCAGAAAAACAGGGCCTTGAGAGGCATGTGACAGGTGAGCCCGCCGTCCCTGCCCTCCCTGCCCTGAGCTCATCTCCATTTCACTGAATATCAAGAAGTCCTGAGGAGTTGGTTGCATCAAATACTTTTGGGCTCCTTTTCCTTAAAACATCTTTCCTTTTTGTAGTCATCCGCCTGCCCCCTTAGTCTCATTTTTTTCTTTTAAAGGAAGCTGGTACTGTAAAAGAAAGAAAACAAAGACAGAAAATCAAAAACACCAGAATGTTCCATAACTCACAAACTGGGATTCACTTTGTTTTAAGTGTGGGTGGAGCTATGGGTGAAGGGGGGAGGTTTCCATGTGATAGCTTAGGGTGCTGGGGCCCTGCTCAGGGTCTTCTCTCTGTGCTCATGCACTTACTTAAAATGCCTTTATTAGAATTAAAAGCAATAACCCGGGTTGTCAGGACCTGATGCTGAGGTGTCACTGATGCAGGCTGTTTTCAAGTAGAATCTCCAATAGACAAGATTTAAAGCATAAAGACAAGGTGATGTCGCCAGTCCCTCATTTACATGCTCAACATCACCTTACACACACTCTGGGCAAAACTGCATGAGAATCAAGTCAGTGTATCTCAGGTACAAGCAACGGGGAGGCCCTTTGGTATAGACAGTCTCTGAGAACTGCGCCTGTCACCTGAGACAGGGGACAGTGGAGACCCAGAGTCAAGGACTGATTCTCAGACACTGGCTTGGAGAATGACTCCTCCCTTACCCACCTCAAAAATCATTACTCAAACATCCCCTGCTTGGTGAACACCCTGGGAATCTCCGCGTCACTACAAAGCCTAATGTGGAGTCCCTCTGTCCTCAGACAGAGGGTCTGGTGGCCTAGGTCCCTCAATTGTCCAGGATCCTCTGATCAATCATTCATTTTTGTATCTCATTTTGTATTCATGCTTTTATATTCTTCTTTCTAAACATGGTCACACGAATTGAGTAAACACTTCCTCAAAACATTACTGTTTATTTTAGGGTAGGAAAGGAGATGGGGCTCCAGAGCAGTTAGATGAGTCAAGTCATCCTTTACTCAACGGATTTATAAACAGCAGCAATAATGGTGCCTTGAGGTGCCACAGAGCAGGCAAAACAAGGTGTGCGCTGTTTAAGGTTTCAGACAGAGGGGAAGGGTCTTGAACCAAGAGGAAGCAGGCTTAGTTAATATGTGAGCTATGCTACATGACCTAGGTAGGGAAATAGGTCATCTTTGGGTTACATGACAGGGGTCACTCTGTCTGGGTAAGGGAATAGGGCTTGGTTAATGTGTGAGCTGTATCAGTGACAGTAGTCAGGCTGCCTCTGATCCCTGAGCAGCAGGGGAGGGAGCCTGGGTGTGTCATTACCCTCTTGTAGCCTTCTCTGCCTATGTCCTGGTAACTGGAAGACTTGGGTTCTCGAACATTTTCATCCATGTATATATTAATACATTCATGTGTATATGAAACAGATAAGTTATTTCACAGAAATGGTGAGACTCTAAAGAGTAGGAAGCATCCTACTCAGGAAGCAGTTGGCTTCCAGCCGAATTGGGGCATCAGCGGGTTAGAAGGTCTCCTTGTCTGGTGGTGGATAGCAGGAGACAGTTCTCACTTAGAGGCCAGTGTCTGAGATCACACATCAGGAGGACACTGTCAACTTGTGAGACCATTTGGAGTTGGAGTTACTGAATTCTGGAAGGAAGGAAGGAAGGAAGGAAGGAAGGAAGGAAGGAAGGAAGGTAAGCATAGGAGTTACCGACCCAACAGGCCCCATCAGAGGAAGGAGTGCCCACAGCATCCATGTTTTCAGTCAACTTCCTGAAAGATACATTTGGTGGGGGTTGTTCTTCTTGTTGTTTTCATTGGATTTTTTTCCCTCTGAGTTGTTCAATAGAATGAGTCAGGCTGTTTCTAAGATAGGCTGGAGGAGTTTGTGGGAATAAAGGTGGGAACAAAGAATAAAGGTGGTTCTTAGTGGCGATGGCATAGTTGTAAGGTTAATCTCAGTTCAGGGATGAAGCCACTTTTGAGTTCACACCAGGCAAACAGATTAGCAGGAAGTAGCAGCTCAAGCCTTGAGGGACAGCCTCCAACAGGCAGAGGACCAGAAGACTAGTTTTGTGCACTTCTCTGTAAGGAGGAGTGTGCCAAAGTCCAACATCATTGTATTTCCTGGATGGTACATAAGCCATTTGAACTCCAAAGCATCCAGCCTCTACCTCCCAGTTCCGGGATAACAACAGGCATGGGACATCATCCCGCCCTGTGGTTCACAGCATCCTGGCATAACAGGCACAAGAGAGCAATGTGGCATCTTACCTGAGTGACAGCCAGTCTTCATAATCATTTTAACTGGATTTAGAGTCACCTAGGAGATACACTTGGGAGGAGGGGCTGTAGTATTCCAGTAAGAAATAACTGAGGAGGGAAGACTCACTCTCAATGTGGACAGCTCCATACCATAAGTCCCAGACTAAATTTTTAAAAAGGAAAGAAAACTGCAGTGGTATCTTGTTTTGTCATATTTGGTTGCTGTCTCTTGGAGGCTGTTCCTTTCTGAAGGGAATGAGGTGGGTAGTGGATCTGGGGGAGACAGGAGATGATAAGGAGCTGGGAGGATTGGAGGGAGGGAAACTGTGGTCAGGATGTACTGCATCAGAGATGAATCTGTTTTCAAGAGAAACTGTAAATATTTTCACTTAAGTCTTGCTGTGGCATTGAGAAAGCAGTGCTGGCTGAGTCGGCCATCTGTGCCTAACAGTTACACTGTGACTGTGGCAACACATGTCCTCTGTGCACAACAGCAAGAAAAACGCTTTATAAATAAAATCTGAACATTTGGGAATCTCAAAAAAAAAATCTTTGAAAGGCCAGTTGAGCCCCAGAACTCATATCTGTTTTGTGGTCTGTTCAGATAAGAAGTGTCCCCAGCCTTACACTCTTGCAACGTCATTGCCATTGTGGTAAACTGCATCCCCTCAAGCCATGAGCCAACAGGAACACTTCCTCCATTTTATCAAAACAACACCTTGGGAGAAGAAAAGCAATACTGTACCAGAGGAAATGCTCCCTGTGGATTTGTGACTACAGTGCCTTGGGGGGGGGGGGAACATTCCACAAGATCATCTTGGAAAACAGGCCTATTCGCAATAGCTCCCAGGGAAAGACCAAGATCAAGTAACTCAAACTCAACTCAGCAGAGCACTCTCCACGCAGATCTAAGGAATGTGGCCTGTTAAATGTCCTTCTAATGTTCTGGACAGTCATGGGGAAGACCGGACACATCTGGAACAAAAGAGCCCAGTGACAGGCCAGTCATGAAGGGCACTCTGCATCTCTGGACCCTGAGAACTGCAGCCTTGCTGGCTGTGTCCTGTCCAGAACAGCCACCCTGTGCCTGAGCTCCCCGGAAAAAAAGAGCACTGAGGAGTGAAACACATCACAGAAGCTTACTCCAGTTCCTCAACTGCATAAAGATTGATGCTCAGGTTGGGACTCTGGATTTCTTCTGTGAGGGCTATCTAGCCCTGCAAGGAACAGTTGTGTCTCAGATTCCAACAGAAGGAAGTTTCTGGCTCACTGCTCTCCAAGGAATTGGACCTGAGCATCGCCCTACCTCAACACCTTGGCCCATGCTTTTCCTCCCTACCTGAGAGGCTCCTCCCAAGTTCCTCAAGACTGCCTCCTCCACTTGCTGTCTTTGTGTTCGCCCAGCATGACGTGGAGAGCACCCCCAAACTAAAGGACAGGCACAGGAGCACTGCAGACCAGGGCCTTGACGCTACCTCTGATCTCTCCAGGGTCTAGGAGACAGACCACATTTTAGAAGTGTGTTCTACCTCAGTAATAAGCATCAGCCACACACTCAAGACTTTCCACCCTGCAGCCTCTGTGTTGACGCTGTAAACACATGGGAAATAAAGGACCTGATGGCTGTAGAGATGGGGGAATACTGACAGCAGCTAGAGGTCAACAGAAAAGGTCTCTGCTGAGGACAGACCTACACGGGGCTGCACACCTTCTTCCTTCATGTATCGCTCACCGCTCCCTGCATCCATAGTCATGGTTTGGAGCTTCCTAGCCATAGGGTTTGTCTAATTTCTCTTGTCATTTTTTTTTTCTTCATACAGATGGGAATGGAGGGAGCCATACTGAAGCTCCTGGCAAATCCGGGGAGCCGAGTGACCCCTGGAGCCTAGAAGTGGTATCAGTGAAGATCAATGGGAGTTCAGCAAGACCATAATTACTCCTCCAGTCACATCCTCTCAGGGCTTGATGAGCATGTCTTGATGATGATGATGATGATGGTGGTGGTGGTGGTGATGGTGATGATGGTGATGCTGTAGATGATGATGATGATGATGATATTTTTCACCCTATACATGGACAGTGGCCTCATCTATCTCTCATGACTTGTAAAGGTGACACCCTGAGGACCTAATTTCAGGGATGGGACAAAAGGGACATGACTAATCACAAGGACTCTCAGAAGTGAATCTTTGGAATGAGGGATGGGTTGCTGGCAATGCTAACTTTCTGGCAACTTCCCCGGGTATGTTCGTGACTTCTTCTGCAGCGTGGGACACCTGTGTCCTGGGAGACTGAGAAGCACAAAAATGTGTCCAGGTCTCTCCCTTGTCATTCCACCCCAAGTCCCCCTTCTAACAATAGCATCTGAAGGTATCTGTGTGTCCACTGGCATACTGTGAAGAACTGGGGAGACTGTTATGAAATATAATGCGGTGGAAGGGATACCTTTGAGGACCATGCCAATGTGTGTCCCTGAGAAATTACGCCATGAAACAGACATGGTAGACAAGGGGTTTATAGAGGGAAGAGAAGAGGAAACCTCAGGAAGGTGTAGCTGCAGGAGGCGAGTGGGCCTGTGGTGAGGCAGAACTGGGGGGTGGGGGGGGGGGAGTGGAAGAGAAGGAGAGAGAAAACACCTCAAGGACAGAAAGAGAGCCAGAACAGAGAGAGAGTGCTATGATGGCAGGCGGTCCTTTTATCAGGCTGCACACACCAGTCCACCTGGCCGCTGTGGCAGCTCATGACTGAAGCCATTGCTAGGTCCCTGAGGGCAGGCCAGCAGAATCGCCTGTACACTACAGGGACCAACCCACTTCTGCTCTGCAGCACCCCATATCTGTGTTCTCCTGTGTTTCCTTCACAGCCAGCCTGCCTGTTCCGTCACAGCCAGGGCAGGGGTGTGTGTCTCCATCCCACATCAATGTCAGGGTGCGCTTAGCTGCAAGTCTTTCCTTACTGAAAATAAGAATCTGAATATAAACTCATTTTTACAAATTCTTGACCTGGGAGGTGGATGAGTTAACTAAAAAAAGAAACGTTTTAAAGTTTGGTGGAAGAAATAAAGGGCATCATCAACACCCTCCCCAGAAGCCGAGTTCACTGGGCTAAATGTGTATCAAGAGAAGACAGGAAAGGGTGTGGGGACCCAAGTGAGATCAAGGCTGTGGTCACTTGGATCTTGCTTCACTGTGGCCTTTGATGTGGTCATACCTCAACAGCACCATCTCTTGTGCTTTGCTGTTCACGTCCCATGTGGTCAGGGCTTGTGGTCATGGGCACAGACATGGCCAGAGCCTTGTCCATTCCCTGAGACTAAAAAGACACCAGAGTTCCCGTGGCCAGGTTAGCCTAGGCTCAGACTGGATGTGACTTTTATCTACATCCTTTGTGTTCATTTCTCATCCCTCGGTTTCTACAGATTAGGCCTCTTTTATTCTTGCAAGGGATGCTGGTCTCCTTTGAGAGTTCCTCAGATGTGACAGCAGTAGTGGAGTTTTCCTGTCACTGTCTCCACAAACAAAGCCCCTGCATCCAGAGAGGGCTAAGAGAGGAATGATGACCCCTGACTGGGCTGTTTCCTAGAGCTTGTTTACTTTTTCCTAACATCTCAAAGTCCAGCTCCTGACTATAGGATTAGCAGCGTCTCCTCTTAGGCCGGGTCTCTGCTTGACTCCTCCCTCCCCTCCCTTCCTCTAGTAACCCTGGTGAATGGAAATAGCTCCCCAGGGAAGATAATACAGTAGTGATCATTCCTCACATACTTGTGTGTCAAATGAGCGACATACTTTTGTTGCTTCTGGGACCCTATTAGTCTGGGTTCTCTAGAGCCACAGAACTTATGGAATATATACATATATATGGAATATATATTCCATATGTATATGGAATTAATGCATATATGGAATTTATTGGAATGATTTACAGGCTAGAAGTCTAACTAATCCAACAATCTCCCAGAGAATGTCCAATCCAAGCTCTTTGCAGGCTGTGGATCCTGCAGTACAGGTGTTCTGTGCGGAAGTGTGCCTGGATGTTGTAGATGAAGAAGGAAGCTAAGGACTAGAGCAGTGTCACAGAATGGATGTCAGCATCTGGCCACACCCTAAGCCTGGAGACCGGAGCTTTCAGATACTTTCTCAATGTGACGGAGCCATAAGACAGTTTCCCCCTGGGAAGTGGGGTGGAACTGTTTTCATTCTTAGAGGAAAGGGCCACACAGTATCTTGGAAGAATGCTGCCTTCAGCTGAGATTTGGGCATTGAGGAAAACTAATTTTTTGTTTTATGCCACAAAGGAAAGCTGCAAACCTGAGAAGGCAAGGACCACTCCAAGTCTTCTTAGGGCACAGATGTCTCAGATCTATCAAGCCACATTATGTCAGATCTCTGTCCCCGAAGTCCCATGTTTCTGGTCAAACCCACCCAGTAGGGAGCATTGCCCTGACCCACACTCGCCAAGTCCACACAGATAGAAGAAGCAAGTAAGGTTGGCCAGAGGTGACTTTTTAATTAAAACAATCAATCTTTACAGATATAAAACACATGAGACCAAGAGGAAAAGAAGTGCCCCGCTCTCATTGCTTTTTGCCCTCACATCACCAGGGTGGGTACTGGGTGCTAATTACCTCAGGTCTGTCTTTCCAGCTCCTGTTTAGCCAGATTTTTTTTTAAAAATGCTGGCAGCAAAAGCAAAGCTTGTGGTCCTTGACTCTTCTAGAGCCGATTAACATTTCTCCTGTGATCCAATAAATGACCAAGTGGAGATGGCTTTGCCCATCACTAGCCAACATGGAGACTTAAAGAAACATTACATCTGAAGAACCTTGCTAGCAATCTCCCTCGACATTGATCCCCTCCCATGATCACAAACCATCCTGCACACACACATGCTGTTGAGTCAGAGAAAAGAGTTCTAGCCTTTTGTCTTTTTGTCTCCCACTCCATTGTCTGTTCACAACTCTCCTGCCCTTCAGCTTTAGCCTCCTGACCCCTCTACCCTGGTCCTGCTGCTGGAGCCATCCCTTTTGAAGCTCTTAAGCCTCTCGGCCAAGCCTAGCTTTCTCATACCTCATTGTCCATTTAAATAATTTTGCTATGCAGCTTTCCAAATGTAAATCCTTCGGTGGTTCTCTTTTCCTCGGTTTAATCTTCACCTCAACTTCCTGCCAGTTTTATCTCTTTTAAGCCATACCAGTCCCTAATATCTTAATCTTGCAAAAGCCTATTTCTTCTCTGCTCCTAAGAGAGCCTGGGTTCATGCTTCTGCTCCGACATCCACAAAAGCTCCTTCATCATCGGAGTCTCCTTGACACAGGTGCCTTCTCCCAGCTTCACTTCCCATTATTTCATTCCTACGTCATTTCCCCTTACCTCCTCTGTCTTAGCTACCTTTCTATTACTGCAAAGAGACCAGAGAGAACTTAATTGTGGGGATTCCATAACTATCATGGTGGGGCACATGCTAGCTGGCAAGGCACTGAAGCAGCCGCTGAGGGAGCTACATGTTAAGGTGACCATGAGGCAGAGAATGAAAGGGAGGTCGGAGAGGAAGGGAGGAGGAAGGGAGGAAGGGGGAGAGAGAGAGATTGAGAGCACTGACTGGGCTTTTGGAACTTTAAAGCCTATCCCCCAGTGACTCACCTCCAAATGTTCCTTCCAAAACATTTCTACCAACTGGAGACCAAGAGTTCAAATATATGAGCCTACGGAGGCTGTTATCACTCAAATCACCACATCCTTACAGCCCTTTGTTTATCCCACAACCTCTTTCCCATCTCCTTCTTCCATTCATGTGTGCCTCCTGCTCAGGACACCCTTGCAAAGGGAAGAGGGAACGTGTACTGAAAAGGGCTCCATAAACAGCACAACTCGGGGGACTCTCTTTCCCCTTGACAACGGTCCTAGGTGCCTCCAGGTGTTTTTGAGGTGACTGGAGCTCCGTTGGCCAAGGTCACTCCAGCCTCAGTCAGACAGGTCCTGCCCGCCCCACCTAAACCCACGTCGCATCAGCACCACGGACAGCTCCGGGGAAAGCCCCAGCGGCCCCAGCCTTACACCTCTAAGGAAACTTCTGGCCGGGCCACGCCTTTACTACCCATCCACACACTCTCTAGTACCACATGTGACAGAGATCAACAGCGAGAAGGGAAAGACTGAGAATCAAAGCAGAGGACCTGGGCAAGCCAGATGGCCAAGGGGAAAAGAAGGACAGGCTGAAAGAGGAAGCAGAAATGGGAAGAGAAGGCAGAGGAGAGGACCAGGGTTCTAAAATGAACTAATACATTTTCCTATATCCAGTCATCTCAAAAGCTTCTGACGAGGGTAACACACCTGCCTTTTGTACTTTGCAATCTGCTTTGCTGGGATGCCCTGGAGCACAGAACCATAGACCTTCAGGGACTCTGCAGAGCACTTGCAGAACTAGTCTCTTTGTGACTGATGCTTTCAGAAGCTCTGGGGTGACCATTCTGCTTGACATTTAAGGAAGCATGTGTAGTGAGTAAACACTGGGTTCAGTTTGGGACCCCCAATCCAATAGAATAGTGCCATCTAGTTTTAGAGTGGGTCTCTACACTACTCCATCACAACTAACCCAATTAAGTTAACCATAACAGGCATTGCCAGAGGCTTGTTTCCCAGAAGACATGGATTCTGTCAGATCAACAATTAACTCTATCGCAATGTGGTGTGACCCATGTATGTAGCGTGCAGTATGTATGTGTCCGTGTGTATGTGAGCATACATAGTCACATGTGTGTACGTATGTAGAGGCCATAGGTTATGTCAAGCGAGCTAAAGCCATAGTGGCATCTGTGTCCAGGCACTGTTTGGAGTAGGGAATCTCCACAGCAGCATTCTTGGTTTAGGTTTTCTTCTTTCAGATGAACTCACATTTCCTCAGGATGGGGGCTTTGACGGGTGCCTTCTTGTCCTCAGGTCATCTTCCTCGCCCTCCCGGTGCAGGCTAAGAGGTTGTTCGTTGATGGCACTAATCTCTTTTCCGATTGTGACTGCGTCCTCGGCCTCCTTGTCTGCAATTCCGGACTCCTTCACCTCCCCCGAGTGGCATCCTTTCATGCTCTCCTATCCCAGCTGATGCTTCTGCCCACGATAGACCTGAGGATGAGCAGTAACCACGCCCCAGCCTGCATGGACTCCTCTCTTGAAAATGCCTGCCAGACAAGGCAATCTATTACTTTTGAGTTCAGCGTCACTTGAGTTCTCGGGACAAATGTTCTCTAACCCAGTTCCCAAGAGTCTCCGTTTCCCCCTCCCCCCTGAAACCTCCATTGTCTGAATTTCTCTCAATATTCTAGTGCTCCAAACCCATGCCAGATGGGCCATTAAGCTGCGTTTATAACGAGCCATGGCTTTTCTAGTCCAAAGTTGCTAAGTCTTCCACATTCATCCTACAAACCAGTTCCTAAGACCTAAGGAGCCCCACTTCGCTAGACAAGTTCTCTGGAGCAGTTACTTCGGTTGCTCAAATAGGACACCTGAGAAAATCAGCTTAAGAAGGGTTGAGTTTGGGACCATAGTTTAAAGGGACAGTCCATCATGGCAGAGACGCCATGTCAGCAGGGATATGAGAGAGGCTGGTCACACTAGATCCATAGTCAGGAAGCAGAGAGAAATAAATACTGCCTTCCCATTTGATTTCTCCTGTTAAGCCAAGACAGAATGGAGATTCCCACATTTAGGTTGTGTCTTCCCATCTGAGATAACTTAATCTAGAACTCCCTCAGAGACATGTTCAGTGGTTTGTTTCCTAGATGGTTCTAGATTCTGCCAAGTAGACAACACCAACCGGCACAGACACTATCACTTACATGTAATTTTTTTTTTCATTTAGCAATGCTGGGGATGGAGCACAGGGGTCCTTTACGTGCTAAACAAGATCTGTGTCACTAAGCATCTTCATCCCAGAACACAGGCTTTGAGTCCTAAGGAAGCAGTGGCTTTCCTGGGGAAGTCAACTGGGGCTGGATCTCAAGGCCTCAGAGCCTAGGACACACAGATTGGGCTCTGGCCTCTGACAGGAAGGCCTGGAGGAACAGCCTCAGCATCGGCTTGGGATCCCCCTACTGGGTCACTCTGTGAGTGCTGGCCCCACAGAACTGTGGTTTTTCTTGCCTTTCTCTGTCCTATATTGCAAACTCTCTTTTAGTGTGGCCGAAGTCCAGTCCCTCTCCTGTTGAATAGTTGGTTCCACACTGTTGAATAGTTGAGCTGATTGGTTGCAAACTCACTGGACCACTTATTTTTCCTACATACAACCTTTCTTTCTTTCTGATGTTCCCCACCTCTGTTTAAAGTATCTTTCTCATCCTGGATCCTTGTGAGTCCTTTTTCCCTCCTTCTCCCATTTGATTTCTGTAGCATCTTGCTATATTCCTCTAAGAATTCACTGGTGATTTTCACCAGTGAAAGTCACCACTTGGCCACGCGGTCCCTATTGCTTGTTTAGAGGCCACATTTAGAGACCACATTTAGAACTGGCAGTGGAGTAGTTGGGCACAGGTGACTTTCCTGCTGATCAGATTGCCCAGAGCTCTACCAGGTCCTCCTTGTGTGTGTTCCCTCAGGTTGTCACTGTTGTGGCACTCAACTGGGGATTTTATAGTTTAATTGTTAACTTGCATACTGGCTGGGTTTTATTGTTTATTGTATTTTTATTTGATGAATTTTATTAATTACATATATGTGCCACTTTAAAATTTGGTTATTTATAGAACTGTCTCCCACCCCATATTAGTTGCTCTTGTGTTGCTGTGATAAAAGACCATGACCAAAAGCAACCAATAAAGGAGTTCATTTTGGTTTATAGTTCCAGAGGATGGGTCCACAATGGTAGGAAATGCACAGCAGCAAAGAGCCAGAGCAGGAGGCTCAGCAATCACACACAGGAAGCAGAGAGCCAACAGGAAGTAGGCTGACACTATTAACTCAGTAACATGCTTCTTCCAGCAAAATTCTTTTCCTAAAAGTTCCATAACCTCCCCAGACAGCAACTAGTGAGCAAGTGTTTAAATACATGAACCTAAGGGGTGCATGTCTTATTCTAACTAGCACAACCCTATAGACTATGAACTCTTTTTTTCAAAAGATTTATTCATTTATTAAGCATAGAGTGTTTTGCCTGCATGTACACCTGCACGCCAGAATAGGGCACCAGATCTCACTATAGATGGTTGTGAGCCACCATGTGGTTGCTAGGAAATTGAACTTAGGACCTTTGGAAGAGCAGCCAGTGTGCTTAACCTCTGAGTCATCTCTTCAGCCCTAGACTATAAACTAATCAGAGTCCCCTCTCAGTACCCCAGAATGCACCAAACCCAAGGCTTTGAGCACAGTAGGTGTTCAAACAGTATGTTCAATTAAAAAAAACACTGTAATTGTTGGGATACAGAAGAGAGAGGACAATGAGCAGTTGTGCTTGATTGTCTCCCTTTTAAAATGGCATGGTAAAGGTTGGGAGTGTAGCTAAGTGGTATAATGCTTTGCCTAGCATGCACAAAACCCTGTGTTTGACCTCCAAATGCTAAAAAAATGAATAACAGAATTAAATGACATGGTAATACATTTGGATAAAGTATATGTATATGTGTGTACGTATGTGTACATATGTTTATATATACACATATAGACATATATATATGTCTGCATTATGTATGCATACATATGATATAATGTATTTCCATGTATATAAAGTTGAAAATAAAATGTCTCAAAATTTAGATTTCTAGAAAAAGGTTGCTATGATTAGGCTTAGAAATCCTCCTCATAGACTTGTGTGTTTTAAATCTAGCCTCCAGTCTCCAGCTGGTGCACTATTCTGGAGAGTTGGAAGACATGGCTGAGGCAGGTGAGTCGCTGAGAGTAAGCCTTGGAAAGCTATGGCTCCTGTCCTGTGTCTGGTCCCATTCTCTCTGTTTCCAAGACAGACCAAGTGAACAGTCACTGCTATAAGCGGCCCTTGCTATGTATTGACCTATTCAGATGTTATATCTTCCCCGACTGTGTCACCTGAACAACAAACCAAAATAAAACTCTCCTCCTTAAGTGGTTTGTGTTTAGGTATATGACCACAGCAAAGAGAAGAGCGACAAATACAGAAGCCATTTCTAGGCTGCCCCTTAGTTGTGGCACATATGTGTTTTGAAACATAATTTTAGGCTAATTGACCGAGCATGAGGATATTGATGAGGACTCTGGATGTCAGAGACTACCTACAGGAATAGCAAAGCCTTTGGATTCTCTGTCCAGGGCACTAGTCAAATGCGTCCTCACTACCTTTTCCTATCTGTGTGACCTTGGAGGGAACACTATTTGGGATGGAGATGTTTGCTTCATTTCTATCCTCGGGTTTCTCACCTGGCTCTGGTCACACTAAGTGGGGGATGAGGTACTGTGGAAGAGACAGAAACAACATCAGCTTCTGCCCAGAAGATCCACTGGACTCTGGACAACCGAGGTTCATTTTTCAGAGGGCAGGAAGGGGTACTTACCTCTATTATAAGAGCACATTTGTATATACTGTAGAGAGAACCCAGTGTAAGCACATTGCAAACATCCCAGTACAAACACACTGGCAGCAGCTTGTTTGTTGTGAGTTAACCTTTAACCTAGATGTAACCCAGATGCCTTAGAGGGAATGTAATCCTCAGTGGCCTTGGGAGTATGCAATGCCCACTACACAGATTGGTGATGGGAGGGAAAAGTGCAGGGAACGATAAGGAGAGACACGGTAGGGCCATGTATCTCAGAGACAAGGCTGACCACTTAACCAGAGGGGCAAGAATAGGCTTTGGAATGATTTGCTGCCTTTGTTCTGACTCTCCATAAACTCTACTAGCTGGAGATGGGAGGGAGAAGGCAGGATATGGGGTGTTTGGCTTGTCTGACTGCTGGCTCTGTAAATAAAGCCCAGCTCGAAGGTTCAAACCATCTCTCTCTCTCTCTTCTCTCTCTCTCTCTCTCTCTCTCTCTCTCTCTCTCTCTCTCTCTCTCTCTCTCTTCTCTCTCTCTCTCCTCTCTCTCTCTCTCCCTCTCTCTCTCTCTCTCCCTCTCTCTCTCTCACTGGCACATGTGCAAAGGAGCAAAAATGTAAGCATTTCAGCCACAGTTCCTTCCATCTGGTTGCCTCTGACCAGAATAACAGCTGGAACTGTGTTCCCACCCTTCTGCCACCACCCAGACAGAACCTCTGAATCCTGCTGCTCCTTGGACACTCTGTTAGTGTTATGCCAAGAATACCCAGATCACGAGACCCCCAAATAAGACCACCAGGACTCGATATATCGATGCAATATACACAGGGTCATGTATTACAGGCTCAGAGCTTTGGATCACAGTCCTTCCTGATGGAGCAGGATGGGAGAGTGATACCGGAGCTTCAAGGGTAATAGGTTTATAAGGAAAAACTGTTATTAGGGGTGGGGGTCATAGGGAGGTAAGGACAAAACCATAAGTGTGGGTCATGAGTCTCAGGAATGCAGACCTTCAGGCAAGTTGGGTGGAGGCTGCATCTCAAGGGAAAGTTGTGAGTCTCAGGAATGTTGACCTTCAAGCAGGTTGGGTCCAGGAGGCTGGTTCTCCAGGGAAGTTGTTTTATCTCAGAGGATCACTGGGTGTTAATTGTATCTAATTGTTCAGGTGGCAGATCTAGTTTATGGCAGTGGGTGGTCTTTCTCGGAATGCAGGAAGTAGTGAAAACACCTGGAGGACAACTTCTCACAGGTCGTGGCATTAATTGTAGAATATACATTACATATAGGATATGGCATTAATTTTTCCCCTACATTAGGAGACTTGAAATGAACCAGATTATCATCCTTAGAGAAATAAAATGGGTAAACCTAGAACAGTTCACTGGCTCTGCACACCTGGCCATTTACCTCACTAGTGTATGTTAGTGATGGTGGTCTGAGCCAACACCTGCGTTTTTTTCTGGGACGTGGCTCTGTGACTGTAAAGCACACATAGTAACTGAGTTCACACCTTAGGAAGCTATAAAGGTAAACCAGCCATTCATGGGACCCATGGCCACAAAGAAGCATTTGATTCAGGCGAGCAGAAACAAGGCATACACTGTTACCATTCTCGATTTTCAACAGTTACAGATGAGGCTCAGAGACTGTATTAGCTGCTTGTCTCACTGTTGTGACAAAATTCCTGACAAGAAGCAATTTAAGGAAGAAAGCGTGGGTTTTGGCCGTCTGGGGTTTTGTTTCTTTTGTTTGGGCTCACAGTTCCCGGTCTCAGGAAAAGACAGGAACTCAAAGCGGCAGGAGCCTCGGCAGCTGCTCAAGTTTGCATCTGCAGCCAGGAAGCAGAGAGAGAGGGATGCTGGTGCTCAGATCACTGTAACCTTTTTAATCCAGCCTAGGACTCCAGGCCAGGGGATGGATGATGGACCAGGCACCGTGGTGCAGAACTTTAATGCCGGCACTCAGGAGACAGAGGCAGGTGGATCTCTGTGAGTTCGAGGCCAGCCTGGTCTACAGAGTGAGTTTCAGGCCAGCCAATGCTATATAGTGAGACTTTGTCTCAAAAAAGAAAAAAATCATTCCACTTCAATTAACCTAATTTAAATAATCCTTCATAGGCATACAGAGGCTCTCCTGCAATGCTTACTCTTGCTTGTCAGCTTGGCCACATCTGGAATCAACTGAGAGCAATGTCTGTGAGCAGACAGACTTCCAGCAGCCTGCCCAGATGTAAGGAGATCGCAGGGGAGCCTCCTCCTTTTTCTGCTTTTTGGCATCTTGTGTCTCACTGGCAAGTTTGTCTACCCTGTTTGAGACTTTGCCTCACTGCTGCCACTGTCACTAGCATCAGAACTCAGGTCCCGTCACCAACACTATAGTGTCATTTAGGCTGCATACAGCCTTCCTCAGAGATGCCTCTTGCAGCAGTGGGCAGCAGTTAACAAAAACTCAGTAACTACCCAAAGTGCTGAGAACCAGTGGTGGTGGAGTGCTGGGCCTCGGTGGGGATAATCGTATCACTCCCACCCAGGCTCAGGGAGCTTCATGGAAGACGAGGTGGGGGAAAAAATGTGCAAGCATGTATTCACTGCAGCTGTGGCTAATTTCACAAGACTGGGCCTGTGAACATTTCTTCATGGATGAGGGAAGGGCCCATGAGGCCCCATCAAGAGGGACAGTTAATGGTTACTGAGGGAGTGCTGTCACTTTCTTCAGTGGTGTAGCCACTGGTAAACTGCCCTTAATCCAGCATGACTACACAGGTGAGGCTCTCTGGCTGCAGACCACAGAGGAGCTAATTTGTGGTTCATGAGTGCTGCTGGCATTTACTTCTCTGTCAGAGTCTTTGCCCTAGTCAATGTCCACCCTCATTAGCTTTACTTAAAATCTACTGGTTTTAATTTAAGTTCATCCAAATACACTGTAAGACTGAGGCCTCTAGAGAGATCTCTAGTCTATTCTCCGAGTCCCCAATAAGAGACGGAGTCCGTTGTCGATCCAAATGCATAGGAATAGGTATTTATTGAGCCATCGAGATGGGGTCTGTCCAGCTCTTTCAAGCTGCAGACCCCGAGAAACAGAGGCACAGGTCTTTTATAGGTTTTAGACAAAGAAATGAGTTTTACAGTATGTGATTGGTTGGCGTTTGGGCAGAAAAGCTGCAAGTCTTGGCCTTTGGTGGTTGGATAATGGGTGGAGGGGCAAGTTAACCTATGGAAAAGATTGATTGAAGCGGTCACAGGGGGCGTTTAGGAACTTTTTTAGTTGGGGAGGGGTAGTGGAAATTTTAAACACAGCTGGTTGCCCTTGAGTCCAGCTGGACCCTGAGCACAGACTGAGACCTTGAGTCAAGTTGGACTCTTCAAGGTTTTCCTGTCCCTGCCACACACACACACAGTGATCTGTTATCTGTCTGTCCTTGGTTCAAGCTGGACCCTCTAGAAATTTACATGTTTTGGCCTTAATGGGGGTCCTTAAGGGGGCTGGTTCCTTCAACACCTTCCCAGAAATAACCAGGAAAAAAAATCAGACCAAAGATGTGGGCACTGTGGCCCTGACAAGTTGGTTGACACTATCACACTAGTAATGACTTCACCCTGAATTAACCAAACACACTCCCAGTGCACAGCACCATTCCAATTAATCTTGAAACCCTTATAAAGAAGGTTTATAGAATATAAAGGATATAAAATGTCAAGAAAAAAATGAAACCCTCAATTTTAACTATATAGTACCTAAGTCTCTGGATGATTTCATCTGAAAATGCACATCATTTAGAATCTTGGCCCAGATAAAGGTAATAATGCACCTTTAGTCCCAGGACTTGGAAGGTAGAGGCAAGGGCATCTCTGTAGGTTTGAGGCCAGCCTAGTATACATAATGAGTTCCAGAAATACATAGTAAGACCTTGTCTGGGGGAAGAGGAGCAGAAAATCACTGCCAACATAAGTGAAATAATGCAGTCAGTTCTAACCAAGTGGAAACCAATTCCCCCATCTGCCTACATTTCTCAAAGTGCTCAAAACCACCCCAGACAAGTGGTACACTCCTGTAAACTCAGCTACTACAGACACTGAGACTGTGGGAATCCTGTGAGCTCTCAAGTTCAAGGTCACCCTGGAGAAACATAGTGAAATACCAGCTTTAAAAAAAATCATAAGGGGCTGAAGAGATGGCTCAGAGGTTAAGAGCACTGTCTGCACTTCCAAAGGTCCTGAGTTCAGTTCCTAACACCCACAACCATCTATAATGAGATGTGGTGGCCTCTTCTGGTGTGCAGGTGTATATATTATGTCTTATATATATATATATATATATATATATATATATATATATATATATATATATATATATAGTCATAAGATTGCATTCTCAAAACAATAGATTGGGAGCCAGGTGTGCTAGTGCTGAACTTGCTGAAGCTGAGGCAAGAAGGAAACCTTCTTGGGCTACCTAAGAAGGTTCTGACTCAAAACTCAAAGTAAATAATTAACTGGGGTGGGGGATGGGGGTGGGGACAGTTCTCATGACCAAGTTCCGATGCCTTAAGTGTGTCATTACTTTTTGAAAAATTATCGTTGTGTTTTCACACTAATCTACTCAGTGCTTTGTAGGAGAGATAAACATGTTTTTGTGTTGATCCCAAGTGTGGGATGGGGAACAGACTAGTGAGAGAGAAGGAAGTTTATCCCCTTAGAAGTCGAACCACTTCTTGGGGGAGCTTGGATGTTACCAGCTGAAAAGATCCTAGTAGAGACTCTGAGAGGAGATATATATATGAGCCCAAAACAAGAGGCTAGAGAGAGAGAGAAGATTTGGGATTGTTTTGGCTGTTCATCAACACTTCAAGAGACTCTCCTAGAGAGAACTGCTCCAGGGAAGGCTTCAATTCAAGGCTTTGGACTCCAGCTGAGGCTTCTGCTTGCTCCAGGTTCCAGCAGCAACTCTGGTGGGATTGCTGGTTTGCTGAGGTCCTGCTGACTATGCCAGGAGAATCGTTCCTCGGCCTGATACCCTTAAGGTTTCATTATTGTGTTCTTTAATCTCCTTTTCCTACTGTTTGGGTCAGTCGGGTTGTAAGGGAGGTAGGCTCGTTTAATACATTCATAACAAAATATAGTTAAGAAAATTGAGCCTCGGGGCTGGAGAGATGGCTCAGTGGTTAAGAGCACTGCCTGCTCTTCCAAAGGACCCTGGTTCAATTCCCAGCACCCACATGGCAGCTCACAACTATCTGTAACTCCAAGACCTGACACCCCTACACCAACACATGCACATAAATTAAAATTAAATAAAATATTTTTTAAAAAAAATAAAATTGAGCCTACAGTGCTTCATATCACTTGTCTCTACTTTTCACAGCAACCCTGAAAGATGAAGGAAATCCATAGGCCTGGCTGGGCCCATGATAGGAAATCTACATAAACTCCCTGCTGCTGCCTCTGTTTGAGTGATGGCTGGAGGCCAGCCAGGCAAGCTGGTAGGCAGCTCTGCTGGCATAAGTGTCCTCTACCTTTTTATTTCTGTCATCTTTAACTAACCACCTCAGTTCAGTGGCATATATGTTTTTCCTGCAGCCACCAGTTTGCATTCTAGTTAATTAAGAAGTCATCTGTACATGCCCTTTAACAATACTTCCTGCATGGCCAGGCATGGCAGGGCATGCCTTTAATTGCAGCACTGGGGAGGCTGATTTCTTTACGTTTAAGGCCAGAACTCTACAGAGTGAGTTCCAGGACAGCCATGGCTACACAGAGGAACCCTGTCTTGGAAAACCAAAACAAAATAAAACTTCCTGCACACATGTCATCTCGCTGTATGCCTATTTTGTGAGACTATTACATGGCCAGTCCTAACTGTGAAAAAGCCTGGGAAACACTCTATTCTAGACATGGTTTTCTAGATACATGGTTTTTCAGGGATTTTGTTATTTTATGTGCGTTGGTGTGCCTGCACGTGTGTATGTGTACCACATCCATACAAGTGTGCATGTGGATCCCATGGATCCGGAATTACACAGGTAGTTATGAGGTATAGGACGTGGGTGCTGGGAATCCAACCTGGTCCTCTACAAAAGCAGTGAGTGCTCTCAGCCACTGAGCCATCCTCTCTCCAGCCTCAGATATGTGGCTTTCAAAAGGAAATATTAGAGACTATTGGCAGATGAGAAAAAGGCACAGGAAGTTGGACATGGGTCTTCAAACAGAAAACTAATCACGGTTTGCATTTGCTGGATGACAGGGATGTGGGAGGAGGAGGCTCCTAAACACAAGCCGCTGCTCCCCCTTCTCCACCTCTCCCCCACAGCATGTTCCACAGACGCCCACTCTGACTGGAAATGCATTGGGAGGGAACTCTGAGGATTAGCGTTCAGCCACACCACACAGGCACACCCAAAGGCCAGTGCACATTCCAGATTCCTGACCCACAGAAACACTAATGAAATTTTAATCCTTGGCTTAAAAGAAACGTCATTAGTAACTGTTTTCTCCCTGCCAACTCTGAGGCTGGAGTCTGACCCAATGCAGTATCAGAGATGTTTCTGATAAGGAGCTCTCCAAACCACTCCAAGATGCAGCAGGCTGGGCTTCAAAGGGAGGAAGTGGTAAAACGCCAGGGTGAGGACAACACACATTTGCCAGGAGCGTTTATGGACAGAGGGGCTCCACAGATGTGGGTGGACAGAGAGAGAAGTGCATTCTGCCCACACGTACCACAGCCAGGGAGCTGGGAGCTCCAGCAAGGTTTATGGAGTTCAGCTCAGGGTTAGTGTTCTTTCAGGGTTTTGAGCAACAACCTAACTGCCTCTATCAGTGCCTGGAATACTCAAGGTCCCACTTGCAGTCACGGCTGCCCGGAAAACTGGCTGCTTGCTGGGTCATAGAACACTTGAGTCACCAAGTGTTCTTTAGTCAGAGTTAATGGGGTAGAGGGAAGTAGTATTCACAGCAAAGCTTTAGAAAGGTTTTTCTGTCCAAAAGAAGAGCAGGCTACGTAGACAATGAAGTTACTTACCTAATGTGACAATCTGATGTGCTATCTTGAGTGACAGGAAGGGCATGTGGCAGGCCTAGGGATGTCTATTCAGCATAGGCGGAGGGGTAAAAGAGGTAACTAAATTCCATGATTGTACCTGCTGCTCCTTTCTGGCCACAGAGAGCCATTCCTGAATATTCCAGAACTTGTCCTGTCAGACATGGAAGTCCCAACCCCTGAGATCTGGGATGGATGCATCTTGGCCTTAGGCGGAAACATTTTATTGATAAATGTGCTGATTGCTCACAATCCCATGGGCAGATAAAGGACAAGAATATAAATCCAGGCCGGGCGTGGTGGCGCACGCCTTTAATCCCAGCACTCGGGAGGCAGAGGCAGGTGGATCGCTGTGAGTTCGAGGCCAGCCTGGTCTACAAAAGTGAGTCCAAGACAGCCTAGGATACATAGAGAAACCCTGTCTCGAAAAACCAAAAAAAAAAAAAAAAAAAAATAATAATAATAATAATAATAATAATAATAATAATAATAAATAAATAAATAAAATAAATACATAAATACATAAATAAAAAGAATATAAATCCATAAGATGCAACTGACTCCTTGGTGTGACCCATAATAGTCAAACTCAGTGGACAAAAGGTGGGAGTGACAATGGATGGGCCTGACTTGTGCCCAAACAGTAGAGAGGTGCCCAAGCGACTACATTTCACATACACTTAGTTCCTTTTTGTAATCATCTTCATTTTTCTTAAGATTTACTTTTCTGTGTATGCCTGCATGTGTGTATGTGCACCACATTTATGCAGTGCCCACAGAGGCCAGAAGAGGGCATCAGATTCCCCCTAAAAATGGAGTCACAGACAATTGTGAGCAACCACATGGGTGCTGGAAGCCAAACCCAGCTGCCCTTCACTGCTGAGCCATCTCTACAACATCTTTCCTTTTTAAAGTTTTTTAAACATTCTGTTGTTGCCATATATTTATTATTTGTATTACTGGGTTCCAGCAGGACATCTTTCCTGAAAGCATATAATGTACATGGTTTCACTTGGCCTTCCACATTATTCTCTCTCATTGGTTCCCTTGGTTTATGTGATCTATGCATACATAATTTTATATATCTATATAAAACCTAGGATCCATCAATGGAAAAAAAAGCATGAGCTATTTGTCTTTGAGTCTGACTTTATGCACTTAATATGATTATTTCCACTTACATACATTTACCAGCAAAACAACATCTCATTCTTTTTGGGCTGAATGTGTACATTATGCCACACTTCAAGCATCCTCTGTTGTTGGATAACTAAGCTGGTTCTGTAACTTAACTGTTGTGAAAGGTGCTACAATAATCATTTATGTGCAAGTGTCTCTGTGATGTCTTTTGTTTGTTTTTTTCCTGACAGGGTTTCTGTGTGTAGTCTTGGCTGTCCTGAACTGGCTTTGTACACCAGGCTGGCCTTGAACTCACATCGATTGCCTGCTTCTGCCTCCTGAGTGCTGGGGTTATAGGTGTGCACCACCATACCCAGCTCTCTGTGATGTCTTGACTTAAGGTCTAGGTAAATGCCCAGGAGTGGTCCAGCTGGGTCAGATTGTGGATCTATTTTATGTTTTGAGACACTTAGAGCTGATTTCAGTGATGGCTCTTCCTTCAGCAGTACATGAAGATTCCCTTTTTTCCACACCCTTATCAGCATCATGTTTTGTTTTGTTTTGAGGAGTCTCAGGACATGGCCCTCACTGGCTTGGAATTCACGGTGTAGATACTGGCCTCAACTCAGAGATCTGCCTGCCTCTGCCTTTCTAATGCAGGAATGGAAGGTGTCTGCCACCATGCCCGGCTTCTTGTTTCTTAGTGATTGTTATACTGACTGGGGTGAGACGTAACCTCAAGTGTAGTTTTTATTTGCATTTCCCTGATGGCTAGTGATGTTAAGCACTCTTGTCTGTGTCTATTGGCCATTTGTGCAAAATCTTCTAAGAATTTTATTCATTTTGTTAGCCTGTTTATTGATTGGGCGGTTGATTATTTGATATTTTGGGTGTTTTATTCCTTTATTCTAGATATTAATCCTGTCACATATACTTATCAAACATTTCCTTCTTTTCTGTAGACCATTTTCACTGTATTGTTTTCTTTTTAATAATAATGGTTATTCTTTTGACCATTTGATACAGTATACAATGCACCTTTAACGTATCTATGTCCAATTCTCCCATCACACTCCTCCATGACTCCCTCAAAACATCCCCATCTCACCCTTAACATCTTCTTTTTTGTTGTTGTTCGTTTTTGTTTTGTTTTGTTTTTTGTTTTTGAGATAGGGCTTCTCTGTGTAGCCTTGGCTGTCCTGGACTTGCTTTGTAGACCAGGCTGGCCTCAAACTCAGTGATCTGCGTGCCTCTGCTTCCCCGAGGCCTGGGGTTATAGGCATGCACCACCATGCCTGGCTTCTCTTTCCAAACCCACTGAGTGCTATTTGGCATGTACATCTGTGTGGAACCACACACCATAGCATGAACAACCTATCAGCAGCCATACCTAAAAAAAAAATTTCCCCCTCCCCCAGTATCCATCAAGTGCCTGTGGCTCCTCAGAAGTGGGGCCTCATTTCCAGACACTCTTTCCATCCTCCAGCCCCTTGTGTGATGCCCTAAGACTTGAGTGGGCTCATATAGAGTGTTTTCTTTGCTGTGTAGAAGCTTTTTAACTTCACGTCATTTCATGTGTTCTTAACATTATTTCCTGATCAACCAAAGTCCTTTTCAGAAGTATTTGCCTATGCAATTCAATTGTTTTCTCTACCTTCCCTTACAACGATTTCAGTTCCAGGTTTTACATTAATGATTTTTGTGCAAGGTAAGAGATAGGGACCTAGTCTCACTCCTTTATTTATGGATACCTAATTTTCCCAACACAACTTAAGGAGACAAGCTGTATTTAATGGAGGTCCCACATTCAAAGTAAAGCTCGAAGTCCTTGCCATACTAGAATACTTAACATGATTCTGGCCTCAAAACTAGTTTACTTCTCTTGATGCTGAGACAGAATAACATGCATGTGCGTACACACACACACACACACACACACACACACACACACACACACACACACCAAGGTAAGGAAAGAAGGGCTTGTTTATTCTCTCTGAACCTCTAGGATATGACCAGAAACGAACTGCTCATTGGCAATGAATTTTTGCCAGAATGCAACATGGATGGACTCTTCTGCGACTTCAATAGAGTTCTCAGTCCCCACAGAAATAGTGTGAAGCAGGCTTCACCGTCCACATTTCTTCTGATGGTTTGGTCTTCCAACTCCTCACCAGACTAACCTGCAAAGCTCTGCTTTGCAGCCTCCTAGAATTATCTAGCCACAGCTCCAATGTCTTCCACATTCCTCCTGAAACCCAGTTCCAATGACAGAAGAACCAAAGGATGAGACTTGCCACAGTTGTGACTCCACCGCCAGCATCAATTTTCTATCTTACTACTCTTTCCATCTCTGGAACAAAATACCTGACAGAACTTAAGTAAAGAAGGGCTTGTGCTGTTGTTGTCAAAATTGTAGGAAGTTGACAATCAAATTAACTACTTCCCGCAGACTCCGGATTGGAGAGGCATCTGCTGACCACTGGTGTAGTGCGCTTCCTCGCTCTCCTCTAACACTTCCTTTGCCCTCGCTTTTCTCTCTGCAGTGTTTTTGAAATGGACGTGGTTATATAGGGCACATTCTTCCTTTCCCATTGGAGTGTGGGCTGCACTGTAGCAGGGTACAAGCTTTATTTGCTGCTGTGTCCAAGTCAAAGAGTACACAGCACACAGTTTGTTTTCAATAATTAAGAACCAAATTTGGGGCCCAGAGAGATGCTCAGCAGTTAAGAGCACATACTGCTCTTGCAGAGAACACACACAAGTAAGTTAAATAAAAGAAACTAATTATATAGAGAGAGCAAGACCCAGTGTCATAACAATCTATACACTGACTCCTAGGAAGGGCAGAGAATGAGTCTCCTTCCATCAGATAGAAAGAACACATTCAGTGTTCCACAGCACGAGGGGTGGGGTGGGGTTGACTGTAGCTCAAAATTACCTATCATATAGTTTATGGAGAACTAGAAAAGGAGCTCAAAGGCTCCAAACACAGAGTATTGATAAAGAGATGGAAACACCAGCTACTGGGATTTGGTCCGCATTTCTAGTATACATGTACTAAAATATCATACTGCACCCTAAAATATGCATATTATTTCAATAAAAGTTTACTTAAGGAGGTGTAACATAAATCCTGATTTGTTCACTACATACTGTACATATGCCCATAAATATGTATAATGAAAATAAAATTAGTAAAATAGTCCATAATAATTGGCATTTGTTTTATATATACTCATTTATATATTTACATATATTTTTATTTATGCACTTCCATTTTACAAAGCTCATGCAATCTCTCATCATATAAATGTAGATAAATTGTATGTAGAAAATCACATCATTTTATAAAGTGGGAGTGTAGTTCAGTTGGTAGAGGGTTTGCCTTGCTTAACAAAGCATTCCCTCCTCAGCACCACATAAACTGGGTATGTGCTAACATATGCCGATAATCTTAGCACTTGGAAGGTAAAGGTAAGAATATCACAAGTTCAAGGTTATCCTCAGCTGGATTATAAATGCCAGCCTAGTATGCATGAAATCCTGTCTCCAAAAACAGGCTGTCAAGATGGCTTAGTGGGTGAAATTTACCAGCCTAAATTTACCTATGTACATGGTAGGAGAACAGCTCCCAAATATTCCCTGTGGCATATACACACTAACAGACCACACACACACACACACACACACACAGAGAGAGAGAGAGAGAGAGAGAGAGAGAGAGAGAGAGAGAGGGAGGGAGAAAACTGAGGCAATAAGATCATCAATTTGAGATCACTGTGGACAACACAGAAAGTTGTATGTCAGCCATGGCTACACAGTGAAACACTTTTTCAATCCAGAAAGAAAAGGGCCAGGAAGTAGGGGTAAGGGCAGGAGGCAGGGATGGGTGGGAGAGAAAGAAATTGCATGGCCAACTCCAATTCTTTAACTTTTACAAGTCTGATGACCTAAAACAGAAAAGGCCTTTGGACAAAATCCAATATCCCATTATAAAAGTTATTTTAAAAACTCTCAGAACATAGACAACATATCTCAACATAATAAGGACAATATACAATGAGCTTGCATCCAAAAATCAAGCTAACCGGGCAAAAAACTCAAAGCATTCCACTAAAGTTGGGAGCGAGACAAAAGATCATTCCCCCTGCTCCTGTTCAGCGTAGTGATTGAAGTTTTAGCTCATGTGAAGACAAGTGAAGGATGGAACAGGATTCAAATAGAAAGAAGTCATCATATCCTTATCTGCAAATGGCTCTATGCATAAGACCCTAAGGCTCCGTCAGAAATCTACATCTGATAAACACACTCAGCAAGGTAGCAGGATACAAAATTAACACGCAAATATCAGTGGCCTTCCTGCATGCAAACAGCTAACACACTGAGGAAAAAAAAAAAACAGAGAACCAACATTGTTCACAGTAACCTCAAAGATCAAATACCTTGGGGTAACTCTAACCAAAGAAGTGACAACTTGCACAGTGAAAATTTTAAGACAATGAAGAAAGGAAGTAAAGAAGATACTAGAAGGTGGAAAGTCCTCCTATGCTTGTGATTTGGAAAGAATGGTATTGTGAAAATGGTCATCCTGCCAAAAGCAATCTACAGGCTCATTGCTCACCACCA
Organism: Acomys minous; assembly: GCF_964271855.1. Taxonomy (NCBI): domain Eukaryota; kingdom Metazoa; phylum Chordata; class Mammalia; order Rodentia; family Muridae; genus Acomys; species Acomys minous. Next base: position 18,147,823 of record NC_140500.1, read on the forward strand.
AAACGCCAATGTGATGGGCTGGAGAGATGGCTCAGAGGTTAAGAGCAGTGGCTCCTCTTCCAAAGGACCTGAGTTCAATTCCCAGCAATCACATGGTGGCTCACAACCAACTATACTGAGATCTGGTGCCCTCTTCTGGCCTGCGCTGAGAGTGAGAATACACTTACACTTCCATCAGCAAGGAATAAAACCAAATCAGGAAAGGGTGAATGGGAGGCAAGAAATCCATTCACTACGCCCAAAGGATGAGTGAAGTAAGTCATGTAGTCATGTGCTCAATCTCCCCACATCTTTCCTAACCCTCTCCCATCAGCCAACAGCCAACATGCCTTGGGAAGCCAGCTAGTGCAGTTCTGTCAACAGGATTCCTCGGCCCTCAAGCTCTTCCCATGAGGAGCTCTAATAGGGCATTAGATAAGGGAAGATAGTGAGGTCAGAGTACACACACTGTGGGCTGGTCTTTGATGGGACAGACAGTCCCAAGGCCACTGTCACTCTGCACTACTTCCCAAGTGAAATGCTCCTTCTAGGTGCTGAGACTGCTCTAGACCCACAAGTCCTTCATGTTTACAAGTGGCAAGCTCCAGCATATTACACTCTTGTGGATTTCTGGATTCCACCCATACCTTTCATAAAGTTCATGCATGCATTATAGGGTGTGAGTCATGTTAATGCCAGCGTGTAACTTGTTTCCTGTGATGTCTCTGGGTGCCTGTTTAATCTGAGCACTCACTGCTCAATCACAACTAGTCTAGGGGGATGGAACCTGTGATGCACCTGAAACAGCATACCACTACAATGAGCAGGGTGGGCTGGTGACCAATGTCACAAACCTGATGATCTGAGTTCAGTTCCTGCATCCCACAGTAAAAGAAACTCATTCCCCCAAAGTTGGAGAAGGTCTAACTGTGTTTCCTTTTTTTCTTTCTTTCTTTTTTTTTAGGGTTTTCGAGACAGGGTTTCTTTGTGTCTAACTGTGTTTTCAAGGACTGATTTCAGTGCCTTGAGATCTAGTTACCGCCCTGCCACAGTCATTGTTAGGAATGTTGAACTATCTCCTGTAACCATGTGATAAGGAGTGTTCCCCCCAATTATCCCTGATTGGCTAAATAAAGAAGCTGAAGCCTATGAGTGGGCAGAAGAGAGGGAGGCAGAGAGTTAGGTGCTGGGGCCTGAGGCTTAGAGAGAAGAGGATGAGAGAGGAAGGGAAGGTAGAAGATGTAGCAGGAGGAGAAGATGCAGGAGAGAGAGGCGCTGCCTTGAGGCAAGATAGTGATGAGCTGGTGGTTGTAAGGACAAGGACAGACTGATGGGGCAGAAGCCGCCTGGGAGTCATCAGATCGGCAAGTGACTGGCTTGTATGTGGGTTCTAGAGGTACTGGCATTAGAATAGTCAGAATCTGCCCAGCATAGTGCTTACAGCTTAATAACAAATCACAGTCTCTCTGTATCAATCATTGGGGAACTAGCTGGTTAAAGAAAGCAACGAAAGATCATTCACTCTACACTCCTATCTCCACATCCGTGCCATAGCACACATGCACCCACACTCATGCACCTATCACACACACACATTTTTTTTTTAAGGATGAGCAGGGTGAGGGTGCATAAAAGGCAGATTGGTGAATTGTAAACTTTGTTAGTAGGTTCAGAGTGAATGCCCACAAGTTTCAGAGTCAAAGATCTGCACCTCCCAGGCTTGCAATGACAAGCTTACTTCTACCTCCTTAACACCTTTACTAATTGATAGAACTTCAGTTTACTGCATTCTGCATTGAATTCCCCTTCCCTCCACGCCATCTGTATCTTCCGGTGACGCCCAAGCCTCCAGCCATCTTTGCTCCCATTTCTCCCTCACCACCCAGCTTTAGCTCCCAAAACACAATGTCCCCCTTGGGAGTGAGCTTCAACTCCTCCTCTCCCCAGCCCTCACTCGCCCCAGCCCATCACCTCTCATGGTCTGCTGCACCCACCATGGCTTGCTTCTCAAACCCTGACTGATGCACCACAGGAGTAAAGAAACGACAGGCACATACACAGAAAGGCTGCCATCAGTGGGCTGTGCTGATGAAGGGCACCAAGCACACTGCACTCCAGAAACTTGTAAACACTCATATTTGGACTAGAGGAAGGCTCTGCCATTCCCAACCCTCACCCAGGGAAAGCTGCCATTTCCATGCGTCTGAGGCATTGGGGTCCTTGACAAGGCTGTGCTCATGTCAACAGATAAGCCCTCAGGACTTTATGCACGCCCTATAATGTTTAGCCTCACCTAGACTCTTGGCCCAACTCCTCCACCCCTTGTTTTTGACCTCAGTCACACCAGATGGGCACATGACACAGAGGAAATACCTCCAGAAACACTGATTGCTAACCACAGCCTAGCAACAATGTTGTAAGGCATACTACTGGACCTAACCCAGTAGCTGCTAGTTGAACACAATCATAATTCATCATAATTCTATACAAGTTCCTTGTTCAATTGCCACATAGTATTTACCAAAAAAATTTGGTGGGCTAGAGGTGGCTTGGAGTTTAAGAACACTTACTGACAGTACTCAAGTTACCAGAATCCATGTGGCTGCTGCTAACAGTCTTACTGTGCCATTGCTGTGAGGAAATACCATAACCAATGCAACTTATAGAAGTAAGTGTCTAATTGGTGTCTACTTACAGTTTCAGATGGTTAGCTCATGAGTACCATGGTGAGGAGCATGGGGGCAGGCAAGCAGACGTGGCACTGGAACACTAGCCCTGAACTTACATCTGATCCAGAAGTTGCAGCCAATGAGAAAGACTGGGTCTGGTATGGACTTTTGGAACCTCAAAGCCCATCCCCAGTGACACACCTCCTCCAACAAGGCCGCACTTCCAATCCTTCCCAAACCGTTCTACTGAGGACCAAGCATTCAAACATATGAGCCTATGGGAGCCATTCAAACCATTCAAACCACCAACCATCAGTAACTTCAGTTCCAAGGGTTCTGATGCCCCCTTCAGGCCTCTTCAGGAAGTGCACAGTGGGACACAAGCAGGAAAAAACACATTGTTTTTAAAATAGTAAAAAACTAAATACATAGAAAAAAATAACTTTTCAAAATATTTATTTGTTTAACCAAAAATATACATATAATTTACATGCTTCAGTGCTTATTGTGAGACTGCATATAAAGTTCCAAACACTTTTAACAATACACAAATGCTTACAGTTCAGTTATGTAAGACACTGTGTAGCCAATAAAAACAATTTGTAAAATAATATTTAGCAACATGAAAGAATACTGATGCTACATTGTTTTTAAAGAGTAAGAGATGTGCAGGGCAGTGGATAGAATACTGGACAGCAGGCACAGGACCCTGGATTCAGACTCCAGCACCACATAACCTGGGTGTGTTAGTTCACCCTCTACTCCCAGCACTTGGAAGTGGAGGCAAGAGAATCAGAAATGTAGATATCCTTGGCTACACATCAAAGTAAAGTCCATCCTGGGCTACATGGGACCCTGTCTGAAAACAAACAAGTTGGCTCAGCAGGTCAAGGCCCTTGCTTCCAAGGCCATCAAGCTGAGTTCAATCCCCAGAACCCATGCAGTAGGGAGAACTGTCTCCTGTGGATTATTCTCTGACCTCGACATGTGTGCTGTGGCACATGAGCCCATACACATATACTCACACAGATTAATGTGGGGGGGGTGAAGGCATCAGACGCTTACAAACAAGCTGCAGCCATTACAATCATAAGTCTGCCCACTATTATTATTATCATTATCATCATCGTTGTTGTTATTTTTATTATTATTATTATTATTATTATTATTATTATTATTATTATTATTATTATTATTATTATCAGAAAGCCTACTTTTCCTTTTCCTCACTTTTCTAACATGGCAGCTTCCGCTCACACTGGGCTTCCTGTCTCCGCCTCTAAGCCTCCATGCCACCGTGTGCCCGCTTCTCTGACGCTGGCTGTTTCCCTTTTCTCCTCCACCTTCCTCCTCTAGCAGCAGCTGAGCTTACAGCTTGCCTGCCCTGGGAAGGTTTTCTTTATGCTCCAATAAAATTGTCCTGAGTTTCTAGTTGAGTCCACTCTTAAATTCTTTTATTAATGAGACTAAGAACCCCAAAAGGGGGTTACCAGTATTGTCTGATGACCACAGAAGGACCCCAAAGAGTAACATTTGGAGGCAACAGACGAGCTAGTATTGAGCTGCCGCTGAGGAAAGACAACAGCAGAAACTCCAGAGGTGTTTTTGTTTGTTTGTTTGTTTTGTTTTGTTCTGTTTTATTTTGTTTTTCTGAGACAGGGTTTCTCTGTGTAGCCCTGGCTGTCTTGGACTTGCTTTGTAGACCAGGCTGGCCTTGAACTGTAAGCTCAATTTTCTTAGCCAGAATATTTTATTAACAACTTAGTGACCAAGCCTACATCAATTATAACCTGATTAACCAAAACAGTAGGAAATGAGGAGTAAAGGACACAATAACACAACCTTAAGGATATCAGTTCCGAGGAACAATTCTCCGGTCAGGAGCTGTGGAATTTCTTCCACTGGAACCTGGGGTAACCAGACCCCAGATCCTCAGCAGGAGCAGGAGCACTGAAGCCTTCCCTCGAGTGATTTTCTCTAGGAGCGTCTTGAAGCGCAGCGAGGAACAGCCCAATCTATCCCAAGTCTCCTCTCCGCCCACCACCAGTTCTGGGCTCATTTCTATATCTCCTCCCAGAATCTGTTCACGGGATCTTTTTCATCTGGTAGCAATTAAGCTGCTGCATGAGGTGGTTGCTCTTCTAGTGAATTAACATCACCTGTTCTCTCACAACCTAAAGAATAGGTTTCTCTCCTTCATTGAACTCACATCAATCTGCCTGCCTCTGCCTCCTGAGTGCTGGAATTATTCTCAAGAGGTGTTTGGTAGTATGAGCTGGAGAGACGATGGTTAGGAGCACACTTGCTGCTCTTCCAGAGGACCTGACCCCAATTCCCAGCACCCATGTGGTGGTCCACACCCCCTTTAACTAGCCCCAGGGGATTCAATACCTTCTTCAGCTACTGTATACAAACTGGTACATTTACACACATACATACAATACACTCATCTACATAAAACAAAAACAAGTTAAAATTTTTTAATATAAAACCATAGTGCTCCATTTGTAAGGCCACAGGAATTCACATTTACAATCCTGCTCTCTTAGTTCTCTGAGGAATACTTCACCGGGCCGCAAATAAAGCAGAACCACAAAAATAAGAGAACATCATCACTAAAGATTAAAAGAAAAATTACATGCTCATTATCACATTGCCCTAGTTACTTTCTACTGCTGTGATAAACACCATGACCAAGACAACTTATGCAAGTATCTACCTGGGCTCACAGTTCCACAGGGTCAAGTCCACGGTGGCTGAGCACAGGAGAGGTGGCGACAACAGGGAGCTGAAGGCTCACATTTTGAATCACAAGCACAAAGCAGAAAGTAAACTGGATGCAGTACTGGGCCTTAAGCTCGTAAAGCTGTTCCGCAGTGACACACTTCCAACCCAAGCATTCAAATGCCAAGACTATAGGGAACATCTCGATTCAGCTACCACACACAAAATAACTAAAGTCTAGAAAGAGGCGAGATGAAAGCAGGCAGCAGCATTTTGAGAAAGCAGAGAGAAGCTTCACTCAGGGAGACCCAGTGACGCCCGAGCTCAGGCCACAGCACTCTGACTGAGTTGTGCTAGCATTTTTTCCTTTGGGTTTCAGACTTAAGATATAATTCTTGGTTTTTTGTTGTTGTTGTTGTTTTGTTTTATTTTGAAAAATACTGAGTTGTTTAATTAATTTGCTTATTTCAAATTAATCTCATAATTTGTGATAGTAAAGAACACATGCAGGGCTATAGCGATGATGGCTCTTATGTTTATGAGCACCATCTGCTCTCAGAGGACTGACTTCTCAGCGCTTATATGGTGGCTCACAACCACTTTGAACTTCAGTTCAAGGGTCTCCAATGCCCTCTTCTGGCTCCTGAGAAACAACTATGCAGGCAAAATATTCATAAACATAATTTTTTAAGGTAAAACTACAAAAGAGCTGGGCAGTGATGGCACACACCTTTAATCCCAGTACTCAGGAGGCAGAGGCATAAGGATCTCTGAGTTTGAGGCCAGCCTGGGCTACACAGTAAGTTCAGGACAGCCAAGGTTATACAGAGAAACCCTGTCTCAAAATAAATAAGTAAATAATTTAGAAAATAAAAATACAATGGATATGTATAGCCACATGTGGATATATGTGCATACATAGTCATAGAGCCTGAATATGTTTATGCTACACATACATTTATCTGTGTAAATGCGTATATATATATGCACATATGTAAATGCATATAAAAAAGGAGAACCATCAAAAAATAACATCCTGGCCGGGCGGTGGTGGCGCACGCCTTTAATCCCAGCACTCGGGAGGCAGAGGCAGGGGGATCACTGTGAGTTCGAGGCCAGCCTGGTCTACAAAGTGAGTCCAGGACAGCCAAGGCTACACAGAGAAACCCTGTCTCGAAAAACCAAAAAAAAAAAAAAAAAAAAAAAATAATAATAATAATAATAATAATAATAATAATAACAACATCCAGATGGTGTAGCAAACAGCTTTTATGTTCTTCCAAGGACTTGCTTTACATTCCACAGACTAGATGGAACATGTTATACCAGATCTGCCATTTAAAGCAGTTATTTAGCAGTTCTAAGGATGCCCTCAGGGTGTTCTCCATGCTAGATAAATATTCTCTTACTGAGATTCCTCTCTACTCAACATTTCCTATTTTAATAGGCTTCTCCAATGTTGAAATGACTAAGCCCCATATGGTACCCTCTTAATATACCGAGTTGTTTGTTTGGTTGTGGCTATTTAGTTTTTATTAACATATTAATATGATAATAACAAAACAGTGGGTTTCACTTTGATATTTTAATTCATAAATATAATATACTTTGACCACATTCAGCCCCATGACCACCTCTCACTCCTGCTGATCCCTTTCCACTTTTCAACCAGTCCTCCTCCTACTTTCATGTCTTTTCCCCTTGGTGAATCAATGAGCTTCAGTAGGGCTACAGGAACAGGACAACTTACCAGTGGCTATACCACTAAAGACAGTGTTTCTAACTGCCCCAGGCCCTACTAATTGCCTACAGATCATCAGGGAAGGATGGTGCCTTTTGAGACCCTCTCCCTTAGCAAACTTTAACTGCCTATAAGTCCTCAGGGAGTGACAGAGCCTCATGAACTGCTCACTGCTCTGTGACATGATGCTGGCAAGCCACATCTTACAAAGGTTTTGCATAGGCAATCAGAGCTGCTGGAAGTCAGGGCTACATCATGCCCAGAAGATAGTGCTCCACACCACTCTACCCCTTCCTAGAAGACAGTGCTCCACACCACTCTACCCCTTCCTAGAAGACAGTGCTCCACATCACTCTACCCCTTCCTAGAAGACAGTGCTCCACATCACTCTACCCCTTCCTAGAAGACAGTGCTCCACACCACTCTACCCCTTCCTAGAAGGCAGTGCTCCACATCACTCTACCCCTTCCTAGAAGACAGTGCTCCATATCACTCTACCCTTTCCTCTGGCTCTTACATTCTTTCCGCCTCCTCTTCCGCAATGTCCCTGAGCCTTGGAGGGTGTGATATAGATGTCCCATTCAGGGCCAAGCACCCCAAACCATCTCGGATTCTTGTTCAGTTATGTGTGAGTCTCTTAACTGTTGCCCAGAGCAAAGAGAAGCTCCTCTGAGCAAAGAAAACAAGTGCACCGATGTATGGGGATGAACACAAATACATGAGAAGCATTTGACAGGCACATCATATCCAAATATTAAACGTAACTTCCCCCACTTGTATCTATGACTTCCTCAGCCTCTGGCTTTTGACCAGATTTGTAGAATACATGTGAATTCCCTTCTATGGCATGGGCCTCAAATCAATCAAAAAGTGAAGGAAGCCTGTAGAATCCTCCCCCAAGTTTCAGACCTCAAAGGGTAAAAATCTTTTGATACTGAACATAAGAGTCCACTTTAAAGAAGAGAGGATAGTGAAGAACTTTAGGACAGGATCAACTTCCTGCTTCCTTAAACAGCCAAGCATGTTGTAGTGATGTGCTCTGGCTTGCCTGGGATGCCCCTCCTAGTCTTGTACACTGGGAAACATCTATTATCTTCCAAGACTCAGTTCAAGTACCTCTTTTCCCATCTCTCCTCAAAACATCACAGTCCCCCAAAGGGCCTCCTGACTTAATTAATACGTCCACCCGACACTTGGCACTTGGTTCCCATGTCTGTCTTGCTCCTTAAGACCAAGACCTGCTCCTGTGTGGGGACCCACATGAAAATATCACCTGGAAATTATAGCTTTATAATTTGCACTTATAAGAAACACTAAGATAATCTATCTAACCTAAGAGCCAGAGGAGAGAGGTACTGTATACCTGCCTTGCAGGCTTTCACCTGCCTAGTCTCAGCCATTCAGGGCTGCTGTAGCTCTCCTGCCATTTTCTCCACCCAAGCCCATTTTCTGGCCAGGAATCTGACCTTCTTATTGGCTACTACCTGCTTTATGACATCATTCTTCCTACAAACTGCTCAGCCCGTTAGAAATTTGGAGTTGCCATGAGCTGTCCATAAATAAATTTGGATCATCGCAAGTGACCAGTGACAAGTCCCTCATATTGGACACAGGCTATTTTGCTTCAGCAACCCAGACAAACCATATCACTGTATTCTTATCCCTAGCTATGGATGACAATAATTCTTTCCTGTGACAAGAGATACCCTCTTCAAACAAGATGGAGCTCAGAACAACAGACTCTTCTAATGTGGCTGTCTTCTGAAGGCAGAGATCTGAATCAGAGGCTTTTGGATCTGAGGCCTGACCATGGAAATATCACCCTTCCATCCAAAGGCAGGGTGCAGATCCTTCCCCAGCTTGAGAATGCAGTGGAATTCAATACTTCTCCCTGTCAGCTCTTCCACTCTGGAGCTCAAGTCATCTGCATGGCATCCCTTTACTCTGAAGAAAGCAACACTGAACACGCCTTTATCCTCTCCAGCAAGTACATCAAGCCTTTCATGGCAAGTCCCTGGATGTCAGGCTCACAAAGCAGCTGTCATCCCTGAGAAGACCCAGTCAAGAAATTAAAGGACTTGCTTCCCCCAGGCAGAAGGACCCAAGGCAGGTGTGGAGACACACATCAAAGAATATGCAAACTATAAGAGAAGAAGTCAGAATGTTCCCAGCACATGGCCGTCCAGCAAGAGCTGGGGAAGAGCACAGAAACTGCACCAGTTAGAACAGTAACAGTTCCATGCCTTTGAGGAGATGATCCAGAACCAGGAGCTGGAAAAAGAGTGACTAAAAACTGTGCAAGAGTTTAGCAAGGTGGATCCAGACCCAGAAGCTGACAAGGCCTGACTAAGAAAAGCCTCCAATGAGCCTGTGTGCTATTCACAGGCTTCAGACTGTAACATGGCCATAAGGCTAGCTGAGTCACCAGTGGCAGACAGGCCTTTGAGACCTGGAGTGCTGAGCGACACAGAAATGTTCCCCTCATCAGTGCATCACACTACATGCATGGTACTTTGAGGCTATGCAGAGTTTCCCCCAGTTTGCTGATGCTAACACTGCCCGTGACATAGAAACATGTGGAGTGCTCTGTGGGAAACTGATGAGCAATGACTTTACCGTTATACATGTTATCATCCCAGAAAAAACGCTGGGTCTGATTATTGCAACACAGAGAATGAAGAAAACATTTTCTTCCTACAAGATGAACTAGGTGTGTTCACACTTTGGTAGATTCACATCCCCCTCACACAGACAGCCTTTCTTTCCAGTGTAGACCTACATATTCACTGCTTTTAGAAATCAGTCAATAGCTACTGTCTGATCCCCAGGTTCGAGGAAACAAAGCTACCTAAACTGACCAGACGATAGGAGATTCCTTTCTGTTCTTATAAAGACTTTCATACAACAAAAACATACTCTGGTCATGTGACTGTTAAGGACTAGGCTGTGACTGCCACAGATGAATCTCAGTCTCCTAAGAGCTAACTAACCCAAATCAGTTTACTGTTGCACTTGAATGCTTTCCAGGAAGATTTGGAAACTTTTTCAGAGAAGACAGAAAGGGGCAATGGCAGAGAAACACTTTGCTTGAAAACAAATTGTTGAATCTATTTTTAAGATAAAATTGAAAGGGGAAACCTATCACACTAAGCGACTAAACTAAAAAATTAGGTGGAACTGGAGAACATCTGTATGTCCATTTATTTCAGCTGGTACCCATTCCCTCTCCTGCCAGCTTGCACACTGCCCACCTTTGGACAATAATGGCATCTATGGAGCAATCTGAAAGCCATTTAGAAACGTCTGGCCTTGGCTTGTGGCATAATTACTGGGGCAACTGTTGTAGGCAAGTTGGGCTGAGTGGCTGGTGGCCCAGTTTTGCCAGTGCACTATTCCTATGTTTAGGGTGTCAGAAGTTGGCTCTGGAATTGAAAGGAGACCCTGTCCCACTAAAGAGCAGACTGGATTATCCTGATTCCTCCCTACACCCTGTTGCTGGCTCTGCTGCTTTCAGAAAGTGCTCAGTGTTCCCTGTGATTTCCCCTTGTATGTTAAAACTCTGACCTGATTTGCATCAATATACAAATTTCAATACCATTGAATTAAAAAATAACCTTACTTGTAAGTAACAATTAAGACCTTGAGATGAGGAGTAGATTCAATAATCTACCTTTTGTTCTATCCTCCCTCTATATTTCTATATCCTCCGTTCTTTCTTCTCAGCTCCTGTCTCCTTACCTACAAAAGAAAGATTAAGGAAAAGAGAGATGTCCCTGAGTCAAACCTAGTTTTCTCTCTGTAAAAGATAATAATACTTATGGTCATGTCAAAAACTAGTCTAATTTTATCACAAGAATATATATTCTAGGTCTAATAGGTATGATTCTATAGATACATAATGCAAAATAGTTAAATAAGGTCTTCAAAAGCCTCAGAGACCTACAGAATATGGCATTTAAAGATGTTTTTATTATTCTAAAGATGCTTTGACAAGACTCCTAGCAACACCCAGCCTGCCTCAAAGACAATGAGCATCAAAGAACCTCCTTATGGAGTTGGCTTCAAATGTGGCAAACCAGCCACTGAGCAAAATGTCCTCGTTTCTGCCACAGAAAGAATTCTGCCTAAAAATAGGCAAGTTTAGATGTAGGCCGAGTCAAGAGCCAAACTCTGCCAAGACAGGGTAAGCAAGTCCTCAATAGTTCCTGCCTCAAAAATATGTCTAACAGATATATTGGGCCAGAAGGCTGAAGATGATGCTCCGTTTTTTTGTTTTGGTTTGGTTTGGTTTGGTTTGGTTTTTTTTGGTTTTTCGAGACAGAGTCTCTCTGTGTAGCCTTGGCTGTTCTGGACTCACTTTGTAGACCAGGCTGGCCCCGAACTCACAGTGATCCACCTCCTCTGCCTCCCGAGTGCTGGGACTAAAGGCGTGCGCCACCACGCCCGGCTATAGAGTGTTGGGTCACTGTTCAGGCAGTAAACTGTCTCGATCATTTTTTCATTTTGGAAGCTGCTAACCTGCACTTCTCAGAAATTTAAGTTTTATTCTTTCTCAAATCTCTGATGAGGTTGAATACCAGGTAGTTTATTCTTTCAATTAAGTTTAGTAGGTTAGGGGTTAAGATGTTTTTAGATCAAGACAGAAGTTTTAAGTTAATAGAGACAAGATATGATATTGATCTTCATTCAGAAATTTAGACCCAACAAGATAGGAAAGATGTTTACTTCCAGTTTGCCAAATACAAATAGCCTTACTCCAACTAGGCCCCTGCCTTTTTCAGGATACAGAATAATAAGGTAAAACATGGATAAGACTAAGTAACAAGCTTACCCAAGCCATCTTCCTACAACATCAGTGAGCCAGCATCAGTGGTAGAAGGGAGAAAACATGCTGAGCAATCAAAGGAGCCAGAGAGTCCAAGGAGAAGGTGACCTCTGCCTCCCAGATTTCCACTCCTCGTTGACAGAATCAGCTTGGCCCATGGAGCCAGGTAGGGCCATTCTCCCATACTAGAAAGCACAGCACATTTGCCTGCCCACCACACTGAGGGGCGGCTGCTGGAGAGAGGGGCTTTCCTCAGTGTTCTTCCCCGTCAGGCCATGTGATACCACCTAAGTGTCTGAGGCCAGGTTCTGGGCTCCCAGAGTCTAGCAGACTCCACCTTACCATTCTCCCTTTCAACTCCTCCAGCATTTTATTCATCTACCCCTCCTCCACCCATGCGCACAGGTGCTCAGGCACACCCTGGGGTGGCTTTCTCCTGTGGTCCCCCTTCTACTGCAAACAATATGGTAGAACTAAAACAATGTGGACTGACAGTCACAATAACTCAGTCCACAACCTTTGCTGAAGGTTGAGTGCTGTACACACAACAGATACAACAAACTTGTTGCTTAAAACAAGAATTGTGGTAGTGGCTTCAGGGCAGGTACCGGCATTCAGGGCAAAGGGAGAGGGGGTCATGAGCTTGAGACCAACAAGACCCTATGGGAAAACAAGGTGCCAGGTATGGTGGTGCACAGCTGTCATCCCAGGAGTTGGGAGGTAGAAGCAGGGGAGTCAGAAGTTCAAGGCCTCTCTTGGCCACATAGCAATTTCAAGGCCAGCCTGGGCTACAGGAGACTCTGTGGAACAAAACAAAACAACAACAAAAGCATGGTTGCACAACAGTATTTTAAAGCCACTGAACTCTCCATTTGGAATGGTAAAAATGGCCAGGTGTGGTAGCAAAGACCTTTAATTCAAGCATTTGAAAGGCACAAGACTTTCAAGTTTGAGGTCACTCTGGGATATGGTGACTCCTCGTTTCTGAAGCAAAAAAATGGTAACACAGTAAGTCCTGTTAGGAATGTTCTGCAAAAAACAAGTAAAATGCACTTTGACATTTAGGTTGTGAGCCTAGCCTTTAACAGCTGAAACATCTCTCCAACACGTAAAATGCATTTGATGAACCACCAGTAAACAGATGGAAACATTTAAAGAAGCAGCAAAACAAAAAGACCTAGGGCTAAATCTAACAAAGTGGATGTGAGGCTCCCCCCCCCCAACCCACCCACTGCTGCACTCTACACAACTAAGCTGTGGAGTCCAGCAACAGGTGAGTTTAAAAATGTGCTATATGCCTTACAGGAAGGAGGACAGAAGCCAAGATTATGCTAAGCAAAATAAGGCAGACCTGAACAGATACTACATTTTCTTACATGTGTGGATTCTAAATGGATTACATATATGTACATAGAAGATGAAAGCCGAAAAGGAGACCACGTGGGAAAAGAAGAGGACAAACAGAACGGGGAAGGGTGGGAAAGAACAGTGGGGATAAGAACGAAGAAGAGTAACAGCTATACATGAAACACCATAATATAACCCATTACTCTTCAGGCTGACTGAAAATCTAAAGGCAAGCAAGACTTCCAACCTAGAAAATACACAAAACACCGGCCAAGTGTTACAACACCAGGGGGCCAAACTGGCTGCTGTCTCCCACCTGACTCCTGTTTGCAGTTCAGTTCTGTTCGTTGGTTTGTTTGTTTGTTTTCATCACCTTTAGCACCTCATATTTTTGTTTGCATTCTTGGAAAATTTGTTCCACAGTTTCTAGCTTCCATTTCTGTTTCCTCTCTGAAGAATCCTTTTGTTTTTAATAGCTTCTCTCTCTTCCGTGCAGTCATTCTTCAAAAATGCAAAATTACAATTTTAATGCAAGATACGTAAAAAGCATCATTCTTATGTAAAATATCTAGTATAAACATAATCCTATAGAGACCATGGGGTTGGGAGAGACCTGCTGTTTACATGGATAGAGATTTCCTGTTTGAGAAGCATCCCAGAGCTCTCTGGCCTGCCTATCAGTAAGTGCTGGGTTTAGTGAGCAACCTTGTCTCATGTCTCAAAAGGTGGAGGACTGAGAGAACCAAGTACATGCCTTTAATCCCAGCGCTCGGAAGACAACAAGTAGATCTGTTAGTTCAAGACCAGCCTGGTCTACATAGTAAATGCCAGGACAACCAGGACTACATAAAGAAACACTGTTCTGGAGGAAAAGAAAAGTGCATGGAAGGATGAGAGGGCTCTTCCACTAAAAGCAGTGCAAACCTGATGCCCTGAGTTCAGTCTCTAGAATCTACATCAAGGTGGAAGGTGAGAAGTGACGCCACAAAGTTGTCTTCTGACCTCCACTCATGTGCTGGGGGGCATCCATGCTGAAGCACACACATACACACACACCATGCATTCACAGCCATAACAGGTTTTGAAGTGGAAAGGGATAGAGGGAGTTGATTAAATAATCATAATGAGCTGATTGGTGACGAAGCTATGATATATAAATGAGGCTTACTGAAAGCATCATGGGAGGGTGAGGGAAGGGAGAGTGTGTGTGTGTGTGTGTGTGTGTGTGTGTGTGTGTGCGCGCGCGCGCTGGGGGTGGGAGGAGGGAAGGAGAGAGGGCAGGGAAAGGGCAAAGAGGGCTGTGGAACCAAAACGTCTGGTTTATATCGTGAGTCTCTGGGAGAGGGGATGCTCCGCCCCTAGGTAAGGGGCAGGCCACGCCAGCCACGCCCTGCAGCGCGACCTACCTGGAAACACCGGTACACATACAAGTGCCCACTCATGAAATGGCAATACTATTTGAATGAGGCAGGGAAAGAAGGGGTGAGGAAGAGAAAAGCGAATAAGCGCCTGCATGCATCCTAAGTACACATAAGGCTTAGGCTGGCTATCTTCCAGAGGACCTGGGTTCAATTCCCAGCACCCACATGATAGCACGCTGTCATCCAACTCCAGCCTGGGGTCCCTGGTGCCCTCCTTCGGCCTCATGGGCAGTGCACGCACATAGTGCACAGACATGCATACAGGCAAAACAACCACGCATGTAAAATTAAAAGATAAAGATAACTTTAAAATATTTTTAAGGAAAAAAGAGTGACATACACAACCAGGAAAAACTCCAGAAGCACATGGCCCTGCCCCGGCATCCATGCCTGTATGTCAGCCTCCCAGCCACCGCTATGTCACATGGAGGGAGGGCCCTCTCACTGGTGACTGTGCTCATGACCTTGCACTTCCCCTCTTACCACAGCACTCTCTGCTCACCTCCGTCCCTACACACACATCACGTTACAGATTTGCTCACTTGCCACTGGAAGCCCAGCACTGCACTAGGTGCACCATCCATTCCCTCTTTTGTAACAGTGCTAAGTCAGGCCTCAAAGACAGAAAATGGAAGCTTACAAACCAGGCCACCTGCCCCAAATCAAACAGCTGTACTTGGGCTACTCAGCACTTTCTTGTGTCTAACCATGTGCACTCTCCGCCACGTGAAGTTACTTGTTCAAGGGGCGTGCATTAGTAGGTGCTGCGTGAGGCCAGCTAACACCCAGAGGCCTATCAGAGTCTCTCATGCAATCAGCAGGTGCATAAGGCAGCACGGGAGAGGTGACTGACACGAACAAGCCAGTGCTGTGCAAGAGTCTTCAGTACCGTAGGAGTAGCCACTCCCCTTCCATATTCTCTGATGGTATCTCTAGCCACCCAAGATGTCTCACATTGTGGTTAAACTCGTAAAATTGTAAGTTGCTAGAAAGAAAGGGTTACTTCTATAATCCTGTTCCAGAAGGGACAACAATAAATTACTTAACATACTTAAACCATTGTACTAACTTGTTGAGGTTTGTTGTTGTTGTTGTTTGTTGTTTTCTTTCCTTTTGCTCTTGTTTTTCGAGACAGGGTTTCTCTATGTAACAGCCCTGGCTGTCCTGGAACTCTCTTTATAGGCCAAGCTGGCCTTGAACTCAGAGATCCACCTGCCTCTGCCTCTGCCTTGAGTGCTGGGATTAAAGGTTTGAGCCTCCACGTCTGGATTAAGTTTTGCTTGTTTGTTTTACACTATTCAAAAGACAACTTTGTAGGAGTCAGTTTTCTCAACGTTGTGGTGGTTAGGGATCAAACGCAGGTCCGAAATCTTGCAGCAAGCACCTCTGCTTACTGAGCCCATGTCATAGGTCCTGTAAATTGCCTGTTGCCTACTTAAACGCCATCCCCTGCTTAGTACAACGAATAACATCATGCGAGGCAAAGAGACAAAAAAGTTCATCACACTGGAATGAAAATTCACAAAGCCAGCAGCTGTCTGATAGCACCCACCGGGCCTTATGTGTAACCGTGGCACTAGTGTGGGGTAAAGTTAGGACCTCTCCAGACAGATGTTCTGATCAAGCCAGCACTGTTTCGGTAATTAGAACTTCACAGTTTTGGATACAAAGAAATCCACAGGTATCTCTTAGGGGCAACTGATTGAGAAGGTTCCTTCCTCCTTTAGTAAAAGGGAAAGGGGACATTTTTCCGTGAGCTGAAACCATTTTGTGCTCCAGTACTGGGGAAAAAAAAAAAGACTGGTTAGTATGGTGGGAGAAAGTATTTTAACACACACTTACAAGTCTTTGGCTCAGGGGGTCATCTCTTACAAACGTGCTCCTGGCATTTTGGAAAGCAACTCATCCCGGTGGGCCTGCCAAGCTGCCAGGAGGGCCAAATTGTATGTCCCACAGTTTGTGGACCTAAGCTGAAACTGTTCCCTCTTGTTCCCAATGCTTTCACTCCTTCCGTCTCTGTTTATTCCCCCACACTGCTTAGGTGCCCAGGCCCGGAACCCAAAGGACACGCCACGGATGTCTGCAGCCCAATCTTGGAGGCCGACCTGATTTGTCAATTCGTATCTGGCTGCCAGGCTCCAGCTATAGCTCTGTGGGCCTGGGTGAGGTGGGCGGGCCGCCAGGCAGGCCCTGACTTGGGAGTCTTGAAAATAGATAAGGATCTGAGAAAACTTCTAGACTCGGGCATGGGGGATGGGGTGGGCGGGGGGCGGGGGGGGGGGCGTACGTCGCTAAGAGTGTGATCTTCGAAATCCGAGAGGTCCTGGAGTGGGAGAGGAGGCCGCCTTTAAGGGCCCCCAAACAGAGAAACAAATCTTACCAAAACCAAAAATACAAAACTCTCCAGTGTCCTAGGCCCAAGAGCCCCAACCCGTTTAACCGCTTCTCTAGAAAGTTCTCCGCTCCCGCCCCTTCGCAGCCCGCTCGTGCCGCTCCTCCTAGCCCCGCCCCCGAGGAGGATGAGACCAATCACGGGCCGAGCCGGGCCGAGCCGCGCCACGCCCCTCGGCGTCACCCCACTCGGCCGCCGGCGGCGAGCGCGCGGATAGCCCTGGTGCGCGAGCGTGGAGTGCGGTTCTTGCTGGGCAGCGCCGCCTTCCGCCACACGCCACCCCACCACTTACCCGGGTCGGCGGCCAGAGTGCCGGGCTCGCGCTCGCCTCACTCCCGCAGCCAACGGTGAGCCTAGCGGCCATGACCGCCGAGGAGATGAAGGCGACCGAGAACGGGGCGCAATCGGCGCCCCTGTCTCTCGATGGAGTGGACATCAGCCCCAAACAGGACGAGGGCGTGCTCAAGGTGAGGGGACCCCGGAGCCCTCGGCTGCAGGCTCGGGTGGCCATGGGAGGGACCGCGGCCGGAGGATGGGGGAATTCGCCTTCCTTGCGCGGGCTGCGGCGGTGAAGATGGCTCGGTGGCTGCACGCTCCGGAGGGTGCGGCCCAGGTCGGGGAAGGAGCCCCTACTGCAACACAAACTCGATCCGGCTGTACTGTGCGGCTGAGAGGGGCGGAGCGCAGCGCGAGAGCGGCAGCCGGGGGGCCCGGGGGGGCGCACGGGGCCGGGGCGCGCCTAGGGACTCAGGCCTTGCCTCCTGGGAACCCCTCGGCTGCAGCGTGCACTGGCCACCTGGGTGAAGGTGCGCCAGGGCTCGCCCACTTGAGAGTTAAACATTAGCTAGGACTTGAAACGGCGCCCGAGAGCAGCTTCCTGGCCTAGAACCCTTTGTGCCTTTCCGAGCCCCTTTTGCAATCACTGAGACCCTGCGAGGTCACGGGCTCGGCCATGCTGTGCCCCCTTTTTCGGCCCAGGGATAGCTGGAGCGGTGCATGCCGGGACCTGTAGTTCCTCTCTCGCCCTTCCTGAGCCTATCTGAGTTGGGGGTTTAGGGTGCTGGCTGTGGGGGAGGTGCTTTGCCCTGGAGCCAGCGACTCTAATCGCTTGACTGCAAATAGCCCGAGGAGCGAGGGGGAGGGCGCCCTGACCCGTGTCGGGACAATGGGCGCCGGTTCAGAGCAGGTTCTGCCAGCAGCCCTGGACAGTGAAATCCTAACCCGCATTGCAAGCTCTCCCTGCGTCCATTGTTTCTCCTCCTCCGGGCGTCCCATTGCTCAGCTTCTAATGTGTGTGGCCTGTGCAGAGACATCAGGGAGCCTTGTTGGTCCAGATGTGCTCCTGGCTTTTATTTAGCTCAGTTCTTGCTGCTCGCCTGTGAACATCTGGCCCTTCCTACTTCATCCTCCACTCCTTCGAGGACCCTGTGCATTCTTAATCAAGGAAGCCTTCCCATAGAGGATGGTCCCACATCCACCTATTGGACAGCCTGTAGGGTCACCATATATAAAAAATGTTAAACAGAGGTAGATGCCTATACATTCACTGGAGGTAAAGGGCCCCTTAGCCTGCTCATCGGATAGTGTCATTGTTTGTCTAGGCCCTGATACAGAACCTTTGGATTCATATGTAATCTGGCCCTTGATTTTGCCCAGTTTTGAACCCATCTGTTCTCTTCATTATTGCTGTCTCATTCTATTCAAACCAGACCCTGATGTGATGACCCACTAGTTTCAGTTGGTTCTTTGAGCACCTTTGGGAGATTGTCCTAAGTGCTTGACAGACAACTTCTGGATAGTTTAGCAACTTGTCCAAAACCATAGACAAAACTTGAACCCAGGTCATTTTACTTGCATTTTCCCAAAGCAGATCTGGATAAACCTGGAGGGAGGTGGAGAGCCTGGTAGAGTCTGAGCTAAACCACTAATTCCAGAATCATTTGAAAATTGAGCTCTTTATTATGCTAATAAAGTGGGTACAGCAGAATCCAGTAGTTAGTTACCTTTGGGGCTTCTGGGCAGTTGGGGCCCTGAGTACTCACTGTCTCCACCCACTTCATCCCAGGTCATCAAGAGAGAGGGTCCAGGCACAGAGACACCCATGATTGGGGACCGAGTCTTTGTCCACTACACTGGCTGGCTGCTAGACGGCACAAAGTTTGACTCCAGTCTGGACCGAAAGGACAAATTCTCCTTTGACCTGGGAAAAGGTAGGCTTGGTTAGGGGGCTGCAGGTGAGGCTCTGGAGTGAATAGCAGCTGTCCCAAGCGAAAATCCTATTCTCAGATAAGCTTGTGCTGGGCACAGTAGTCATTACCTGTGTTCCCAGAGAAGCTGAGGCAGGCGCGTCACTTGAGCCCGGGGGTTCAAGACAGCCTTGGTGGCAAAGTAGCATAAAGTAGTCTCAAAAAAGAAAAAGCCACCAGAACCAAGCTTAAGAAGGAATAGTTAAGAATCCGTCTGTCGTTTGTAGTGCTGTTATGGGGCTGGCTGATTTCTTCTTTCCCATCTCATCAATTCAGCTCCTCCCTCTCTCTGGGGTGGACAGTCTTATTCCTTGAAGTGTGCTGTGGGGTTGAATACTCTTTTTAATGATCTGAGAATGACAACGTTGCTGCCTCTTGTGTCCTGGTCCCATTTGTAGAGGCGTTCAGGTCCATTATCTCCCCTTCCCCCCGCCCCCCCCATGTAGTGCAGCAGCTGTCTTTGGGGACAGTGAGCCTAGAGTTAGGCCCCTGCTAAGTGTATCCTGTTTGCCTCTGCTTGCAGGGGAGGTCATCAAGGCTTGGGATATTGCTTTAGCAACAATGAAAGTGGGGGAAGTGTGTCACATCACCTGCAAGCCAGAATACGCCTACGGTTCAGCAGGCAGCCCTCCGAAGATCCCCCCCAACGCCACACTTGTATTTGAGGTGAGTGCTGGCCACAGAGCGCCAGGCAAAGAGCCAGGCCTTATCTCACCCCATTGCCTGGATGCCCTCCAGTCCTTCCTGCCTCTTGGAGACAATGTAGCTGAGCCTGAGGGCCTAGCTTTAGGAGGAGGAGAGCTGGCTTTGCTGCCACCAGAGTGGCCAGTAATAGAGGCCTCAGGTTGGAACAGGGGCTCGAAAGCCTTTCTATAGTAGAAGTACCTGGGGCTTTCTCAACTGAAGGGACTCCCTGTTTCAGAAGCATCCAGGTTCTAAAGGACAGTGTAGCATATTGGCAGCCCAGAGCCTGCGGGGAGAGACACCTTCCTATAGGTCAGGGGTTGAAACAGGACCTCCTCCACTGAGGGAAAGCACAAAGCTATTGAGTATGAACGTGGAAAAGTGATCAGTGGACAGCTGGGCCTCTCACAAGGCCATCGAGAGGCCAGGTCACTTGTGGAGCTTCTTGTGTCCTTGTTAAGTGGAGCAGGATGATAGAGAGCTTGCCTTTCTGAGATCAAGTGATGTGCGTTTGTCCTTTTGGCCAGATGTGGTCTGGCCATTACTGGTGACTCTTCTGAGTGGAAAAGAAGATAGTTTGACTATTGAGTTGGTGCAGAAAGGAGCTGGTCAATGTGTGTCTCATCACGCAGATAGAGCTGTTTGAGTTCAAAGGAGAAGATCTTACAGAGGATGAAGATGGTGGGATCATCCGCAGAATACGGACGCGTGGTGAAGGCTATGCCAGGCCCAATGATGGTGCTATGGTAGAAGGTAAGAAAGTATAGTCTGGTGTGGGTCTAGAGTTGCCTTTGATTCCTGGCTCATAGACGTAGGGCCTTGAGTGGTATGGGCCAAGTTGTGTCCTTTCTGTAAGTCTCTTGTCTCATCCTTAAAATGAGGAGTTAGACCACACAGCCTTAGCATCCCTCCAGGTTGGAGATACGGTGGTTATCTTGGGTATAAGCTGTGATGCAGAGACATTGGAAAGCTGGTGGCAACTTCCTCAAGGCTCTGCCCTCTCACACCCGGAGCATTGCCTCTTTTTGATGCCAGTGGCACTGGAAGGCTACTATAAGGACCAGCTCTTTGACCAGCGGGAGCTCCGCTTTGAAGTCGGCGAAGGGGAAAGTCTGGATCTACCCTGTGGGCTGGAGGTGGCCATTCAGCGGATGGAGAAAGGAGAGCATTCCATTTTATACCTCAAACCTAGGTGAGCCATGGGCACTTTGCAGGCCAGAGGGACATAACTGAGCGTCCACAGTGAGCTTGTGTGATAGGCATTTATGAGCACCATGTGCTTGCTGCTACTCAAAGGATACTGAGTCCATCGTGAGCTTTTCCTTGCATCTGGAAGTGTGGCCCACAGTTGTCCACATTGCCTTGCAGTCAAGCTTCAGCCAAATCCCCCACCCACCCCCAACCTGCCAATATCAAGATTTTCATGTGGTGCTAATTTGTCCAAGCATTAACGTTTGTTGGAACACCTACTGTGTACCATGTATACTAAAGTTCCTAGGTCTTCCATATGGCTCTTGTTTCATTGTCTCTCTGAATTAGTCATCTCAACAGTGTATAGTTAAGGATTAGGAGCCAGAGGTAGTAAGTGCTGTGGGGCCACCTAAGTGTATAGTGAAGAGGTTAGGGGAGTACTCGCCAAACAGGAACTATCTGAACCAGGTCTCAAAGTGGGAAGGTAATTTCCAGGAAGTACCTTCAGCTCGGAGCAGATGAAGAACTGTGAGGTGACCCCAGCATTTTTCACCCCCACAGCTATGCTTTTGGCAGCACTGGGAAGGAAAGGTTCCAGATCCCCCCAAATGCTGAGCTGCGCTATGAAGTGCATCTGAAGAGTTTTGAAAAGGTGAGTGCCTAAGGCAGCCCCTCTCCTGCAGTCAGGTCTGTGGGTGACTCTGGGGAAGGTGACCACTGTGTCTGTCCCCTGGGGTATAACAGGCCAAAGAGTCGTGGGAGATGAACTCCGAGGAGAAGCTGGAGCAGAGCAACATAGTAAAAGAGAGGGGCACCGTGTACTTCAAGGTGAGCCAAGGAGAAGGCACCCCAGGGAGGGCTGTTGTGATGGTGCCCCACCACGGTTATGGGGATCCTTGAGGTTGTCCCCTAGTATATCTTAGTCCGTTGGTCTGGGATGGGAAGGAGTGGGAATCTGGTGTCCAGGAGCCATGCCTACCAGGTAGGGCAGCCTGGGCTGCTGAGCCTGCACTGGGTACCTGAGCTTCCGTCCCGTTCTAGGAAGGCAAGTACAAGCAAGCTTTACTGCAGTACAAGAAGATTGTGTCTTGGCTGGAATACGAGTCTAGTTTTTCCGGTGAGGAAATGCAGAAGGTCCACGCGCTTAGACTGGCTTCACACCTCAATCTGGCCATGTGTCACCTGAAACTGCAGGCCTTCTCAGCTGCCATTGAAAGCTGTAACAAGGTGAGCTCTGTTCAGAGGATGTGGAAGGAGCCTTTGCAGCAGGGCTGGGTGTACCACCAGCGTGTGTGAGTTGCTGGATGGGGTTAGTGGGATAAGTCATTAGGAATTCTGAGTTCCAGACCTAGAGAGAGGCCTAAGTTAGAAGTAGTAAGTGCTTTGATGGTGGGAGACAACAGATAGGTTCAGATAGTTTGCAAGCCCTCGATTAGGGAAGGCTAAGGGGAATGGGGCTTTCTGTATCTGGGAAAGTGATCTTGTGTTCTTCCGCCATCTGAAGAGGACTTGCTCTATTTCCTTTCTTCCTCTTGGGTTAAGTTAGTTTCTTCATAGGCCTTGACCTTTCCTGTTTAGTGCCTTGGTCTACTTTTCTTTCTGACTCAACATCAGCAGTTCCCACTGAGCCTCGTCCTGCTGAGCAGGTGCCGCAGGGCCTAATGTCTCTGCTGCTTCCTCCCTGTGCTCTCAGGCCCTGGAGCTGGACAGCAGCAATGAGAAGGGCCTGTTCCGCCGGGGAGAGGCGCACCTGGCCGTGAATGACTTTGACCTGGCACGAGCCGACTTCCAAAAGGTCCTGCAGCTCTACCCCAGCAACAAAGCCGCCAAGACCCAGCTGGCTGTGTGCCAGCAGCGGACCCGCAGGCAGCTTGCCCGGGAGAAGAAACTCTATGCCAATATGTTTGAAAGGCTGGCCGAGGAGGAGCAGAAGGTGAGGGTTGGGGTGTGTCTGAACCACTTCTCCATTGCTGTGAAGAGACACTATGACCAAGACACCTCACAGGAGAATTTAGAGAGGGCTCACCATTCCAGAGGATTAGGTCATCCCGGGGTGGGCTTTATGCCTGTGGTTGCCTGCTGCAATTGTAGGAACCAAAACTTAGTCCTTTCCCGGGAAAGAAATATAAGTTCTCAGTATTGACCCCACTAGTGGGGCCAATAGCATAGGCGGTCACTCACACCAGGCCCCCGTGTGTTTTGTAGTGTTTGTAACAACTGTCAGGAAACTCATTAGACCAAGCTGGCTTGTAACTCAGATATCCACCTGCCTCATGTCATGAATCCTGGGATTAAAGGGGTACACCCCCATACTCAAGAGCATAGCAGGTCATGTAGTTAGCACTCTGCCTGCACAGAGGCATGTGGTCCTGTAAGCTCAGCATCACCTACCTGTGCCCTGTGTGTGTGTGTTCCCCTATAAATTGACTTGTTTTATATTACTAAAGAGAGCTTTCAAGTTTTTTCACATTCTCTGTCCTACTGTGTAATATTCTGTACAGGCATAGCATTTCTTTTTCTTTATTTTTAAGACAAGGTTTCTCTGTAGCCTTGGGATTTAAACCACCACACCTGGCTTTTTTTCTTTTTTCTTTTTTCTTTTTTTTTTTTTTTTCCAAGATGAGGTTTCTCTGTGTAGTCCTGGCTGTCTTGGACTCACTTTGTTGGGGTTTTGTTTTGTTGGTTTGCTTTTTGGTTTTTCGAGATGGGGTTTCTCTATGTTATCTTGGCTGTCCTGGACACACTTTGTAGACGAGGATGGCCTCAAACTCACAGCAATCTGCCTGCCTCAATCCGCCTGCCTCAGCCTCCGGAGTGCTGGGATTAAAGGCATGTACCACCACGCCCGGCTACCTGGACTTGCTCTGACCCACAGAGGTCCACCTGCCTCTGCTTCTCCAAGTGCTGGGATTACAGGCGTGCTCCACCCCACCCGGCGCATAGCATATCTCAACTTGTTCATTGCTTCAGAGTTCTTAACACCATCCAGGAGAAATAGATTACAAAACATACCGACTTTCTATTAGCCACATGTAAAAGGTGACACTCAATAGTGAATTTTTGTGTTGTTCTGTATAGTTTTGTCCTTTTTTTTTTTTTTAAGATTTTATTTATTATTTATACAGTATTCTGCCTCCATATGTGCCTGCAGTCCAGAAGAGGGCACCAGATCTCATCGTAGATGATTGTGAGCCACCATGTGGTTGCTGGGAATTGAACTCAGGACCTTTGGAAGAACAGACAGTGCTCTTAACTTCTGAGCCATCTCTCCAGCCCTCTGTATAGTTTTTAAAGTGTTTTTTTTGGGGGGGGAGGGAGGGAGGTTAGCATATAAGAAATGGGTTTAAAGCTACAAAAAACTTGAAAGCTTCCTGTGATTCCTTGCTTGGACAGGGGATGTACTAATCTCTGTCCTTCCCATTTTTAGTGCCACTAAAGCAGATACGGGATTAACATTTAAGAATATTTTTGTGGGGGGCTGGAGAAATGGCTCAGAGGTTAAGAGCACTGGCTGCTCTTCCAAAAGTCCTGAGTTCAATTCCCACCACCCACATGGTGGCTGACAACCATCTATAATGAGATCTGGCGTCCTCTTCTGGTGTGCAAGTGTACATACAGACAAGATCACTGTATAAATAGTAAATAAATCTTAAAAAAAAAGAATATTTGTGGGGCTCACAACCATCTATACTGAGAACTGATGACCTCTTTTGTCATGCAGGTGTACATGCAGATACTCTCATAATATACAAAATAAATAAGTCTTTTGGGGGGGGGGGTCGAGACAGGGTTTCTCTCTATACCCCTGGCTGTCCTGGACACACTTTGTAGACCAGGCAGGCCTCGAACTCATGAAGATCCACCCTCCTCTTCCTCCCAAGTGCTGGGATTAAAGGTGTGCGCCACCGCCGCCTGGCTAAATAAGTCTTTTTAAAAAGTTATTTTTAATAAATTGTGTGTATGTGTGTGTGTATATATATATTTTTTTTTTTTTTTAAAGCGGGCCTGAGATGTAGCACCATAGTAGACTGTTTGCCAAGCATGCTCAAGGCCCTGAGTTTAATCCCAGCACCACAAGAAAAATTAGTATAAAGCATCCAGAATCTGTGGTGTTCAACAGCAATGGGTTGAACGCCCTCGTCAGGTCAGAATGTGCATGCGTGCCTTGAAGACAGCTCCAGGAGTGCTGTGTCTGTGTCCTTCTGTCCGGTATTAGGAGTTCAGCCTCTTTTTCTTGCTCATCTTACAGGCCAAGGCAGAAGTGGCAGCAGGAGACCATCCCGCTGATGCTGAGATGAAGGGTGAGCCGCGCAATGTGGCAGGGAACCAGTCTCAAGTGGAGACAGAAGCATAGCCTGCCTCTCCGCCTGCCCACCCCTGTGGCTGCCTTCCCGCTCCCTTCCTTACTCCACCCTGTTAGTTTTGTAAAAACTGAAGAATTTTGAGTGAATTAGACCTTTATTTTTCTATCTGTTTGGATGATGGCTTTGGGGGGGAGGGGAGAAGAGCAGGCTGGGGGTGAAATGGGGAGTAGTTTTAGATGGTGTCAACCTCTCTTTCCTTCCCCCATTACACACAAGTGTATATCCTTTCACACATACATCAGAATGTTAATTTATTTTGCTCCCTCTGTTAGCTCCATTTTTCAAGTGGTAGAAAAGGGTAT
Organism: Acomys minous; assembly: GCF_964271855.1. Taxonomy (NCBI): domain Eukaryota; kingdom Metazoa; phylum Chordata; class Mammalia; order Rodentia; family Muridae; genus Acomys; species Acomys minous. The sequence goes on from NC_140500.1 coordinate 18,173,708, forward strand.
GTGATAGGAATTGGGTCTGATGTGGAGCCAGGGTGGAGAAGAAGACTCCTAGGCAGCCATTTTCCTCATCCCTTCCCTCTGGTCATTTTCCAAGCCTGCAGTCTCCATGCAGGTCCTGGGGGCATGGGAAAACCACTGTTGAGTCCGTCACCCCTCTCCTGAGATGGTATCCTTGAAGATGTCCTCCAGTGTCACAGTGTTCACCTCTAAGACAGCCCCTTCCAGTAACCCCCTTCCTGTCAGTTTCCTCCTCATCCAGGTTGTCCCTGTCCCCATCCCCTCAGCCTCTTTAATGCACGCTGAAGGTCCAGGCACACCTCAAGTCCTGTGCTTGAGCAATAAAGTGGAAACAACAAAACATGGGTGTCAGGCAACCCTTTATACTGAACTCTGGGATAGGGTATGGTGGGAACATGTGGGCGGGGCCAGAATGAAGAGGGTCACACTCCAGTCCAATGATACAGACGATGGCAAGGCATCTTTACACATCCCCTGAGCTCCAGTGCAGACAGCAACTCCCAGCTGGGAGCACCTCACCATGGGTCTCCAGTACACCTTCCCTACAGCAGCCCAGCAGTAGAAGGCTGGAGTTGTTTCCCCAAAACAGAGGAAAATATAAGCATCCATGCTTTGGAAACTGGTTTTGAACTGCTGCCTTACTCATCCGGCACACATCTTAGGTGTTTCTGGGGTTTTGGTTGGGTTTTTAGTTGGTTGGTTTTGGGTTTTTTGTTTGTTTTGGGTATTTTTGTTTTGTTGTGTTGTGTTGGGTTTTTTGTTTGGGTGTTTTACCTACATGTGTATCTTAAGCACTGTATGTATTTCTGGTACCCGTGGGAGCCAGAACAGCATATCCAGCCCCCCCCCCACCCCCCCAATACTAGAGTTAGAATTTTGAGTCACCAGTTGGTGCTGGGAATCAAATGTTGGGGCCTTTGCAAAAGCATCAAATGTTCTTAACCACTTGAGCCATCTCTACAACACCAGTCCTTGGCTTTTCTTTTTGGTGCTTTGGTTGTTTTTGCTGTTTTGACTTTTCAAGACAGGGTTTCTCTGTGTAGCTATGACTGCCCTGGACTCAGGGTAGACCAGGCTGGCCCACCTACCTCTATCTCCCTGAGTGCTGGGATTAAAGATATGAACTCCACAGTGTTGCTGGGTCTTAACTTGGATCAGATAGCTTTTACATGAATTAAGGTACTGGTGAAGAACTGGTCACACCCTCCTTCTCTGTCTTAGCAGGAACACACTGTACTTCCTTCCTACTTTTTTCCCAGCTTAAGTTTTGGCCTTTACAAGAAGCCAGCTGGCCCATGTCAACCATGCTAAACTTCCTCTTGATCATCGTACAGGTCAGAGCTCACTGTACACTACTCTGCTGTATTGGCTCTTGGCCCTTCCCTAACGACAGTGAAGTAGTCTGCCTACCCACTTAACCTGTACAGCCCTGGACGTTGTAGAAGACAGATTTCTAAGGTCTCCGCTCTTCAACAAGGCTAGTACTGTATCTGCTAGTTCCCCTAGTGGCTGTAACTCCAGGCTTGGGCTTGAGTTTTATTTAAGTCTGGTTCCTTTAGGTAGTGTCTAACTTTGACTCTTGGCTTTGCCCTCAATCACAATACCAAGTCTAAATTGCAAAGCACTTACCAATGTAAGTTTTGACCTGTGCCAAGAACTCCCTGTGATAGTTTTAATCCAACCCACCTAGGAAAGACATGGCCCATTTATAGATGTGGAAACTCAAAGCTTGGGAAACAGCTTAGTCACTAGACTGTTTACTGTATAAATGAGAGCCTGGGTTCAGATCCCCAGCACCCATGTGCTGGGCCTGGAGAAACCACATAGTCATTTGGAGTAGTAGCTCTTACAGAGGCCGCACAATTCTTCCCAGCCCCCACTCACACAGCTCCCAGCAGCGTAACTAGTCACGAGAGGATCCAGTACCTTCTTGTGCTCTCCGCAGGGACTACACACACATAGTACATGTAAGAAGACTCGGGTTCATACATACTTTTGTTTTTCTGCCAGGCATGGTGGCACACCTGTAATCCAACACTCAGAAGGCAAAGACAAGGGTAATCCCTGAGTTCAAGACCAGCCTGGTCTATATACTGATTCCAGGACTACATAATGAAACAGTCTTAAAAACAAAGTGTGTATGTGTGTAGAGTTCCATGGATGGCAGGTGAGAATGCTAAATCCCCTGGAACTAGTCAGGTAAGTGAGCCACCATTTTGGGTGCTGAATCCAGGTCCTCTCCAGGAGCAGCAAGTGCTCCTAACCTCCCGCTCCAGGAGATCCAGTGCCGGCTTCTGGCTTCCGATGTCACCTGTGCATACGTTGGCATATACTCACGGACATTGCTTATAAATAAAAGGCATAAAGCACTGAGGTAGATCCCCAGCAACCCATGAACCTTGCATAATGATGCACATTTGTAATCCCAGCACTTGGAGGCATAGACAGAGGGATCAGGGCTTCAAGGTTATCCTCAGTTACATAAGCTTCAATGCCTACCTAAGCTATATAAACTTCTGTTTAAAAGAAAAATAAAAAGATTGGCAGAAGTCAAATAAATGCCTACTTGAAAATAAGTTCTCTGAACTAACCCAGACTACTGTGAAGTCATGTTATTTCAGGGCAAGTCTTGAGTCTCTATTTATCTACAATGCATGGATAAAAAGCATCCTGAAATCCTTTTCATTTCTGAATGCTCCTTGGGATTCCAAGAACTTACATTTGACTCCACTTTTATAGGGCACCAGAGATGAAAAAGTCCTCGTTTATTGTAACATTAAAACTGTCTAGTGAAAATGTTTTGATAAAGTGACTAGGTCTTTATGGCTAAAAATAAGACTGCCACATTGAACTCTGCTGGGTCACTCCTTATGTTTTCTAGACACTGCCACCTTGTCCACCCACACTTTAGCAAGTATGCAGGGAACATACTCAAAAGTATAGCAGCAACAAGTGTTCTGGACTATTAATATTAGATTTCTAGATGGTTCCTCTCTGGGAATAAGCTAAAATGGAGTTCTGTAAATTATGTTGCCTAAATATTCAATCTCTCCAGCCTATGGAATATTTCTTCCCCTACATACCTTCCTTCTCCATCCACCCCCAACTCTATTCACCTCTGACCTGCTCTCACAACAGGCACTTAGATCCCATCTACACTTCATACTGTGTTGCCCACTGAAAGTCCCTGTCATGGTGTCCCACAATGCCGCAAGGCCTGATACCACTTAACCTTTCCTGCTTCAATGCACTTGTGACATTCCCCAGAGGGCACCTGCAGGTGAGTTTGTCCCATTTCAGCTGAAGAAAAGTATGGCAACAACACTAAACTAGAAAAAAAGTATCCTTAACAAAATCATTGCTGGGAAAAAGGATCCAGCCATATTTTACTACCATGAACAATGTACTCAGAGGATGTGAGGCTGGAAGAGACGGTAGGTTTACAGAGATTTGGGTCGTGGATGGCTCAGTGGGTCAATGCATAGGCATGAGGACCTGGTGTCAGATCCCTGGCTCCCATGTAGAAGCTTGCTGGACTACTGGACCTGGTAGCCCTGGGGCAAGAGAAGAGGTGCAGCACAGTTCACTGGCCTGCCGCACCAGCTGAAATGATGAGCTCCAGGTTCAGTGAGAAGCCATGTCTCAAGATGGAGAAGCAGTTGGCATTCACATAGACCACATGGTCAAGCACACCCGCACATACAAGTGCACAGACAATACACAATGTTTAGTGTGCCTTATTTTCCTTCTTAACTATTTGACTCTTAATCGACAAAAGTCAAAAGACATGGCATCCACGTTGTAATTAAAATGATATGAGCTTCATGATAAATGTACAAACAAAACCAAACACTGCCGCTAAAAATCCCAGAACAAGAACCCCAAATGATAAAGAGGCAGGTCTTCGAGCTCAAGGCCAGCCTGGTCTACACAGAGAATCCCTGGGGGGGGGGGGGGGGAATTTTAAGGTATTGTCGAGTTCTGGGTCAGGATGTGATTTCAAAGAACTGGGTCAGACCCAGGTGGACAAGGAGAAGTGGGCTTTTCTATTTGGTCCTAAGAATTTATTAAAACGTTACCTTATGATTTTATTCATAAAGCTAAAAAGAGAAAACAGTAAAAGTACAACAGAACAGATTATTTCTTAACATTCATGGACAAACTTTTAAGGTTGGTTTTGTTTTCTCCTGACACAGTTTATGAGTTGAACAAGGCTAATCAGAGCAGACAGCAGGTGAGTGCGCATACAAGCCCCTCCACGAGTCCCAGTGTTTTACAGTACCAGGCATTCCTGTGTTTCTCAGACCTTCCAGTGGATCTAGCTGCTCACACAGCAGAAATAGGAACTGGTAGCCGTTTATCCAGGGATGGATCTGCAGTCCCCAGTACTGGTCCACACTGCCTCCTGTTGACTTTTTGTTTTTTTCCTTCCTACTATTGTTGTCAGATCCACTGAGACCAAATCCATCGTTTTCCCTCTCCTAGGGGAGAAAGGTCTCTCCCTGTCTTCCACTGCCTTAAGCATATAAAAAGTAAGATACCTCTGGTCCATCATCCCCTAGTCTTTGTTTCTGCTGGGAAACCAAGTGTAGATCAGCCTGAGCTTGCACATGTGAAATTTAAAAGCAGTGAGTGTGTGTATGTTAGGTCAGGCTGGTGTCAGACTGCATGTGATTGAGGATAACCCTGACCTTCTGACACCCCTGCCTCTGCTTCCCTAGTGCCAGGATTGCAGGTTTAAATGCCTCGCCTGGCTTATGTGTTGCTAAGGACAAACGGGACTAAGCACGTGCTAAGCAAGCACTCTACCAACTAAGGTACCTCCTCAACCCTCAGGCCTCAATTTCTGTTGAATGTCTCATTCTGTCTCTGTCTCTCTCATCTCTGTCTATATCTCTATCTCTCTAAGCAGGACCTGATTCAACAGGGGAAAATATCCAAAACCAGTCAGTCATAAGAACAGTGGCCCCACCTAAACTATAGTAAGGCCACTTGAAACAGTCAGCCTTGTGCTGGGGTTGGGAGCTACACCGTACAGCGGATCCAGAATCCCAGCATCTTCACTAACAGTAACTGCAACCATGACAAAAGATCTCCAGCATTTTTTGATCAAACATCTTGGTTTGCGTCTCCCGTCTACCACATTCTGCCAATTCATTCATTCTTGCTGAGCGTGCTTTCCTCATCTGAAGAAACAATAATTAAAGCTTACATAATTGTATTGGTTTTTAAAATAATATATGTAAGATGTGCTTTGCAATAGGTATTTTTTTTCAAACTGTCCATGAAATAAACAGCATAAAAACTCGTTTTCAGAGCCAGGCGTGGTGGTGCACACCTTTAATCCCAGCACTCGGGAGGCAGAGGCAGGTGGGTGGATGTGAGTTCGAGGCCACCCGGTCTACAAAGCGAGTCCAGGACAGCCAAGGCTACACACACAGAAACCCTGTCTTGGAGAAAGAAAAAAAACAAAACAAAAAAACCCCAACTTTTTCATTGTAATTCAGGATATATTAAGTATAAAACAACTGAAACGAAGCTTTCACAAAATAGTACTATTTACTACTTAGGTCTTTTTTGTTTGTTTTCATATTTGCCAAAGTTTTATGGTGGCTGTTAGGCTGGATGTGTATCTGTCATAACGTGTCTGCTTAGGAACCCAGAAGACGACAGTGTCTGGTATCGGATCCTCGAACAAGAATTACAGATGGGTGCGAGCACCATGTTGAGGCTCTGCAAGAACAGCTAGTGCTCTTATTTGCTGAGGTATTTTTCTGGCCTCTTAGTTTTTTTTTTTTTTAATGTGGTTGTAACCCAGTACATTGTGTTGAACTCCTATTGGGTAATTTCATAAAAGAACGATTGGAAAACAGAGTTGTTAATTATGACAGCTATTAAAGGGATGGTTTGAAGCCCCGCCGAAGAGGGTCCTGGCACGGAAGGCCCGCCTTCTTCCCTAAGGTTCAGTGAGGAAAGCCGGAACTGGAGGCTCGGGCGGTGACGTAGACTTCCGGTTTGGTGGCATTACACGCGCGCGGCCGCTGCAAGGGCTCGGGGGTCGTTTGGTGCAGTGTTTCGGCACCTCAGCCCTCCAGAGTACTATGAGGTCGGTTAGCTACGTGCAGCGCGTGGCGCTGGACTTCAGCGGGAGTCTCTTCCCGCACGCCATCTGCCTTGGAGATGTAGATAACGACGCGGTGAGTGCATGCGCATTGCAAACAACTGCACTTGGGCGGGGCGAGAGGAGGGAAGTGGCGTGTAGTGCGCGTGCGCACTGAGATCAACATGGCGCGCGGAAGTGAAACTCTTGATTGGCTGTCTCAGTCCTTCCTTGAACAGCACGGCGGGCGCTTTAGTTGGACTGTAGCCTCTAAGAAAGTTATTTTTATGTTAGTTTTAAATTCTTTGTGCAGAGTGGTTTACCTGCATGTATGTCTGTACCGTGTGCGTCAGTGCCCTTGGAGACCAGAAGAGGAATATTAGATCCTCTAGAAGTGGAGTTACAGACACTTGTGAGCTGCCACGTGGGTGATGGAAGTTGAATACTATATCTCGGAAGAGGACCTAGTGTCTTAACTGCTGAGTCATCTCTCCAGCCATATTTTATTTTTATTAATTTAAAGAGCATTGTTTTCTCTTGCTTAGTTCCATGACTTGTCACACAGAAGGAGCCTGTAAAGGTGGACCAGCTTCCTGCGTTATTTCTTCCCCTAGCAGCAATTCATTTTCAAACATCTTTATCTTCCAAAGCCCCAATTTTTTTTCTTACCTGTAAGCTGCATTTAATAATATCTCCACCTATGCCTTTGCCCCTCCCATCCCCCATGTTACCTTGCTTGCGCACACTCTTAATGTCCTTGGCTCCTTCACTGGAGTCAACTGGTAGATTTCTCTGTTGCCTCCAACCTGCCACAAATACCCTTCAATCAGTCCTCACCATGTCTAGTTTCTACTGTGTTCACCCAGAATAGACTCACGTGTCTGGTGACTTTGTCCCTTCATTGATGTACAAAAACCACATCCATCTAATTTTTTCTTTCTTAAACAGTCATTCCTTTTCTCATCATTTAAATAAATAAATACAGATTAAGGAGATGTCAGACACACAGTTAAGGCTCTGGAACTGTTAGTGTTATCACTATTAGCAGCCCTCCCAACACCACCAGACATACCAAAGGAAATTTTTTTAAGATTTATTTATTTATTATGTATACAACATCTTGCCTGCATATGGCCTGCCTGCCAGAAGAAGGTATCAGATCTCATTATAGATAGCTATGAGCCACCATAAAGAGCAGCCAGTGCTCTTAACCTCTGAGCCCTCTCTCCAGCCCACCAAAGGAAATATTTAAAGAGAAAAAAATAAATGGATCTGTAGTGAATATCATTTCTTTTTTAAAATATTTTATTTAATTTTAACTTATGTGCATTAGTGTGAGGGTGTCAGATCTTGGCGTTACAGACAGTTTGTGAGCTGCCATGTGGGTGCTGGGAATTGAACCTGGGTCCTTTGGAAGAGCAGGCAGTGCTCTTAACCACTGAGCCATCTCTCCAGCCCCTGTGAATATCATTTCTTGACACCATTACCTAAATAGTACAGCAACTATACTCCTGCATAACCTAATGAAGGAGATGCTATTGAGGAATGTATTGGTAGGTTACTTTGTTGTCCTAACATCAATAGTGAATACTTACACAAACCTGTATTTATTCTGACATGTGGAGCCCACCATTGACCACAGTATATGCAGCATGGATCTGTATTCATATAGTCCTGGAGATGATTTAAAGTATATGGTAGCAGCCTGAGGACATAGCTACCAAACACTTGCCTGACCATGAACAAAGCCCTGGATTGAGTTCTTGGCATCACAAAAATAAATTAAAAAATAAGAACGAACCCAGGTGTGGTGGCACACACCTTATAATCCCAGCACTCTGGAGGCAGAGACAAGTGGGTCTCTGAATTTGAGGACAGCCTGGGCTACAAAAAGTGTCCAGGGCAACTAGAGCTCTGTGTAACAGAGAAACCCTGTCTCAAATAGCCACCGGGGATGGGGGGATGGGGGGGAGGCGGGGAGAATAAAAATTAAGCTGGACGTGATGGCACATACCTTTAGTCTCAGCATTTGGGATGTAAAGGCAGGCGGATCTCTGTGAGTTCGAGGCAGGATAGCTAGAGAGCTCTGTGTAACAGAGAGACCCTGTCTCGAATAACCAAAAAAAGGAGGAGGAAGAGTAAATAGTAAAGTTGGGCAGGATGGCTCATGCCTGTAGTCCCAGCATTTGGGATGCAAAAGCAGGCGGATCTCTGACTTTGGAGGCCAGCTTAATCAACAGAGCAAGTTCCAGGATTACACAGAGAAGCCTTGTCTTGAAAAAGAAAAAAAGCAAGTAAAATGGACAGGAGGGTATGTGTAAATACTACTATGTGATGTAAGGAACCTGATTTAAGTCTTCCCAGAGTTCCTATGATCAGTTCACCACAGATAATAGACGTTCAGCTGTAATTTATGCTGTCCTTACTTCTCTTGCCTAAGCTGTGAACTCCATTATTATAAATTCCATAAGGATAGGGCGTGTGTGTGGGAAAGAGAGAGAGAGGATCTGGAACTGAAGTTACAAATGGTTGTGAGCTGCCACGTGGATGCTGGGGACCAACCCTGGGTACTCTGCAAGAATAGCAAGTGCTCTAGGCCCCCTTTAAGCCACTTCATTGCCCCATACTCAGTACTTTTTAAATTACATTTTCTTTGCATGTGAGAGTGACAGGGTGAGCACACATACGCGCCACACTGTAAGTGTAGAGGTCAAAGGAAAACTTGCAGGAGTTGGTCCTTTCATCCACCATATTGATTCTGTCCAAGGATCAAGCTCAGGTTTTTAATTTATTAAAGGCAAGTGTGAAACACAAAATATCGCATGGTGGAGGTGTTGGTCCCAATGGCCATTTAAAAGACAAAGCAAATGTGATTGTTTCAGAGCTTTGTGCGTTATTGGGGGAAAGATGGAAGAGGTCTGAGAACCTTTTAACACGTGATCAGCTGTACCACAAGCTCTGTGTGACTGTAAATAACCAGTGCTACAGTCTGAGGGGGCAGCCCAGTGGAAGGGCGTGTGCCTAGAATGTGTGAGGCCTTGCATTCCTTCCCCACCACCACTGGAAAAGAGAGGGGATGGGGGAGGGGGGCGTTGTTGCAAGGCATGTTCAAACACGTCTGTAATCTTAGCAGAAGGCAGAGGCAGAAGTGTTGTTGCAAATTCAGCCTGATCTCCAGGCCAGCCAAGACTACAGAGTAAAAAAAAAAAAAAAATCTCAAAACAAAGCAGGTTGAGTAGTCCCCAAACAGTTGGAGTTCTGGGAGTGGGGACAAAGCTGATTTCAGCCTGATAAACCCTTGGCCTAAAGTTCTTTGAAGCTGATTTACTTCCTGCTGAGGCCAAGGGAGAACTTGCTTTTGGACTGCCCACAGAAGCCTGGCTGGATGTGGCACTGCAAACCTTTACGAGGCCAAAGCAGATCACAGAAAGATTACACGTTTCTCCTTCAGCACTCCTGAACATGGTGGACCCTCCTCCTTCCCTCTGGGGCTCTTTAATGTTGCTGTGTGGCCTGGTGAGGCCAGAGGCAAGCTCTGTCAGAGCAGCAGATCTGATGCGAAGCATTCAAGCACTGGAAAGCAGACAGCTGCCCTGCAGAGGTCCTCTCCCACATGTTGCCTGCCTCAAATTTCCTGGCTGAGTCACATCTGCTTGCTCAGTGCACTTACCGTGCTGTTTTATGATTCTTTTCCTGTGTCTGTGGCTCTGCGAAACTGAGAAGTCCTTCTCAACAAGAAGGCTGCCTGGGAACGGAAGGGCTGGCTGAGCATTCTCTTGCATTTCTTATTTTTTTTTTCTTTGATAAAGTCTCACAATGTACCTATCCCAGGCTGACCTGGAATTTGCGGTCCTCTTCTCTACCCTCACCCTCAGGGTGCTGGGCTTATAAGCATGCATACCATTGTAGGCTCTTTTCAGCATTTTATACATGAAAAATGTAAGCAGGGACAGCAGATAAAAGTTCTTACTACCAAACCTGGTGATCTGAGTTTGGTCTCTAGGACCCCCATGGTGGAAAAAGAGCTGGTTCTTGCAAGTTGTCCTGTACTCACACCACATGGCACATATGTGTATGTACATGCAGACACATAAAATAAGTAAATAAATATCTGTAATGTTTTTAAAGATTTATTTATTTATTTATTATTTATAGAGTATTCTGCCCACATGTATGCCAGAACACCAGAAGAGGGCAAATATCTGTAATTTTAAAAAATTGTTTTGGGGCTGGAGAGATGGCTCAGCAGTTAAGAGCATTGTCTGCTCTTCCAGAGGTTCTGCGTTAAATTCCCAGCAACCACATGGTGACTCACAACCATCTATAGTGAGATTTGGTGTTGGCACACATGCAGGCAGAACTCTCTCTCTATATATATATATATAATTTTTTAAAATCTTTTTTAAAAATCATTGTGGAAGAACAATAACAATTTTACTAGAACTAAAAAAAAAAAATTGCTGGCATGAAAGCTGTCAAACATCAGCAGGTGCCTGAGGTAGAGAGTGGAAGAGAGAAGGAAAAGGCCAAGCCATTTTATCAGGAGCAAGGTCAGATGCATGACCCACAAGCAACTATGTGGTGGGGAGGGAAGCCTGTGTGTAAGGAATCTTGAAATGTCTTTTAAAAGCCAAAGTGTTGAGGAAAGCATGCTTAGAGAAGACAGAAAAGGAAGGAAAAGTCGCACTTTCCTGAATAGTCCAGAAAAGCAGGCAGATATCCCGACATGGATATGGCCCATACGTTTCTGCCTTCAGTTTTTTTTAGAGGTTGATTTATTTATTATGTATAGTGCTCTGTCTGCATGTATGCCTGCATGCTAAAAGGGGCCATTAGATCACATTATAGATGGTTGTGAGCCATCGTGTGGTTGCTGGGAATTGAACTCAGGACCTCTGGGAGACCAGTCAGTGCTCTTAACCTCTGAGCCATCTCTCCAGCCCCTGCCTTAAAATTTTTAAGAAAGGGGTAATCAAGGTTGGAGAGATGATTTGGTGATTAAGAGTACTGGCTGCTCTTCCAGAGGACCCCAGCTTGAGTCCCAGCACCCAGGATGTCACAACTGTCTCTAACTGTCGTTCCAGGGGCTCTGACACCCTTTCTAACCTCTGAGGACACCAGGCATGCACATACACGAAGGCAAAACACCCATATACATAAGTAAAAATTAACATTTTTTTTTGTTCTTTGAAGACGGGTGGCAGGCCTGATGGCACATGCCTTTAATCCTAGCATTCAGGAAGCAGAGGCAGGCAGACCAGAGTTCCAGGACAACCAGGTATACACAGAAAAAGCCAGTTAAAATTCAACAGTTCCAGCCAGGGCCAGTGGAACACGCCTATAATTCTAGCACTCAGAGAGGCAAAGGCAGGGAGATCTTTGTGAGTTCAAGGCCAGCCTGGTTTGCAAAGTGAGTTCAAGACAGCCAAGGCTACACAGAGAAATCCTATTTCGAAAAGCCAAAATAAATAAACAAACAGTTGCACTCTGGACCCTTATCCTGTGTGGCCTTCATGATGTTTGCTAAAGTCCTTTTAGGCAGCTATATTTGAGGCCTCAGCTGTCTGGTTGTAAATAAGCATGCTGTATGCTTCCATGACCTGATATTGCCTTTTTTTTTTTAAAGTTTTTCCTTTTGTATGATCTAATAGTCTTTCACAAACCTCTCATAACTATTAAGAAACAAATCATTAAAGTCAAATCATTATGTCAGTCCTAGTTTCTTTCAAATTTCTTGGGTCTAACAGATCTGTGTCACCACATCAGACTCCCTTAGTGTTGTTGATCTCTTAAGAATCTAATTTTAAGCCAGGCGTGGTGGCGCACGCCTTTAATCCCAGCACTCGGGAGGCAGAGGCAGGCGGATCGCTGTGAGTTCAAGGCCAGCCTAGTCTACAAAGTGAGTCCAGGATGGCCAAGGCTACACAGAGAAACCTTGTCTCGAAAAAACAAAAAAAAACAAAAACAAACAAACAAAAAAAGAATCTAATTTTAATTTCCTCTCTTTGGGGGAAGACATTGTCTTCTTTCCAAAAAAAAAGATCAGGAAACTGTAGAACAGGGTTTGGAGCCTCCTGGTTATTATGAGAGCTCCCCAAATGGAGAGCTGTTTGTATTGGCAGTGGTAGAGGAGAGGCTCCAAGAAGGGACCCTCTTCCCCCTCCCGCTGCCCCCAGAGCTAGGAGGCTGACACCAACACCACCTTCAACCCCTGTCCCTCAGGCAGGGCCATTCCTTTGTGTTCCCATACCTGTGAAAATCACAAAAACTGAGGGGGTCTTGTGAGAAGAGATGGCGCCCTGGGAACTGGCTTTGTATTTTTGACATTTGACAAAATATGACATCTAAAATAATATTCAAAAGTTCACTATTGACCTGTTTTAAAAACATATCCCATCTGTAATAGACAAGTGAGAATAGCGTGTACACACACACACACACACACACACACACATGTTCACGCATGCTCACATACATACATTCTGGCAAACTATGGCTGTGTTGGTTCCAAAAGATTTGTTTGTTGAATCCCTTTGCTTCGCCTGTGCCAGGCAAGTACTCTGCTACTAAGCCATCCCCAGCCCACAGGCAACCAATCTCAAAAGATTTTTTTTTTTTCCTGAAACATGTTCATACTTTGTAACCCAGGCTGGTTTGAACTTGCTGCCCTCTAACATCTCCTGAGTGCTGGGATTACGGGCAGGCCTACCATACCTCTCAAAGCCTTGCTGTAAAGGCAGCAGTATTCCAGGCTGCCTTAAATGTGCTATGTAATGTGAGAATGACCTCCAAGTTCTGATACCTTGCCATCCCCTCCAGTGCTGATGTAACTGATGTGGGCCACTATGCCTGATTTTTCCTTGTTGTTTCTGTTTTTAATGATTCCTTTATTTTCATTTTATGTACATTGGTATTCTGCCTGCTTGTATGTGTGTGCGAAGGTGTCAGACCCCCCTGGAACTGGAGTTACAGACTGTTGTTGTGAGCTGCCATGTGGGTGCTGGGAATTGAACCCAGGTCCTTTGGAAGAGTAGCCAGTGCTCTTAAACACTGAGCCAACTCTCAAGCCCCCTTGCTGTTTTTGTTAAGAGGTTTTGTCTTGATTTTTGAAACACTGTGACAGTCCTGAAACAGTCTGTAGACCAGACTGGCCTTGAACTCACAGTAATCCTCCTGCCTCTGGCTCTGGAGTGCAGGGATTAAAGGGCACACCTGGCTCATGTGGGGCTGGAGATAGAGCCCAGGCCATCAGTGCATGTTAGGCAAAAGCATAAAACCAACTGAGCTGCACTTGCAGCCCAGCCAAGGCTTTTTAGTGAAGTTACTCAGATAAAATTTAAATGTTATGGTTTTTCCAGAGACAAGCTAAGCTGAGAAGGTGTTACTGGGGTTCAACAGGATCTCTTTCTGACATTGCCGTCTCTTCATTTGCAGTTAAATGAACTGGTAGTGGGAGACACCAGCGGAAGACTGTCTGTGTATAAGAATGACGGCAGCCGGCCATGGCTTACCTGTTCCTGCCAGGGAGTGGTCAGTACTGCAGGTCTTGGGAAGGGGATAGGATGCCTTTTTGTTGGACTGCCAAGGAGGAGTCCTGCAGTGAATTCCCTAGTAACTTAGCCAATCGCCGCTTCAGAGTAGGCCCAAGAATGGCTCTCATTAGTCCCACTTTCAGCTCTCCCATAAGACTATTATCCCCGTTTGCTTTCTGTTGCTGTGATAAAGAGCATGACCAAAAACAGCTCGGGAAGGAAGGGGTTTCTCTCAGCTCACAGTTCATAGTCTATTGTGAAGTCTGAAGTCCGGGCAGGATCTCAAGGCAGGAAGCTGGAAGCCTGAACTCAAGCTGAGAGCATGGAGCTGCTTACTGGCCTGCCTTCTTATACATCCCAGAACCACTTGCCATGTCGTGTGATCATGTGTTGCTTAGCAGTAAACACGTGGTCTGAGAAATGCAGTGTTAGGCTTGGTTTTTTGTTTTGTTTTGTTTTTAAGATTTATTTATTTATTAAGTATGCAGTGTTTTGTCTGAATGTATGTCTGCAGCCAGAAGAGGGCACCAGATCTCATTTTAGATGGTTGTGAGCTACCATGTGGTTGCTGGGAGTTGAACTCATGACCTTTGGAAGAGCAAGCAGTGCTCTTAACCTCTGAGCCATCTCTCCAGCCCAAGGCTCTTTCATCATGATGTGACCACAGCATTTGTATAAACCAAGATAGCTGCTGTATTACCTTAATCCGTATGAGGCAAGGTTTTGCTTTGTAGCTCAGGCAGGTTTCAGACTCTTCAGTCCTGCCTTAGTGTCTTACTTGACACCCAGCTATGTAATGGAATCTTATAGGTCCACAATAATATATGTGATGTGCTGTTGACTAAAATGTCCTCATACAGTACATGACTGTATAATTTTAAATGGGAGTAATAATTAGAATAATCTAGAAATATGGTAATCAGATTATCTTCCTATTTGGTAGGGTTGTTTGTATGTTTGTCGTTTTTTGTTTTGTCAGGGAGGAGGGCTTGTAAAACAGGGTCTTGCTATGTAGCCCTGGCTGGCCTGGAATTGACAGCAGTTCTTCTGTCTCAGCCTCCTGAATGTTGGAGGAATACAGGTGTGTACCACACAGCTAGGGTTTTTGTTTTTGTTTTTGTTTTTGTTTTCACTTTGCCTAAGTCTGAGTTTTTACTTCCTTGAGTCTTCATATTGCTGTATGGATAAACCAAATTCTGTACAACCCAGTGTGTCTGTTAATAAAGACTATTCATGTAGGTCACATGACATAAGCTTTCATGAATGTTTTGGAAGTTTAGGGAGGAGTGGTCTCTCGGCGCCTTCATCAGCCTCCTTTTCTTTCTTGCAGTTGACTTGCGTTGGGGTCGGAGATGTGTGTAATAAAGGAAAGGTAAGGACTCAGGCATCTTGGGCTAGGGCAGAGCTCCAAAGCCTTGCCTCCATTGTGACTCCTAGGGAAAGTCAGTCCTGGCCCTTGATCTGCTTATCAGCCTCCCTCCCTGAGCATCTCTCCTGTATCTCTGTCTCTCCCAGAACCTGGTGGTGGCAGTCAGTGCAGAGGGCTGGCTGCACTTATTTGACCTGACATCTACCAAGGCTCTGGATGCCTCTGGGCACCATGAGACACTGGGAGAGGA
Source organism: Acomys minous (assembly GCF_964271855.1). Taxonomy (NCBI): domain Eukaryota; kingdom Metazoa; phylum Chordata; class Mammalia; order Rodentia; family Muridae; genus Acomys; species Acomys minous. The sequence continues at coordinate 18,188,977 of NC_140500.1, forward strand.
GCAACGACCAGTCTTGAAGCAGCACATCCCGGCCAACACGAAGGTCATGCTGATCAGCGACATCGGTGGGCATGGGCAGCCAAGGAGTAGGGAGGGACCAGTCAGTACTAGGCAGAGCCCAAGGGACTGGGTGGGAGTGGGGGATGGGGGTTGTATCCAACTGTACATTTGTTGTGTGTTTACTTTTTCTCTTTATTTTGTTTTACTTTACTTTCACTTGTGTGTTTGATGCATAGTTACTGAGCAAGGAACTGTTCTAGGTTCTAGGATCAAAAAAAAAATGAATCACACCATCTTAGATCTCACTAGGAAGAGACAGAATACATTTTATAAGAAAGATAAATAATGAGGCTTGGAATTTGGCTCAGGATTAGAATACTTACCAGCATGTATAAGGACCTGAGTTCAATCCCAGCACTGCCAAAAATCAATACTGTATTAGGAGGTAGTAAGTGCCATGGACAAAATAAATCACAGGGCTGAGGGTATCAAGCTAGAGATTGGAATTATAAAGATTTATTTGTATTTAATTAAGTATAGGGGTGTGTGTGTGTGTGTGTGTGTGTGTGTGTGTGTGTGTGTTTGAGTGTAGGTATGTGCACATGAGTGAAAGTCAAATCCCCTGTAGCTGGAGTTACAGGGAGCCACTTGAGGTGGGTATTGGGAACCTAATTGGGGTCCTCTGGAAGAGCAACAGGACTCTGAACTTCTGGTACAGACCTGAGAAGTAGCAGTTTTACATGGAGTTGTCAGGGACATTCTTGTTGGAAGGTGTCATTTGGTAAAAGGCTAGAAGTGACAGGAGGGTGAGCTGTGGAGACGTGGGCTGCTGACTGGTCAGAAGCCATCTAGGCAGGAGGTGTGGGGGCTGGGCCACGGTGCTGTGCCCCGGATATAGGAAGCAGAGAGCAGAGATGATGGGACCTGCGTAGAATTTGAATGAGAAACTGCGTGAGCACGAGGCCAGGCCGGCGTGGGCAGCAGCCACAGGGCGTGGGGAATGGCTCTGAAGATTAGACATGAGGCTGCACTCGATTGAAAGTGCCAGGAGTTTCCACTGTGGAAAGGAAGCCATAGGCCCAAGCTGACCAGGTCCAGTTTGGCTCTAAATCATTGTGTTTGTGTGTCTACAGATGGAGACGGCTGTTACGAGCTGGTCGTAGGATACACAGACCGTGTGGTACGTGCCTTCCGCTGGGAAGAGCTGGCGGAGGGACCCGAGCACCTGGCAGGGCAGCTGGTGTCCCTCAAGAAGTGGATGCTGGAAGGTCAGGTGAGAAACGGAGTTTGGGGACCTACGAGCCCATTGAGCAGAAAAGGCCTCCCCAGAGGAGGCTGATGGAAAGTGGGGCCATCTGAGAAGAAAGAGGAATGTCCTTGCTGAGAGATTTCCAGGCCATTTTTAGACAAGCTCCCAGTGGAGTTCTAGTAACAGGTACAGAGTGCACGGAAGGGGGATTAAGAACGGTGTGTGAAAGTGTGTGCTGTGAACAGGTCCGGAGCCAGGGAGCACACAGAGGATAGCCGAGTGTCTGTGGAGGGGACGGTGCAGACAAGCATTTGTCAACCTTTGAACTCCTCCTGTCCCCACCACAGCTGGAGGGTAATTCTCAGAAGCCCTGCCTGAATCTGCCCTGTCCATGGTGGCAGAGTCTCCCTTCGTATTCTGTCCCCTATTAAGACTGTTTCCTGTGCAGGTAGACAGTCTGTCTGTGACCCCGGGGCCTCTCGGTGTGCCTGAGCTGGTTGTGTCGCAGCCAGGATGTGCTTATGCAGTTCTACTGTGCACCTGGAACAAGGACCCTGGCTCCCCTCCTGCCTCTGAGGAGGCCACAGGAGACAGGAGGTAAGGGCATGGAGAGTGGGTTCATCAAAGTAAGGACAGGTGACGTGGTGCAGAGACGGGTCTGCAGGTGCCAGGGCCCCATCATCTAAGTTCCAGCCCAAGCACTTGTTCGTTTGAGAAGACTGTTTAGGGACCCGAGGGGTCCTTAGCTTTAACCTTACATCACCCAGGCATCCTGAAGCAGTCTTTCCAGACATTCCACGAGCCTATCACTCCACTGAAAGGGTCACGGTGGGCTTCCGAAATCAAGGAATCTCCTGCAGGGATGGTGGCTATAAAGGGCCTAGATAACTCAGCTTCGTTGGCCTTCCATGGGCCCTGTGACCCTTTACCCACAGGGAGACCCCAGCTGCCCGGGATGTAGTGCTGCACCAGACATCTGGCCGGATCCACAACAAGAACGTTTCCACTCACCTAATTGGCAACATCAAGCAAGGTAAGGGAGGGAAGGAGGCGAAGGAACAAGGCAGTTCTGGGAGAAAGGAGCCCCAGGGCCCTGCTCTCATCCTGCCTCCATTCCCCTCACAGGTCACACCCCTGAAGCTGGTAACTCGGGCCTCTTTGCCTTGTGCACCCTAGATGGTGAGTGGTCCTGGGCTGGGTGAGTGGGCATCTGCCTGAGGGGTCTGCTCAAAGGACACAGATATACACACACACACACACACACACACACACACACACATTCACACACACTCGCACAACACACCCTGCCTCTCTCCCTCCAGGGACGCTGAAGCTGATGCAAGAAGCAGATAAGCTGCTGTGGTCTGTGCAGGTGGATCACCAGCTTTTTGCCCTGGAGAAGCTGGATGTCACAGTGAGTGGACTTCTCCCCTTTTGAGACTCATTCATTTATTTATGTTCATGTGTATAGATGTCTTGCCTACATATATGTTTGTGTGCCATGTGTGTGCCTGGTGCCCATGAGGCCAGAAGAGAGCATCAGACCCTCTAGAGTGGAGTTACAGGCAGCTGTTGCTACTTTGTAGGTGCTGGAAATCAAAGCCAGGTGCTCTGGAAGAAAAACCAGTGTTGTTAATCGCTGAGCCCTCCTTCCAGCTGCAGGAGTAGACGTGTAAACGCAGCGGTTCTCACCTCCCAGTCAGCACTGAACCGGAAATGAGTGCATCCCTCAATCACACTCAAGTGTGCCCTTAGAGCACGGGGTGCAGTACTTCTCTATGAAACTACTCAAAACTCACTTCCATGCCTTTCAGCCAAAATAATAACCCCAAATAAAGCAGGATAGAGATTTTGAAGTGGGTTATTAGTCATGACTGTCGCTGTGTATCTTGTGGTATTTGTCCCTGTCCATGAGTCTGTTTGATATTTCTGTCCCAATTGCCAGATGGGTCTACATTAGTTAACAGTACCATCGTGCAAGCTGCATGGCTTTGACCGCTAGAACAGACCTGTGTTTGGGTCTTGCCTCTACTCCCCTACCTGTACCTTGGGCAAGTGACTATTCCTGTTAGCAGAAATTTCCCAGCATAATACGGAGAATGATGCGTACGTCATAGTGTTGCTTTGAATATTAGACAAAGTAGATCACTGAGTGCTCTGTTGGACACGATACCCCATTCACAGTTTGCCACCCAGGGTCGTCATGTTCCTTTCTCTCTCACTGCCCCCACTGTGCCACCAAGTTTTCCTTTTCTTTTCTGACACAGGATCTTGCTGTGTGCTGTGTAGCCCAAGCTGGCCTCTGCCTCTGTCACATTGAGATTTCAGGTGGCTGCCGCTACATCTGACTAGGTCTCTTTCTAAAATGGCTCTTGACCCTTCTGGCATCCCGTCTTTGACCTTTTTCAGGGCAATGGGCTTGAGGAGGTGGTAGCATGCGCCTGGGATGGACAGACATATATCATCGATCACAACCGCGCTGTTGTTCGCTTCCAAGTGGATGAAAATATCCGTGCCTTCTGCGCAGGTGGGACAGCGGCCTCTAAGCTCAGCTGCTCAAGCTTAGTAAATGTGCTGCGAAGTGCTTGACGCATTTTCATTCAGTGTGGCCCTTGAGGGATGTCTTTGTACATGAATGGCTTCTTTAGCTTTCATTAGTGGGTGGCGGATGGGTATCACACTGCCATCTTGACAGTTTATTTTTAAATTTAGGAGGAAATTTTTATTTTTATGTGTTTGAGTGCCTTAATGTGTCTGTGCGTCATGTGTCTGTGTCATGTCTGTGCAAGGTCCACAAGGGCCAGAAGAGGGCACTATATCCCCAGGACTAGAGTTAGACAGCAGTTAGCTGCTCTGTGGGTGTTAGGAATTGATCCCCAATCTTCTGAAGGAGGGGCCAGTGTACTGAGCCATCTCTCCAGTCCCATCGTAACAGTTTGGATCAGAAGTTAAGCACAGTGAGAGCTCCATCTCTAATTATGTAAAGAATGGACTGACTGGGAAGACAGACAGTTCCACCAACCATGCCAGACTGAAGAAAATGCTTCCAGAATGTTCTCTGCAGTTCTACACTAGGAACTTTGGAAAGAGCAGTAGCTGTTTGGGTGACAGGGATATATCTGACTCCTAAAACGACACCAGCCCGAGGGTGTAGCTTGGCGATAGTAGAGCCTTGGCTGATGTGTTCAAAGCTGCAGGCTTGGTCTCAAGGACCCCAAAATAAGTGGAAGGAGCTGGAAAACTCCCCAGTTACCTGACAGGTTGGTGTGTGCTTTGGGAGGAAGCGACAGGCCAAGAAAAGCCTTTCTCTCTGACTACTTTGCTAACCTACCCTGTACATTTGCAGAGCATCTCGCTTTACTCCAGAACATCACTAAGATGAGAAGACCTACAAATACATGTTCTGGGGTGCTGACTGCCTTTCCCACCTCTAGAATGGGCCATGTGTTTTACCATCTTATGTATTTCATTGAGCTCTGGAAGGGGGCCTTTGTTGATAGATGTCTTTGGGGGCCAGGACTGCTGACTTGGACACTTTGTTCTTGCCCTCCTCCTGCCAGCAGGGCTAAGCCTTCACCTTTGTCTTCTTGCCCCCATCTCCCAGGCCAGTACGCCTGCAAAGAGGGCCGCAACAGCCCCTGCTTGGTGTATGTCACTTTCAATCAGAAGATCTACGTGTACTGGGAGGTGCAGCTGGAGCGCATGGAGTCCACCAACCTTCTGAAGCTGCTGGAGGCTGAGCCTGAGTACCACAGCCTGCTGCAGGAGCTGGGTGTGGGTGAGTACCACAGCCTGCTGCAGGGGCTGCGTGTGGGTGAGTACCACAGCCTGCTGCAGGGGCTGGGTGTGGGTGAGTACCACAGCCTGCTGCAGGAGCTGGGTGTGGGTGAGTACCACAGCCTGCTGCAGGGGCTGCATGTGGGTGAGTACCATAGCCTGCTGCAGGGGCTGCGTGTGGGTGAGTACCACAGCCTGCTGCAGGAGCTGGGTGTGGGTGAGTACCACAGCCTGCTGCAGGGGCTGCGTGTGGGTGAGTACCACAGCCTGCTGCAGGGGCTGCGTGTGGGTGAGTACCACAGCCTGCTGCAGGAGCTGGGTGTGGGTGAGTACCACAGACTGCTGCAGGGGCTGCGTGTGGGTGAGTACCACAGACTGCTGCAGGGGCTGCGTGTGGGTGAGTGTCAGCAGAGCCAGTGGGCCCAGCCCGGAGCCCCACGGCCTCTTACCAGTGTCTCCTTGGTCTTCAGATCCTGATGATCTCCCTGCAGTCCGTACCCTGCTTCACCAGGCTCTCTACCATCCGGACCAGCCGCCACAGTGTACCCCATCAAGCTTCCAGGACCCCACCTAGCTGCCCTTGGCCACTTAGCTGGTGAAGGGTCCTTCTGAGGCCCCACCCTACCCCAGAGTGAGCCTTGATCTTGGCAGGGGGGGAATGGAGATCTCAGAGGAGCAGGACTTGAGCATGGAAGGTGGGCGGCACCCCAAAAGCCTGTGATGAGTGAAGAGATTGAGTGCCGCTGCCTGCTACCTCGTGGTCCCCGCCTCATGCTCCCTATGCTCACTGCACAAAACAGACTTGTTTGTGAAAAAAGTGCCAACACCTGAAAAAGAAGGCTGCAGGCCTGAGGGACTGAGGGGGCGGTGGAGATGACCCAGCCCACTGAGTGCTGATGCCTTTCACAACACAGCTCCGGGCAGCTGACATCAGGAATTATTGCAGGAATGGTAGAGTGTTTAAGTGCGTCTTTTCCTTCTTATCTTCCTGTGTTCTTCCATTTACTGAAGTAACTAGGTCAAGGGTGTTTTTTTTTTGTTTTGTTTTTGTTTTTGTTTTTGTCTTTTGAGACAGGGTTTTTCTGTGTAGCCTTGGCTGTCATGGATTGACTTTAGACCACTGACCTCAAACTCACAGTAATACAGTTGGCAGGCAGGTAGATCTCTGTGAGTTTGAGACAGCCTGGTCTACACAGTGAATTTCAGACCAACCATAGTAAGTGCCTGCCTTTAAAAAATAGTATGTGTAGGGCGGGCGTGGTGGCGCACCCCTTTAATCCCAGCACTTGGGAGGCAGAGGCAGGTGGATCACTGTGAGTTCGAGGCCAGCCTGGTCTACAAAATGAGTCTAGGACAGCCAAGGCTACACAGAGAAACCCTGTCTTGAAAAACCAGAAAAAAAAAAAAGTTCGTGTGAAGCTGCATGTGGTGGCACACGCCTATAATCCCAGCACTTCAGAGACAGAGGCAGGCAGATCTCTGTGAATTCAAGGCCTAGTCTGCAAAGAGATTTCCAGGACAGCCAGGGCGACACAGAGAAGCCCTGTCTGGAAAGGAAAACTTTATTCCCTTGAGACAGGGTCTCTCTCAGAACCTGAGGCTTGCTGTTTCATGTAGGAGGCTGATCATTAAGACAGATAATCTACCTGTGCCTCCATTGCTCTGTGTGTGTGTGTGTGTGTGTGTGTTTGTGTGTGTGTGTGTGTGTGTGTGCGTGTGCGTGTGCGCGCGCGCGCGCGCGCACGCGCATGCTGTTTTGCCTGCATTTATGACTGAGGTGTCAGAAGCCCTGGAACTGGAGTTACAGACAGGTGTGGAGTTACCTGCCACGTGGGTGCTGGGAATTGAAGCCTTTCACATGGGTGCTTGGGCTCAGACTCAGGGTCTTAGGCTTGCATGGCAAGTGCTCTTCCCCACGTAGCCATCTCCCTGGCCCCCAGGGCTTTTGAACTGAATGAAATGGACTAAAATAAAATGTAAAGTGTCAGAGTCTCTTGCTCACAATAGAGGTAAATTCTGATTACCTCCTGCATGTGTATTTGTGCAGTACACAGATGAATGCACCAGCTGGGCATGGTGGCACACGCCTGTAATCCCAGCAGAGGCAGAGGCAGGGGGATCTCTGTGAGTTGAGGCCAGCCTGATCTACAAAGTGAGTCCAGGACAGCTAAGGCTACACAGAGAAACCCTGTCTCAAAAAACCAAAACAAAAAACAAAAAGATGATCACAGCTTAGAGAAACAGTGTTTATTCAAACGCAGAAGCAGGCTAAGGGCCTGCCCTGGGCCAGGTCTGCCTTTAGGGGGCAGTAGGAGGCAGACTGGGAAGGAGCAGGTCCAAAGCAAGGTGTTGAGGGAGGGACTCAGGGCTGAGACCAGGAACCCCTGTGCTTATGCTAAACCAGCCTGCTCTAAGGAAGCTTTGTGCGGGCTCCTCTTCATCTTCCTGGGCTTCGGGTTTAGTTCTGTGTAAGGGACCCAGCTCCCTGGTTGGGTTAGATATATTACGGTATCTCTTCCCCTAACTACGATCTGAGAGCCCAGCCAGAAAGACACTCAGGCATCTGCAGCCCAGAAAGGGTAGTGACTAAAAGCCCTCAGCCCAGGGCCTGTACCTTCCTAGACTAGCAGTTCTACTTCCTTGTCACCCCTACCCAGCTATAAACAGGTGGGTGCAGCATCAAAGGGCCACGTACCAGGATGGCCAGCACGCAGGCTGGTGAGGCATGGGGATCTGAAAGATAAGCCTTAGAGGTGGGAGGTGAGAGGGTTAGGGCAGTGGAGGGGTGCTTGGAGTGAGCTTCAGGCAGGTGGACCCCCACACCAGGACGGAATCTAGAGCCCATTTTCTGTGGGTCACTTTCTGTAACTGACTTGGCTGTGCTCTTGGGAAGGGAGGAGAGAGAATGGGGACGCCAGGACCTTGAGTCACAGATACTCGGAGAAGGAACACCTGGGGCAGAGGGCAGCTATGGAGAAGCAGAGAGGGAGGTGGCCTACTGCAGGGTCAGGGTGGTGAGAAGAGATAAATGCAGTAGACTCCAGATGCCCTGCTCAGGCAGGACCCACTCCACACCACTCTTCCCCTAAGGCACGGTGTCGCCCTAGGGACTGGCTGAGACAGTGGTCACTGGCCAGGCTCTTGGTACAGAGGCAGGAAGGGCAGCTCCGAGAAGGGGGCATTCAGCCGAAGCACTCCACGGTCCAAGTCAATGCAGCACTGCCATGGGGACCCCGGATGTGTGGTCACCTCCCTGCCAACTCACAGACCTGCTCCCTTCTGCCTCCCTTGGCTCCCATACCCCGATCCTTTCAGGGAGGGTACCTATTTTCTTCATTTTCCTTTTGGGGAAAATTAAGCTAGTTTGATACCTCTCCGTCTTTCTTGCCAGCCTGATCTGGGCTTCCACCCTGAGCCGTCTACCTCTCCTAGCATTTTGGGTCAGGCCAAAACATGGGTGCTTACCTTGAGGGAAAGCAGAGTCTGCAGTCCCAGGCAAAACTCAGGGCTATCCACATCTGCAGGAACCATGGGAAAATAAGGTTGCATCTATGATCACTGCCACCTTCCTCTGAGCATTCACCCCTCCCTGGAGGCACCCACCCCACCCCCTCAGTTGAGAAGAGCAGAGTACGTTAATGATCTGAGCAACTGATCCCCAAAAGCTTCGTCCCACTGAGAAGAGGTGAGAGGCCAGAGGACTTACCCACCACCTGGGCTGAGCATGCCACGGTCTCCTGCCCCAGCTTTAGCTCCAGCTCTTCCACCTGACTTGGTGGCCCAGGTGCCAGGTCTCCACCTGGGGCTTTTGGAACGCTCTTCCCTAACCTGTAGTTAGAAAGCAAGGCTTATAACCACCACAGGATCTGACTCCAGTCCCCCCTCTCCCCAGTTAAAAAGCCGGTACTCACCTAAGCTCTCTTCCACCCCCTGACCCAAGTGAGACTCAACCTTTTCCTGCCAGAGCTTCCTGACCAACCTCCCCCACCTTAACAAGACATAATAGCCATACTGAGATACGCTCGATGTGCCATCAAGTTCGTTCTTTGGATTGGAAGGGAAGGCTGTGGTTGGTTGGTTTGTTTGTTTGTCTTGTTTTGGTTTTGTTTTTTAAACAATCTTGTAAAGCTTAGGTTGTCTCAAACATCTTCTGTAGCCAAGGCCAGCCTTGGATTTTTAGTCCTTAGCCCCAGGTGCTAGGTTTGCAGACGTGAGCCACCAGGCCAAGCAAAATTTATACCATAAAAGTGTGCAACTCACAACTAGGCATAGTAGCACACACCTTTTGTACCAGCAAGCGGGAGGTAGAGGCACTCAGATCTCCGAGAACCAGGCCAGCCTGGTCTACAAGAGTTCCAGCCAGGGCTACATAGGGAGACTTTGTCTCAAGCAACAACAAAGTATGCAATTCAGTCGTGTTTAGTAGTGCGCAACCATCTTCACTCGATACTACAAACCCAAGTATTGCCTATCGGGTCAGTACACACCCACACATAGGAGGCTAAGGCAGAAAGTTGCTGAATTTGAGGCCAACCTAGGCTACATGGGGAAACCCTGTATCAAAAACAAAAACAAAAACAAAAAGAGGAAAGGGAGGAAATCCCATTCCCTGTCCACTGGCTGAGGCTGCACTCTTACCCCAGGCGCCTGAGGCATCCAGCAGATATCTGATTGTGCTGGGTCCCTGTGTCCACAGCCACTCGGAGCATCTGGTCTTGGCACTAAAAAAGAATGAGTGTGATGGGTCGATGTCCCCCAGGAGGGGACGGGGTGAACAAGTGAGTCCATTAAGTTGAGAAAGATCTGGGCAGTGACAATCTCTTTGTTTAGAGGAATCTGAAGGCCTCCTGGTTGAAAGGCTGCAGCCAGGGGGAGAGGGCTAAGAGGGTAAAACCTCTTCTGTAAACATTCAAATTTGGGTGACCAAGAGTGGAAACAGGAAGCTGGACGTGGTGGCACACGCCTGTAATCCCAGCACTAGGGAGGCAGAGGCAGGCAGATCTCTGTGAGTCTGAGGCCAGCGTGGTCTACAGAGTGAGTTCCAGGACAGCCAGGGCTACACAGAGAAACCCTGTCTCAGAAAAAGAATGGAAACGGGAAAACAAGTTCACTACCTTGGGATACTGACAGGCATCAAGGTGAACACACCTAGACATGTACACATTTTTTAAGGCATTTTCTTGTTCCAAACATTTATTGAGCACCTACTGTGTAAGATGTATGGCTAGCAGATATTTTAATGAGTGCCATTCCTTGGCAGTGTTAAGCAATGAAATGTCACTGACAGCCGAATGTTGTAAGGTTTCTAGAAGGACCATGAATTGATTGCCTCGGAGCTTGGCCAGGGAGCTGTTCCCTGCTGGACAGAGAAAAGCTTTCAAGGAGGAGGCAGCATCGGAGTCGGGCCTTAAAAGATAAGAATGTAGGGCCGGGCATGGTGGCGCACGCCTTTAATCCCAGCACTCGGGAGGCAGAGGCAGGTGGATCGCTGTGAGTTCGAGGCCAGCCTGGTCTACAAAGTGAGTCCAGGACAGCCAAGGCTACACAGAGAAACCCTGTCTCGAAAAACCAAAAAAAAAAAAAAAAAAAAAAAAAAAAGATAAGAATGTAGACAAGGGTGAGATCAGGAAGGGAGATTTCTGGGTAGAGAGGCAGGGAACATCTGTTGGAGTGGTCCACTAGCACGTAGGTGCTCCCGTGCCTGTAGAGATGAGGAGCCTCGGGCTGCAGAGATGGCTCGGTAGTCAAGAGCGTCTGCCACTCTTTGAGAGGGCCTGAGTTTAGTCCCTAGATTGGGCAGTAACTCCAGTTCCAGAGCATCCGACAGCCTCTTCTGGCCACTGCACACATACGTGACATCACATACACATAAAATGTTAACTGTCTTAAGATTTTTCTTCACCTTGCCACATGGGCTTTATGTATACATGCTTACCTTTCCAATGTGTGCAGTAAAGGAAGTATATACTCAAGTAGACTTCGATGAAAAGCATGGGGACATAGTACTGCAATGGTGCTGATGGATAGTATTACACAGAAAAGACAGACAAGAAAGTAGATGCCAGGCCAGAAACGGAGAGAAAAAGATGACTTTTCCCCAGAGAGTTGGTGAAGTGAGCAGGCTCGTCAGGCAAGCAAAAGTCAGAGCCCTGGGACACTTCTTACCTTGCAGTTGACAAGAAGAGCTGGAACTTGTGTCACACTGGTCCTGCTGTTGTCATGGTCATGGATCAGGGCCTGCACCAGGGGAGACTCCCCCTGAAGCCGCCTCTGGTTCCCCTCCACCAGGCGTCTTTGGATCACACTGTGTGGCTGCTGGCTCCATCACAAAATAGTGAAAGCAAATCTAAGCCCAGGGTATAGGCCACTTGCTTCCCCACCTTATAGCTTGCAAACCGCAGGACACTTGCCCCCGCTCTACCCAAGACCAAAGAAACAGTAAGAAAGCTGAGGGTGGCTCAGCAGTTAAGAGCACTGGCTGCTTTCCTAAAGAACCTAGGTTCGATTCCTAGCACCTACGCACAGGGTCATAACTAGCTCCATGCACCAGTGCTTGGTAGAACAGGTCTGTTGTCCCAGCACTTGGGAGGTAGAGGAAGGAAAACCAGGAGTTCAAGGTCATCCTCAGGTTTGAGGCCAGCAGGACCTGAGTGGCTCAAAACTTATTTTTTTTTAATATGATGTTAACAGTCGAGCCAGGCAGTGGTGGTGCATGCCTTTAGTCCAAAGCACTAGGGAGGCAGAGGCAAGCAGATCATTCCTGAGTTTGAGGCCAACTTGGTCTATAAAGAAAGTTCCAGAGAAGCCAGAACTACACAGAAACCCCCCCCCTTTTTTTTTTTTTTTTTTTTTTTTTGGTTTTTCGAGACAGGGTCTCTCTGTGTAGCCTTGGCTGTCCTGGACTCACTTTGTAGACCAGGCTGGCCTCAAACTCACAGTGATCCACCAGCCTCTGCCTCCCGAGTGCTGGGATTAAAGGCGTGCGCCACCACGCCTGGCTCAGAAACCCTATTTTTTAAAAACAAGCAAACAAAAAGCTACAATAAGCAGAGTGTTCAGGCTAGAATAATGAACCACTATCCTTAACCCCTCTCTCATCTACAGTCATCCTCAACCATCCTGTATTCTGCCAGCTCAGCTTTCTCTCTTTGTAGGGGTACTTGCTGTATCCAGACTCCTACACTTCTCTTGGGTCACTGGACACCTTCATCCACTCACAGAAGCCTGCCTCGAAGACTTGCCTTTCTATACCAACTTAGCTAAAGCCCTGCTACTCACAGTGTGATCCTCAGGCCAGCATGTATAGAATTTTAATATATATGTATGGTTACAATTAAGGCCTATATGATTTTATGTGTATGGATGTTTTGCCTATCTGTATTTCTGGTGTCCGTGAGGTCCAGAAAAGCGCATCTGGAGCTACAGGTGACTGTGGGCTGCCGGTGATAACATCAGAGCAGCCTCTGAGCCATCTCTCCAGCCCTAAACAGCTTTAATGGCATTGTAAAGCCAGTTTGAAATGTAGTCTCAGGCCTGAATCAATAATTTTTTTTTCTTGTTTTGTTATATTCTGGTGCTAGGGTTTAAACCCAGGAGCTTGCATATGCCTAGTAGATGCTATACTGAGTAGCCATTTTCCCAGCCCTGAATCTGGCATTTTTGTTTGTTTGTTTGTTTGTTTGGAGACAAGGTTTCTCTGTGTAACCTTGGCTGTCCTGGAACTCACTATGTAGACCAAGCTGACCTTGAACTCAGAGATCCGCCTGCCTCTGCCTCCCAAGAGTTGGCACTAAAGGCATAAGCCACCACTGCCCGTTTTGTTTGTGTTATGACAGGGTCTTATTTTATAACCCTTGCTGACCTGGTCTCTGTAAACCAAGCTGGCCTTGAATTCACAGAGATCCACCTGCTTTTGCCTTGCAAGATCTAGGATTAAAGGTGTATGCTAACAAGCCCAGCCTAGCCCCTAATCTTGTTTCAATAAGACTCTTACACATTCAGGTTTGAGAAATGTTTAAGTAAAATGTAGAAATAACTGTACAGGCCAGCTGGGGTGGTGCGTACTTAGAAATTCCCAACATTCAGGAGGCTGAAGCAGAAGACTAGCCACAAGCTCAAGGCCACCCAAAGCTTTAAAAAAAAAAAAAAAAAAAAGCCTGGCAGTGGTGGCACATGCCTTTAATCCCAGCACTTGGGAGGCAGAGACAGGTGGATCCTTGTGAGTTCCAGACCAGCCTGGTCTACAGTCCAAGTCCAGGGCAGCCAAGGCTACACAGAGAAACCCTGTCTCGAAAAACAAAAACAAAAAGCTTAGGAAAAAGGTGGTACACATCTTTGATTCCAACACTAAAGAGAAAGAAGCAGATGGATGGATCTCTGAGTTTAAGCCCAGCCTAATCTACATAGCAAGTTCAGCACAGCCAGCATTACATAGTAAGACCCTACTTTGAAAATTTTTAAGTGTTATTCTCCTGTATAAAATCTCTCTCTCTCTCTCTCTCTCTCTCTCTCTCTCTCTCTCTCTCTCTCTCTCTCTCTCTCTCTCTCTCTCTCATACACACACACACAGGTATAGTGATAGCCTGTTTTTGTTTGTTTGTTTGCTTGCTTGCTTTTTTCTTTTTAGACTGTCTGGGAATTCGATATGTGGCCAGGCTGCTTCAAACTCACAGTAATCTATGTTCTTTTCCCCTCAAATGCTGGCATTAAAGGTGTGAACCACTACACCCAGGTCTGTATCTTCTAAACTGATCCCTAGATGGCCTGGCCATTGTCTGTCTGAATTGTCGTCCGTCACACCTCTTGCCTGTCCAGACCGTTTTATCTTAGCCTCTACCCGTGTTCATCTCTCCTGGAAACCCCTCCTCCCAGTTCTCCAAGGCCACTCTGAACACAAAGCCCCCCACACTTTGTTGGGTAGAAGGGCCTTGCTTCTACCTCGGACTCCACCTGCAGACCTGGCCCCGGGTTGTTCTGTCCTCTCTTTCTTCCTCTCATAGCTCATGATTCTCACAGATGTTATTTTTGGATTTCACCCTTGCCGCAGCCTGGAAGGGCCTTCAAGTCAGATCTGTCTTGCTCATCTTTCTGTCCCGGGGCCTAGTTCAGCATAAAATGTCTCCTTGGCTTAGGGGTTGGGGGTGGCACTGTCATAAAAAAAAACTTGCTTAGTATGCACAGGAACCTAGGTCCCATCCCCAGTACTAAAAATAAAAAGGAAAAAGATATAAAGGAAAATGGGTTGTTTCTAGTCTACTATGGTAGCAAACTCCTATAATCACAGAATTCAGGAGGCGGAAGCAGGAGGATCACCACAAAGGTAAGGTCAGCCTGGTCTACTTAGTTGATGCCAGCCTGAGCTACATAGTGAGTCCTATCTCAAAATACAATTCTGTTGTTTATAAACTTCAAGGAAACTGTTGTAAGCCAGCCTGGGCTACATAGCAAATTCAGGCCAGCAGGATTGGAAAAAATTGAAATCAAAAAGTCTCCCGGAGAATGGCTGTAGCCTCCCAGGCTCCACATGTTCCTCCACCTGACCCTGGGAGCCTGGGATTGTTTTTCCACCCTTGGCCTCCTGAGACCCTGGCAGCAAGTTGCTAGCTCTGGGAAAGGGCAGCCAGCTCGGGGACCCAGGCAGTTCCCATGCCCTTCTCTCCACAGTGACTCCAGGCTCCTCACTGTTGGGAAATGTGTCCCAGGGCTAGCCCAAGCATGGAGAGAGGAGACCCCGGTCTTTGCTCCTTCTCTCCCAAAGTCATAGGAGCTACGTGCTCGTGCAGGCAGTAAGACAAAGGGTAAAAAGCCCTGACATCAAAAGGCTGGGCCTGCTGCCCTGACATGGCAGTGTCCACAGGGCAACGTCTGGACAAGACAGGGCTAGGACTATACGGAGAAGCACAAGGCCAAAGCCCCTGGGCACCGAAGAACATGCTCCCCGTCCCCTCCCTGTTGCTCAGCTGTCTCCTGTGTTCTTCCTTGGGGCTGCTGAGATGGGGCTAGGGGATTCCTGGAGGGAAAGCCCATACTAGAAATAGGACAGAAAGCCACGTCGGTCAAAGCAACAGGGGGATGCATTTGTCCCAGGGAGAAGTAGCTCCCACAGAATGGAATTTTAAATTCTCTGGACCCTCAAGAATCCCACGGCAGCTCAAAAGCCAAATGGACCCACAGTCATCTGAGTCCCCAGAGTCATTTCCCTAGTGTTGCTAACTGCCAGGCACAGTCAAAGTGCTCACTATGAAGAAGCCCAGGTAAGCCTCTCCTTCCCAGGCACGTGCTCACAACCTTATCCCTTTCTAGCAGATGGGGATAACAAGGCACAGAGGCACAACTTCCCAAATTACAGCCAGAATTTGGTCCCAAGCAAGGTGGCTCCGAAGCTCACGTTCTTAGCCATATATATCCCCCAGAGTAAAAGCTGCATGCAGCTGACCCTGAGCCCCTCTCCTGTTTCTTCTGGGGACCAGAGTTACTGAAGCAGTTTGGAAAGAAAGGACAAAAGGAGACAGACACGGGCGCTGATGGTTCAGGTCAGAGCCATGTGAACCCATTACCCAGAAGACCCTCAATACCTTGATGCTGAGGAGAAAGGGCAAAAGAAAGGGGGGCAGGTCTGAGGAATGGGGCAAATGCATGGGCAGAGTCAAAACCCTTAAGCTAATGGATCCTCCAGGCCTTGCTGTCCTCATATGCCCATTCCACGGAATTTCTGGGTCCTCCATTGTCCCCAGGACAAGCCTTGGGCTCTGAGGGGATAAATGGGTATGAAGCTGAGTTATGAGCCCACGGACCTGCACTGCCACTAGGCCAAGAAACATCCCCATCGAAGGATCTGGGGAGGGATGGGGTTCTATAATCATCAGAAACACCTGTCCCATCTCAATAGGAAAAAGACATCTGAAGGCTGAGCCTCGGCTCTTTATGCCAGCTCCCCGCACCCCAGATACAGGATATGGAGAAAAGGAGAAAAAGGGCCAGGGGCCTCACCAGGTCCTTGGAGGTGCCGAGCCTCTTGAGGCTATCCAGGGGCAGCAGGTCAGCCGAGTCCTTGTGCAAGAACTGCGTGGCCTGTTTGAGCCGGCGCTGCTGGCTCAGGTGGGCTCTGTCCCGAAGCGAGGCTTCCTGACCTCTCCTGGAATCTCCCTCGTCTCTCCTGGCCTCTTGCCCAGTGCTCATGGTCCCCTAGGATGAGCAGACAAGAGTGTCCGGGAGTCTTTCTGCACCTCCTGCTTGCTCCCAGCTCTCCCTGTAGCTTCTGCCTCTCCCTCCCTCCCTCCCTCTCTCTCTCCCTCCCTCCTCTCTCTCTCTCTCTCTCTCTCTCTCTCTCTCTCTCTCTCTCTCTCTCTCTGGCTCTGGACTGCAGCTCTCCTTCTGACAGGAGGGTCTCAGCGGGAAGAAAAGAAGAAATAAATAAATAATAGACAGGAGTAGCCGCGCGCGCATCAGACACCAATTTCCAGAGATTGCAGTAGAGGGAGCGAGGTTCCGGCTGGAAAAACCCAGCCCTGGAGGAGAGGGAGGGCTAGCAGGGCCTGCAGCTGGTAGGCTGCGAAGCATCCAGCTCTGGGGTCCTGCTCAGAGTGGGCGGTAGATTGCGTGTGCGGGTGTTGTAAACTGTCAGGGGGCTGTGCCAAGGCATCAGGGAGTGAGTACCATTGTGTGGGGGGTGGGTGTTTGGTATGCATGGGGAGGCATGGCAAGCGTGGCCCTGTCCCTTGTGTATTTGTGGACCCGGCTCTGACTAGCCCCCTTTCCGGTCTCTGGACAGTCAGCCACCCAGCTCTTTCCTTTTTCTGCCAGGGTTTGAGGTGCTGGCCAGAGAGGGACAGGGTGACAGTGCCCTCCCTTCTCTCCTCCCTCTGGCAGCAGAGACCTTCCTCGCTTGGACTCGCCCTGTCAGATGGTCCCAACATCTCTCCAATTGCAAGGAGACCGGGAGTGTTGTAGTAATACAAACCTCTGAGAGCTTCTCTGTTAGAGGCTGAAGTCCCGGTGATCCGATGCTGAAGAATGCCGGGGAATGTTCTGGGCCTAATACATCTCTCCACTCGGTTAGGCTTCGCCGGTGACTCACCTTGGTCCCTCCTCATGTAATTATAGTTACAGAGTCCAACCAGGGCCAACGATACAGCCCTAGAATACCAACTACTCGGGAAGGTGAGGCCGGAGGGTCACAAGCTCAAAGCCTGCCTGGCCTACAGAGTGAATTCAGGCCCAGGCTTTCCCTTTAATGCTACCTGAGAGATAAAGAAAAGGGCCTGGAGAGATGGCCCCAGCCTTAAGAGTGCTCACTGGCCTGATTTCAGGTGACTCACAAACACCTGTAATATATCACGTGTAACACCATAAGATAATGCATGCACGTGGCATACATTCACACAGACACACACACAAACACCTATAATATATCCCATATAACACCACAACATAATGCATGCACATGGCACACACTCACACAGACACACAAATAAAGAGGGATAAAAATAAAGTAACAAAGTTAAATGAAAATAATGATAAAAAAGGAGCTGCGGTAGGGCTGGAGAGAGAGCACAAACTGTGCATACTGCTCATGCAATATGGTTCTTAGCAACCCAGTCAGACAGCTCATAGCCACTGCAACTACAGTACCAGGAGCTCTGACGCCCTCTTCTGGACGCCAAAGCACATTTACATGCAATTACATTTCTTTTAGATAAAATTTTTTTTAAAAGAGGGATGAAGATTGTAGAATGTTTGCCTAGCAAGTGCAGGCCCTGTTCAATCCCCAGTACCTCAAAACAGCAACACAAAAACAGTTACAGAACCCACAAATACCCATAGGGGGCTGAGGCAGAGGATTGCTTGAGCCCAGGATTCCAGGGTCAGCTAGGGCAGCAAGCTGACCAACAAACAATAGCAATCATTTCTAGGGCAAGAGAGACTGCTGCTTTTGTAGGAGACCAGGCTGAATTCCCAGGACGCACACATGGCAGCTCATGGTTGCAAATCCCGTTTCAGGGTCTGACACGCTCTTCTTGCTTCCTTGGGTACCAGGAATACATGTTTCACAGACATACATGCATACAAAACATCCATACACACAAAGCAAACTAATGAGTTTCAAAAATCACTTCTAAGGAATTACTACTTTAATTGCTATAGAAGAAACAGGAAGAAATTTCCAGTAGCCCTCTGTACGATTCTTGGCTCTTTGGTTATGAGCCTAGCTATGCCATTAATGGCTATACCATTTCTCCAGCCAACTCTCTAACACTTAAAAAAAAAATCAGGGTCTCTCTATATAGTCCTGGCTGTCTTGGAACTCACTATGTAGAACAGTTTGGCCTTGAACTCTCAGATCCTCCTGCCTCTGCCTTTCTGAGTGCTGGGATGAAGGTGTGCACCACCATGCCCTGTGTTGAAGGATATTTGATCCCATTGTGAACCCTGAAACTGTGAACTGTAAAAACCTGTTTCTTGTTTGGTGTAGTTCATCCCTAACACACCTTTAATGCAAGAACTTTCGATTTATTGTAAGCAGGTGATTATGGTGTGGTTCAGCCCTAACATATACCTTTAATTCAAGAGCTTTCTTTTTTTTTTTTTTTTTTTTTTTTGGTTTTCTGAGACAGGGTTTCTCTATGTAGCCTTGGCCGTCCTGGACTCACTTTGTAGACCAGGCTGGCCTCGAACTCACAGTGATCCGCCTGCCTCTGCCTCCTGAGTGCTGGGATTAAAGGCGTGCGCCACCATACCCGGCTCAAGAGCTGTCTGCACATAGGATTTAATAAAATTAACCGTAGGTCAAGAGGCAGAGCAAGAGTCATAGGGGAGGGGAATAAAGGGAAAATGGGAGGGAGGGAAGAATGGGAGGATACAAGGGAGGGGATAACCATTGAGATGTAACAAGAATAAATTAATAAAGTTAAAAAAAAAAGAGGCAGAGCAAGAAACCAGCTGACAGGGACTAAGTAGATAGGAAGGGCTTTGAGAGAAGGGCATTTAAGACAGTGTAGTGAAGCTGAGCCTGGCGGCACACGCCTGTAATCCCAGTACTCAGGGAGACAGAGACAGGAGGATCTCCCTAAGTTCGAGACCAGCCTGGTCTACAAAGTGAGTCCAGGACAGCCAAGGCCACACAGAGAATCCCTATCTCGAAAACAACAACAACAACAAAAGGAGAAATAGAAGAAAAAGGAGCTCTTTAGATCTTTGGCTTTGCTCTTTAGCTCTCTTTTTGGCTTTTAGCTCTTGGCTTTTTCCTCCTGGGCCATCAGCTGAGCTAGCAGGCTCTTTGGCTTTTAGGCTGTTGGTTGTTCCTTCTGGGACATGAGCTGAGTAGGAAGGTCAGCTGGGTGCTTTCTCTGCCTCTCTGAGCTAGCAAGTTTTCACCTCAGCATCTGGCTCCTAGATCTTTATTGGAAAAACTGAGCATCTGGGATTTTTCTTTCATTACAACAACCACCCTGATTTTTTAAAAAAGATTTATTTTACATGTATGAGTGTTTGCCTGCCTACATGTGTAGTATGTGTGTGCCTGGTAGCACAGAGGTCAGAAGGAGAGGGTTTCCTTCTGAAGCTCTCACTCATTTCATCTTATGCTTCATGTAAACATCGAAGTGGATGGATATAAATTCAGAAGTTTTGAGGGAAAACAGAGGTGCCAGGACCGGTCACAGAGTCTCCTCTAAGTTGAGTTCCCTCCTACTTAGAAAACCTCTTTTCTGAGCCTCTACAATGCACTAGTCACTAAGGGAGTTGGCAGTACACAAGGGTATTACTTGTCACAGAGTAGAATCACCTGAGTTAGAAGACTCAGGAGCCATGCCCTGCCTGCCTCAATCGGTGTGGGAAGGCTTACGCTAGTTGTGAGCGCCACCTTCAGACAGCGCCTCAGGAAAACAAAATCTAGCAGGAGGAAGAGTGTTTCCCCTTTCATTTGCTCAACCCCCCTCTTGCTCGTGGTTGATCTGTCCTGTTGCTGCTGCTTGCTTCACAGATATTCTGATATTTCTGATATTTCACCGGAACAAGCATTTGCAAGCTTCAGTTGTAGACTAGGGACCAGCGCCTCTCCAGGAAACCTGCCAGCTTCCAGTGCCAGAAAAGGACTACGGCAGCAGCAGCCTCAAGGACCGAGTTATTAGTAGGTTCTTGAAACTTAGGCATGATTCTGCTGTTACTGTTTTAAAGCTGACTTAATACATCCAGGTGTGTGTGTGTGTGTGTGTGTGTGTGTGTGTGTGTGTGTGTGTCCCTGGTTAATATTGGTGGTGACCAAGATTCATAGTCTGACGTAGAAGCCAGGCAACAAGCAACTAAATGTATAATACAGGTAGGTTGTTCTAAGTACTAAGAAGAAATAAAAAGCTGAAGAAGACAGAGTCAGGAGCGTCTGGAGCGGGGGAGCTAACCTCAGTTTACTCTTCCTCTAACTCTGACAGACCTGAGGGACACCGCCCATCCCGTGTCACAGAGAACAGAACACTTACTTCTTCAGGCCTTCTAAGATCACTATAGAGCCATGGTCTTTGTGTTTAGGGCAACGGGGATGGCCAAGCAAGACACCAAAAGGTAAGGTTTTCACAGCTCTCCAACCTCACAGCCCTCAGGTTGAAGACCTCCTAGAAAGTTTCATGGCTTTGGCTAAAACCAGATTCCACTTTGATCTGACATTTGGTATGAAATAATTATTACAGATTACGCACGTGTACACATGAATTAGTTACTTTTCTTCCTTATTGTGATACCTCACAGAACCTTTCTCCACAAGGAAGGCGCCATTGTGGCTCGTGGTGGAGAATAGAAGCTGTCCTGGAGCATGCAGCAGCAAGAGTGTGAGACAGGTGGTCACACTGCTGCTCCAGTCAGGAGCAGAGACAAAAGCCTCTGCTTGGCCGCCTTCTTCCTTTTTCCCTTTCTATTCAGTCCAGGACTTCTTGCCATGCAATCCATATCCAGGGTGGGTCTTCTCTCCTCAGTTAAATCGAGGTGGAAACCCCCCCAACAGGCTGAGTCACTGTCCTGTCGCTTCAAAGAGACACCGTGGCCATGGCAACTATTGTAAGAGAAAACTTTCTTTCTTTCTTTCTTTCTTTCTTTCCTTTGTGATTTAAAAAAATATTTTATTTATTATAATTTACTCACACATTACATCCCAATTGTTATCCCCTCACTCTTATCTTCCTGTTCCCGCCCTCGCTCTTGTGCCCTATTCCCCTCCCCTGGACCTCTGACGGGGTGGGGTGGGGAGCCATAGCCTATGAGGTAAGAGAAAACATTTCGCTGGGGGCTGGCTCACAGTTCCAGGGGTTGGGCCCTTATCATCATGGTGGGGGGCATGGCAGCACCGCAGGCAGGCAGTGGAGCTGTAGCTGGGAGCTACTACATCCTGATCTTTGGACTGAGAGACGCAGAAAGAGACTGGGCCTGCCACGGCCTTTCAAAACCTCAAAGTCCACATCCAGCGACATACTTCCTTCAACAAGGCCATACCTCCTAATCCTCAAAAAGTCCACTTCCTAGTGACTAGGCATTCAAATGTGTGAGCCTTCCATGCATTCCAGCCATGAGACAGACACACCCAGAGCCGTAGCCCTATCTGACTCCATACGTAGTAAGTTGAAAGTAAGGATCAATTCCGTGTGTGTGTGTGTGTGTGTGTGTGTCTGTGTGTGTGTCTGTGTGTGTCTATGTGCTAGGATGAAACCTCAGACCTCACACATACTGAACATATATTTACAACCAAATTACACCCCCAGGCTTGTTGGTGATTCTAGAGTGGTGCTGTGCCATACGACTGTTGAACATTTACAATCCAGTTCACCTGAAATGAGGTCTACTTTACCAACAATATAGAAAACACTGTGAGACATCTCAGTTATTTCCATGGCAATTGCATTGTTGGATCTGAGTAATATTTTAGATCTATTTGGTTCAGCAAAATAACTTATGACAGCAACTTGTTTTCTTTTTGCCCTTTTCACGTGGCACCTATAATTTACTTGCATGTTTATGTGTTTAGGTTTGTTGAGCGTCTGACTATGCGCACATGGTCCTGGGTAGCCTAGAACTCATCATCCACAGGGCGCTGCTCACCTTGACCTTGTGTTGCTCTTCCTGCCTCTGCCATCTGCATTTGAAGACTGTGGCTGTGCACCACCATGCCTTGCTTATCTGTGTGGTTGCTGTTGTCAGGGAAAGAGCCAGCGTCTCACGAAAACTGACTTTGTGCTTTGCCACTGAGCGGTTAACTATGATCCTAGCTACTAAGCCACTGTATTTCTACTGAACACCAGGTGACACAGCTTCCCCTTCTGACCTGTATAATTTAATTCCAGTGTCTCTTAATGCCATCAGGAAGTTCTTTGTGTTTAATCTAAATCCCTGCAGATGTATATATATATTAAAGCAGGGTCTCACTGACCTAAGCTGACCTCAAACTCACTGCGGAGCCAAGAATGACCTCTATGTAACTCACTGCAGCTATATTCTCAGTCTCTGCCCTCTTGTTCAAACCACAGAAGAGACTTAATGGCATTTTTTTTTTGCCTTTGAATATCTTCATACACTTTCAATATTCATTTCTTAATGCTAAGTAGTGCGGTTCTTGCCTCTGCTGACAGGATGAGCTGGGCCCGAGGGCTCAGTGAAATTCCCCAGGCATGTACTCTGCCACATAAGGAAATGCCCAGAATATTCGAGGTAGACTATGTTTTTCAGAGCTGGACAGACAGCTCCCTTGAGCCACTGGAAGGTTGAGGACAGCCAACTCTATTTCAGGCTTTCTCCTCTGGGCCTGCCTGTCTCTGCCAAAGGGCATGAGTGATGTGGCTTTTGAGAGTTCTCCTGCCCAGCAAGGGTCCCAGGAACCCAGTGCCAATTTTGAAATCTATTGCCAGGAGAGGCAACTGCCTCGCTTCCATGCTAAACCAAAGAGCTCCCAAAGACAACCAGGAAGAACTCACAGTTAGCACTAGTGACTCTGGCCTGGTCCTTCCACTTTGTGGATAGCAAAGCCAGGCTACAGAAAGGATGCTGGCATGTCTCTGAATGAAAACAAGCTGAGCAAGGGACGGGGAATTCAGATGTCTCAGCTAAGAGTTCTACAGCGTGGGCTTAGCAGATATAAGTGCCTGCCATGCAGGCCTGACCACTTGAGTCCATTGTCCCAAAAGTTATCCTCTGACCTACACACACACACACACACACACACACACACACACACACACATTTGTGCGCATGCACTCACACAAACATGCACACATGCACTAAGCAACCTAAAAAAAAAAACAGGATGAAAAAACCAAAAAGTTTCAACTCTTAGGCAGAATGGCAGCTATGCCTATAATCCCAGGATTTAGAAGGCTGAAGAAGAATCATGAGCTAGAGTCCAGCCTGAGCTACATAATGTCATGACTCAAAAACAAAAACAAAACAACAAAAAACAGAAGAGAGAGCCCGGTGCTGGAGAGATGGCTCAATGGTTAAGAGCACTGGCTGCTCTTCTAAAGGACCTAAGTTCAAATCCCAGCAGCACATGGCAGTTCACAACTGTCTGTTTATCCAGTTCCAGGGATCTGACATCCTTACACAGACACATATGGAGCCAGAACAATAATAATAATAATAATAATAATAATAATAATAATAATAATAATAATAATGAGACTCTAAAGCCAAGTGAAGTGGCTCATGCCCGTAATCCAAACTTTGAAGGTAGAGGCAGGAAGATGAGGAGTTCAAGGCCAAAAAGAAAGTTTGAGGCCATCTGGGCTGCATAACAAGGCCTTGTCTTAAAAAAAAAATATTATGCCAGGCATATAGGCATGTGACTTTACTCCAAGAACTCAGGAGGTAGAGACAGGATCTTTGTGAGTTTGAGCCTTGCCTGGTCTACACTGCAAGTCCCAGGACAGCCAGGGATACATATGAGACTCTGTCTTAGAAAGTAGAACGTGTCTGTATCCAGTCCTTGACGCCAGGAAAAAAGTAACACGACTTCATCTCATTTTACTGAGCAATTCAGAGTGAGCTACTGATCTGAAATACATAATTTGTAGAACTGGAATGAGGTTTAAATCAGAGATGGAACAGAAAGAAGAAACTTTCTGCCTCAGTTTACCTATCTCTAAAATGGGGTGCATCACAGGAATTGACTGGGTTGGTTCTTAGGTCCCTCAGAGGAGTGCCTGACACAACAAATGCTGAGCAAGGCGCGGGCAGCAGGCCATGAGTACTCACGCTCACTCTGACCTGTCATTCCTTGCTCTCGGGTCCAGCTGCATCACCTGTCATATTAGCTGTCGTTTGCCTTTTAGGTTTTGGTGGGGGTGGTGTTTTGAGACAGGGTTTTACTCCATCACTTAGACTGGGTTGGAATTCATGATGATTCTCCTGCCTCGATCTTCCTGATAGTGGGATTACAGGCAAATTCTGACACCTTATAATGGTTTACTTGGCCGTTTCCCCCAGTTGATCCAAGGCTTCTGAAAACAGGAAATCTTTATTTCTCTGCTCTCTTTTTGCACAAGGTTTTTTGTTTTGTTTTGTTTTCTTTGTTTGTTTGTTTGTTTTTTGAGACAGGGTTTCTCAGTGTAGCCTTGGCTGGGCTGGACTCACTTTGTAGTCCAGGCTGGCCTCGAACTCACAGTGATCCACCTGCTTCTGCCTCCCAAGTGTGCCACCACGCCCGGCCACACAAAGTTTTTTTTTTATTATTTAATTTTTTACTATTTACATTTCATTTTACGTGCATAAATGTTTTACCTGCTTGTATGTCTGGGTACCACATTCTTGCCTAGTGTTTATTGGGGGGTAAAAGAAGTGTGTCAGATCCCCTTGAACTGGAGTGATATAAGTTGTTAGCTGCCATGTGAGTGCTTGGGAACTGAACCAAAGTCTTCTGCAAGAGCAGTCAACATCCTTAACTATTGAGCAACCTCTTTGGCCCCTTCTACAAGGCTTGGTTTAGGACTTTACTTAATTCATCCTGATCATTACCAAACTCTATAGCAAAGTCACTGTAAGTCCCAGGAGAGTAAACAAAGACAGAAAGACAGCAAGGGCTCTAGAGTGATTGCCTTTCTTATCAGCTGATCTCTGAGATGAAAACTAAGAAGTGGGTGCTCTAGGGGGTAGGATTTTGTCACCAGACTGGTGAGGTAATGACAATATCTTCTCTATTGAGACTTGTGAACAATTCACTCAAAAAAAGAAAAGAAAAGAAAAGAAAGAAAAAGAAAAAAAATAAAAGAAAGAAAAAAAGAAAAGAAACAAAAACCAAACCAAAACCTAGCTAGGTGGTGGTAGCACAGTCCTTTAATCCCAGCACTCGTAGAGACAGATGCAGGCAGATCTCTGTGAGTTCAAAGCCAGCCTGGTTTACCAAGGGAGCTACACAGAAGGCCCTGTCCCCCCACTCCCCCAAAAAAAAGAAGACAAAGAAAGAAAAGAAAAGGCCCTGCTCTTTATCACAAGGTAGCCTTGAACTCAAAGGCAGCCCAGGTTGACTTCAAATTCCTGGCAGTTCCCCTGCCTAAGCTTCCTGAGCAGCTGGGACTCCAGGCCCTGTAGTTACCAGAATAACTTTCCAGCTATGATCTTGTGACTTCTCTTGAAATGTGTCAAATTGCATAGTTCCTTCCGATTATTATGGACCTCCAGGTTTTAGCAAAGACTCCTTCCTACAGCTTCAGTGGTCTCTTCAACTCCTCCCAACCTCCTTCTCCTCCTCCTCCTTCTTCAAGATTAATTTATTATGTTTATAGTGCTCTGCCTCCATGTACACCTACACACCAGAAGAGGGCACCAGATCTCATTATAGATGGTTGTGAGCCACCATGTGGTTGCTAGGAATTGAACTCAGGACCTTTGGAAGAGCAGCCAGTGCTCTTAACCTCTGAGCCATCTCTCCAGCACCCCCTCCCCCCCCAATCTCTTCTATTCATCTCCCTCCTTACATAAGTTTTGGGCCTGCCTCAGCATCCATGGACATGACCTTTCTTTTCTGTTGCATGTAAGCTAAAGAAATCACTGGCTGTTAGGTAGCAACAAAGTCACAGTACCCAGCATGAGTATTCAGCGCACACCCAACAGCATTCCGATGACCTAAGGGAAGCCGTGCAGCCAAGCTCAGGCTCTGCGGTATGCAACAACATGATTGTAGGCTCTGTTTTTTAACAATTAAACTTTATTATACAACCCAACTAGCTTACACAAGAGGGAAAAAGAGTAAACCTTCTGGTATCCGTTCCACGGGACAGATCTTTAGGTGTCTCTGGCCTATGTGCTGGTCCGGCTTGTTCGCTGATCCTCGTATGCTCAAGCCCAGTGTGACCCTGCTGCTGCTCTCTCCTCTCCGCCTGCCTGTGTCACGTGTGAAGGGCGGTCTCCTTCTCCCATTGAGGGTCGATTAGAAAAACAACAGTCCAGGTGGAGTCCCCAGGTCTGCTTCCTGAATTCCAGGCCCAGGATGGCTCCACCCAGTCTATCTCAAGGTATCCATGGTGTGTCCAAGGGTAAAGCCTGCCAAGATTGCTTTCACCTGTGACAAAGCTTACAGTCCTTCCCACACACGATCAAGAAGCATGTAGGCCTTTAGGCTCTGCCCCCTGGGCCTGCAGAAGGGTATCAGCTCAGGACTGACATCTGAAGGGCGGCCTCTTGTGAATAGTCAAGAAGGAGTGAGTCCTCAGTAGATCAGCGACCCCCGAGCCACTTCTGTAAGGTTTGTCCAAGAGCAGCACAGCTGCACCCGGGGGAACTCACCAGAAGCAGGACTCTCAGCCTTGCCAGGTCCAACCATCCAGCACATCTGGGTAGAATCCAGCAGTTTGCATTTTAATGAGTTCTTTAGGGAACCGAACATCCCATATAGCTTAAAAACCAAGTCCCTCAGGACTCTTTCCCTCCAGGTGAAGTCTATAGGGTGTGTGTGTGTGTGTGTGTGTGTGTGTGTGTGTGTGTGTGTGTGCTTTAAGACTCTTGCTATGTTTCAATAGCTGGGCTGGAGTTCACTGCGTCACCCAGTCTAGCCTGGAACTCACATCTCTTTCTGCCTCCTGAGTGCTTGGATTAGAGTCTGCTCCTTCTACAAGCCTCCCGGGAGCTCTTCATTCCTACTGTGTGTAGTACACACCAGATCTGGTCTTCCCTCAGGCCTGCAGCAGCTCAGAAATCTGAGCTTTCATGCAACCTGGCTCATGGAGCTAAGACTGGAGGCTTAGCAGGAGCAGTGGCTCTGAAGGCCCCCGGTGTAAGTGGGAAGCTGCAGGCATTCAGTAGGGCACAGGCTGCTTCAGGGTGTGGCATGCCAGGTATGTGCAGAGAGATGGGTTCCATTCCTTCTTCCTCTCAGATCCCCAAGTATGAAACAGTAGGCCCTTCAGGCAGACCCAGTTGCTGGGTGCCTTCCCCCTAAAGTACTTTCTGCTCTTTCACACTCTAAGGACAGAGAGTAGGCAAATTGCTTTCAAAAGCCTCGATAGGATGCTTATAATCCCAGGATGTGGGAGCCTGAAGTTAGAGGCTCACCAGTGTGAGGCCATCCTGAATTACATAGTGAGTTGCTGTTGAAGAAGAAGAAGAGAGGAGAGGGGAAGAAAGAAGCACGGAGGTGGCGGGGTGAGAGGTGGTATCTTTTTTTTTTTTTTTTTGAGACAGGGTCTCTCTGTGTAGCCTTGGCTGCCCTGGACTCGCTTTGTAGACCAGGCTGGCCTTGAACTCACAGCGATCCGCCTGCCTCTGCCTCCCGAGTGCTGGGATTAAAGGCGTGTGCCACCACTGCCCGGCGAGAGGTGGTATCTTACACATGCTTTTGGATAGTCAAGAACATGGTACTTAGTACACGTTGGCTCAGTGATAAAGTCACCTGCTGCCAAGTCTAATGACCTGAGCTCAATCTCTGGGGCCCACTTGGTGAAGAACAGAACAGATTCCACAAGTTGTCCTCTGACCAGACACACACACACACACACACACACCACACACACACCACACACATACACACACCACACACATACACACACACACACACACACACACACCACACACACTCATACCACACACACACACACAGAGTTTAAACATTAAAGCATGGAGCTAACAGTTATTTCACTCTGGCAAGGACCCTTGTCTGTCACATGACTGATACACTCGGTTGAGGCACACGTACGAGAAGAAAACATAGACAACACAAAGCCAGAGAGCGAGTGGTGTGGGCTGGTCTTGCTCTTTTATAGCAGTTGGTTTTCTTGAGACTCACTCACTTTTTGAGACCAGCATTCATTCATTCTGTGGGGAGGGGCTGTGCCTTATCACCTCACACAATGCCACCTTTTTTTTTTTTTTTTTTTTTTGGTTTTTCGAGACAGAGTCCGTGTATCCTTGGCTGTCCTGGACTCGCTTTGTAGACCAGGCTGGCCTCAAACTTACAGAGATCCACCTGCCTCTGCCTCCTGAGTGCTGGGATTAAGGGCATGCGCCACCGCACCCTGCCTAGTGGCCTAGCATAATCTTTTTTTTTTTTAATCTTTTTTGCAAAAATGTTGTGAGGAGCTCAATGGCCATGGGGTTCCCTGGGTCTGCAGGCCTTGCTGGGGCTAAACCAGGCTGGCTCGAACTCAGATCCACCTGCTTCTGCCTGCTGGGTGCTGGGATTAAAGGTGTGCACCACCATTCCTGGCTCCTAATCATTGAACTTCCCAGCCAAACCTGCTGGCTCCTTTATTCTTTTTCTAAAGCTGCCTGTTGTCACACAGATGACTTCCGTGTGTGTCTTCTTCCTCCCAGCAGCTTTGAGATTTACAACTTGCCTGCTCTGCAGTTTCCTTTTAAACTCTAATAAATTGTCCTTGACCTTCAAAAAAAAATTTTTTTTGTGGTAAAACACACAAAACTTACTCTTTTCACCAGTTATAAGTGCATGAGTCAGGGGCATTAGCGACACTCACTATGTTACACTGCCATTACCACTATCCAATTTCATCACCATCCCAGCAGGAATTCTGTACACATTAAGCAATAACTCCTGACCCCTCCCACAAGCCCCTGGGTCTCTGCTTTATACATCATGTAGTCTGTTTTACCAGGCTTCTTTCGCTTGGCATGGTGTTGTTTAGTTTTGTCTTCATTGTAGCATTTATCAATACACTGCTCCTTGTTATAAGTGAATAATAGTTACTTTATTCTGTGGATGGTGGTGGACAGATTCACAGTGGCATACACTATGCCAGTGTTTGTCAAGAGCTTCACTTGTGTTATTCCCCTCTCCCCTGCCCCCCCCCTCGCCGTTATTTATAGCCCAGTAGTTTCCATTGTGCAGAAAACAAACCCCAAATCCACAGGGGCACAGTTAACTTTCACACAGGTCTTACAGCTGCTGAATGGTTGAGTTAAACTCTGGGGTGTCTTAAGTTCTAAGTGCCTGCAGGGCTTTAAAAAAGGTAGAGGCAGCAGGGCGGGTGCACTCTGGAGACAGCCAGGCCTATCACACAGAGAAACCTAGTTTTGAAAAACAAAAACAAACAAAACCCAGTGGTGGAGGCAGAGGGATTTAAGAGAGATGGCTGAGCAGGTAAGGGTGCTTGCTGCTCTTGCAAAGCATTCCAGTTCAATTCTCAGCACCACTATCAACAACTGCCTGTAACTCCAGCTCTAGAGCACTGGCCACCCTCTTCTGGGCTCCGTGGCCATCTAAATGCACATACACAAACCTACACAGACTCATATACAAACACATAAGTAAAAGTAAAATGGTTTGTGGGCTGGAGAGATGGCTCAGGGGTTAAGGGCACTGCCTGTTCTTCCAAATGGACCCCGGGTTCAATTCCCAGCAACCACATGGTGGCTCACAACTACCTGTAACTTCAGTTCTAAAGGATCTGACACCCTCACATGAATGTACATAAAATAAATTTTAATTAAAAAAAAGAGAAGTAGGAACAAATTAATGGGCAAAAAGGCAGAAGGCCACACACCTGAGAATATGTAAAGGCCGCTCACCATGGCCCCTTCCACCAGGCCTTGCAGGACCCCTGCCGCCTGCACCTCTGTCAGAGGGGACTCCTGACTACTATATGGGCCTGCACTTCAAGCCTTGTCTCTGATGCCCCCAGAGTCAATGGTGAGACCTTTGTAGTCAACGGCAGCTCAGGTCCAAGGCCCTTAAGTCACTCTCAGATGACCGTTGCCTTTCTGTGGGACTCTCTGTGACCACGACGGCCAGCAGAGTAAGAATTTGTGAGAAGCAAAGAGGCAGTTTGGTTCAACATGACACAGTACCCTGTGTTAGTTCAAGCTTTGGGAGTCTGACCTGGAGTAGTTTATTTTAGGAATATTTAAACACAGCACTGTTTGAGCGGTGGCGCACGCCTGTAATCCCAACACTCAGGAGGGAAGGCAGAGGCTGGCGGATCTCTGTGGAGTTTGAGGCCAGCCTGGTCTACAAAGCCAGTCTAGGAACAGCTAAGGCTACACAGAGAAACCCTGTCTCCAAAACCAAAACCAAAACCAAAACAAACAAAACAAACCCCCCAAACACCACAGAGTTTGGTGAAAAATTTTTTTCTGGTGATGATAATTAACTCAATCCTATGTGCACAACAAAGCTTAAGACAGGACCACATCAAAACTTTGTGAAGTACAAGTGACAAGTGACATCATTCATAAAGATGGGTCCTATAGAGTGACTGAGAAAAACAAGGTCATGATAAGGCTCTGGGGAGGAACTGATGTGGTCTCAGGCGCACAGACTATCAACCACCTCCCCTCCCAGCCTTCTGGGCAGAAAACAGGTTACACAGCTCTCCCTTTGAAGAGACAACCCTGCATTTAACATTCCTGGTTCGCCTAGTGCCTCCTACACCTTTCACCTTGAATCTCTGCTTTGTTGACTCTTGCCCTCCTGGAGCAACGGGTGCCTTCCTCAGGCCTGGCTCTTCTGTGTCCAGCACTATCTGCCATCAAATTCTGCAGGGGGCGTCTTAGAACTACTACCCAGTGTATCCAGCTATCAAATGGCACGGAGAGGTCAATAAGGGTTGTTGGTTTTCATTTTGTTTTTGTTTTGGCCGAAGAGGTTTTTCTGTCTCCTAACCAATCTCAGTGTCACCGTGAATATGTTCTGAGACTAGAAACCTTTTCTTTATATGTGACAGGAATTGAACTTAGGACTTCGCTCTTGCTAGGCAAGTGCTCTACCACTAGGCTATATTCCCAGCTTGCTGTTCTTTACCCACATTTCTTACCACACCCCTCCCCCCACAACACACCCATCACTACCCCTTATTCTATCTTTTTTTTTTTTTTTTCAAGACGGGGTCTCTCTGTGTAGCCTTGGCTGTCCTGGACTCACTTTGTAGACCAGGCTGGCCTCGAACTCACAGTGATCTGCCTGCCTCTGCCTCCCACGTGCTGGGATTAAAGGCATGCGCCACCACGCCCGGCTTCCTTATTGTGTCTTTAAGAGCTCTAAGCTACAGATAATCTAGCTACCCTTCGTACTCTCCCTGCCCAATTCTCCCACACTGTGATGAGTCTTCCAAAGACAACACAGAACAGCTCAGAGCTTCAGTAATGTTTCGAGGAACCTGACAGAGAGGTGACATGAGCCCAAAAGGGTATTCTGTAGAAGCCAGAGTCCTCGGCCGCCTAAGGCTTCTTGTTGAAGAAGGCTGTGAACCCTGAGGCCCACTGTGCGCTCGTCCAGCCCGAGGCTCTTTTAGACGTCTCTAGGTCTCCTTTTCTTCTTTTCCTCGGCTGTTTTAGCAGGCCCGGCCTTGGACAGGTGGTAGAGGGGCATGGCAACCCGGTTCTTAAGCAGGGTTTGGTAGTCCTTCACAAGGTCTTCACTCAGGGGCGCGCTGGGCAGCCGAGCTAGTTTCAGGACCTTCTCCTGATAATGAGGCTGAGGATTCGGGCAGGGCCAGTTCCTGGTGAAATTATTGGGAAGTGGGTTGGCTAAGATCAACCCGCCCCAAGGCTCAAGCCTTCCACCAGCAGATATGCACTGGGACCTGTTGGGAAAGCGGTTCAGAGACAGCAGAGTCAAAGGCAGGAAGCAGGCGTGGCAGGGAGAGGTGAGAAGGGCAGGTGATAGTTCCTATCAGCTACTTGGGGATCAGGCTATGCATCTCACGGCCTGCGTTTTAACTGTGTGCTTTTGGTTCTATATTTTCATTGTTTATTAATTTTATTACGCTATGTGAATGAGGCATGTAGGCATGCGCATCACTTGTTACTGGCGTCAGTGGAAAGTAAAAGAAGGGGTCAGATCCCCTCAGATTAGGGTGACAGACAGTTGTGAGCTGCCTTGTGGGTGCTGGGAGTTGAACTTTGGTCTTCTGGGAAGAGCAGCCAGTGCTTTTAACTGATGAGCCATCTCTCCAGCCCCACACCTAGACTACTTCTATCTATATATGTGTGTGTGCGGTGCTAGGGCTCAACCCCAGGGCCTTATCTGGGCTTGGCAAGCACTCCACCACTGAGCTACACCTCAGCCTGATTGTCACCTCTTGGCATCCTCTGTTCTTCTTCTCATATCAGTATGTGGTGCACGCTGGTCTCCATCTTGAGATCCTTTTGCCTCCGCCGTCAGAGTGCTAGACACTACAGGTGTCTACCACCATGCCTGACTCTGTCACAGGGTTTTAGCTAGATCCAAGCTGTTCTTCACGCCTCCCCTTTCTACTAAGGCACTGTAGGTGGGAAGGCCGCTGAACTCAGTGTAGCGCGTAGCAGGTGGCTTTCCTCTTCGTTGCTGGCCTGTAGTAGTAAATTGAACAGTGGCAAATTGACTTCAAAACAAAACAACACGGTTGAGTATTGGCACATTTTCTGAGTTTCAACTGGCTTTGTGCCTGGTTCAGCAGATAGTCCTGTCTGCTGCTTTGGGTTTATTTGAGGTGTGCAGTTGCACACCTTCAGAATAACCCCAGAAACTTTTTGGGCTATTATTATTATTATTATTATTATTATTATTATTATTATTATTATTATTATTACTTAGAGTCTCTTGCATGCTATATTCCTGAGCCATGCTCCTCCCCTTGTTATATTTTGAAAAGTCCCCCAGGGATGCAGCCCAGCAGTA
The DNA here is from genome assembly GCF_964271855.1 of Acomys minous. Taxonomy (NCBI): domain Eukaryota; kingdom Metazoa; phylum Chordata; class Mammalia; order Rodentia; family Muridae; genus Acomys; species Acomys minous. The sequence goes on from NC_140500.1 coordinate 18,222,075, forward strand.
GGAACCTTGCCAAACACGTCTAAGACCGACTTGAGTTTCTATCCAGAGAGTCCTAGGGATTGAGATAGAATCCCCCGGAGCCCAGATCATGTCCAGTTTCTGTGGTGCTAAGTGTTAAACCCAGGACTTCATACATGCTAGATAAGCACTTACCAACTAACTGAGTGTATGCACCCCCACCCTCTTTTTTGAAAGAGGGTCTCATGTAGTCCAGACTGGCCTCAAACTTACTATGTAGCCAAAGATGGCTTTGAACTCCTGATCCTTCTTAGTCTCACATATTAGTTACCAATACTCTTTATATATGGACAGAAAGCCAGGGTCCCAAAGGTACTCATCTCAGCAAGTCACCAACCACTGGTGCCATATTTTAAAAATTGTATGTAGATAGACGTGTGTGTGTGTGTGTGTGTGTGTGTGTGTGTGTGTGTGTGTGTTGTGCAGATAGTGATGCAGAGGCTAAAGGAAGCCATCACTGCCCTGATAACATCTGCCTGACTCCCTTAAGATAGAGTCTCTCACTGAACCTGAAACTTAGCATTTCAGCTAGGCGGACTGGCCAATGAGCTCCCAGAATCTGCCTATGTGTCCTCCAACATTGCTGGGGTTACACATACACATGGCTGTGCTGAGCCTTTTCTACACGGGTGCTGAGGCGTGGAACTCAGGTCCTTATGCTTACACAGCTAATGCTTACCCACTGAGCCATCTCCAAGTAGGCGCCTGCGTGAGAGCTGGAGGTGCAACTTGGTCTTGGACACGCTAAACAAGTATCTTGTCCCTGAGCTGCACTCCCAGGCGTCACTGTTTTTGTTGTCTTGTTTTTAATAAAAAAAAAAAAAATTCTAGGTGTAGTGGCACACACCTTTAATCCTAGCTTTGTGAGTTCCAGAGCAGCCAAGGCTATAAAGAGACCATGTTTTAAAAGAATTCTCTTAGGGCTGGATAGATGACTCAGTGGTCAAGAGTGGTCTACCAGAAGCAGAGTTCAGATCCCAGCCTCTACATCAGGAGGCTCACAAAAGCCTGTCACTCCAGCTTCAAGGGATCTGATACCCTTTTCTGGCCTCTTTGAGCACCTGTATATGCATACACACACACACACACACACACACACACACACACACACACACACTTGCATGCACACATCTCTATGAGTGACAGGCATGGCATTGGGGGAGCTGTGTAATTCTCAAAACATTCCCTCTAATGTCAGTCTCTGCTGGGACCACTCTAGGTGGGCCTGCATGGTTCAAGCCCCTCCTCCGTGACTTTCTGAAGGCCTTCTAACCTTCTGTTAAGCATTGAGGAGTGGAGGGGCACACTCTAGCCTACAGTAGTCCTGCCTGCCTCTGAATTTTTAAAACATCACATTCCTAAGATGTTTATCATATATTGGCCTGAAGAGATGACTCAAAGGTTAAGAGCATTGACTGCTCTTCCAGAGGTCCTGAGTTCAATTCCCAGCAACCAACCACATGGTGGCTCAGGGCCATCTATAATGAGATCTGCTGCCCTCTTCAGGCAGGCAGGCACACATGCAGGCAGACCACTGTAATAGATCATCATAATGGATTTCATTGTTATTCCTGTATATAACACATTTTGATCCTATTCACTCTCGTTCCACTTTTAGTATACGTGCTGCCGAAGCGAGCACTCTATTCACTCATTCCTCCCCCTCACCCCCACCCCTGTTTTTCAAGACAGGGTCTCTCTGTGTAGCCTTGACTGTCCTGGATTCACTTTGTAGACCAGGCTGGCCTCGAACTCACAGCAATCCGCTTGCCTCTGCCCCCCCCCCCCCCCCCCGCGAGTGCTGAGATTAAAGGGGTGTGCCACCACCACTCGGCTTTCTATTCACTCTCAATTACCCTTTCTTGCCCTCCTTTCCCAGGAATCCCTTTCTTCTTCCCAACCCATGTATATGGCCCACTGCTTTTCATCAGGTGCATGGGCTACATCCTTGAAAGAAATTTCTTCTCCAGGAGCCATCAACTTCTCCTTATTAACCCTCATGCATCTGCCCTGCCTCGCAAGATAATATCTAACTTTGGTTCAATGTCTTTCTCTCATCTCTCTTCTCTTTTCTGTGTGGAGGAGAGAGCCCAAAGCCCCGAGCATGTAAGCCAGTACCCCACCCCCACTGCCCTTCCCGAGCTGCGCTCCAGGCTCCTGCTGTGCTGCTTTTACATACTGACAACCCGCTGCATCCTTACCCAGCGAGGTGCTTCCCTTCTGCCTTCTCTGTCAACGCTGGACTTTAGAGCCAGCTGTGGTGGTAGGTGTGGCTACAATTCTAGCACTTCAAGACCAGTCTTGGCTGCATGAGACTCCAGCTTTTAAAGAAGGATTTACTGGGGGTTTCATACTCTTGAGCCTCAGGCATGTAAAGCATTTCTGTATACTCCTTCTTTTTTGAAAAAAAAAAGGGGGGAAAGAAGTCAGGCATGGTAGCACACGCCTTTAATCCTAGCACTTGGGGATACAGAGGCAGGTGGATCTCTGTGAGTTTGAGGCCAGCCTGGTCTACAAGTTGAGTCCAGAATATGTCTTGAAAAGAAAAAAGAAAAAAAGGAAAAGATGGAAGGGAGGGAGGGAGGGAGGAAGGGAGGGAGAGAGAGAGAGAGAGAGAGAGAGAGAGAGAGAGAGAGAAGAGAAGAGAAGAGAAGAGAGGAAAGAGAGGAGAGGAGAGAGAAGAAAGGGGGCCTGGAAGAGATGGCTCAGCGGTTAAGGGCACTGGCTGCTCTCCCAGTAGACGCAGGGTCAATTCCTAGCACATACATAGCTGCTCTCAGCTGTCTGAAACTCTAGTTCCAGGGGATCCAATGGCCATTTCTGGCTTCCTCAGGCATCAGGCATGCTTGTGGTGTGCATACAGGCAAACCACCGATACACATAATTAAAAAAAAAAAACATAAAAAAGGAAAAGTGACAGCCAGCCATGATGGCATACATATGTAACCCTAGCACTCAGAAGGTGAAGGCAGAAGAATTGCCAGTCAAGGCCAGGCCAACCTATACAGTGAGATCCTGCCTCAATAAAACAAAGGAGATGCAATAGTGACCCCCCCCCCACACACACACACTTTGGGCACTTTGCAGGTACAGTATGGTTTTGGTAGCTATCTCTATCTTTTGAAGGCAGGAACTAAATTATTACATTTCTCAGTATCCCTAGGCCAAGCAGATGTTAAATTCATAGTATGCTACCTCCATTTTTAGTGCCTATTTCCACTGGCTATTTTCCCCTGTATGCACACCATGTAGCCAGCTACTTTCAGGGAACAGTTGGGAGTGTGGCTCCAGGGCAGAACCCTTGCAAAGTATTTGCAAGGCCATGGGTTCCGGCTCCACAAAAGAAAAGGCGCAGGTTTCCATGAGTGGGAGAGTTGAGGAAGCAAAATTAAGCTACCAGAAGTGAGGTGAGAGTGTGCACACAAGCACAGGCAGTGTCACTGCCCGAGAAGGGGTGAGCTTACTTCTTGTAGTTTGGTGGGGGCAGAATATTGCCATGGGCGTCAAGTGGAGGGGCCCTCAGTTCGCTCCGCAGCTTGAGTTTCTCCACCTCCTTCAGCTCTCTGACTGTTCTCATAATAACCTGCCTCTTTCTCTTCGTGTCCATAAAGATGGGGGTTGCACTGATGAAGGACAGGAAGCTGTGGGGGCCCATACGGGAGGGCGGAGGGATGGCAGGCTGTGCAGCAGGGAGGCGATGGGCGTTGGCATGAGTCAACCAGCGCCAGACATTGCTGTCATAGGGCGTGTCTGGCCTGGTGGGGAAGGTGGGAGGCAGACGTCCCACATCGAGCCATGTGTGAAAGCCCCAGGTGTGCCCGGCTGCATCCTCCCCAGGATACTGTATCCGGCGACGCACTTTAGACTTCATTTCTGTGCATGGTGGCTGCTTCAGGGCCAGCTTGTGGTAGCTTTGCCAGGTGAAGCCCGGAAACTCCTTGGCCTTTTGGGGGAGGAGGAACTCACGCTGAATCCGAGTCTGACCGGTTGGGAAGGATTCTCTGGCATTGACCATCTAGGGAGACACGAAAGGGAGCCTAGGATGGCTGTGCCAACAGAGGACCAGGATGCTGCAGAAGTGCTCTGCTCTCCTTCCTAGGCACAAGCTGCCAGCCTCCGCCAGCCCAGGACTCATCAGAACGTAGATGACCCCCACAAGAAGGCATCTCTCCAGAGGTGTGTGTGTGTGTGCACATGTACATTCATGTGGGTGCATGTGTACATGTATACGTATGTGTATGGAAGTCAAGAGACAATCTTGGATGTTGCTCCCTCATGAACCATCCATCTTTTGTTTTTTGAGACAGGGCATCTTTCACCGGTCTGGGAATTATTGGTCCACCTGGCCACTAGCCATCAAGCCTCCAGAATCCACCTCTCTCCACCCCAACCCAGCCCTGGGATTACAAGTGTTACCGTGCAAAATTTTAAAATTACTTGTAAAAAAATACTTAGGAGTATTTTGCCTGCAGATATGTATATTTACCATGTGTGTACTTGGTAATCTCTGAGATCAGAATCCAGGTGATCCAAAGGGACAGGTCCTCTGCAAGAGCAGCAAATGCTCTAAACCTCATGCAAAGCTTTTATCTATCTATCTATCTATCTATCTATCTATCTATCTATCTATCTATCTAATGACTTCTCGTGATTGAAGTCTGGCCCCCATGCGCTATAGCAAGCACTTTACAAACTATCCCTTTTGATGGCACCAGCTGACAGGAACCTCACTCATACAGGATGCTAGCCTCTGGCACACTCGAAAGGGTTTATCTAAATTAGGTCAATGGAGGTGGAAAGAGCCATATCAGCTCTGAGGCCACCACGCCATGGGCAGGGGTCTTGAACTGAATAAAAGGCAGGAAGCAAGTTGGGCAGTAGCATCTATCTCTTTGCCTGCTGTCAACAGTGTAGACAGCTGCTTCAAGTTCCTGCCATTGATAGAGGCCTGAACTGGGCCAAAACCAACCCTTCTTCCCTTTGCTTGTCAGGTGTTTTGTTTCAATGAGACAACTGCCGCAACCCAGAAGCCACTGCACTATCCCCCATATCATTTCCACAGACTTATCACACCATTCTTTTTTCACTGATCATATTTTTGTCTTGATTTCCCACTCTCTCAACTTCCACTCTTGCTTTTTAATTTTTGAGACAGGGTTTCTCTGTGTAGCCTTGGCTGTCCTGGACTTGCTTCATAGACCATGCTGGCCTCATAGGTGTGCGCCACTGCACCTGGCTTCAACATCCACTCTTTAAGAATTAAATATATTACACAGGTGTGGTGACTGCACACCTTTGATCATAGCACTCAGGAGGTAGAGGCAGGTAGATCTCTGTGAGTTTGAGGCCAGCCTGGTCTACAAAACAAGTTCTAGACCAGTCAGGACAGGACTGTTACAAGACAAGAGAAACCTTGTCTTGGGGGAAAAGAGTATATATATATATATGTGTGTGTGTGTGTGTGTGTATCTTTGGTTTAAAATGTTAAAAAAACAAAAGTCATGTGGGTATCTTGCCTATGTGTACATCTGTGCACAACATATGTGTCTGATACCAGAGGAGGCCAAAAAAGACAACAAATACCCTGGAGCTTGAGCTAAGACATGGTTATAAGCCACTATGTAGGTAGGCGCTAGGGGCTAGGGGCCTGTAGAGCAGCCAGTGCCCTTATACACTGAGCATTCTCTAGCCCCAACTTGCTGAAAAACTGTTTAGTGTATGTGTGCGTAGGTATGTTAGGGTGTGACTATGGAAGTCAGAACAACTTACAGAATCACTTCTCTCCTTCCACCATGAGATCTGGGAAACTGAACTCAGGTTCAGGTTTGGTGGCAAATGCCCTTACTCTGAGTCATCTCATTGCTCCCATCTTTCAGCCTTCACCACACTCGCCTTCATTCTGATGTCCTCTTATGTATCCCAGGCCTAGGGGTTGACCCATGGCAGCCCTTCTAGAAAGGCATTTCCCCATGTTCATGGCCCTAAGGAGGCCCGGTTGACTTTCCACTCCTGAGTCCACTTCTTACCTGCTCTGTCATGGGCACTTTCTCTTAATTTCTCATTAGGTCAGATGGTCCAGAAAAGCATCTAGAATGTTCTTTCCCTACCATGTGTGCTCTTTTCCCTACACCCCCATGAGCAAACATGCTCTGGTTTGTGTAAGTGGCCCTCAAGGGCTCATGTAAAAGGCTAGGTTCCAGTTTGAGGACTGAGTGGGAGGCAACAGGAGCTGGGTTGAGGGCCTAATGGAAGTTAGGCCACTGGGAACATGCTCTTAAGGTGGACAGTGGGACCCAGGCCCCTTCCTGTCTCTTTGCTTCTGGGTGCTCATGAGGTGAGCAGCTGTTTTACCATGCTCTTCCTCCATTTGTAGCCTCACAGGTCCAGAGCAGCAAGGCCAGATGACCACATGCTGAAAGAAGCCTCACTGAACCTTTCCTCTTTTGAGTTACCCCAAGTATTTTGTTACAGCAGAAGAAAACTGACAAACTCAATTGGGAACAAAGTCCCTATTTCAGATGTAGAAAGATCTGTTACTGAGAATTGAATCATGACCTTTGGAAGAGCAGCCAGTGCTCTTAACCTCTGAGCCATCTCTCCAGCAACCACCTGGTGGCTCAAAAACATCTATAATAAGGTCTGGTGCCCTCTTTTGGTGTGCAAGCCCACATGCAGGCAGAACATTGTATAAGTAGTAAGTAAATAAATCTTTTTTTTTTTTTGAGACAGGGTTTCTCTGTGTAGCCTGGACTGTCCTGGACTCGCTTTATAGACCAGGCTGGCCTCGAACTCACAGCAATCCGCCTGCTTCTGCCTCCCGAGTGCTGGGATTAAAGGCGTGCGCCAACCACCACCACCCAGCAGTAAATAAATCTTAAGACCTTGTTACAGTAAGGAATCCACACAGGGTCTCAACTGATGGGGAGACCTCCGGTTTGAGCTGTGTTCAAACTAAGTATACCTAGCTATGTGTCTGACCAGCACAGAAATGTGTCTCTTTTAAAGTGTTCCTCCCTCTCACTCACTCTAGGGCTTTCCTCACTCCCAAACCACACCAGTTTCTTAAGCATCACCCCTTGAATCATATTTCTTTAAAATTAAGACACCTTGTGCACACACATGCACATGTCTGAGGGCATCTTGAGGGAGCCTGTACTTCTACCACATGGGTTCCAGAGCTGGAACTCAGGCAGCCGGGCACAGCAAGCATCCTTACCACCTCAGCCATCTTGCTGGCCTGCTTGTTTGTTTATTCCTTCCTTCCTTTTTTATGATATAAGGTCTTATTTGTAGGCCAGGTGGACTAGGCTGATGACTGCTAAAATCACAGGCATGCCCCACTGTACCTAACTCCCTAAGTCTTTCCTACAAGAGCATCCGAGAGGAAAGGTCTGAGAGCAAACATGCCTAGTCTATTCAGGGCATGACTATACGTGCTAGTAACTGCACTTAGGAAGTAGAGCAGATCTGCACAGGTTTGACAGTAACCTAGTCTAGGTGTGCACTTCAACCAGGCCTATACAGGGAGGTTCTGCCTCAAAAATAAAGTCAAACAAAACCCAAACTGGGCATAATGGCACAGATCTGTAATACCAGCCTTTGGGAAGGTTAAGACAGGGCTACTCCAGGCTAATAGTATCAGGCTGGCCAGGGCTACCTAGCAAGACTGCCTCAACTAAACAAATACACACACCCTAAAATCTAAAAAAATGCAAGACCATAAATGCTGAAAAATCTTTTCTCCTGGGCAAGAGCATAGCTTTACAAGTGGCAAATGACCTTTTTGATTAACATCAGTCAAGTCACACATCCTAAAAATACTGCATGCATTAAATCACCTTCAGGCTGTGTCTAAGGTATACACAAAGCAAAGGAATTTCATGTTAAGTTTTGTGTCCTTTCCCAAGATAGTTTATGACATGCACACAAATACTCCAAACCCAAAAATAAATCCCCAAGCTAAGTATTTTTGGTCCTAAGCCCTCTAGATAACCTGCTAGGCAGGTTTCTGAGCTGAAAATTCAGGGCACTACAGGAAGAAAGCAGAAGACAGCTATGTACCAGGGAGCCTACTGCTCAGGACAAGCTGACAGGCTGGCTGTGGCGTGGGGCCCCACTCTACCTGCATTAAGGGCTCTTTGACACAAGCAGCGCCCACGCTTGGCTTTTGGAGGGATCTTTTTGAGCTGCTGGCCATTCTTCCTCTGAGCCACAGAGCCAGGAGGGGAGGCTTTGGGGGACAGCCCTCTGTTACATTGTTTGCTGCTAAGGTTGCTATGGTGATGCTTCCTGACTGGTGAGGCTGGGAGGAGGCATTGCCTGTCCTGAGAGGCTCTTCAGTCCCTGATGCTTTTCTAGTGAGGTAGGGAAGGGGGGAGGAGGGAGGGCAGTGCTCTGTCAGTTCTAGTTACAAAACTTGGAAACTGGAGCTGCTTCTGGGAAGGCACTAAGGAGGAAGCAGGCTGCTCCTAGGCTTGGGGCTGGGATAGAGATGGTAATGAGACACCTGCAACCCAGCTTTCTAGACTGAAGGTTGAATGGAGTGGGAAGGAAATGGAGGACTACAACTGTTGCTACGAGGGCTCAACAAGGGCGGAAGTCAGATTCCAGTCCCATAGAACAAGGGCTAAGGTGGCAGGGAAGAGGTGGGCAGCGCAGGGAACATTGGGGAAAATTGAATTCTGTGGAATACAGGATCTCATGTAGCTAGACTGGCTGATCCTCCTGTCTCTACCTCTCAGAGGCTGAACTTATGTATGAGCCATCACATCAGACAACACTGGCAATTTCAGTCAGAAAAGGCTATAGGAGGAAACATCCACCAGAGGCCTATGGAGCAGGCCCAGACTTTGCACGCCATCTCCAGGCTCCACCATCACCCTCATTCAATTCCTCAAGACCAGCAGTGCCACCTGTTTTATTCACTAGGTAGTTACAGTAGTGTTCTTGTGCTAGCTTGAACAGTGGGGCCTAGGGTCGCACTTTGCAAAGCTCAGGTGCAGGGCAAGGAAGCCAGGCAGGTCAGGGGTCAGCCTGAGTTCTCGATGCTATAATCCTGGCATGATTGGGAACACTATCAGAGAAACACCTAACGGGACTCATGTGAGCACCCACGCTTTGCTTCAGGTGCACCCGTCCCCCTACACCCAAATCCAGTAGGCTTTTCACCAGGATTTCTTCTTGCAGGGCCACTCCCTTGGAAACACGGAGATCTGTGAGCAAAGGGCAGGAAGTGGGATCCTGGCGAGCCAAGCTGTATGTCTAGAAGCCTACAGCAGAACCCACCAGTGTGGAAGACACTGCACTGCAGGTCCTTCCTGAAAAGGCCACAAGCAGAAGCTGAGGGTAACCCCTTGTCACCCTACCCACCCTGGCAGTCTTTGAATAATGATCTAAGGAATACGCTTACATTTATAGGGACTTACACCATTTACAAGGTTACCCTGACAGGAGCAGTGGGTGACTAACGGGCACTTCCTGATCATCACTGCTTTCGTCACACCCACCCTTCAACTGCCAGCAGAGGAGAAACTCAGACGCTCTGGGAGACCCTATTGCTTGCATAGGTCTCAGCAGTGGCTTAGATGTGACTGTCATCTTGGCATAATTAGGTCAATGGGCACAGCTCAGCCCTTGCTTCATAGCTTCCCTCAGACAGTGGGGGGTACACCGAGCCTTGCACTATCCAGGCACACACGTGCCAGGAGCAGGCAGCTTGAGCAGCCAGGGTAAGGCCTGGCCTCTATCGAAGCTCAGGGATGAACTGAGACCAGTTGATGTTGTCAGAGCCCAGAGGGTCGTCCTCCAGGCCAGGGAAACTGATGTCTAGAAGGATCTTGCTGAGGCTGTCGTTCATTGTGTCCAGGACCAGGCCTTCTGTGAGAGAACGGTTGGCTGAGAGACTGGGAACCTGTGGCTCAGGGGAGCCTGGCTTGGGGACCTCCAGATGGGGGGGCGGGGAGCTGCTAAATGGGTCAGAGGCAAGGTCAAAGGGTTCTGAGTTGAGGAGCTCCCGGGGTGAGTCAAAGAGGGGAACACTTTTCAGAGGTGTAGTGTTCAGCTCCATCAGCCCCAGGGAGTCAGGCAACGGACCAAAGGTGCCCTGGGGGGTTCGTACTGGGCTGAAATCTAACCCCCCAACTTTGGCTGGGGGTGTGAGCCTCCAGGACTCAGAGTCTCTGGAGAGTATAGACTTGCTAGGAGTGGAGGAGACGGGCAGTGTCTCCTTGATGGGTGTCTTGAAGGGTCCTCCCTCCTCTGCAGGGCAGCTGAGCTGGGGCGCAAGCTCTGAAGACTCTGCCAGGAGGAGGGGTTCCATGGCTGGTTGCAATGTGCTGGGGTCCTCTGAGAAGAGCAGTTCAGGCTCATCCAGACTGGGTGGATGAAGGTGCTGTTTCCTCCGAGACCGGCTCACCTCCCTCTTCTCTCTCCGCTTAGTCACCAGCATTTCTGAGACACACCGGTTTGGGGACTTGAGCCCACAGTAGGACTTCTTGGGCTTTGGGGTAGGAGAAGAGGAGGAGTCTTCCCAGGAGTTGGACAGTTCCTCTTTCACGGATGCACACGGAGAGGGCCACTCTTCCAAGGGAGGGCTCTCCACTTTGATAGGCCTCTCCTCCCCAGGCTGGATCTCTTCCTCCTTAATAGACTGGACAGGAAGCAAAGGCAACAGCCCTTCTCCTAGCAAGGGCTTCTCCTCCTTTGCTGGTTCTGCAGCAGGAAGTGGGGCTATCCCTTCGCTGGCCAGCAGCACCTTGGGCGCAATGCGGACTCGCTTGCTATGACGAGCAAGCTCTGAGCTCATAAGTGAAGCTGCCAGAGGCAATGGCACCTTCACCGAGGGCTGTAACACCAGGGACTGGTTCACTGGGAACTGGATGGGCACCAGGTACGAGCTAACCCGCGGGAGCAGTGGCTTCATCTTTCGCCCTAGGAGGAAGCAGGAGAGATTAGAGGTAGTACATCAGTAGTAGAAGGGTCCACTACTTCCCACTCCAGGAGCTCTGCTCAGCTGTGGGCTCAAATCCCCTTTGAGTTAGATTTTTTGTTTGTTTGTTTGTTTTTTGGTTTCTCTTGTAGTCCTGGCTGTCCTAGCCTCACTTTGTAGACCAGTCTGACCTTGAACTCACAGAGATCTGCCTGCCTCTTCCTCCCAAGTGCTGGGATCAAAGGCTTATGCCACCAAGCCTGGCCCCCTTTTGAGTTAGAGACATAACGTGAAGACGGGCCCCAAGCCAGGATTGGGTGGGTCTGAGGCCCATTCTCATACTCACGGGCGCCCATCGGGAGTTCGGTTTTGATGGTCACATTTCTACGGAGCTCAGGATTGGGTCGTTTCTGCTGCTGCTTATGGGGAGAGAAAGAAACCTGGACTAGCAAGGGAAGGGGAGAAACACAACCCACCAACCTGAGCTGATGCAACTGGCCTAACAACCCAGAACGAAAAGCTGGTTTGAATGATGGGCGCAGGTAGGTACAGTCTATCAAGCCATGCTTAGGAGAAAGGGGATCGCAACAGACACATGAGGGCATGAAATGTACACCTTACCCACACTTCTCGCCACCCCCACGGAAATGCAATAACTATCTGAGAGACAAAGAAAAGCCAGGCTGACAGAACAGGTTGTTGCCGCCGCCTACAAGGCCCATGCCATGCGCTTGTCCTTGCAGTGGCAGGTCCTGCAGTGCCCACTTTGCTCTGCTCAGCACACCTTTGTGGTGCTGTGTTTAGAGCTAGCAGCCACAAGGCCAAACAGTCCCCTCCCACATCACAGCTTCTCTGCCCACTAAAGCCATGCTGAGCAGTGAAGGGAAATAAATAAGGCCAAGCCCCGAGCCAGAGGAAAAGAATCTTACTGATTCCAAGTGCTCGGGCGATTGTGGAGACCCTGGTTCCAGTGGCTGGTGGCGGCCAGGCATTGAGGGAAAGAAATGAGATGAAGTTACCACTAATGTGGTCGATCTGCCCAGACCAGGAAGAAGCCTATTTGACGAGTGCCAAGGCACACCATGGATAATGGTCCCTTCCAGGAGAACAGTACAGCAACAGCATCCTTATGGGCACTTAGAAGTTCCTAAAACAACTTTTTTTTCCCCTGTGAAAACATATTTTATGGCTCCATTTCTGTTCTCTAGACTTAAAGAAGTGATTCTTTGGAGCAAGGTTGAAAACACAAATTACAGAGCTGAAGAGATAGCTCAGTGGGCAAGAAAGCTTGCTGTACAAACATAAGCATCTGAATTCAGATCCCAGCTCCTACATTAAAAAATAAAAAAAGCCAGGTGGCCATGCATGTGCCTATAACCCCGAGCTATGAGGGGCAGGGGTGAAGGTAGGCAGATCGAAGGGGTTTGATAACCACCAGTGTAGCTCCGGGTTCCATAACACCCCATCCCAAGGAAATGAAGAGAGTGGTAGACCTGGACATCCAAAGACGTCTTCTGGCCTCTACACAAGCCAGCATGCGCACTTGCACACAGATGCCCTGCACTCCTTCCCCCAATTACTAGGCCCATTCCAGATCCACTGATCAGAACCCCACGTGAGAGACTGAAAGCTGTGTGGTCTACTTACAGGACTTGGACCAGAACAGTTCTTTTTGCACTCTAGTCTGACGCAAAGGAGCATGACTTGGTATCTGTTAGCTGTCCTCAGTTCAGGGCAGTATGCAAGTCATTAATTGGGTGACTGGCTCCTGCTGTCCCTCCATCAGAGATCATGAGGAGGAACACTGTTTCTTTCCAGGAGGCGCTATAACCACCGACTCTGACTCTCCAGAGGAAACAAAGACACTTACCTTAAACACTTGGTCCAGTGTCAAGTAGCGATTGGCACTTGGGTGAATGGTCCAGAAAGAGACCTTGCCATTGGCAGATGTCTCCCGAACAAACATGTCATGGAGAGAAAGGTTGTGACGAATAGAGTTCTGAAAGAGAAAGGTAAGCAGTCATCGGCTCGGTTAGCTTTGCAAACAGCACTCTTGGAGTGAACTGGGAAAGGCAGCGGAGTCTCCCACTTCGCTCAACAGAGGCTTTGTCGGGTCCTGCTGGCAACCCCCTTCCTGATATGCCACACTGCAGAGCTGACCTCAGCCATACACCCCAGGAGCTAAAGACTGCTGACATCCCTCCAGTTGGTGACCAAAATAACAAACCGTAACAACAAAAACCAGATGTGGCCTATCTCCAGATTCTTAAAGTCTCAGGCTGGAAGCTTCCCTTGCTATCCTGCTCTCTATCTCGGTGCAGGACTGAACAGGAACTTTGTATCTGCAACTCTGCCTCATCGCCTGTATAAAAAATGGAGACAGGCTAGGCTGGGCAGCTGAGAACCAGGTGTGTTCCAGAAGTGTTATCATGCCCTTTGGCATCCACTGCACAGTCCCCAGAGAAACACTGAAGGTGCAGGAACAGCAGCAGGAAAAAATCTCTACACCTGGGCACAGCGGTACCTGTCAATATTCCACTTAGGAAGATGCAGAGTTCAAAGCCAGTGTGCGTTACCCAGCGAGGCTCTATCTCAAAGACTGGAGCATACCAAAGACAACGGAAGCACTGCTACCCTTGGCCTGAGCTTCTGGCAGCCCAGGTGTCAGCACTGCAGACAAGCAGCACATGACAGGATGCAGACAGGACATGAGGTCAGATGATGGTTCAAGCAGAAGCCAGATGAGGTCAGTCTTCCTAGAAAATCTGACTTCAAATCCAGGCTCTTTGTTGTTGTTTGCATTTGTTTTTTTTTTCGAGACAGGGTCTCTCTGTGTAGCCTTAGCTGTCCTGGCGTCGCTTTGTAGACCAGGCTGGCCTCGAACTCACAGTGATCGACCTGCCTCTGCCTCCCTGAGTGCTGGGATTAAAGGCATGCACCACACTCCAGACAAATCCAGGTCCTTATGCATGGCAAGTTAAAGTACTTTGCCACCAAGTTGCATTTCCAGCCTGACAAATCCCATTTCTGCCTGAGCTTTTCTTTCTTTCTTTTTTGGTTTTCCAAGTCAGGGTTTCTCTGTGTATCCCTGGCTGTCCTGGAACTCACTCTGTAGACTAGACTGGCCTCAAACTCAGAGATCCCCCTGCCTCTGCCTCCAAAGTGCTGGGATTAAAGGTGTGTGCCACTGCTGCCTGAGCTTTTCTATATAAGGGACTGAAAAGAGGGTAAAGGTACCTGCTGCCAAGTCTGAACTCAATCCCAGAACTCACACCAAAAGAGAAACAACTCCAGCAAGCGGTCCTCTGACCGTAGCACACACACCCCTCCTCCTACAGGCAAAGAAGTAAACGCAAACATAATATACACAGGTACTGTGTGATTCTGACATCAGACTCCCAGGCATCTGTCTCAGAGTCCATGCATAAGATGAAAAACAAGACAAAACCTGCCCAGACAGGCATGGTGGCACACACTTGCAGTCCCATCCACTCCTGAGTTTGAAACAGGAAGTTTGTCAGTTTGAGGCCAGCCTAGAACACGTAGAGAGAAAAAGAAAAGGCTCTGCGACTAAATGTTACAGGAAGTTAATCTTGGGGCCATGAAGCTCATTGTTGTTATTTTACTTTTCTTTTAGTTTTTTTCAGACAGGGTTTCTCTGTGCAACAGCCCTGGCTCTCCTAGACTCGCTTTGTAGACCAAGCTGGTCTTGAACTCACAGAGATCCAATTAGGACACAATCTGAAGCATTGTGAGCAAGTTAGACCAGAATGACATTGACAGTGGCTACGGGACATAATACCTTCCAGCCTGGCTTGGCGATGTGCTTAAAATAGGGAAAGTGGTCCTCAATCCAAGTGTAGATATCCTTCAAGGTCATGCGCTTTCTCTCCGTGCTGTTGATGGCGAATTGTATCATGGCCATGTAAGAGTAGGGTGGCCTCTCAGACACAGAGTCTTGCCAAGATGTTGATGTTCCGGAGGGCTCTTCAACCTGTGGGGTACGAGAAGCCGAAGGGGAGGAGAACAGAGAATGACACAGAGGGGTTCATAGGAGCCATTCCTCAGCATCAGTCTGTTGAGAACATCCAGTGGTTCTCAATATTCCTCATGTTGTGGTGACCCCAGCCATGAAATTGTTTTTGCTGCTACTTCATGACTAATTTTGCTACTGTTATGACTCCTTATGTAAATATCTGCTATGCAGGATATCTGATATAGGACCCCAAAGGGGTCATGACCTACAGGCTGAGAACCACTGTTGTAGACGTACTAGAAACAAACTCATTTGAGACCGCTGTTTCATAATGGAATATGGAAAAGTTTGAAAATCAGGCAAGATGTTAGTCTGGGGCCAACCAATTAGGAACCAATTCTCTCCCATGCTTTTCCTGAAGTTAAATTGCCTGATAAGTTAGATGCTGGGGACAGAGCTCAGTTGACTGAATACTTGGCCAACATATGAAGGCCTGGGCTTGATCGCTAGCATCACATTAAAAAGTGGTCCTGGTGGCACATGTCTGTAATTTCAGCAGGTGGGGGGGGGGGTAGAGGCAGGATAATCAAAAGTTCAAGGTCATCTTCATCTACATAGTCTTTTCTAAACCCCTCTAGGCTACACAAGACCCTATTTTTAAAAAACGGGTCTCTTCCAGTTGATTCTCTAGATGGGGTCCCCACAATCATTTGTATGAATCCATGCCCATTTTCAGACTTGCAGGTTCAAGGACATAGGTATGGGCTCTACTTGTAGTCCTGAGGAGATGTAAGCCCATCCTGTTTCAGTGTTTGTATAGAAGAAATAGTCAAAAGTGTGGGACAAATGCTTTCAAAGGACAGATTTGGATACGTCTTAGACAGAAACCTAGTCATTCATAGTCTAAAGTGTACCACTGTATGTTTAAATATACAGTTCAATTAACACAAAAGTCCCATCGAATTAACTTTGCTATTAATATTATAGTGTATCTCCTCATAAGAGTGTCCTGTTTATGATGCTACATTCAATTCATACTTTGGGATGCCACTTTAAAAGTCCAAATGGCTTCCCTAACTAAGACCCTTAAACATTTCCTGGACATCTACTAAGAGCTACTAAACCCAGTAGTAGAGAAATTCAAAGTAAGCCAGGACTCTGCCTTCAGTGAGCCACAGATGGGGACAGTAAAGCAACTCAGACATTATAGAGCTGGCTGTGGTGGCAGTTGTAGCTTCTCAAGGGCAGGAGGAAGGCCCAAGCAAGGTCACTGCTAGCCAGATCCCACCTCAAAGTGAAAATAAAAAAGGGCTGAAAAACGTAGCTTGGCTGTAGTCTTTTTTGATTGTTTTTGAGACAGGGTTTCTCTGTGTAGCCGTGGCTGTCTTGGAACTCACTTTGCAGATCAGGCCTGCCATTGCTCCATTAAGGGTGTGCACCACTACCACCAACCAGGCTAGTGGTGTAGTTTTACTATACTCAAGGTCTTGGGTTCACTCTCTAATACCTTCCCGATTTTTTTTTTTAAAGAAACATTACAGCTGGGTGTGGTGGCGTATGCCTTTAATCCCAGCACTGGGAGGCAGAGGCAGGTGGATCATTGTGAGTTGGAGGCCAGCCTAGTCTACAGAGCGAGTCTAGGACAGCCAAGACTACACAGAGAAACCCTGTCTCAAAACAAAACAAACAAACAAAAAACCAAACAAACATTACAAAGAAAAGCACTAAGTAGCACTAGTACAAGAACTTGGACTTTCTGCTCCAGCAGCTCCTCGATCCATTTTCCTTCTTAGAAACCCCAGCACTGCTGGGCATGGTGGCGCAGCCTTTAATCCCCGCACTCGGGAGGCAGAGGCCAGCCTGGTCTACAAAGAGAGATCATGACAGCCAAGGCCACACTGAGAAGCTCAGCCTCAAAACAACAACAACAACAACAACGAAAACAACAAAAAAAGAAATGCCCAGTTCTGACTTCCCTACTGAGTGACAGAACAGTTCACCTTAACTTGATTCTGCTCCAGGTGACAATTCTCCTTCTCTTCCATCTCCTGTTTAATGCTGCAGGGGCCCAGCCCGTCAGAACTCATCTTCCCAAGCCACTGAATATTGGTTAAGCTGCTGTCCAGCATGCAGCCTGCTGCTTCAGTGCCAGCTAGAAAGAAAACAACCCAAGACTCCGTTAACAGCCTCTTCAGATGCCCTGCAGCTCTACCAAATTGGTGGTTGGGAATAACCCCTCCAAGACCCATACTCTAAGGGACAGGGGACACATGGTAAACCACTGTGGCTCTAAGTTATTCTGCTCCATGATGGACATCAGAAGAAATTCAGGAATAATGTATCACATTTCAATGAGCCAGATGGAACCTTATGCATCTGTCAAGGCAACTTTTGGATAGCTACACAAAAACGTCACTTTTCTTTGCTAGGCTTCAGTTTATTTCTTTAAAATAGAGATTTGCTTCCTTACAGGTTGTGGTGGTTTGAATGAGAACGGCTCCCACAGGCTCATATATTGGGATGCTTAGTCACCAGTGAGTGGCACTGTATGAAAGGAGTAGGGGGTGTGGCCTTGTTGAAGGAAGTGTGTCACTGGGAGTGGGCTTTGAGGTTTCAAAAGCACATGCCAGGCCCAGGGTGTCTCTGCCTCTATTGGCCCACAGATCAGGATATAGCTCTCAGCTACTGCTCCAACAACTGCCTGCGCACTGCCATGCTCCCCACCGTGATGATAATGAATAAACCTCTGGAAACGTAAGCCAACTCCCACCCAGTTAGAGGATTTCGTTTATAAGAGCTGGCTTGGTTATAATGTCTCTTTGGGTAAGAGAACAGTGACTAAGACACAGGTCAATAATAAATAATAAGCCAAGCAACCAATCCTTTTCCAACACAAAGAGAGCAATAGGAATCCTACATTATTGCAACCCTTTCAACAGTGCTGAGATGGTCTCCTCAAAGTTTCAGAACAGAGAAAAGCAAGTCTTTTCTTTCCTCCAGATCCCTGTCTACCACAGACCTCAGCATAAGTAACTGGCCTTGCCAAAGAGGAGAAAGGCCAGGCTCCAAACCTCTTTGCCTTGCAGACCACATACCACAGCTTTCCTGTCTTTGCCTTGGAAGGGCTCCAGATAGCCTATGAACAGGCACACCCTTAGCTGCTGGTTTTGGTCCCAGTGTCTCGGTGATCATGTCTGTCCTCTGGGAATCATTGCTGGTTTGGGCTTGAGGCTGAGGTCCAGGAGGGTGAGATGAGGTCCCCCCAGAGCTAATGAGGATGAACTTGTTGGGTCCACTGCTGCCACTCTCCTTCCCTTTGGCAGTTAGAGCTGTGATGATGCTCTGGATGTCAGCATTGTTGGGAATGGCCACCACCTGTGTGTTGGGCATGGTGGGGTGGTTGAGAATCTTGATTCCAGCTGGAAACTTGCAAGCACTGGACTCTGCCACCTCCCGGGAGGCCTGGGCTTGAGCAGGCTCCTGCTGGGCAGGGGATCTCGTTGCTTCTTCCTCTGATGCTTCGCCCGGGGCATTCTGATTAGGAAGGGGCAGCCTCCGTCTTTTGAGAATCAGTGGCCGACGGGGGCTAGTTCTCATCATGAAGCTGTGCTCTCACTCTCCATTGAGAATCACAAGCGTTGACCCTGCAGAGGGCAAGGAGAAGCTCGCTATCACACCTGCTGGCCTGAGACAAACTCTACACAAACAGCCCAAATCAGAGGCTCAAGGGCCCATGGGAACACTGTCTGGACCTTGTCGAGCCCTCTGACAATAAGGACAGAAGCTGGGCTTGTTGCACACTTGTAATCCCAGCACCTTCCAGGTTCAAAGTCACCCTCAGCCAGATAGTGAGAGCCACTAAAAATCAAAATAAACAAATCCCCATTACTGGCCAAGGAAAGCTAAAAATTGTAGCAAACAAGCAATCCAGGAAGGGACATGTGACTGGACTGGAGTCCATGGTCGCCTGGAAGCTTAAGAATGTTTGCCCAGGCCAGGGATACAGCTGAGTGATAGAGTGCTTGCTTAGCTTGTGCAAAGCCCTAGGTTCAGTTCCCAGTACTACAAAAAAAAAAAGCGAACTTGTTTTGGTTTGGCAAGATGGTTCAGTGAGTGAAGCCATCTGCTGCTAAGCCTGACTGAGCACCTGAATTCAATCCCTAGGGCCACAGTGGCGGAAGGAGAGAACCAACTTCTGAAGGCTGTCCTCCAATCTCCACACACACACTGCGGTATGTGGGCAAACATCACCACCACCCCAATAAAAATGTAAAAAAAAAAAATCTTTTAAAAATGTTTGGCCGGGGGCTGGAGAGATGGCTCAGCAGTTAAGAGCACTGGCTGCTCTTCCAAAGGACCCAGGTTCAATTCCCAGCACCCACCCGGCAGCTCACACCTGTCTGTAGCTCCAGTTCCAGAAGATCTGACAACTTCACACAATCAGACATATAGACAATACACCAATGTATGTAAAAATTAAGAAATAAAAATTTAAAAAGTTTGGCCAAAGGAGTAAGTGAGACATCTACAGAAATGTGGACGTGTCTGCCACTGTCCATGAGAATTCGGGTCACTGGGGATAAAAGACGATGGGTTGGGTGGACAAGTGGCAATTAGGGGTCCTGATAAAACGGATTCTGCAGCCCATTCTATGACATTGCCCTGGCACGCTTGTATCTGTGCTGGTCAGAGATGTGCACAGAACCAGAGGCGGGAGGTCCTGCTGCCACACTGCTAGTGAGATCACTTCCTAGTCTGCAAGATCTCAGACAAACGGGGGGAACTTCCCTATTTACCACTCACAGCGAAGTCGTGCAGATTGTGCACTGAATCTAATTCATTTCACTCTTTTTTTGTTTGTTTTTTCGAGACAGGGTTTCTCTGTGTGTAGCCTTGGCTGTCCTAGACTCACTTTGTAGACCAGGCTGGCCTCGAACTCACAGTGATCCGCCTGCCTCTGCCTCCCGAGTGCTGGGATTAAAGGCGTGCGCCACCACGCCAGGTGCATTTCACGTTTTTCACCTCAGGGCTACACAGACAGCGGGCGAGGCCTCTACTGCTGAGCTACATCCCTGCAACCCTTTTTTGTTGGTCTCAAGCAATGCAGCTGACCTTAAATCTGATTTTCCTGCCTCTGCCTGCTAGAATCACGGTTGTGGCTGCAATGGTAGCTTTATGTAACGCTGGGGACTGAACCCAGGGCTTTCTGAATGCTCGGAAAGCACTCTACAATAAAATCCCCAATCCTCTTGCAATAATAATAATAATTAAAAAAAAAAAGTTTGCTCTGGAATGGCAGCAAGAGCTCCTAACCTTGGAGCCATCTCTCCAGCCACATTAAATTTTTAAAAAGTGTATGTTCTTTCAAAATCTGCAAAACATTTGTACAGGGACTTTCAGTATTTGCACGTAATTATGACGTTTTTGTTTTGTACGTACGTTGTTACTTTACACAGTTTAATTTTCTGCTTCAAAAGTAAGATTGTCAACACCCATCTCCTCCATACTGTGATATGCTAGCATTTAATATGCTTAAGGTGGCTTTTAGTTTTGATACAGTCTCCTGTAGCTCAGGCTGGCTTTGAACTGCTGAGCCTTTGGCGCCCCCACTTTTCTCAAGTGCTGAGATTATAGGCATCTGCCACCATGCCTACGTCAAAGTGGCTTTGAAATGCTAAGGAAGCAGTCTTTCTTTAGAAAAAGCATTCCATGGGTTTTTTATAGATATATAGAATAACCTATCATTAAGTTAGATCCTGCCGTTCTATTTTGAGGTCCTTTGAAAAACAGAGAAACTCAGCTGCCCTTTTTTTAGGACACCTGCCAAAAAAAAGGATTACACTTTTTTTTTTTTTGGACGTTTGCCAGCTGCTTAGCGTTCTCAGGTCCCTTCCACCCCGTGGCTTCCTTGCTTCCTTTCCTTCATACGTCGTTTTCTCGACCTTCAAATCTCAGTTTCCATTTTGCTTCACGGTGCACCCCATCACAGGGTATTTCTCTTTGACCAGCCTTTTCGCTAATACTCCCAATACCTTCTAGTAGGAGGCGACTTGCAGAGTCACCCCCCCACCCCCCACCCCGCCACGTACCCCATTCTCCATCCTGAACCGGGACCTTTGCAACACTCAGCTAGGATCCCGCCCTGCAACCGTGAAGGCGGAGGCAGGGCTGACTGCGTGTGCAGACTCAAGAGGGCAGGCCTGTTCCCAAGGTCCCCGGGTGCTCCGAGAACGCGGCGGGAAGGCCGAGGTGGCGGCTCAGACCTTCTTCCCGGCTGCCCCCCAACACCCTCTCGCGCCCCGTAGCCCCGGCGGGGCAGTCCCGACTCCGAGCCTCCCCGGGGCCGAGCCTGATCCGGGACTTCCTCCTGCACCCCACTTACCTCACACGCCGCGGCCGCTCCACGCGGGGCCGAGCCAGGCCCGGGCGGCGGGACGGCCGGGGTGGGAACCCGGGGCGGGGTGGGGGTGAGCCCGGGCCCGGGCGGGGGTGGGTCCCGCAGCGCCGCTTTCAGTTGTTCCGCTGTTTGAAATTGGCGCCGGCGGAGCGTTGCGGTCACGTGACGGAGCGTCGCCAATCGGCACCGGCTTGTCTCCGGATTCCGGCCCCGAACGCTCGGCGTCCGGAGGAGCGGCGGCCGCGGCCCGGAGGGCGGGTAAGGCGGCCCCCCGGGGCTCGAGGGGCGGCGGGAGGGACGCGGGGACGCGCGGGCGGCGGCCAGTGGCCAGCTCCACCCCGGCCCGCCTGCCTCAGTGGGTCACTTCCTTCCGGGGCAGCGCACGCCGCTCACCGGGTTAGCGACCCCCACCCCCTCCGCCGCCGTCGCCGCCCCTGGGTGTGGGGCTGCGTGGGAGCCGGCGGGGGCTTCTGGCTCCCACGCCCCGCCCTTGCCCGTGGTCGCCTCCTCCCCACGCCCAGCCTCAAGGTAGACAGATGTTCACTGATTCCGTCGACTTACTTTAGGAAGGAGCGGAGGATCCAGTGGCGGGCCAGGGCGTCCTTCCCCTGGCCTCACCGTCCGGTGGAGAGGGAGCACAGAATGAGTTAAACAGATCCGTAGAATTCTAGCTACAGAGGAACAGGTTAGAGGCCGGCGGGTTTTGTTTGACACAAGGTCTCCCCATGTGTAGAATCCTCGTGTCTCCGCCTTCTGAGTAGTTGGAGCCACTGGCTGGCCCTCCCACAGGCTCCTGAGATACTTGGAATATTTATTTTAATGAGAAAAGCTTGATTTAGGACAGGGAAGGCTTTTTTTTTTTTTTTAATGAATTGAGACCCGGTGTAAAATCCGTTACCCATTACACAGAAGGGAGGGAAACCTTCGAAGCAGTTAAGTGCTGCTTTGACGGGAGGAGGCCTGGTGGGTACAGAGACTGAAGGTCGCGGGGGATTTGAACTAAGACACAGGAGTGTGTTATGCTGTGAGGCAGCAAGCAAGGCCTTCAGCCATACTGAGTTTTGTATTTAATAGTTAAAGGAAACCAGTCAAAAGTTGTAAACAGCTAGGTATGTGACACAGACCAATAATCATGGTGTGAGACAAAGGAACTGGAGTTAGAGGCCAGTCTGGGCTACTCAGTGAGAACCTCTCTGAAAAATAAGCTTTTAATCCCAACGCCCAAGAGGAGGAGGGAGGGCAGGCAGATTTTTGTGAATTCCAGGCCATGTGTACATAACCAGCCCCAGGCTAGCCAAGGCTACATACTGAGACCCTACTTCAGAATTAATAATAATGAGCAAAGGTTGAGCAGAAGTGAGTTCAAACCTACTTGCATTTTGTTTGGGTATGTCTGTAAGAGATAATCCAGATGGGTGGATCTGGGCCCAGGGGGGTCTGCTCAAACTACTGCACTAACCAAGGACATTGCAAGCAGTAAACATCGAACCCCTACTCTGATCTAGCCAATGGACAGGACATTCTCCACAGTTAAGTGGAAAGTGGGGACTGACTCTGACATGAACTCTGGTGCCCCATATTTGACCACTCCCCTTGGTGGGGAGGCCTGATGGCACTCAGAGAAAGAATAAGCAGTCGACCAAGATGAGACTTGATAGCCTGTGACCATATAATGGGGGGAGGAGGTCCCCCTCGGTCACAGACCAAGGGGAGGGGAATAGGGTGAAAGCGAGAGGGGCGGAGGGTACAAGTGATGGGATAACAATTGAGATATAATCTGAATAAATTAATAAAAGAAAACTTAAATAAATAAATATAAATAAAAGAGATAATCCAGATTAGGTTGAGGTGGGATGACCCCACCCCAAGGCTGGGGGCTTAGAGTGACTAAAAGAGAGCGAGCAAGCTGAGCACAAGCCTTCATCTGCTCCCTGCCTTCTAAGCTGATGTGTCCAGCTGCCTTCAAGTCCCAGCTGCCATGACTTCCCCAACACAAAGGACTATATCGTAGAACTGTGAACCAAAATAAGCCCTTCTTTTCTTGCCTTGTTTCCCCAGAGTATATTATGACAGCAACTGGAAAAGCCAAGCTAGGCTATATGAGACCCTGCCTTTAAAAAGCCAAAATAACTACAAGAGGGCTGGTATACAGCCAAGTGGAACAGCTGTTGCCTAACATAGTGAGGCCTGAGGTTTGATCTGAAAACCAAAAAAAATGTATTTTCTTGAAAATCATGCAAGGATAGGGGGATTTGATAGGTCTAAATGATCAGGGTTGAACCAGCTGGCCAGTAAGCACATGGAGGCTCATCATATAACTC
This sequence comes from Acomys minous, assembly GCF_964271855.1. Taxonomy (NCBI): domain Eukaryota; kingdom Metazoa; phylum Chordata; class Mammalia; order Rodentia; family Muridae; genus Acomys; species Acomys minous. Next base: position 18,245,714 of record NC_140500.1, read on the forward strand.
AGTAGATGATTCTATATTCTAGAGAACCTGTGAGCTGTTTGTTTGTTTTTAACAAAACTTAGACGTGATCACAAGCTAACACCATGCTCATCTGGCCTCACTTGTTTTTCCTGACCTAATGTTGATACTGTGTCTAATATTACATTTTGTCATTCATCTTTTAAAACTTAATTTTTTCTTCTGTCTTTCCTTCCTTTCTCTATTTATTTATTTATTATGTATACAGTGTTCTGTCTGCATTTATACCTTCAGGCCAGAAGAGGGGCTCTGATCGCATATAGGTGTTTGTGAGCTACCATGTGGTTGCTGGGAATTGAACTCAGGACTTTGGAAGAGCAGTCAGTGCTCTTAACCTCTGAGCCATCTCTCCAGCTCTCTCTGTTTTTTTCAAGACAAGGTTTCTCTGTGTAGCCTTGGCTGTCCTGGACTCACTTTGTAGACCAGACTGGCCTCTGTTTCCTTGGGCACTGGGATTAAAGGTGTTTGCCACCACTTCCAGCAAAACTTAATTTTTTTTTAAAGTAGGGTCTTATGTTGTATCCCCCATTGGCAGGCCTGTAGACCAGGTTTTGTAGACCAGGCAGGCCTCCAAACTCAGAAATCTGCTTCCTGAGTGCTGGGATTTAAGATGTATTTTGCCACACCTAGTCTCTTTCCCTTTTTATTTTGTTAGCTAGGTACTCAGCCTCGCAGTAGTGACATTGTATGTGAGTGATGTGGGGATAGGGGGACACGTACCACAAATGGGGGTGTCAGAAGACAGCTTTGGAATTGGTTTTGTGGCCTTCTACTCTTTTGTAAGTTCTGGGGATCAAGCTCAAGGCCTTGGTTTTTAAGGGAGGTTCTTTTACTGCTGAGCTGTCTTTGATTCTCTGTCTACGATGAGCTTGTAATATTCTGAATTCACAGGACAGCTTGCTGGTTGTTTAAGGTTTCTTGTAACTCAGGCTGGTATCACACTAGCCCAAGATGACCTTGATCCTCTTACCTCCCTTCCAAGGGCTGAGATCATAGGCTTGCACCACCACACCTGGTGTGATTTGCCTTTTGAGCCAAGGTTTTTATGTTTAGCCCAACTTAGATTTGAACTCATGATCTCTTGCCTCAGTTGCAATAAATAGCACGTTCCTGTAGAGGCTGCTCTGGCAGGAGATCACGTCCAAAGTTGTTCTAGGTCTGTGTGATCCGGCTGGAATACAGACACACCTTTAATTCAGGAGACAGAGGCAAGCAGATCAGAGTTCAAGGCCAGCCTGGTACAGAGCAAATATCAGGTAAAGAAAAGCTTAGATCCAGGCGTGGTGGTACATGCCTTTAATCCCAAACGGTAAAGTTAGTTTGTAGAAGGAAGCACCCATGTTTGAAAGTGATGTCTAATTGAATGGCAGAAAAGGTGGTGAATCAGAGAAGATTTGACAGAATAGGATACACCCAACTCTCACGAGAGAGGAAAGGGAAGCTACGTAAGAGGCAGTTTCACCAGGACAGTAATGAGGGACAGGTTGCATAGAGAACTCAAGTGAAGACCAGATGAGCCAAAAAATGAGAAGCCAGATTAGAATAGATTGATGAGTTAGTTTGAGGCCAAGCAGAGCTCTGGGGCAGAGAGAGAAGCCAGATTGAATAAGTCAGCTGGGAGAGGAGCTTGAGCCAGAACAGCTGAGTGGAACCAGCCAACCCAGAGCTCAGAAAGAACATTCTAGGCCTAGGTTAGATTGTATGGAGACTAGAAGCTTCCAGGACGAGGCCTCTGTTAGCAGACAGGCAGTTAGCCTCCCAGACGACAATTGAGCCAGGAGAATACACGCTCCTTCTACATGTGCCCCCGTGCTGTAACCATCTTTGCATGTGGTGCTCCTCCGCCTTCTTGCTTTTGCTCCTCCCAGCTCTTCATCCACAGGTCAGGTGTCTTCCTATCCAGAAAGCCTTCTCTGAAGTAAATGGAAGCAAATGTATTATACTGAAATGCAATTGTTTCCTTCTGTTAAACTTCCAGCTCCTTTTCTTCCTTCTTCCTATTCACTTTTTTTTTTAAGTGCTAGGGATTGAACGGAAGGATTTGAGTACGAGTGAGGTATATTTTGCGTGGTGGTCTAGGCTGTTTTCCCCACAGCCTGAATAGTAGCTTCTGATAGATGGCCTAGCTTGGTGTCGTGAAGAACTGGGGGAAGCACCCACATGATTTTTCTCCCAACTTTTATTTCTTCTCTCCAGGCATGGAGACTCAGACCAGGAAGGCCGCCTTCATCATGTGGTTACTAACTGCTCTTCATTTACCTATTGATGCCTCCCAAAAAGAGACGCAGACAGTCCCGGAAAGCCCAGCTGCTCTTCCACCAACAGCCACTGGAGGGCCCCAAACACCATTATGAAAGTTTCCAGCAGCCCGTTGTTACCCACACCGTACAAGTGCCCAGCAAGCCCATTGACGAGGACAACGCCACTTCCTGGGTAGGTCCACGTGATTCTTTGACCTTTATCTGTGTTTGGGTTTTCAGAATACTGACTCTTAATCCTCTTGGTGTAGGGACAGGGAAGTAGTTATTCTTTGTGGCTGTGGTTACCTCACCTGTCTGGTACACATTTTTTTCTTCATTCAGACCAAAATGTGTCTTATATGGAATTGGAGTCTCCCTTGCCAGGTTCCTCTGAAAAGTTCTGGGTGACTGGGTGAGAAAAATACTAGAAAAATGGCAAACTTATAAAAGATGATTTCCTGTAATTCATATGAAAAGTACTAGGTTCTGTAGTGGTAGTTTTGGTTATGTTATATAAACATGTTTTTTGTTGTTGTTGTTTTGATCCCAAGTATAGGATGTGAACCTGCCTTTAGTTTATCCACAGCTGATAACAGCCTCGTGAGAGGGCTTGTGATCCTTGTCAGCTGGAAACAGCCTCTTGCAGGCATCCTTAATACCTCTACCTCCCTTCCAACCTACCAACCCTAGGTAGGAGAGAAAGGTTAGTAGGGACAGGGGACTCAGCTCCTTGTGCCAGTTCCACCCTTTGTCATCAGGATTTCAGCAGTCCAGCTAAACAGCAAACAGCAGCTGGGATGAAGCAGCCGCCGCCTTCTCGAAGCGTTCTCTCCAGCATTTCTCTCTAGGAGCATCTTGAAGCAACCTCTCTCTTTGGGCTCCTATTTATACCCTCTCAGAGTTTGCACGCAGAGGTTTTCCAGCTGGCAAAGACTACGCCCCTCCACACACGGCAGTTCCCAGCTGACAAAGATCACATACCCTCTCACTGTTACCAGCTATGGATAAGCTAAAGGCAGTTTCACATCTCACACTTGGGAGCAAAACAAAGATCGTGTTTATATAACATAAGCAAAACTTCCACTACAAGGTACTCTACGAATGGACTGAACCTTAGTGGAGAAAAGTCCTACAAAAATGGCACGGTGGGGCACACCCATCATCCTGGCATTTGGGGGGCTGAGACAGAAGGATTTTAAGTAGAAGGCCAGCCTGGACTACATGGTGAGACTGTCTAAAATGATTGAATAAACACTATGTACTAGATCCCATTCCTGAACACAGTCTCTCGCTTGCTATTTTTATGGCTGCTGTTTGTTATTTGCAGAAGACCTTCTTGCCAGGCACTCTCCTAGGTGTTAGAAATCTGTTCGTCTTGCCCTCTTGAAGGCTTTGTTTTGCTGAACTGCTGAGTATGTTAAGCATGAGTTCCATCCCCTCCCCTCAGGATCCTTCCAGCCCTGCTCTCATGAGGTTCAGTGACAGACAGTTAAGCCATAGTAGCATAGTGTGATGATGAGGGAGGTCTGTCTCCTTTCTTCCTTGGGAGCAACCTGAAAGGCAGAGATCGGATAGCCGGCCCAAGGCTCTTACCTTATTATTGTATCACATTGCTGGTTGGGTTTTGTCCTTTATTATAGTGAGCCATCATGATTCTGGACAAAAATAAAGGAGGATTCTTTTATTGGATACCCATTGGATAAAGTTTTTTTTGATAATCATGTGTCTTCCCCCACCCCTCCCTCCTTCTGCACAGGTATTGCCTCAGTTTGATACAACAGCAGAAAGCCGCTTCCCAGCGCACCGGAAGCAGCATCACCGAAACCAGGCGAGACACCAAACTCGAAGATCTACCTGCAAGTTTCCACGTCTAACCTTTGAGAGTCCACAGTCTTCCACTTCAGACACATTACTGATACACCCGAACAGAGAGGAACCCTGTCACTCAGAAAAGGACACTCCCAGAAGGCCTTTAGTGCCATTGTTTAGTCCCCAGAGCTGTGAGGAACTGTCAGTGCATGCACTTCAAAGCTTACCTCATGTGCTCACACCCCCTGATATCCAGACCCCAGAGTCATCTGTGAGAAAAGACCCCATTTCCCCAGACCAGAAGGAAAACAGTCTTCCAAGCTGCATCCTTGGGCCTAGAACTCCCAACAGCCCAGAGCCTGGGCCTGTTCTGGTCAAGGACACCCCGGAGGAGAAGTATGGGATAAAGGTCACATGGCGACGCCGAAGGCACCTGTTTGCCTACCTTAAGGAGAGAGGGAAGCTGGACAGAAGCCAGTTCCTTGTGAAAATCTGACTGGATTTCACACTTTGGTTCATCTCAGCGCTGCTTACGGTTAGGTTTCTGAAGTCACTTCTGGCATGAAAGAATGAAATGGGATGAACGTCAGTAGGACGGCGACTTAGCTACCTCGGAAGTGTCTTGTACTGTTTACAATGTTTGTAAATAAATGGCTGCCCTGCGTGTTTAGAGAGCCCTACCTTAGTCAGTACTGCAGCAGTGTGGCCAATCTATAAGAGGTCTGTGCTCAGCAGTCTGCTGCCTCAAACTAATTCATTCCACATTTTTGGTACTGATTGTGAGGCTCAGTGACTGCCTCACTGGTGGAGAAAATCAGAGTGAGCTCTAGTTTTTCATGGTCGACAGCTTTGTCTCTTCTGTCCGAGGGCCACAGCCCTGCGTTGGTGAGTATGGTCAGGGGAGATAGGGGACAGATGAGTAGTTTAGGTCTGTGTTTGGAGATTATGTTTGCAGTGGAAGAAATAAGGTAATATTTCATATGAGGCAGTTTCTCTGTAGCTCTGGCTGTCCTGTACTCTCTTTGTAGACCAGGCTGGCCTTGGACTCACAGAGATCCACCTGCTTCTGCCTCCAAGTGCTGGAATCAAAGGTGTGCACCACCACACCCAGCGGAAATGAATTCTTATAAGTAACTGTTAACCTATAGGTACATAAAGTGGATGCGCATATTCTAGAGTGATTAATGTGCAAGTGCCTGTCTCTGTGCATTGGTGTCTTGATGGCATGTGTGTCTGTGTGAGGGTGTCAGATCTCCTGGAACTGGAGTCACAGACAGCTGGGAGCTGCCTTGTGGGTGCCGGGAATTGAAGCCATGTCCTTTGGAAGAGCAGCCAGTGCTCTTAAGCCAGTGAGCCATCTCTCCAACCCCACAAACGCATCTCTTTCAACCCTACTCATTTAGCTAGCATCCAGCCCCTTCTAGGCCAAGCAGAGCTTATGCTGCCCCTTATAAGGGTGAGGATCTGAAGCACAAAAAGTAAGCAATTCAAGGTCACACAGGGAGTAAGTGAGTGCAGTGTTCTGCTCTCATAGCCTATGTATGTGAGTTCTGTATTTCCTAGTTTTCAAAAGTTAATTTCTGGGGCCTGGAGAGGTTGCTCATCAGTTATGAGCCCTGAATGCCCAGAAGGCACAGGGTTCTCTATTCCCAGCACCCACATGGTGACTCACAACCATCTGTAACTCCAGTTCCAGGTATCTGACAGCCTTGGGCACAAGAGACGCATATGGTTTGCAGACATACATGTAAGCAAAACATACATACACATAAAACAATAGCTTGGAGCATGATGGCACATGTCTTTAATTCCAGCACTAGGGAAACAGAGGCAATGGGATCTGAGTTCCAGACCAGCTAAGAACTATATAGTGAGATTCTGTCTCAAAATAAATACTTTCATTTTTAAGTGAATTTTTGGACTCAATACCCATGTGGTAATTTTGGCCTTACTAATTAAATCTATGCCATAGCTCTGGTCAAAAAATCCTATAGGGACCAGAGCCAGAAAGGAACTGATAGCTGGAGACATGATTTACTGCTGAGAGGACAGGCTTAGCAGCTACCCTTAACGGGAGATAAAGATATTTAAAGACGTCCCCAGATAGGGGTCCCTCTGTAGGGCTTTGGGAGAGGTCTGGTATAGAAGGCTGAAAGGCCTTAGTATCTCGGAGCGGGTGAGCTGCGAAGCTTCGGACAGCAGAGGTTCTCAAACCCCGCGACCACACCTTGGCAGCGCCCTGGATGTTCCCATTGCTACAGTGGGGTGGATGCTGGAGTCGCTCTGTGGGGCGGGGCAACCCCGAGTGGAGCAGATGGAGACACCTCAGACGAAGCTGGGACCCCGGCCTAGGAGCCGGGGTTCCAGCGCACGCGCCTGCGCCTCCCAGCGCTTCCCGCCCCCCTGGAAACCCTCTAGCATCGCGGCTGGCGCCATTAACCAGTGAGAAGGGAGCAGCGAGCATTGGACCAATGGGCGTCTGCGACAGTGCGGGGTGTGGTTGTTAGGGGCGGGGCCTGACCGCCTCCATCCCACCCCCACCCTTCCATCCCGGTGGCAGCGTCTCGGGGTCTGGAAGCCGATGCCACCGGCAGGGGAGTATGGAGGCGGCGCGCTGCGCATCGGGACCCCGCGGGGACAGGTCAGGAACAGGGGTGGCGGAGGTGCGGGCAGGGTCTCCAGGCTGAGAGGGCGGCGGCCAGATCGGGTCCCTAGGCTGGGCAGGCGCTGTGTGCATCCCGCGCCCGCACTCTCTCCTGCAGCTCCCTTGGAGTCGTCGTTCTCCTCCCCCCCCACCCCCCAAAGCTCGCCCGACTCCCACAGGGCCTCCGATTCCCTCACTTGCAACGCGTTCGCCCTTCTAGTCTTTCTCAAGTGGAGTCAGAACTGAACTGGAACGAGGTCCCTCCTGGGAGTCGAAGCGGAAGGTCGCGAGTGATGATGGTTAATTGGTTCCAAGGCCGTTGCTTTTGGCAGTCATTGCGGAATTCTGGAACGGAGTCCGAGGACTGAAAACGCAAAACTGTTCTTTTCCTCTTCTTTCCTCCTTCCTTCCTTCCCCTGCGTTCCAGGAGTTCTTTTAATCGGCATAGTCGGTCTTGGTTTAGACTGTTCCATACCTCTTGTTCGTGTCCCCCGTTTCTCTGCCAAGACCCCCCTTTTTTGCCTGGTCCACAGAGTGAGCGAAAACGTAGGGGTTGCAATCTCAGCCTGTTCGTTTTTTCGTCAGCTACGAGGGCCGCGTGAAATCTTTGGCTCAAAACTTTGGCATTGTGTGAGGACTGAAATCAAACATGCCAACTACGTTCTCCATTTGCCATCCCATTACCACAGCAAATAAAGACTTGGTGTGTAAGGATTTAGCCTAATGTTTAAAATAGTTTTTAGCTGGTTCGAAGCCATCTTTTAAGAAGTTACAAAGACGGAGTAGAGACTCTCCCCACCCCACCCCCACCCCAGTCGGTCTCACGCAGAAACTTGCTAATGAAGATGACTTTGAACTTCTGGTCCCCTATCTCCGCCTCCGAAAGCTGTTTTCGTCTTTCATCAAGTAAATTCTTTAAACATGATGATAGCTGCTCTCTGAAATGTGTTCACACCCCCCACCCATTCTGAAAGCAACAGCAGCAAAATACTTTTACAAGTATACGGTCGGGTTATAAGTTAGTATTGAGCGTCTCTGATTCAAATCAGATATTTCGTTCATTTGTGATCTTTCGGTTTTTGGGGGGAGGGGCTTTCGTTTTTAACTGAATGATTTTAGAGAAGTAAAGATCACATCATGGTGATGTGATCATTTTTATTTGTTTAGAGACAGGTCTTATGTAGCCTTGGCCTGACTGAACCAGGCTGGCCTCGAACTCATATGGATCTATCTGCCTCTGCCTCCCATGATTCAGGGTTTTAGGGAACAAGAAGGACCTGACTTTAAAATTGGGATAGTTTGGGGGTTGTTTGTTTGTTTGTTTGTTTTAATCATCTTCTAGACTTGAGGCTTAAAGGAGTAATTTTAAAGCCCTTTCCTCCCACTTTTTCTGCCAAAGAAACCACCTCAAACTTTCAGTTGACATCAAAGGCACCTGTGTGAGTCGCTGAACCTTTGTCCCGCCCTAGGCAGATCTGCAGCTTCTGTCGCTGTTTAACTTATTTGTTGCTAAAAGGGAGTGAGTGTCTTGCTTTTTAAGTCGTCATCAATATTTTTTGAGAGTGATAAACTCTCCATATAGTTCAGGCTGGCCTGAGCCTCCCAAGTGTCTTATATAGACATGTATCACCCAGCCTGGATATACTTGTATACTGGGCATACACTTTTTTTTTTTTTACTGCAGTTTCCCCCTCCCTCCCCTCCCCTCCTCCCCTCCCCTCCCTTCCTCCCTCCCCCCTTTCCATTCACTCCTGCTCCTTTTCAGAAAAGGGCAGGCGTCCTGTGGATATCAGCCAGCCATGGCATATCAAGTTGCAGTAAGGCTGGGCACCTCCTCTCCTATGAAGCCTGGAGGAGGCACCCAATAGGTGAAAAGGGTCCCCAAAGCAGACAACAGCTTCTCCTCCCACCGTTAGGAGTCTCTCATGAGAAGACCAAGCTCCACAACTGTAATTAATACATGTGCAAAGGGTCTAGGTCAGACCCGGGCAGGTTACCTGGTTGGTGGTTCCATCCCTGTGAGCCCCTCTGGGCCCAGGTTAGTTGACTCTTTGGGTTTTCTTGGTGGTGTCCTTGACCCATCTGCCTCTCAGAATCCTTCCTTCCCATCTTCTGCAGGATTTCCCGAACTTCACTCGGTGGTTGGCTGGGAGTCTCTGTATCTGCCCCCATCAGTTACAGGCGAAGCCTCTCTGACGGCAATTGGACAGGCACTGATCTAGGAGTAAAGCAGATGATATTAGGAATTCTTTCATTGACTCCCCCCCCCCCCCCATTTGTGTTTGGTTCTCTCCTAGGTCTCTGGGCTCTCCAGCCTCTGGCTCCTGGTCCTCCAGGCAATGTCAGGGGTGGGTTCCCTCTCGTGGCATGGGTCTCAGGATGGACCATTGGTTAGCCCCACCCCCACCCCCACAGTTCCTATGCCCTCTTTACCCCAGCACTTTTTTGCAGGCAGGACAAATTGTAGGTTGAAGATTTCGTGGCTAGGTTGGTGTCCCAATCGCTCCACTGACTGGAAGGCTTGCCTGGTAACGGGAGATGGTCGGTTCAGGCTCCGTATCCCTCACTGCTAGGAGTCTTAGCTATGGTCACCTTCATAGATGCCTGGGAGTTTGCATTGTACTAGGTGTCCAGCTTCTTCCAGAGATGCCTCCCCATTCCAGCTGTCCCTCCCAGCGCTCTCTCCTTCTGTCCTCCCCCAACTTTGATCCCTCCTGTTCCCGTCCTCACCCTTCTATCCAGAATAACCCTCCCCTGCCTCCCCAGCCCCACTCTGAATAAAGCTGCTGTGAACATAGTTGAGCAAGTGTCCTTTGGGTATATGCCCAGGAGTGCTATAGCTAGGACTTGAGGTAGATCAGTGCCATCCAAAGTGGCTGTACAGGTTTACACTCCCACCATCAATGGGGGAGTGTTCCCCTTGCTCTGCATCCTTACCAGCATGAGCTCTCTCACTTAGGTTTTTGGTCTGAGCCATGTTGACAGGCGTAAGATGGAATCTCAGAGTTGTTTTGATTTGCATTTCCCTGATGACTAAGGATGGTGAGCATTTCTTTAAGTGCTTCTTGGCCATTAGGGATTCCTTTGCTGAGAATTCTCTGTTTCGATCTGTGTCCCATTTCTTAAAATTGGATTCTTTGGTTTGTTGGTACCTACTTTCTTGAGTTCTTTATATATTTTGGATGTCAGCCCTCTTCGGATGTGGAGCTGATGAAGATCTTTTCCCAGTCTGTAGGTTGCCCTTTTGCCCTTTTGCCCTTTTGACAGTGCTTTTCAGTTTCATGAAGCCCCATTTATTAAAGGCACACACACTTGTTTTGTTGCTTTTTGAGATGGTCTTACATAACCAACTTATCTTGAACTCTTATCCTTTGGCCAGGATTACATGTGTGTAGCCCTACTGTGCTCATATTTAGTGCACCAATTTTTAATGCCAAAGATAGAAGCCAGGTTGCCAAGCTTAACTTTTTTTTTAAGCTTACCTCTTCTCCCCCCCCCCCCCCCCCCCAGGGTTTCTCTGTGTAGTCCTGGTTGTCCTGGACTCGCCTTGTAGACCAGGCTGGCCTTAAACTCACAGTGATCCACCTGCCTCTGTCTCCTGAGTGCTGGGATTAAAGGCGTGAGCCTCCACGTCCAGCTAAGCTTACCTCTTTTTAAAAATGTTACCGTACTTATTATTGCCAGGTGTGGTGCTTGCAGGCCTTTTAGTCCCAGCACTTGAGAAGCAGAGGCAGGTGGATCTCTGTGTGTTCAGGCCAGCCAGTTCCAGTACTGCCAGGGCTATGTAAAGATACCCCACCTCAAAAAAAAAAAAAAGTTACTTGTTATTATAGATGAGTGGGATGAGGCAGTGTTGTGAAGTCAATTCTCTCCTTCCATGTTTAAGTGGGTCTGGGGATGGAACTCCGGGTCACCACATCTATGCAGCAAGTGCCTTTACCTGCTGAGCCAGTTCCTATACTTAGTTTTTGATGACTGAATACAGATCACTAGTACTAACCCTTTCGTTGTATGGGTAACACCTAACTTTTAAGTTTCCTGTGGTTTTTCACCCTCCTCCCCCCTCTGAATTTTATAGCTGTTTGACTGACCAAACGAGGCAGGTTTGTTTCAATTTTTAATTTTAATAAGCAAATTTGAAATATCTTTTCTTATATCTGAAGCTGGCAGTGAAACTTGGAGACAGAGACAGGCTGTAAAGGCACACTCAGGAGCTTTGCTGAGCCTAGGCAGTTGATGCTGCTATTTCTTGGGGGGTAGCTAGCATTGGGGCTTAGGATATCTAAACTCCTGCTAGTGATACTGGAGTTGGGGTGTAGCTCAGGGACAGGGTGCTTACCTTACCTGACATTTTAAAGGCCTTAGGTTTGACCCCGGGAATATATATGCCCAAGTATACTTGTTATTAATATGGAATTGAAGGCGTGTCATGACCTTGGGACCTAGAATTGCCTAAGAAAGTATTGGTCGGCCCACTGTGGTTCTGCGTTGTGTGGTGAGTTCCAGGCCAGCCAGGGCTATACAGGGAGGCCCTACTTAACCCACCCCGCCAAATGTGATTTCCCTTTAGAAATAAAATATGAAAGCTCAGTGTGGACTATAGATACCACTGTGTCCTCTGCTCTCCTCAAGTGTACAAGTGTATGCAAGCTTTCTTCTTCTTCTTCTTCTTCTTCTTCTTCTTCTTCTTCTTCTTCTTCTTCTTCTTCTTCTTCTTTTCTTCTTTTTAAGACAGGGTTTCTCTGTGTAGCCTTGGTTGTCCTGGACTCACTTTGTAGACCAGGCTGGCCTCAAACTCACTGAGATTCACCTGCCTCTGCCTCCCGAGTGCTGGGCTTAAAAGGGTACACCACCATGCCCAGAACGTCGTATAAATAATAGATAAATAAATCTTAAAAAATAAAAAAGAAATAAAAATAAAAATAAAGCCAGGTGGTAGTACACGCCTTTGATCTCAGCACTCAGGAGGCAGAAGCAGGTAGATCTCTGAATTCAAGGCCAGCCTGCTCTACACAGAGAAATCCTTCCTGTCTTGGAAAACCAAAAAATAAAATAAAATAAAAAGAAAGATGAAAGCTGGGCATGGTGGGCAAACCTGTAATCCTAACACTGGGGAAATAGAAACACCAAGATCAGAAGTCAAAGTCAAGGGCAGCTTGAGCTACAAGAGACCCTGACTTCACAGGAGCCCTCTCCCCACAGCTGGAGCCGAGGCACCTTGCATTGTTGAGTGCTCAGCACCCACATAGTGGCTCACAAGCACCCACAACTCCAGTTCTTAGGAATCCGGTGCCTCCTTCTGGCCTTCTCAGACACATGGAGCACAGACACACATGTCTGGGCACATGAGGCAAAGCACTCATACATGTAAGATAAAATGAGGGGGGAAAAATGAAAGAAAATATCAATATTCCTTGCTGAAAATGATGCCTTGCCTAGTCTTGTTAATAGTGTCTAAGGTGTATATGGCTTTTTTTTTTTTAAATCTTTTTATGGCGAAGGCCCCATCCAAACTAGACAGGAAAGAATATCTTGTAACAAATTCCTTTTTTTGCCAGGGTCCTTTGCTCTAAATAAAACAGTTCATTTCTGGCTGTTTAGATTTTCCTGTGGAAACCCTACCGTTTTCCTGGCGTGGTACCCACTGAAAGAACAAGTTAATGTTTGTTCTTGCCAGAGCACAGAAAATGTTTGAATTGAACTCTTCAGAGGAGGGGTTGAGGCTGTCTCCCAGCCATGTGTTGGGTGTTTGGAAGGCCTAGATAAGTCCTTCAGTTCCCCTGTTACAGACCAGCTCCCCACAATGGTGAGTCTCTGGCAAACGGCATCCCCTGGAAGCGGCCCCTCCATTCCAGCGCCAGCTCACCAGGAATAACTTCCTGTTCTCCACCTTCTCCACTGCCTTTTTAGACACCCTCTCTGCGTTTCTTTTTTGTTTCTTTTTTCTTTCTTTCTTTCCTTTTTTTTTGAGACAGGGTTTCTCTATGTAGCCTTCCTTGGCTGTCCTAGACTCACTTTGTAGAACAGGCTGGCCTTGAACTCACAGCGATCCACCTGCCTCTGCCTCCCAAGTGTTGGGATTAAAGGCATGCGCCACTACACCCGGCTGATTTCTTTTTAAGATCTTTAAGAATAAAATCTAATCACGTGTATGTGCATGTCTGTGCAGGTATATAAGGAGCACAGAGGAGGCAGATCCCCTGGAGCTGGGGGTACAGCCAGATGGAGGTGCGGGGAACTGAACTTGAGTCCTCTGCAAGAGCCATACATGGCACTCTTAAATCTCTCCAGCCCCAGTATTGCTGTGTGTGTGTGTGTGTGTGTGTGTGTGTGTGTGTGTGTAGTGCACACATTGAACCTAATGCCTTACACATGGTGACTTTGATTTTTAGGATATATCTAAACTCTGAGACCTCCTTTTATTTATTTATTTATTTATTTATTTATTTTAAAGATTTATTTGTGATTTATACAGTATTCTGCCCACAGGTGTGCCTGCACTCCAGGAGAGGGCACCAGATCTCATCATAGGTGGTTGTGAGTTACCATGTGGTTGCTGAGAATTGAACTCAGGACCTATGGAAGAACAGACAGTGCTCTTAACCTCTGAGCCATCACTCTAGCCCCTGAGTCCTACTTTTAACATGAGTAAGGGGGATGAAAGAGAAGGAATATGAATCACTGTGTAAATGAGACTGGCCTTGAACCCATTTAAAACGTTTATTAGATTTATTGATTGTGCATGTTGGGGCCAGGGACAGTGGAGACTGGAGGACAGCCTGCAGGAATCTGTTCTTTCCTTCCTCCATGGACTGAGCTCAGCTCATCAGGCCTGACAGCAAGCGCCTTAGGCACTGAGCTACTGCACTGGCCTGGCCCTGATCTTGAGCTTTTGATCCATTTGTCTCAGTTTCCCCAGCCTTGTTAGATACCGTGTCCTGCAAGACACATCTTTAACATATGAATTACAGTGACAAGTTTTAAGATTCTCTTCATTGCTGTGTATAAAAAAAATTACAAACAGGCTTCTGAAAAAAAAAACTTTGCTATTTATTAATTATTCTTGCAAGGGAAAACATCAATAGATTTCAATGAACTTAAAATAAAACCGGAGGCGTGACAGTGCACAACTTTGATCCCAGCACTGGGAAGACAGAGACAGGCAGATCTCTGTGAGTTTGAGGCCAGCCTGGTCTACAAAGAGAGTTCCAGGACTGAGTCGGGGGGTCGAGGCCTGCATCACCACAGGTGGTTTTAGGGAGTGCTGAGTGTTGAACCCAGGGCTTTATTCCTGCTAGGCAAACATTCTGCCTATTGCTCTACATCCCCAGCCTCAAGCTGTATCTCTGTTTCATTTTAGATCAGGTCTCACCATTTAGCCTAGGCTGGCCTTGAGTTCCAGATCCTTCCACCTTGTCTCTGGAGCACTGGCACCACAGGCTTTCACCACTGTGCTAGGCCTGAAATTGTATTTTGAGGAAGGGAGGATCTATCAAGATGAAGTTGTACACTTGTGTGTGCTTCATCACTTTGAAGAGTCTAGGACAGCCAAGGCTACACAGAGGAACCCTGTCTCAAAAATGAAAAATAAAAAATAAATAAATCCAGGGGCTGATGAGGTGGCTTAGTAGGTAAAGGTACTTTCTGCCAAGCCTGATGACTTCAATTTGATCCTCCAAACTACTATAATCTGTCCTCTGACCTTCATGTGTGTAGTGCCCACCCACATGTATACTCATACCAGATAAGTGTGAAAAACCAAACTACACAAAGTTTTACCTATCCTGGCTTATAGTGATATCTGAGTGGGCTGCAGAGATGTCTCGCTGGTTAGGACCTCCGAGACAGTGGGTGGCGCACAGCTTCCTGTAACTTCATCTCCAGAATAATTCCAGGCCATATTCTAGTTTCTTTAGTTATCTACAGACACACACACACACACACACACACACATACACACACACACACACACAGAGACAGACAGACAGACACACACACACACAGAATCTTTGGGGTTTTTTGGGGGGGTTGCAAGACAGGGTCTCTCTGTGTAGCCTTGGCTGTCCTTGACTCGCTTTGTAGACCAGGCTGGCCTCGAACTCACAGCAATCCACCCGCCTCTGCCTCCTGAGTGCTGGGATTAAAGGCACGCGCCACCACGCCCGGCCCCACATAGAATCTTTAATAAGAGTCGAGGGGGGAGTAGAAGATAGGATTTAGGGGTGTAAAAGACAAAAAATAAAATTCATTTTATACATGTGTGAAATTATAAAAGACTAAAACATAAGAGGAAAAATGTTTTTTTGTTTTGTTTTGTTTTGGTTTTTTGTTTTTTGTTTTCCCCCAACACAGGGTTTCTCTGAGTACCAGCCCTGTCTGTCCTGGAACTGCCTTTGTAGACCAGGCTAGCCTTGAACTCACAATGACCAGCCTGCCTCTGCCTCCCTGTGTCCTGCGATCACAGGCTGCCACACCCGGCCACGCAGATGTTCTGATTGTCTTGTGCATATAAATGCTAACAACAGATACTGATTACATTTAAATTAATTTTACAGCAACCTGATTAAGAAAAGAAACATCTTGAGCCGGGTGTGGTGGTGCACGCCTTTAATCCCAGCACTCGGGAGGCAGAGGCAGGCGGATTGCTGTGAGTTGGAGGCCAGCCTGGTCTACAAAGCGAGTCCAGGACAGCCAAGGCTACACAGAGAGACCCTGTCTCACAACCCTCCCACCCAAGAAACCCCAAAGATTCTGTGTGTGTGTGTGTGTGTGTGTGTGTGTGTGTCTGTCTGTCTGTCTGTCTGTCTGTCAGAGAAACCCTGTCTCGAAAAACAAACAAACAAACAAAAAATAATCAGAAGATTCTTGCTCTCTCAGATTTCAAAAATTCATGATAAACTTCTACATTACTACTCTGATTTCTTTGATCTAAGAAATGCATGACTTACACATTTATGTAAATAGTCTGTTCTGCACACCAGGCAGCATTTAGCAAGGCTTCTTGAGTTTGTTTTGAACTCTGCTTGTCTTTCAAACGTTCCAAGTGTCTCTAATTGCCATGCAGGTCAGCAGAGGGCTCAGCAGAGCTTTGTTTTGGAAGTTGATCTATCGTAGTGAAAACAAGAATTCCCAGAGAAGTGTGGAGTGTTTTCTCCTGACGCCCCAGCTGTAGCATAGCCATGGTGTAAAGAGGCGCCTGTGGGCTGGGAGAAGGCCTGGGCATCCACACGCCTGTGCTGGCACCAGCCATGCCTACTCCCTCAGCAGAGCCCTACTCAAAGTCCTTTAAAAATATTTGTCTAGGGGGCTGGAGAGATGGGTCAGCAGTTAAAAGCACTGACTGCTCTTCCAGAGGACCTGGGTTCAAATCCCCAGCAGCCATGTGGCAGCTCACAACTGTTAGTAACTCCAAGATCTGACACGCAAATTATTTTAAAAATGAAGAGAAATATTAATTTATTTTTATTTTATTTTATGTGTATGGAATTTTGTAAACATGTAAGAATGTGTACCACCACGTGAGTAGTATCTGCAGAAGTCACAAGAGGGCACTAGGATCCCCTAAAACTGCAATTACAGAGGACTGTGAGCCACCATGTGGTTGGTGGGTACATGTATCCTCTGTAAAAGCAAGCAACGAGTGCTCTCAACTACTGAGTCATCTTTTTACTCCCTCAGAGCCTTTTTTGAGCATATCCTGCAGCTCATGTCATTAATGACAGTAAGGGCATGAGTTTCAGATTTCTAGCTTACTCAACAACATTGCCAATATTTTTTCATGTTAAAAAAAAAAAAACAGCAACTGTTTTCGCAACAAGATCTTGCTATATAGTCCAGGCTAGCTTTGAACTCTTGCAAGTTCTCCGGCCTCAGCCTTCGGGCATGCAGTGCTGTGGTGGACTTGTAAATACATCTATGTGAGAGGCTTCGAGAATGTATAGAGAGAGCAAGTCAATTAGTGGTTGACATTTTTAAAGATGTGTTTAGTTTCGAATCTCTGGGATTAGGCGCCGCCACGGGGACACTGGAAACTGTTGTCTGACCACCAGCGTACACTGTGGCATGCGTGCCCAAATGTACATACAAAGAAAATGTAGAACAAGTCAAAAAGTAAAATCAATATTGTAGCCGGGCGTGGTGGCGCACGCCTTTAATCCCAGCACTTGGGAGGCAGAGGCAGGCGGATCGCTGTGAGTTCGAGGCCAGCCTGGTCTACAAAGTGAGTCCAGGACAGCCAGGACTACACAGAGAACCCTGTCTCACAAACAAACAACAAACAAAATCAGCATTGTGCTGTGTGTTTAGGGTCCTGGCAAGGACCATGGGAAAAGAAAGCCTGATATCCCCGCACTTTGAGGGACAGCTGACTGTTGAAGAGACCGGCTAGAAGGCAGGTTACATGTTTAAATCCATTACTTTTGTATTTGCTATATATTTTACACATGAATTTAGTTGCTGGGTTTTTTTTCTTCAGTAAGAAAACGGTTCAGGGGCTGGAGAGATGGCTCAAAAGTTAAGAGCACTAGCTGCTCTTTCAAAGGTCATGAGTTCAATTCCCAGCAACCACATGATGGCTCACAACCATCTACAATGAGATCTGGTGCCCTCTTCTGGCCTGCCGGTGTTACATGCAGGCAGAACACTGTATACATAATGTAAATAAATAAATAAATCTTAAAAAAAAAAAAAGAAAACGGTTCAGGAGGAAGCATGTGTTTAGTCTCAGCACGAAGGCTGCAGGAGGCAGGCAGGGTTATTAATTCTGGCCTGCTGTTGGTGGTTTCTGTTTGTGTGTCAGTGCCAACTCCAGGAGAACCATACAGGGAGCCATGCTGCAGTTGCTGCCTCTTTGTAGCCTTCTTTAGTTCAGCTACAGGATTCTGCGGAGACCTGACAGGCCTTTCCTGTTTGACATTTTGTTTTCTAATTTCCTTTAAGCAAGGTGTGACATTTAGAATGTTGTTGAAAGAAATATAGAAGAGAGAGAGTTGCTGGGCAGGCAGGGGTGGTGCACACCTGTAACCCCAGCACTCAGGAGGCGGAGGCAGGCGGATCGCTGTGAGTTTCAGGCCAGCCAGGGCTATTACACAGAGAAACTCTGTCTTGAAAAAAAAAGAAGAAGAAGAGGAGGAGGAGGAAGGGGAGGAAGAGGAGGAAGAGGGAGTCCCTTGTATCCTCCCATTCCTCCCTCCCTCCCTTTTCCCCCTTACTCTCCTCCCCTATGACTGTGACTGAGGGGGTCCTCCTCCCCCTGTATATGCTCATAGGGTATCAAGTCTCTTCTTGGTCACAGTATACTCCTTAATTGCCTCATCTCTGTGTCTTGTCAGTTCACCCATAGTCGAGTTTACAGATGCTGGTTATAACATAAGGAAACTAGCTGTATGTTGTTTAATTATTGTTTAAACACGTCATGTAGTGTCTCACATGGCATATGCCAGAATTCCTTGGCAATGAGAAGTGAGTACAAGAGGTCACCTCATAATAGAATATAAATCAGTTGTTGGAAATACACCAAGTGCTGGTACATATTAAAAGCATATGGAACCTGAATTATTATCTGGGCTGTGGTAGCACACGTATTTGATCCCAGCAGTTGGGAGGCAGAGGCAGGCAGATCTCTATGAGTTCGAGGCCAGCCTGGTCTACAGATGGAGTTCCAGGACAGCCAGAGGTATACAGAGAAACCCTGTTTTAACAAAACAACAAAAAAAGTTTCTTATCAGAATTATTAATGCCGTGGGCGGACAGAAAGACAGCAGTCAGGCAGGGCCTCTGAGGAGGAGACTGAGCCAGGATCCCGTCTTTCAGGCTACAGAAGAGCCTGCCCTCAGGCTCTCTCTCTCGTCCCCCAGCAGGCAGCAGGAACTGTCCAGTCTGCCAGCACAAGGTGCTCACTTGGGGAAGTAAGAAACGAGTATCTAGAAATCTGTTTGCTTAGAGATTCAGGTAGTGGTCTTCGGAGGATGCCTGACAGCTCTGTCTGACTGGGGGGCGGGGGATAAGTCCTGCAGGTATTCTGTCCTGAGAAACAGCCTGGTCCGGATTCTGAAGGGCTGGAGAGATCGATGGTTCAGTGGATAAGAGTGCTTGCTATGCAAGCATGGGGACTGAGTTCAAATCCCCTGGCACCCGTGTAAGAGTCCAGGAGTGTTCATGCACATGCCTATATCCCTGGTGCCATATGGAAAGGAAACAGGAGGATTACTGGGGATGGCTGACTGCCAGCGTAGTTGCATAGTTCAGTAGGAGACCCTGTCTCAAGGTCAGGTCTCTCTCTGTCTCTGTCTCTCTCTGTGTCTCTGTCTGTCTGTCTATCTGTCTCTCTCTCTCTCTCTCTCTCTCTCTCTCTCTCTCTCTCTCTCTCTCTCTCTCTCTCTCTCTCACACACACACACACACACACAGAGCTGTATCTTCTTCCCTTAAAGTATTCATTTTTTTCAGACTTCCACTCACTGCTCATCTTATTGCTTGTCTGCGTTTGTATTAGTTATTAACAGGTGGCTTAGTGTTCTTGGTTACTGCTGAAGTGTAAAGGAACAGTCAGTCAGCCTTTAATCCCAGCACTTGGGAGCAGAGGCAGGTAGAGTGATGTGAGTTCGAGGCCAGCCTGGTCTACAAAGTGACTCCAGGACAGCCAAGGCTATACAGAGAAAAACCCTGTCTCAAAAATAAAAAATAAAAAAAAGAAAAAGAAAAAGAAAAGAAAAGAAAAGAAAGAAAGAAAGAAAAGAAAAAAGAAAAAAAGGTAGTAGTTGAGAGCACAGAGCATAGCCCCACTTCGATGTGCCTCAGTGCCCTCGGAGAGCCCGGACTAAACTGGATCCCGAAGATCCGATCTCAAAATCACAGACGAGGGAGTCTGATTGCTTAGCTCGGGTCGGGTGTCTTCCGGATGTGTTGGGTGACGGTCATGGATACAGAGCAACCAAGTCCTTTTCCCAAGATAGGCCTGCAGCACAGCAGTATACCTAAGGCTGGCCTTGCACGATAAATGCATAGAATGCTTCTTCCTGTACTGGGACGCAGGCTTGTGCTGTCGGTCACATCTGTCACACCCATACACCCATGCACATGCTTCTTTTGCCTTTTTTTTTTTTTTTTGAGACAGTATTTCTATATACTTCTGGCTGTCCTGGAACTTGCCATATAGGTTAGGCTGGCCTCTAACTCACAGAGATCCTCCTGCCTCTGCATGCACCCTTCACACAATAAATAGAGAAATGTGATAAGAGTAACTTTAAACAGTTATCCAGTTTATTAAAGCTGCTATCTTGGGGCAAACCTTTTCTTTTGTTTCCCATAGCATCTTACTAATACCTTCCTTGTCGCATACCAAGTCATTTTCCTCTCATAAGCTTTGTGACTGTCACTTTACCCTGGTGTATTTCTTGCGTTTGGCAGCCAAGGCAAGGCCACTCCTTCTCCCTTGCTCCCTCAGTGTAGTGTCTGAGGCTGATAAGCAGCGTTTGGGCTGCTTAGGAACCAGTAAAGGAAGTATTTGCTCAAGTCACTCCTAAGAAAGCCATGGCAGTCTCACTGCCTTCCCTGTTCGCTAGGCCTGCCCTGTTCCTTTACTGCAGCGTGGCTTTGCTCCACTCCCCAGGACCTCAGGGCCTTGCTGAACTTCCATATCCTTGGCAAATGCAGCACCCTTCTCTGGTGGAGCAGAGTGAACTAGTGATTGTTCAGCTGCAGTGGGCTCCAGAGAACTTGCTGATGATGTTTAGCGTGGCCTGGAGGTGGCGGTTGTTTAGGGTCTAGCAGTTAGGCAGGGCCTTCTGTCAGGGAGCGCTCGCTGCACAGCAGCAGCAGAAGCAGGAGAGGTCTGCCAGTGAGTGAGCTGGCTCTGATCTTGGGCAAATATCTTCACAGTCCACCTTCTCTCAGCTCCTTGGAAACACTCTGCATGTAATTGGGTGCATTATTTAAGGGCAAACTGGCCACGGGGCCACACTCCTTTAATCCCAGCACCAGGAGGCAAAAGCAGACAGATCTCTGAGTTTGAGCCTATCCTGGTCTATGTAGCAGGTCCCAGGCCAGGGCTACATAGTAAGACCGTCTTAGACAGTACTGTTACAATCAAGCAAACAAAAATATTCAAGGGCAGAGGAATTAATAAATCACTCATCCCATAGTTAGGAAAGAAATGTTTATCAAAATGTCTTGTTTTGTAACTCTTACTGTTTTATTTTGGGGGAAAAGGTGACTTTTCCATACACGCCTTTCCCCAGCTCACTAACCCACACCCACTGGGTGTAGTTTTGTCTTGCCTAATAAACTGTCTCTATTATTATTACTTAAAAGGAAAAAAGAGTGCTGGAGAGATGGCTCAGAGGTTAAGAGCACTCACTGGCTGCTCTTCAGAGGTGTGAGTTCAATTCCCGTAACCACATGGTGGCTCATGACCATCATAATGAGATCTAGTGCCCTCTGCTGGCCTCCTTGAGAACTGGGCATATACGTGGTAAACAAAGATAAAAAAAATCTTTTAAATTAAACTCTCAGTTTAACTTATTGTTTCCCTTCTTGTTAACATTTTATGCAGTTATTAAAACCAGATTAATAGAGGTTCAGTACCATTCATAGCACACCGGCCACTGCTATGCCCCGTAATACAGTTCCTCTTGTTGTGATGACCCCAACCATGAATTTATTTTCATTGCTACTTCATAACTGTAATTTTGCTATTATTATGAATCATAATATAAATATTTGAGATACAGGATATCTGATATTTAACCCCTGTGAAATGGTCATTTGACCCCCAAGAGTGTCTTGACCCACAGGTTCAGAACCCCTGCTGTAGACTGTTCCTGAGTATGTGTTTGTCTGGCTGTCTTGTGATTAAGAGATCAAGGTACAAATGTCTTTTGGCAATTGTACCACAGAGGCGCTATGTTCTTCTCAACTTGCTAAGAACACAATGCTTCAGCCAGGCGTGGTGACGCACGCCTTTATTCCCAGCACTCAGGAGGCTCTGAGTTTGAAGCCAACCTAATCTACAAAGTGAGTTCAGGCCAGCCAAGGCAACACAGAGAAACTCTGTCTTAAAAAGCAAACAAAAGTGAAGAAGAAGGAGGAGGCAACGTTTCAATGTCACTGGAGGTCTTAATTGGGTGTGTGACTTAGTTGTATAGACAGGCTCCGTTGTGTACTCTAGGCTAGCCTCAAACAGGAAGAGTCTTGGGAAGCATGCTACCTAGCTTGGCGATCTCCATTATAGGAAGTTTTCTCTACTTTCCCGTCTCCCGTCTGTGGTCATCTTCTAGGAAGTCCTGTGGTGTCACCATTTGTGTTCCATACCCTTCCTCCAAAATTAATCAAATCAGCAAAGCTCTGGTCTTAGGACGTGGGGCTTTGGGGAAGTGATGGGTCACAAGGCAGAGTTGCCAGGAGGATGGAACTAGCAAAAGAACGAAAGAAAACAAACTGTTGTGTCCATCCATATGGTAGAATCTCGAAGCCGTGGGGGTGGGGGGCCAGAAGGTGGCTCTACCGTTAAGAGCACTCTTCATTTCTGCCAAATGAAAAGTTCAGTTTACTTCTGTCTTTATTTTTGGAGTTCCAGGGATCGAACCTAGGGCCTTGTGCATATTAGACTCTGGCCCTGAGCCAGGTCCACAGCCTGTGGTTTGACTTAGAACTCCTGTGGCTCTCTGATGTGTAGGTGTTAACTAGACGTTACAGGCCTGTGGCGTCTATTTGCTGTTCCTCTGTTCAGTCAGAATGCTTCCGTGATACCCTGCTGTTTAGATCTCCTGCTCTGCTTGCCCAGGCTTGCTGGGAGGAATTGAGTGGTGTCTGGGCGCAGCCTTGAAGACACACCCAGCACGCTATTAGAGTCCCTGAAAGAAATGCTCACGCTTCACTGCCCCTCAGAGTGTATCATTTGTTGAGGTGTCAGCACTGGAGGTGTGGTGAGGAGAGGGGACAGTCTTCTTATCTGTGCCAGAAGGCATTGCAATTTTGGTTTAGTGTCGAGGGCAAAAGAGTGAGTGCATTGAGCAAAGCCATGTTTGCCGCAGCAGTTGGAAGCTAAGCTTTAGTCACAGTCTTTTCTCCAGCTCACAACTTTGCAGATCGACGCTAACCCCCCTGGGTACCGACTCTGCTTACCCTGTGTTAATGCAGCTAGGGTTGAACACGTGAGTGAGGATGGAAATAGGACCAGCTCAGGAAGCCAGGCAGGGCTGCGCATGCCTGTAATCCCAGCACTCAGGGAAGCAGAGGCAGGTGGGTTTCTGTGAGTTTGAGGCCAGCCTGGTCTACAGAGCAAGTCCAGGATAGCCAGGGCTACGCAGAGAAACCCTATCTTGAAAAAAAAAAAAGAGAGAGAGAGAGAGAGGATATCTCGGGAGAAATGCAGGGACCCTTCAGGGGATGCCAGAAGTCGGCTGTAGCTGGGAGAGGGGCCCGGTATTGTAAGTGCTCCCATGGTTTTCTTGTTTATTCCATTGTTCAGTTTGTTCTGCAGTGCTAAGATTGCACCCACAGCCTTATGTATGAAGCCTTCTACCACTGATACACACATAGCCAGTTTTGTTTTGTTGTTGTTTTGGTTTGGGTTTTGGGTTTTTTGTTTTTGTTTTTTTAGACAGGGTTTCTCGTATAGCCTTGGCTGTCCTGGACTCGCTTTGTAGATCAGGCTGGCCTTGAGCTCACAGAGATCCGCCTGCCTCTGCCTCCCGAGTGCTAGGATCACAGGTGTGGATCTCCACGCCAGGGTGCCAGTTTTGTTTGAGACAGGCTCTTAGTATGTAGTCCTGGATGGCCTGGATCCCACTCTGTAGACCAGGCTGACCTCAAACTCACAGAGATCTGCCTGACTCTGCCTCCCCAGTACTGGGACTATAGCTGTAAGCCACTGCCTGGCCAACTGTTTTTGTTTTCCTAACAAGAAGTCTATCCCAGAGTTGGGAATGTGACTCAATGGTAGGTTACTTGCTTATCCTGCCCAAGGCCCTAGATGGATGGATGAATAGATGACTGATAGGTAAGGAGATAGATAGATGGATGGGAAGATAGATAGACAGACAGATAATAGAAGACTGACAGGTAGGGAGATGGATAAATGGATGGATGGGTGGGCGGGCAAGTAAATTTAAAACTTTAATGGTAAAAGCACTTGCTGCTGCTGAGCCGGGCGTAGTGGCACACGCCTTTAATCCCAGCACTTGGGAGGCAGAGGCAGGTGGATCACTGTGAGTTTGAGGCCAGCCTGGTCCACAGAGTGAGTCTGGGACAGCCAAGGCTACACAGAGAAACCCTGTCTTGAACTGCCCCCCCTCTGCCGCCAAAAAAAAGCACATGCTGTTCTTCCAAAGGACCTGAGTTCAGTTCCCAGCCCCCACATGGTGGTTCACAGGCCTCTGTAACTCCAGCTCCAGGGCTCCTGTGCCTTCTTCTGGCTCCCAGTGCTGTATATTCCTTAGTACTTCTCTGCAGAACAAATGTTACTAATGCCAGACCTTGTTGATTTTGAGATACTGAGAGGCCCCAGACTGTCCTCAAACTCAGGGCAGAACTCCTAGCTCCTTGCCCCCAGTACTGGGGTAGCAAGTGTGAGCTGCCATGCGAGGCCAGATAGAAGAGTAAGATCTGCCCAGATCTTAGGGAAGTCAGACAAGGTTAGCTGTGACACCCAGTCCCTGTTTGTCTCTCATAGAAATAGCTCAAAAGAAGAAAGAAAGAAAATAATCTGACTTTTAGGTTCAACTTAGACTCTAGCTGTTAAACTTGGGCACAACTCTCTAAGCCTCTGTTTCTTCATCTTTAGTATGAAACTAGGGCCTGATATTTAGGGTTGCTTTAAGTAACCAATAAAACAAGAGGCACACACAACAGTTACACCACATTGTTTTGAAACATGGTGAATATTTGACACACAGTTTAAAACAAAAAGAGCTGGTGTGGCTTAGTGCACAGGTTTAGCAGGTTCAAGGCCCTGGGTACCATCTCTGGCACAAAACAAAGTGGGAGGGAGGGAAGAATGAAGGCAGAGAAGAAAAAGAAATCTCTCCAGCATAGGTCTGTGTTAGCATCTTTTCCTTAGCCTTTGTGGACTCTGGTTTCTATGGGTAGTGGTAAGGCCTGTGTGGTAGTGGGTGGACTTGTGTGTTAGTGGGAGGGGCTGTGTGGTAGTGGGAGGGGCTGTGTGGTAGTGGGAGGGCCTGTGTGGTAGTGGGAGGGCCTGTGTGGTAGTGGGCGGGACTGTGTGGTAGTGGGCGGGACTGTGTGGTAGTGGGAGGGGCTGTGTGGTAGTGGGTGGACTTGTGTGGTAGTGGGTGGGCCTGTGTGGTAGTGGGCAGGCCCTTTTGTAAGTGAGGCAACACTTGAAAATGGACACTTTCTTTAACACGGGAGTGCATGAATGAAACAAAGAAATCATTTACAGGCTTTTAGAATGATTTTGTCTATGTGTTTTTCCTTTTTGTCATTTTTGAAACAGCGCCTTTGAAGATGAGACCCTGAGGCTTCGACAGCTGAAGTTGGATAATCAGGTGAGCAGGGGCCCTGGAGGGCAGCACTGACTGGTGTGAAGTCATGACAGGGCCGCACAGAAGGATGAGACGAGCCGGATCGCTTACTCATTAAGTAGTATGTGACCTTAGTGGTTGCTGAGAAAGCTCTGGGCTGTGGCGAGACCCGAGGGGTTTGAAGATGGTGGCAATACACTGGCTTTATTAATAACCAGCGAACATCTCCAGCCACCTATAGGAATTAGAAGGCTGCTGTCTGAGCTACGTAGGGAGACCCTACCTCAGAAGCCTAAAGTAATACGGATAGTAAAGAAAGAAGTAAATGTTACATTGGCCTGTTTCGTTGCTGTACAAAATAGTTGAGGCTGGGTACGTGATTTTTAAAAAGAAACTTATTTGGCTCACAGTTTTGGAGGCTAAAGTCCAAGTCTGGCAGCCTCGTCAGTTTGGTGTCTGGGGAGGGCCCCTGGCTCAGGTTTCTATCGCTGGGGTAAATACCAGAGACCAGACTCTGCAGGATCTGCTCCTGCTCCCAGCTTGAGCTGCTGCATGTACGGTTCGTGTGGGTTCTGGGGATCTGAGCTTAGATCAGGCTGGCATGGCAAGCCTTTACCCACTGAGGCAGCTCCCCTTCCCATCCCACACCCCACTAAAAGTGTGTGTGTTTTATTAATTTTTATTTTTATCTCTTTGGTGTTCTGAAGCAGGGTCTCTCTTTGTAGTCCTGGCTGTCCTGGAAGTCACTATGGAGACGATTCAAGCATAGTTGACGATTTTATCATAATTCCCCAACCTGGAGACATGTAACAGTCTTTATTACATGTTTTATTTAATAAGGAAAGAAGGGAGGAATGTACGGAGTTACGCATGTGTAGCCCAGTATAATGGCCATGCAACTTTGAACTGTACCTGACATGCATTGCTTTCTTGTTTGCTTTTTTTTTTTTTTTTTGACATTTGTCCAAAACATTTAGCAGCTGGGGTTGGAGAGGTAGCTCAGCAGTTAAGAACACTGACTGTACTTCCAGAGGACCCAGGTTCAATTCCTAGCACCCACATGGCAGCTCACAACTGTCTGTAACTCCAAGATCTGACACCACTGACATACATGCAGGCAAAACACCAGTGCACCTAAAATAAAAATAAATTATTGCTGGGTGGTGGAGGCGGCGCACGCCTTTATCCCAGCACTTGGGAGGCAGAGGCTGGTGGCTCTCTGTGAGTTCGAGGCCAGCCTGGTCTACAAAGTGAGTCTAAGACAGCCAAGGCTACACAGAGAAACCCTGTCTCAAAAAAAAACCAAAAGCAAACCAAAATAAATAAGTAAATAAGTAAAAACATTTAATAGTCCCAGGGCTGGGGAGATGGCTCAGAGGTTAAGAGCATTGTCTGCTCTTCCAGAGGTCCTGAGTTCAATTCCCAGCATCACATGATGGCTCACAATCATCTATAATGAGATCTGGTGCCCTCTTCTGGCATACAGGGGAACAGGCAGGTAAAAACACTGTATATATAATAAACAAATAAATCTTAAAAAAAAAAAAAAAACCAAAAAACTATTTAATAGTCCCATAAGATTATACGGGCTCTTCAGTGACAAATACAGATGGCACACAAAGCAAAATGAGTCTAGCCAGGGGACTCAAGTGAAGACAATGTCAGCTCTAAGTCTGTGCTCACATAGACCTGGGTAGAAGGCCGGATGTGGTGGTGGAATCAGAGTTGCCTTCCTGCTAGCTAACACGCTCCAGAGCTCAAGTGGGAGGGTGGTGACTGCAGAACAAGAACAGGTGACTGGCAAAGCACTGAGGAGGGCCTTCAAGGATGAGGTGACTCTCCACCATGGAGGTCAGCAAGGACCAGTCTCCGTCATAGGTACCAAACAGGAGCATTCCAGAATCTCCCTCAGGACATCAGTGGTGACTCCTCTGGTCTTACCTGAGAGTTCCCTGAAGCCTTTAGAAATCACCAGAGGTTAGTGAAGCTGCCAGTGCATGCCTGTAGCCCCAGCACTGAGGAGGAAGAGATAAGGTGATGATAGGTTCGAAGCAGCCTCAGCTACAGAGCAAGGCCCTGTCTCTAACAAAGAAACGGTGTAGCGTTTGCCCTCTGTAGGCTTGAGTCACCCCTGATTTCTGCAGACTGGGTACAGTACAGATGGGATGCTCAGCCACTTCAGTTCCCGCCAGTGTAGGAGGCTTGTGGTCTTCAGCACTTACTGTTAGCTCCTGACATCTCAGTGGATGTGAAATGGCAGCTCGGTTTTCATCTCCCTAATAACTAACAGTGCTAAGATGGTCCAAACAACAACAACAACAAAATAACAACCACAAAAACCTAGGGTCTCGCTGTGTAGCCTGACTGTCTAGAATTCCAGTTCCAGGAGATCTGACTCCCTTTTCTGAACTCTTTGGGCACCAGGCATGCACTGGGGCACATACATATATGAAGCAAGACATAAATGCACAAAATAACTATAATTTTAAAAATAGTGTATGTGTGTGTGTAGGGCTAGAGCGATGTCTTGGTAGCTAAGAGCACTGGCTGCCCTTTCAGAGGACCTGGTTCAATTTCCAGTACCTACATGACAACTCACAATTGTCTATAACTGGGCTGGAGAGATGGCTCAGCGGTTAAGAGCACACTGGCTGCTCATCCCGAGGTCCTGAGTTCAATTCCCAGCAACCACATGGTGGCTCATGACCATCTACCCTGGGATCTGATGCTCCCTTCTGCCATGTGGTCATACAAAGAAATAGAGTGCTTATATACACAAACACACAAATAAGTAAATCTTTTTAAAAAACCAAACAAACAATTGTCTATAACTCCTGTTCCAGAGTTGCAGCACTCTCACACAGACATACATTGTAGGCAAAATACCAATGTATATAAAATACAAATAAATAGCATATGTGACAGTGCTTTCCTTTCTATCTTACTCTGGGACTTTTTCCTCATATCCCTTCATACTTTTTGTTTGTTTGTTTGTTTGTTTTTGTTTTTTGCCTTACTTTCCGGCTGTTGTTGTTTTTTCGAGACAGAGTCTCTCTGTGTAGCCTTGACTGTCCTGGAGTCACTTTGTAGACCAGGATGGCCTCGAACTCACAGCGATCCACCAGCCTCTGCCTCCCGAGTGCTAAGATTAAAGGCATGCGCCACCACGCCCAGCTTTCTTTATCTTGCTTTTGGTTTGGTTTTTGGGGACCTAATCTTACCCTGTTACCCAGTCAGGCCATGGACTCCTGGAATCAAGCTATCCTCATGCTTCAGGCTCCCAGGTAGCACAACCCTGAGCTCAGGGTTTCTACTCCAGCGTAACCACAGCTTTGCACTTACAAGGTGTGTAGGTCGGTTTTTGCCAACCTAACACAAGCTGGCATCATCTGAGAAGCGGGAACCTCAGTTGAGGAGCTGTTCCCGTCTGTTCTGACTGTAGGCAAGCCTATGGGGACTTTCTTGATTGAATATTAATGAGCAAAGATCCAGTCCACACTGGGTGGTGCCATCCCTGGGATGGTGGGCCTGGGGTTTATAAGAGAAAACTGAGCCAGCCTTGAGGAGCAAGCCAGTAAGCAGCATTCCTCCATGACCTCTACTCTTATTCTTGCCCAGGTTTCCTGTCCTGACTGCCAGGAAGGACTCTAAGTGGAAACAAAGCCTTTCCTCCCCAGTTTCCTTTTCACCACAGTGTTTACCACCTCAACAGTAAAACAGAAAGGGAGTGTTCTGCCTGCCCCCTGGCGGTTTATCTTGCGTTTACCCAATAGACTCCCGGCCTGTGCCACCACACCCAGCTGGAGTGTTTCCTTTTCTCCCAGTAGTATTTAGGAGGATGGTGGGGTCAGGCTAAGCTGCTGTTCTAAGAGGGTAGGCATCATGTTGTAATACCTCATTTTCTCTCTAGAGGGCACTGCTGGAGAAGAAACAGAGAAAGAAGCGCCTTGAGCCACTCATGGTACAACCTAACCCAGAAGCCAGGCTGCGAAGGTTAAAGCCGAGAGGTAGTGAGGAGCACATGCCGCTGGTGGACCCTCAGACACCTCGCAGCGATGTCATCCTACATGGTGTGTATTTAGACAGCGCTACCTCTGACTTAGGTACAGTTTTCACAGACTCAGGATAGAGCAGGAGGATGCTGAGATGCCACACAAGGATAAAGTTAGCATCCTTCCTAAGTACCTTCATAATCTTTATAACCACATTCTGGGTCTTTGGGAGAAAAACAAAACATGGACGACACCTTCAAGTTCAAGGACATCTTATAACTATTCGTTTTGATAAAAATAATAAATAAAGCCGGGCGTGGTGGCATACACCTTTAATCCCAGCACTCGGGAGGCAGAGGCAGGCGGATCGCTGTGAGTTCGAGGCCAACCTGGTCTACAAAGTGAGTCCAGGACAGCCAAGGCTAACACAAAGAGACCCTGTCTCGAAAAAAAAAATTAAAATTAAAAAAATAAATAAATAAAATAAAAATAAATAAATGAAATGGCACTCTGAATAAACGAATGAATTCGCAGCATGAATGAAAACTCTGGCACTGAGCCACACCCCCAACCTCTTGGTCTCAGTCCTAGGTTCTGAAGTGCAGCTTGAGTAGCCAAGTCTGTTAAAAGAATTGGTCCCGGTCCTGAAAAAAAAAATGTGCTTGTGATATTAAGTAAGGAGGAGAGCAGAGATGGCTGGGTAGCCTTTGATTCTGGCTACATCCCCCAAAGCACCCAGCTCAATTCTGGCTAACTTCCGCCCTTTCTCTTCCTTTGGGCTCCTAGGCATCGATGGTCCAGCTGCTTTCCTTAAGCCAGGGGCTCAGGATTTGGAAAGCCAGCCTCAAGTTCTCTCAGTGGGCTCCCCTGTGCCGGAAGAGGGCACTGAAGGGAGCGCAGATGGGGAAAGCCCCGGGGAGACCGCCTCCAAGCCGGACCTTCAGGAGATCCTCCAAAAACACGGTACGAGTTTAAACAGGAAGTCTGCCCCTCTCTGTCCTTGGCCTATGCTCTAAATGGCCTTAGGCTGGGTTGGTGTGGTTTGGGGCTTGCAGTGTTTGTAGATGCGGAGTTACCAATAGGACATCAGCATCTTTGACATCCAAGTGGTGATGTGTCGCAACAGTAGTTGTTTGTGCTGTTGTCTGGGAAAACAGGCAGTGAGATACAGATTAGTGATTCTTATTTGGCACCACGGTATCCACTGGAGAGGGCAAGAGTCACAAAGCCAGCACAGCTGCTTGACACAGTCCCGGCAAAGCTGAGCCTGTCCTGTCCTTCTATCTCTCACGTTTGAGTTTTGGTCTCTGCGCGTTGCATTCTTGGAGGGTTTCAGAATTATGACTCATTCTATGTCTGTTCCTGAGAAAATTATGTCTGAGTCTTTTTAGGAAAATCCTAAAATTGACTTTATCTGGCCACTATTTGGAAGTCTTCCTTCTGCCCTGGAGACCATTAAGCACAGATCAGCACAGAGCTAGATTAGGCCGTTACTCCAGGAATCTTCTTGGGGTATCTGCCCTTGAGCTAACTCAAACAGTGTAATTGGTGCGGGGTAAACAGAGACAAATGACAAACTGACTGGTCAGGAGACTAGCTTCCAGATTCAAGGCCTCCCTTTACAATATGTTTAGAGCCTCTGAAAATGTAGTTTAAAGATAGAGTGTCACACAGGGTACACCTCTGGAGAAATAGAATTCAGTAAATAAAATGTTCCTACTTTATGGCATAGACGATCAAACATACAGTAAAAGAAGTTAGGTATTAGCCAGGCGGTGGTGGGGCACGCCTTTAATCCCAGGAATTATTCACAGGGGTAGGTGCTTCTCCCCTGGCAAACCTCACCTTACCCAGCAGAAGTGAGGACTTTCCCAAAGCCACACAGATGGAGCCTTCTCCTCTTTAGCCTCTAGCCTAAGGCTTGTAATTAAGGCAGAGTTGCAGACCTTGGGTGGTAAGGAGAGGCTGGCTGCTCAGGTGAGGGTCTTGGAACCCTCCCCAGCCCTCTGTTGGGGAATGTGCACAGTCAGCAAGCCCTCCTCTGATCATCTTTTTGCAAGGGGGTGCAGCCAAACACCCCAAGATGCCAGTAGCTTGGCTTGAAGGACAGTCACAGTGCCTCTTTTCAGCAAAGTTTGCTCTCAGCCGTTTGGTCCCTCTGCGCTCAGTAACCATCAGTTGGTGTTGCATAAGGACTCCCTGCATAAAAAAACAATTTGGTAGGGTGGGAGGGAGAGTGCACAGGGCAAGGGGCCAGTTCTGGGTACAGAGATGTAGAGGCATAATGGCGTAAACCTTAATTCTTAGCACCTGGCAGAAAGAGGCAGGCAGATAGATCTCTGTGTGTTCGAGGCCAGCCTGGTCTACAGAACTGAATTCCAGGACAGCCAGGGATACATAGTGAGACTGTCTCAAAACAAATTTTTAAAAAGAAGGCACTACTTCCATAGAATATGGGAGGCCATAGCAAGACTTTGGAGTTTGCTTAAAGCGTAATTGGAGGTGGTGGTGAGACAAGGACTCATGTAGCCCAGGCTGGCCTCAAGCTTGTTTTGTAGCCAAGGATAGTCTTGACTTCCTCATCCTCTGCCTCCTGAGTACTGGGACTAGAGGCATGCACTGCCACACCTGGTTCCATTTAGCAAGTTATTACTACTACTATTATTACATTTGTGTGTGTATTATCACATAGGCGTGTGCGTGTGACATGGCACACAAGTGGAGGTCAGAGGGCAATTTTAAGAAGTCAATCGTTCAGCCGGGTGTGGTGGCGCACGCCTTTAATCCCAGCAATCGGGAGGCAGAGGCAGGCAGATCACTGTGAGTTCAAGGCCAGCCTGGTCTACAAAGTGAGCCCAGGACAGCCAGGGCTACACAGAGAGACCCTGTCTCAAAAAACAAAAACAAGAAAAAGAAGTCAATCTTTCTTTTTACCTTGTGGGTCCTAAAATTTAACTTAGGTTGTCTGCCTTGACAGCAAATACCTTTATCTACTGAGTCATCTTGCTGGCCATAGTTGGGAATGCCTTTTTCCCCCCTCAAGACACAGTTTAAACTGTGTAGCCCTGGCTGCCCTGGACTTCCTTTGTAGACCAGGCTGGCCTCAACTCACAGAGATCTGCCTGCCTCTGCTTCCCTCAGTGCTGGGATGTTGGGAATGTCTTAAGCAAGAAAACACTAAAACAAACAAACTTCTTTTTTTTTTTTTTGAGACAGGGTTTCTCTGTGTAGCCTTGGCTGTCCTGGACTCACTTTGTAGACCAGGCTGACCTCGAACTCACAGAAATCCACCTGCCTCTGCCTCCCAAGTCCTGGGATTAAAGTGTGCACTACCACATCCAGCTTTTTTTTTTTTAAACAATTTCTTTTAAACTCCTTATTTCTCATACAGTCTTTTCAGTCACGGTCGGCAGTTGCTGACACTGCTTTCTTTTCTGCCAGGCATCTTGAGCAGTGTGAACTATGACGAGGAAACTGACAATGAGGAAGACCAGGGACAAAACCTCAGCTCCCCATCAGCTCACTCAGAAAAAGAGAGCTCTGAGGCCAGCCAGAAAGCAACCTCGGTATGTTGCACTGAACCATCGTCCTTTGCGGCTAGTGTGACTGCTGGCAAACACTGGGGGAGTGTTCACATCACAGCTCCTGAAGCACTGTGGGGCGGGGGAGAGGAGTGGGGGGAGGGAAGAGCCGGGAGCTGGAGGGGCGTTGGGGTTTGTGCACAATTCTGATTGTGCACGTAAAACTATTTTCAGGAGACGGGAGCTTCCAATGTGACATCCCAGGAGGGTGATGCCCAGCTCGGAGAAGTGGAGAATTTAGAGGACTTCGCATATAGTCCTGCGCCTCGGGGTGTCACAGTGAAGTGTCGAGTGACCAGGGATAAGAAAGGCATGGACCGTGGCCTCTTCCCCACCTACTATATGCACCTGGAGAAGGAGGAAAATCGTAAGGTCCGTCCTCCGCCATGTTCTTCCTTCTTTTTCTTCTAGTGCTGGGGTTGAAATGTCACGCCATGCAGGCGAGGCAGGTACTCCTCCACCAAGTCATACCTTAATCCTGAGCTGCTCCTGAGAGGACAGGGCTGCTGTGGGAAGTCCCACTACTTAGACCCCAGCCCCTGAAAATGCGTTATGTGCCCAGAAGTCCTGTTCTCAGTGTCATCAGATCCATCCTAGTCATGGCCAGGATCCCGAGTTCCTCACCCCCGCCTGCCTTCAGGAAAAAGTGTCATCCATAATGTAAGGAAGTGGAGAAGTGTTTTCTTGCGCTAGGATGGAGCTTAGCATCCCACACGCTGGGCAGGTGCCCCAACCACTGAGCTGCCCCACCACTGAGCTGCCCCAGCCCATCAAGAGCATGGGTGTGGGCTTGGTTTCACCTCCCTTCCCCTCCCTTTTTATTTTTAATTGGATTTTTATGTAGCCCAGGTTAGCCCCAAACTTGGAAACTAAAGGTGCCTTGCTGAACTTCAGATTCTCCTGCCTCAGCCTTCCAAGTTCTGGCTTTCATTTGTTTGTTTGTTTTGTTTTGTTTTTGAAACAGGGTCTGTCTATGTAGCCCTGGCTGTCCTGGAACTATGTAGATCAGGCGGGGCTCAAACTCACAGAGCTCCTGCGGCCTCTGCCTCCTGAGTGCTGGGGTTAAAGGTGTGCACCGCCATGCCTGGCCTAGGAGTGACTCCTTTGCACCAGTGGGTATTGGTAAGCATTGTGGGCCCTCTGGGCGTGTATTTGACTGACAGCTTTTCTTTTCTCAGATATTTCTTCTTGCTGGTAGGAAGCGAAAAAAGAGCAAAACGTCCAACTACCTGATCTCCACAGATCCCACTGATTTGTCTCGTGAAGGGGAAAGCTACATCGGCAAACTCAGGTGACAGATCCCTGGCCTGTTCCCCCCTAGTTCCTGTGGCTCAGAATAGTGGCTGTTGTTTCTTCTCGCACCCCTGTCTGCTCAGTCCCCCACCCTTCTCTGTTACTGGGGCTTACACCTAAGGCCTCACACTTGGAGAGCAGGTGCTCTACAGTGAACTATATCCCTAGCCTTTGCTTTCTTTTTCTTTTCTTTTCTTTTTCAACGATTCAAAAGGATAGATGTGACAAAGAAAAAACATTAAGCCAGCCTTAACTGAAAATTAAAATAGTGGGGAATTGAAAGATGCTGCTGGGCAGTGGTGACGCACGCCTTTAATCCCAGCACTTGAGAAGCAGAAGCAGGCGGGTCTCTGAGTTCGAGGCCAGCCTGGTCTACAGAGTGAGTCCCAGAACAGCCAAGGCTACACAGAGAAACCCTGCCTTGCAAAACCAAAAAGAAAAAAGTCAGAAGAAAATCTTGAGGCCAAGCATAAATCACCAGTAAATTATTTGTTAAAATTTAAAAAAATAAAATTTCGAAAAGAACATCTGAGATGGCCTTCGTGCTGGCATTTGGCACAGCTCCCCCTCTACTCCTGTCCTCTAGAGAGAAGCGCAGATCATCACGGTAGCTTTTTCTCCTGATGCTAGATCCAATCTCATGGGAACCAAGTTCACAGTGTATGACCATGGTGTCAACCCAGTCAAGGCCCAGGGTCTGGTGGAAAAGGCCCACACCCGGCAGGAGCTGGCCGCCATCTGCTATGTAAGTGCTGCCCTTGCCTGGACCGTGCTCCCTCCTCTCCATCCTCCTGGAGGCCAGCCACGCCCAAGGCCAGATCCTCCCCCTCCTCCTCCTCTTTCCCCTCTCCCCGCCACCTCCTCTCCCTCCTCCTTCAGTGCTTCCTTGGTCTGCTCTTAGGGGCTGGCATCATTTCTTCCTTGTGTTTGGCGTTTTCTTGCTCACTCTGCACTAGCCTCCCTCCTCCTCTGTGGATGCTTATCCTGGGGCCAAAGGCTACAATAAAAAACAAATTTAAATGTAAAGCCATCTCTTTTCAGTTAATCTTTCCCTTCCCTCCATTCCTTCCTCTTTTTTTTTTTCCTCTCTCTCTTTTCTCCTTTCTTTCCCTTTTTGTTGTTTTGTTTTGTTCTTTCTAGACAGGGTCTTCTTGTATGCCCTAGCCTTGCTGCATATTCCAGGCTGGCCTCGAACTCTCAACCTTCCTGCTTCAACCTGCTGAATTCTTGGATTAAAGGTGTGTACCACCACGGCTGGCTTTCTTTTCTTTCCTTCCTTCCTTCCTTTCTTGACAAGGGCTCACTACTTTGCCTAGGCTAGCCCCAAACTCCTGGGCTCCTGCAGTCTTCTCACTTTGACTTACCCAAATCACGGGACCCGTCTCCAGAGGCCTTTGCCACCACCCCTGACTCTCTGAGTCCAGGGACCCGTCTCCAGAGGCCTTTGCCACCACCCCTGACTCTCTGAGTCCAGGGACCCGTCTCCAGAGGCCTTTGCCACCACCCCTGACTCTCTGAGTCCAGGGACCCGTCTCCGGAGGCCTGTGCCACCCACCCCTGACTCTCTGAGTCCAGCTTTCAGTCTCTCTGTGCTTGTCTCCAGCAAGGAAACAGAACTGGTTTTGGTGCTCTCCACACTGGCAGCATTTTCCATGCTAGAGGAAGTTTCCTGGAAAAGAAGAGCACAGTTTCTTCCTTCCTGTCTCCAAAGTCTCCCTTATTTTACTGTCTTTCAGGAAACAAATGTACTTGGTTTTAAAGGTCCTAGGAAGATGTCTGTGGTCATTCCGGGGATGAACATGAGTCACGAACGCATCCCCTTTCGGCCACGAAATGTAAGTAAAAACATTCTCAGTGAGGCCAGGGCTCAAGGACAGGAAAAATTATATTCCACCAGCAGAGGTCTCTAACATCTTTAATACTGTAATACAGTACAGAAGAGACCAATTTAAAAACAAACAGAAGCCGGGCGTGGTGACGCACGCCTTCAATTCCAGGACTTGGGAGGCAGAGGCAGGTGGATTGCTGTGAGTTTGAGACCAGCCTGGTCTACAAAGCTACTCCAGGACAGCCAAGGCTAACACAGAGAGACCCTGTCTGGAAAAAACAAAACAAACAAACAAACAAAAAAAGGAAAAAGCGTTGCCTCTTCAGGGAGCCCAGGTTGGAGTGCGACTCTTACTATTCATCAGGGGAGCTATTGCTCCTGATCCCCAGAGTAGTCCAGAGATGCTGATTTGACAAATGCTAGAAGTCACATACGAATCTCAAAACCAGGTCTGGAAACATGGCTCAGCAGTTAAGGGCACTGGCTACTCTCCCTAGAGGACCCAGGTTCAATTCCCGGCACCTACACATGGTGGCTCACAACATCTATAGCTTCAAATTAAAACAAAAATCAGTAATTTTTAAAAAAAAGATTGATTTATTCATTTTATATAGATGAGTGCTCTATCTGCATGTACACTTGCATGTCAGAAGGGGGCATTAGTTCCCAGTATAGATGGTTGTGAGCCACTATGTGGTTGCTGGGAATTGAACTCTGGACCTCTGGAAGAAGACAGTGCTATTAACCACTGAGCCATCTCTCCAGCGCCCCAACCCCCACCCCCACCCCCAGTAATTGTTTTTAAAGAAGAAAAAAAATGTAGCCGGCACGGTGGCGCACACCTTTAATCCCAGCACTCGGGAGGCAGAGGCAGAGGCAGACAGATCTCTGAGTTTGAGGCCAGCTGGTCTACAAAGCGAGTCCAAGTCAGCCAGAGCTACTATACAGAGAAACCCTGTGGCGAAAACAACAACAAAGAAGTGTTAAAAAGAATCCTATGGCTTGTGCCCAAGTTTGGCTTTGGTCGTCTGTCCCCCTTTGAACCGTTCTGAGATGAAGAGGCCTTTTCCATATTCCACCTTCTCACGCAGTGGTGAGTAAATGACAGAGGTGGTCGTCTTCCTCCGCACAGGAACATGAGAGCTTGCTTTCAAAATGGCAGAACAAATCCATGGAGAACCTGATCGAACTGCACAACAAGGCCCCGGTGTGGAACGACGACACCCAGTCCTATGTCCTGAACTTCCACGGCAGGGTCACCCAGGCGTCTGTGAAGAACTTCCAGATCGTCCATGGCAATGACCGTAAGCCCGCGGGGAAGGGCTGGGGCGGGGGGGGGCGGGAGGAGCATTCTGCGCAGGCGCAGAAATGAGCACTTCCACCATGGCCAGGAAGCCCTGCCAGGAGGACGTGCCTAAGGAAAAGATCTCTTAGAAAGTCCACAGAGCTACAGGTCGAAAGAAATGTGAGCATCTGTTTGTGGCACATCAAAGAACTCGTGCGTGAGGCCATGAGGATCCAGGTGCGAGTGACCTCTGAAGCTAGCCGGTGACTGCAGTGCAGTCACGCGGTCCCGCCAGCTTCTCCAGGCTTTCCTCCTGCACTCGGTGCTAGTCAGGAATGATTTCCCAGTCGGCACGGAGAAAGACAGACGTACAAAATGAAGAATGATTCTACTCTTTTGAGACAGGGTCTTGCTATGTAGGCCTGGGCCAGTGGAGCTGTGATCCTCCTGCCTCAGCCTCCTGAATATTGAGATTACAAGTATGCACCACCTCACCTAGATATGCACTTCCTACTTTTCCTACTTTTTATTTATTTATTTATTTATTTATTTATTTATTGTTTTGTGTATGGTATTAGGAGTGGACCTTGCTACATCCCACATCCTAGGCAGGTGCTGTACCACTGAGCCATCGCTCCCTCCCCTTAGTTGCCTATTTTAGAGAGAATTTGCGGTTAACGCACCCTCATCCCCAGTACAACCACACTAACCTCAAACACAGCAGTTCTCAATCTCCTAACGCTGTGAACCTCTAATCGGTTCCTCATGTTGTGGTGAACCCAGCCATAGTATTATTATTTGCTTTTTTTTTTCGAGACAGGGTTTCTCTGTGTAGCCTTGGCTGTCCTGGACTCACTCTGTAGACCAGGCTGGCCTCGAACTCACAGTGATCCGCCTGCCTCTGCCTTCCAGAGTGCTGAGATAACAGGTGTGCTCTACCCCACCAGGCTCAAACAATTTATTTTCATTGCTGTTTCCTAACTGTCATCCTGTTGACCCCTGGGAAACGGTTGTTTGACCCACAGAGGAGTTCCGGCCCACAGGTTAAGAACAGCTGCTCTGACGTGTTCATTTCTTTCTGTTTCCAGCTGACTACATAGTCATGCAGTTTGGACGTGTGGCTGATGACGTGTTCACGCTAGATTATAACTACCCGCTGTGTGCACTTCAAGCCTTCGCCATCGGGCTGTCCAGCTTTGACAGCAAGCTGGCGTGTGAATGACACGCAGCAAGCAGGGGACTTCGTCACCACAGAGCCTTCAGGAGCAGAAAGCTGCTGCCCTCGGCCCTGCCCCAGCACAGGAAGAGCAGCACTCTGCCCCTTTGGGGAATGAGTGATCGAGTGTTCCCGTGAGTGTGCATGTGTGTGTTTAAACATGCATACACATACACATTTGGACGCGTGCTTCCACACACTCGTTCCCGCCTTCTCTGAACCTCGGAGACTTGGCCGTAGATCACAGCTTCATATGGGTGACAGACGGCTTAAAGCACAGGGAGGTGGACACCCGGGCACACTGGTGACTCCTGGCCACACAGCAGTTCTGTGTGGCCAGTGTAGCTTTCCTGTGCTCAGGTACTTCCAACAGAATCAGACCGTAATAACTAAATACTCGGACCTCCATTTTTGAAGACACTTTCAAAAGGGGGCAATTCCCTTGATGCCTTTCGCCTCTAAGACAGGAGCCTACGGACTCTCTCAGCTAATGGTCTGATAGTGTCTCTTGCAACTCCAGTCAGCTCCTTTAGCACAAAAACAGCCATAACTAGTTGATGCACAAAGAGTGTAGCTGTGTCCCAATAAAACTATTTACAGAGTGGGCATTGGCCTAGTTTGGCCTGTTCCTCTGGTTTTCAGGCCTGCTTCAGGTGTGTCCCTGGACTCCAAGGCTGGAGCATCTTCCAGAACGTTAGTGGAAAGGGACACAGTTTACTTTCCAGTAGCAGCAGACTGACGCCTTTTTTATCTTTTGGTATTGTTTTGTTTTGTTTTCCCAAGACAGGGTTTCTCTGTGTAGCCTTGGCTGTCCTAGAACCTGCTCTCTCTGTAGGCTAGACTACCCTCAAACTCAGAAATCCATCTGCCTCAGCCTGTTACAGGCGTGTGCCACCGAGGTACATCAGCAGAATCTACTCTTGGTAGCTTTTGCCTCATGGTGATGATGGCTGTACAGTGTCATCTGCCACCAGGGTTGGGAAACCCAAGTCAGGTATCATGTTTTCTTTTGGGAGGCACTAGCTTGTTCCTGGGGTCTGAAAGGCTCTGATGGCCCAGCCACTCTCTTCCTTGTCCTCAGAGGAGCCATCTCAGCCCCGTGACTGTAGCCAGATCTCTGAAAGCCTTGCCTTCTAGCATCTTAGACTCATGTCTTGCTAGGGGCAGCAGGAGCGTCTTAGTGTGATGCTCACTGACACTCCACAGGCCAACTTGCCAGTCTGCTTTGTCCTCTGGCCTTGAAGCCTAGGCCACATCAGTGCGGATACTGCCCCGTGCATGGAGGCTTTGAGCTCATGAGCCCCTCCCCGCAGATGATGACAAATTCCACAAGCTCACCAGCCCCTGATGTACCTGAATTTGAGAATTCCCGAACTTTGGCTCAGCATCCAGTGCTGGTCCACACCCAGGCTGCTCTTCCCAGCACGGGCAAAGGGTTGCTGGCTTCCGCTCCATGGCTTTGCCCATGTGGTGGAGGGCCCCTCTTCCCTGCGTCCTGTTGATCTGTGTGGTGACTTGAGAGTTGAGAGATGGCGACCTGCTCACCCGGTGTCCTGCCTGTTCCTTCAGGTGTCACTGGCTTCTGCCTCAGGCATGCCTCCCATTAAGTGCCTTGTTCATAAACGTGCTCTAAAGCCTGACACACCTCTGCCACCCACAGTCCCTGACAAGCCACCTTTGTCTCACACTTCAGGGGTGCCGGGGCCATGGGCCACCGGGCCTCATCTTCCCATCTTAGAGCTGGACACTCCCATTTCAAGGACTCTGCTTGAGTGTGCGGGTATCGCTTTTACAGAAATCATATTTATACCTTTTATATGCCATGTAAATAAAGATAATTTATATAAAAAATGTTGCCTTCCCAGAATCCCATCCCTTGGGGTTCCTCCTCTCTTGTGTTCTGTGGGGATGTTCTTTAGTTCTTTGAGCCTAGTAGCAACGGAGTTCAGTCCTGGGGGCTCTACAGGCCGAGACATTGTGTAGGAGGCAGTGTAGAACCATCATTCTCAGGATCTTAGAAGTCTCTGCATGGCTCACGGGACTGAGTGCAGTGTGTGTGAGGGGCTCTGGGCAGGCCAGGTTGCATCATCTTGGACACCTACACTGGTCAGCCTCCTGGATCTTCCCTTGGCTCTGTTCAGTAGTGCAGTGAAAGAAGCAGCCTATGTAGCAGTAAAACAGACCTCACCTGCTCCAGCGCTCTGGCCTCGGTGTCCGTGGGGTGCAGGGGTGGATTTCTAGATAGGCTCCTGTGTATCCAAGGCTGGCCTGGAATTCACTGTGTTGCCCAGGTGGCCTTTGAACTCACATCCCTCCCACCTCAACCTCCCAAGTGCTGAGATTGGGGGGGGGGGGCTCTGTTCACATTTAAGGGTTACCGTAAACTGACAAATGGAAAGGAGCAGGCGTCCGTAGACCTTTCATGGGCTTTCACTCCTGCTAGTAATAAGACAGAAGTCAAAGCCCTGACTGAGAATTTAGTTTTTTTTGTTTTTTTTTTTTTAAGATTTATTTATTATGTATACAGTGCTCTGTCTGCATGTACACCTGCAGGGCAGAAGAAGGCATCAGATCACAATATAGATGGTTGTGAGCCACCATGTGGGTTGTTGGGAATTGAACTCAGGACCTTCAGAAGAGCAGTCAGTGCTCTTAACCTCTGAGCCATCTCTCCAGCCCAGTTTGTGTGTGCGTGTTGTCACTGATATTTGTGTATGGGCTTTTTGCCTGCACATGTGTTTGTGTACATGTGTGTCTGGTGCCCACAGAGATCATAATAGGGCATTGCGTTGGCTTTAAC
This sequence comes from Acomys minous, assembly GCF_964271855.1. NCBI lineage: Eukaryota > Metazoa > Chordata > Mammalia > Rodentia > Muridae > Acomys > Acomys minous. Next base: position 18,286,901 of record NC_140500.1, read on the forward strand.
TGGCTATGAGCTATTGTGGGAGCACTAAGATTTTTTATTTTTTTGTTTCGTTTTGTTTTTTGGTTTTTCGAGACAATTTCTCTGTCTCCCAAGTGCTGGGATTAAAGGCATGTGCCACCATGCCTGGCACTAGAAGCCAGACTTCTTTTAGGTTTTCATAATTTACACTTTTATCAGTTGAGCCATACCCCCGAAGCCCTGAGATAGACATCTATTTTACTAGTTATATCATCTGTTAGGTTGCCATTTGACAATTTTTGTTTTGTTTTTGTTTTTCGAGACAGGGTTTCTCTGTGTAGCCTTGACTGTCCTGGACTTACTTTGTAGTCCAGGCTGGCCTCGAACTCAGAGCAATCCACCTGCCTCTGCCTCCCGAGTGCTGGGATTAAAGGCGTGTGCCATCACGCCCGGCTTGCCATTTGACAATTCTTTTGTCCTATATGTAATTTTCTTTCTTTTTGTTTTGTTTGTTTGTTTTTCAAGACAGGGTTTCTCTGTGTAGCCTTGGCTGTCCTGGACTCGCTTTGTAGACCAGGCTGACCTCAAACTCACAGAGATCCACCTGCCTTTGCCTCCCAAGTGCTGGGATTAAAAGCTTGTGCCACCATCGCCTGCCAGGGTGCAGAGACCTCTTGATCCACAGAAGAAACACTGGGGCGTGTCAGACCTTGTTACCAGACTCTGGCTCCTTTAGACCAAACGGCCCCTTTCTGGTCTCTCTTTATCACAAGTTTACTGTTGGTTTTGCTTCTTTTTAAACTTCAGTCTTGAGGGGCAAAGTGGTATTACATGCTTGTAATTCCAGTGGCTGAGGCCAGCAAGAGGGACCTTTGAGGCCAATCTGGTCTACACAGCTAGACAAAACCAAAACTCCAGCACAACAAACTTTGCCTTTGTTGTTATTTAGCGCCACCTTGTGGCCAATGATGCACATTACAACTCCTTTAGAGCCGGGTGACCTTCACAGCACCTAGTGTTACAGAGTACCTTTTCCCTCAAAATGAGAACACTAGTTAAAAAAAAAAAGTCTTTTTTCTTTTTTGGTGTGGGGAATTATTAATAGGCAAGCTCTCGATACTAAACTACACACCTGGTTCTAAATACTTTAAATTTCAGGGCCTGGAGAGATGGCTCAAGAGCTAAGAGAAATTGGGGCTCTTCCAGAGGAGCGGAGCCCAGCCCCTCGTACTCACGTGGCAGCTCACAGCCATCTGTAACTCCAGTTCCAGGTATCAACACCTCTTCTGACCTCAGCAGGCACCAGGAACACACATGGTTCACAGGCATATGGGTGAACCAGCCTGCCTCCATGTCAGGCATAAAAGCCACCTTATACTAAAGACAGACTAGGCGTATTCCAGTTTATGATTCAACCTCCATTTCTATGCTTAGAAACATACAGGCTGTGCCCCACCTGTGACCTGAACTACAAATAGTTCTGTACCTCCATCCCAGGAAACAGCAACCACGTCTTTGTTTCAAAAAGTTGTTTAACCATTTTTGCACCCCCTTCCTTTGTTTCAAAAGGTTGTCATAACTGCCTGTTGTTATGACTACCTTGTCACACCCATTTGGCAACCATGTCTTTGGTCTTTGGTCACGAGGACCAAATTGTTATGCTTTTGTTCTGCTCCTGTAACCCTGCCCACTTTGCCTGCCAGATCCCCCAATTGGAAGCCCCACTACCCCTGAGCTATAAAAACTTTGTCTTCCTTGTGACATCTCAAACCCTACCTTAGGGGGAAGCAGCCCATGTTCACTGAATAAAAAAGCTTGGTTTATTTAAGTACTTGTTTTATTAGTTAATTTGGCCATGATTTGGGTCAGAAGTCTTCTCAAATTTGGAGGATTAACAGTGTATGAAGGCAAAACATTCATACAGCTTTTTTGTTTTGTTTTTCAACACAGGGTTTCTCAGCCGGGCAGTGGTGGCACATGTCTTTAATCCCAGCATTTGGGAGGCAGAGGCAGGCATATTGCTGTGAGTTCAAGGCCAGCCTGGTCTAGATCTACAAAATCGAATCCAGGACAGTCAAGGCTACACAGAGAAACCCTGTCTCAACCCGCCCCCAAAAGACAGGGTTTCTCTGTGTAGCCTTGGCTGTTCTGGAGTTTGCTCTGTAGACCAGGATGACCATGAACTCACAGAGATCTGCCTGCCTGCCTCTGCCTCCCAAGTGCTGGGATTAAAGGTATGTACCACCACTACCTGGCTTTATACACCTTTTTTCTTTCAAGTTGATTTATGCCAGGCATGGTGGTACATGACTTTAATTTCAGCACTTGGAGGCAAACATATCTCTGTGAGTTTGAGGCTAGCCTGGTCTATATAGTGAGCTCCAGAACAAACAGGAGTACATAGAGAGATCCTATTTCACAGTATATTTAGATGGTTTTCTGGGAATACTCATAAAAAATTATCATGGATGAAGCTGGGTGACAAAGTGAGTCCTGCCCCTACCTACATCCCTTTGTGCCCATGTCTCTGCTTTTGCTCAAAGTAACCAACCCTCCAAGCAAAACAGCCTTGCTGTTTTGTCTTTGAGACAGAGTTTCAGTATGAAGCCCAGGCTAGCCCCAACACATGAAGATATGCCTGCCTCTACCTCTTGAGTAATGGGTTTTGTTGTTGTTTTTTGTTTTGTTTTGTTTTTGAGACAGGGTCGCTGTGTAGTCTTGGCTGTCCCAGACCTGCTTTGTAGACCAGGCTGGCCTCAAACTCACAGAGATCCACCTGCCTCTGCCTGCCAAGTGCTGGGATTAAAAGCATGCTCCACCGTGCCCAGCCTTGAGTAATGGGTTTTTAAAGTGTGTACTACCATACCCAGCTTAGTGCACAATTTCTTTCTTTCTTCTTTTCTTTTTAGTTTTTTTTGAGTCAGAGTCTCTCTGTATAACAGTCCTGGCTATCCTGGGCTCACTTTTGTAGACCAGGCTGGCCTCGAACTCACAGCAACCTGCCTGCCTCTGCCTCCTGAGTGCTGGGATTAAAGGCCTGAGCCACCACACCCTACTCTAATGCACAATTTCTTAAGTATATGACCCAGGATGTGGTATCCAGCTCTGTCTGACCTTTCTGTCCTTCAGGCCAAGGTCTATTCATGCTGCTGTCCCACACAATGGGCCTGAGCAGGAAAGCAGCAGCAGCCCATGGGCAGGCAAGAAGACTAGTTTGGCCAGGCGTGGTGGCACACGCCTTTAATCCCAGCACTTGGGAGACAGAGGCTGGTGGATCTCTGTGAGTTCGAGGCCAGCCTGGTCTACAAAGTGACTCCAGGACAGCCAAGGCTACACAGAGAGACCATGTCTCGAAAAACAAAAAACAAAAACAAAATAAAGGGGATTCTGGAGTGGCAGGGCAATGCTGCATACCTACTTTATTTTTTTTAAAGATTTTATTTATTTATTTATTTATTTATTTATTTGTTATGTATACAGTGTTCTGCTTGCATGTACACCTGCACACCAGAAGAGGGCACCAGATATCATCATAGATGGTTGTGAGCCACCATGTGGGTGCTGGGAATTGAACTCAGGACCTTTAAAAGAGCAGACAATGCTCTTAACCTTTGAGCTACCTCTGCAGCCCCCCCCCCTTTTTTTTTTTAAAGTTTTTCGAGACAGGGTTTCTCTGTGTAACAGAGCCCTGGCTGTCCTGGGCTCTCTTTGTAGACCAGGCTGGCCTTGAACTCACAGAGATCTGCCTGCCTCTGCCTCTGCCTCTGCCTCTGCCTCTGCCTCTGCCTCTGCCTCTGCCTCTGCCTCTGCCTCTGCCTCTGCCTCCCCAAGAGTGCTGGGATTAAAGGCATGGGCCACCATGCCCACCCAGTTCATACAGAGTCTGTTTGCATGTGTGCCAGCCTGCCAGAAGAGGGCACCAGATCTCATTGTAGATGGTTGTGAGCCACTAGGTGGTTGCTGAAAATTGACCTCAAGGGTCTTTGGAAAAACAGACAATGCTCTTAACCTCTGAGCCATCTCTCCAGCCCGTGCATACCTACTTTGTGACCTTCCTATGACTTTCCAGTATTGCTAGACCAACTAGCTAGCAGTTCTATTTTGTAGCTTGGGACTAGGTTGCTTTGAAGAGGAAATGAGGGTGACAGGCAAAACAGAGCCAGGAATTAGGCGATTTTAAGCTTGAGGGCTGGCTACATGGCTCGGCGGGTGAGGGTAACTTCTGCCAAGCTTAATGACCTGAGTTCAATCTCCATGATTGGTTCCCAAAAGCTGTCCTCTGACTGCTACATGCACAAAATAAATAAAATATAAGGGAAAAAAATTTAAATTGTGAAACTTCTGATTTTGTTTTGGGTGCATTTTACATTATCCTTATATTAGCCAGGTATATAGGAATTAATAGGGTGTCTTAGTTACTTTTTCTGTTGCAGGAATAAAAATGCCCTGATAAAAGCAATTTAAGACCGGGTGTGGTGGCACACGCCTTTAATCCGAGCACTAGGGATGTAGAGGCAGGTGGATCTCTGTAAGTTTGAGGCCAGCCTGGTCTACAAAGTGAGTCCAGAACAGCAAAGGATACACAGAGAAAACCAGTCTCTGGTCTACAAAGTGAGTCCAGAACAGCAAAGGATACACAGAGAAAACCAGTCTCTGGTGAGGGGGCATTGGGAGGGGGGATTCTATTTAAGCTGATCAAACCTGATCAAAATGGAGATTTGGAGGCAAAATGGTGCCTGATAAGCTAAAAGCAACAGCAGGCGTTAACAGAGGAGCCATAGTTACAGTAGGAATTAAAGTAGGTCTCAACAGAGGGCTATAGAGTTTAAGTAGGTTAAGCAGGTTACAATGACTGAGGCAAGAGGCTCTCAAGAGTTTACTACTTGGACTATAAAGGGAGCTCTTATTTTGAAATTAAAAAAAAAATTAGACCTGGATATGGTAAACTATGGCTTCTTTCTTCCTGATTTCTCAAGGCAGGATTTCTCTGTGTAGCCTTAGCTGTCCTGGAATTTGCTCTGTAGAGCAGGCTGGCCTCGAACTCACAGAGATGTGCCTGCCTCTGCCTCCCAAGTGCTAGGATTAAAGGCCTGCACCAACCACCACCTGGCAGAACTGTGGCTGTGTAAATGCAAATCAATTAAAATTCAGCCCCTGGGTTGGATGTTCACCACCCACAGACCTGTGGACTTTTGGGTTCAAGCTGGCCCGTCTTCTTGCTGAATCTCCCGTGTGAAGTCGGAGCACGTCACCTGCCTTGCTTCCTCTAGGCTGTCAGCAGTTTGAGAGGCAGGGAAGGTGGTTTCTCTCTGTACATCTGTAGTTCTTAGCCTCAAGGTGCTGAGGGAGTCATATATGTTCCAGGAGCCTGGTAGTGCAAGCCTGTAGTCTCAGAACTCAGAAAGCAGAAGTAGGAGAATCAGAATCCATAAACCAGGCTGGGTGTGGTGGCGCACGCCTTTAATCCTAGCACTTGAGAGGCAGATGCAGGCGGATCGCTTGAATTTGAGGTCAGCCTGGTCAACAAGGTGAGTCTAGGGCAGCCAAGGCTACACAGAGAAACCTTGTCTCGAAAAACAGAAGAAGAAGAAGAAGAAGAAGAAGAAGAAGAAGAAGAAGAAGAAGAAGAAGAAAGAAAAGAAAAAAAAAGAATTCAAGGTCAATCTTAGTTATATGAGGGGTCACCATTAACAACCTAGAGAGCAGAGCCAGCCTGACATAGGTTAAACTCTGTCTCAAAGAATGCAAGGGTCAGGAGGTGGCTGGAGAGATGGCTCAGTGGTTAAGGTCACTTGCTGATCCATCTTGAGGACAAGAGTTCAAATCAAAACCTAGCACCTATGCTGTGTGGGTCACAAATCCCTATAACTCCAGTTCCAGGAGACCTGATGCCATCTTCTGGCCTTTGAGGGCATGCCCCTGCCCCACACAGCTGTCCCACACAGATGGACATAAGCTCACACAGACATAGACACATTACACTGAAATAAGGTAAATCTCTAGAGACAAGAACAGGGCTGGTGAGATGACTCGTGGGTTAAAAGTGCTTCCAGCTATAAAGAGATGAGCCTGCCACCATTGGTGGTAGGAGAGGAGGTGACTCCTGGAAGTTGCCTTCTGGCCTCTGAGTACACAATAAATAAGTGCAATTAAAGTATTTTTACACTTGCCGGGCAATGGAGGTGCATGCCTTTAATCCCAGTGCTCAGGAGGCAGAGGCAGACGGATCTCTGAGTTCGAGGCCAGCCTGGTCTGCAGAGTAAGTTCCATGGCAGCTGCAGACACACAGAGAAACCCTGTCTTGAACAAAACACAAATAAAATGTGTATGAGTGTTTGCCTGTATATATATATATATATATATATATATATATATATATATATATATATATATATATATATATCTGTGCACCATGTGCCTGCAATGCCAAAAAAGGCCAGAAGAGGAGCATCTGGCCCTCCTTCCTGGAACTCAGTCACACTTGATTGCTAGCCAACATGCTGGGAGCTCAGTTTAGGTCCTCTGCAAGAACAAGTGCTTTTATCTGCGGTGCCATCTCTCCAGACTCCTGCACTGTTTCTCTTTCTGAAACAGGGTCTCACTCTATTGTCCAGGCTGGCCTGGATTTCATTATGCAGTCCAAGATGGACCTCAAACTCATCAATCCATCTGCCTCAATCCAGTCTCTGGAGTACTGAGATTATAGTTGTGAGTCACTAGGCCTGGTGGTTAATCACTTCTTTAAAGAATTTGACCTCCAAACACGGTCACATTGTGAGGTATGGGAGGTTAGCTCTCCATTCAAGGGAAAGGGATACGATTCAACCATTTGCACCTGTGTGGTCCCAGTAGTTTGCCCAGAGCTTACTGATTTTTGTTTACTCACTTTCAGTTCTGGGGATGGTATCCAAAGCCTTGAGCAAGGTAGGCATATCCAAGACCACTGATCTATCCTCTCTGCCGAGTGTGACCCTCACGTGTGTGTGTGTGTGTGTGTGTGTGTATGTGTGCATTGTTAGAACCCAGGGCTTTGTGTGTGCTAGGCAAGTCCTCATCACCAAGACAAACTTCCAGATGCATCCATTTTGAGAATGAGATAATAAAACTACTCCAGGGCAAGTGAGGTGATTGGAACTCGTATCCTCAGGTTGGGTGGCAAGCACCATTACCCCCGAGCCCTCTCGTCAGCCCTTGTTCTTGAGAAATGGTTTGAGTCACTTGGGCAAATGTGGCAGCCTCACAAGCTGAGACTTAGCAGCTGTGGACAGTGTGGGACTTTCAAATGGTGCTATTTCCCAAAGACTTGCTTTGAGTTCAATTCCCAGTAACCACATGGTGGCTCACAACCATCTATAATGTGATCTGGTGCCCTCTTCTGGCATGCAGGAGTACATGCAGGCAGAGCACATTATACATAATAAATAATTTTTAGCCGGGTGGTGGTGGCGCATGCCTTTAATCCCAGCACTCGGGAGGCAAAAGCAGGCGGATCACTGTTCGAGGCCAGCCTGGTCTACAAAGGGAGTTCAGGACAGCCAAGGCTACATAAGAAACCCTGTCTTGAAAAACCTAAATAAATAAATAAATAAATAAATAAATAAATAAAAATTTAAAAGATTTGTTTATTAAAATTTTTAAACTACAAATAACCTCTTTTCTAGTGTGTGTGTGTGTGTGTGTGTGTGTGTGTGTGTGTGTGTGTGTGTGTGAGAGAGAGAGAGAGAGAGAGAGAGAGAGAGAGAGAGATCTAGAATGTCAGATCTCCCTGGAGCTGGAATTACAGATAGTTGTGAGCTGACTGTCTGCTGAGCCACAAAAAGAAATCATAGGGAGCTGAGGGTGGTGGCACACGACAGCACTTGGGAGGCAGAGGCAGGCAGATCACTGAGTTGGAGGCCAGCCTGGTCCAGACCAACAAAGGCTACACAGAGAAACCCTGTCTTGAAAACAAACAAACAACAAAAAAGAAACCGTGGGGCAAAAGTGATGGTTCAGTTGGTTGTAGCAGCTGTTCTTGATTGTCAACTTGACTACATCTGGAATTAACTAAAACTCAAACATGGGGCACACCTGTGAGGATTTTTTCTTAACTTGAAGTGGTAATATGCACTTATTTATTTATTTATTTATTTATTGCTTGTTTTTTTTTTTTTCCAGACAGGCTTTCACTATATAGCTCTGGCTGTCCTGGAACTCACTCTGTAGGCCAGGCTGGCCTTGAATTTCAGAGATTAGCTTGCCTCTGCCTCCCAAGTGCTAGGATTAAAGGTGTGCGCCTCCCCTCCCCGACTATCACCTGGTGGAGCTGTAGCTACTTAATGTAAGGACATTAAAATTCAGCCCCTGAGTTAGCTGTGCACCAGGCACTACCACTTCCACCTCGACTGGATGATCTACTTCTAATCTGGATATCTGAGATGGGTAGAAACCCCTCGGGGCCATGCCTCCTGCTGGAAGCTTATATAAGTGTATAGGAGAGAGAAGGGTTTTTTTTGTTGTTTTTGTTTCTTCAAGACAGGGTTTCTCTGTGTAGCCTTGGCTGTCTTGGACTCACTTTGTAGACCAGCGATCCACCAGCCTCTGCCTCCTGTATGGCCACACTGGCTTGAAGAGGGAATTTTTTTTTTTTTTAAGATTTATTTATTATGTATACAGTGTTTGCCTGCATGTGCGCCTGCCTGCCCAGAAGAGGGCAGCAGATCTCTTTATAGAGGGCCCTGAGCCACCATGTGGTTGCTGGGAATTGAACTCGGGACTGTTGGAAGAGCAGTCAGTGTTCTTAACCTCAAAGCCATCTCTCCAGCCCCAAGAGGGAAGTTTTTGCTCTTTGCCTACTTACTTTCATCTTTCTAGCAAGTCTATGTAGAAACTCACAAACGTCTGGTTTATTTAAGATTTCCTGGTGCTGAAGCTGGACTGTAGTTTGGCGTTAGAGTATTATCTGAGACCCTGGGTTTGATCCCCGGCACCATACAAACAAAACACTGAGGAAACCACTATAAGCTTTAAACAACCCTCTGTTACTTGCAGCTTTGACCAATTCTATCAGGTTGTTGAATTTGTTCAATAAAAGATCCTATGAATATTTTGATTATACCCATGTGGGTTAAAGAAACAAAGCTTATTACAGGAATGGAAAAAAAAACATACCACACAGCATATAGTAACACCAATTAATATGGGTTTAAGTTTGACTTGGGCCTGGTCAACACAAATACACTCCCCACATCAAAACCAGCTCTGACCACAACCACCTTGCCTTTGGCTTCCACCCACTTATTGTACGGCAGCGGTCTGGAGTGCAAGGAAATGAGCAAGCCATGGGCCATGTGATGCAATTGGAGGGGTTCCGTGTCTCCCAGCTGGATGCTGTGAAACAGTCCCACGTGCCTATCCATTCCTGACGGGCAGTGAATGAAGGTCCTGCCCCTTAAGCTTTCTGAGTACACCTGGGCAGGACAGACTACCTCTGTAAAGTCACTGTCAGGGGGATGGAAAAATGGCTCAGTGGTTATTGTTTTGTTTTTTGGGTTTTCATTTCTCTATGTAGCCTTGGCTGTCCTGGACCTGATTTGTTGACCAGGCTGGCCTTGAACTCACATTGATCAACCTGCCTCTGCCTCCCTAAGTACTGGGATTAAAGGTGTGCGCCACAAAGCCTGGCTCTGTTTGGTGCTCTTGTAGAAGACCTGGATTTGGCTTCCAGGACTCGCAGCAGGCAGCTCACACTACTACTTATAACTCCAGCTCCACGGGAATCTGACATCCTCTGGTCTTGAGTGGGACCTGTGTGCATGCACGAGAACACACACACACACACACACACACACACACACACACACACACACACACACACGCTACCAGCCACCAGCCTGTCTGATTAGTTCTCTTTAGCAGAAGGCCTGAGATAGTCCTCATCTGCTCAGAAAGTGGAACTTCCAAAGACCCAGAACTCTCTAGAACTCTCTAGACTCTTGTAAGGGTACGAACCAGGAAGTTAAAAGACAAACAGAGGGATCAAACGTGCTTTTGCTGTCTGTGAAGGGCTGTCCTTCTGTCTGCACCCCACAAAGTCCTGGCCAGAGTCCCTCTCCACATTACCTTAACTCCATCTTGCTCAAATTAGTTAATAATATTTATGTATTTATTTTTGTTTTTTGTTTTTTTAAAAGATTTATTTATTATTATGTATACATTGCTTTGCCCACATGCCAGAAGAGGGCATCAGATCACACTACAGATGGCTGTGAGCCACCATCTGGTTGCTGGGAATTGAACTCAGGACCTCTTGAGGTGCAGTCAGTGCTCTCAACCTCTGAGCCAACCCTCCAGCCCCTATTTTTGGTTTTTCTGATACGGGATTTCTCTGCGTAGCCTTGGCTGTACTGGACTCGCTTTGTAGACCAGGCTGGCCTCAAACTCACAGTGATCCTCCGGAGTGCTGGGATTAAAGTGCTGGGCTGGCCTTGATCTTCATCTTTCTGGAGGGGGCGCAGCTTGCCACCAGGCTACCACACCACAGTGGTCAGTCTTACTCCAGCTGTGATAATGGCCAGCTGTCCAAGTTGTACTAGTTTTCTCGCTCAGCTTCAAAGACAGTCTCTATGCACAAGCTCACACGCGAATTTACCTTTCTCTCCAGGTTCTGAGCCTCGGTTCCGTCCTTGTATTTAATCTCCACATGACATTCAAGACTGTTGTCAGAGGGTCTAATGCCAGCACCAGGGAAGTCACACACCCTGCGTCTGAGTAAGTGTCTTTACTCAGCCACACCATCTGCACACAGCTTTTATGAACCTCACAATCTGGAGTTCTCCTTTTCTTTGGTACCTGCTTTTCTATAAACTCCCGCTTCGCCCTCCCTCTGGCTAGGATTCCAGATGTGCACCACCACATCCACTAGTTGTTTTGCTCTTTCACACCAAACCATCCTGAAACACCAGCTGGCAAACTGATGTTCCCTTCGAGATCTGGTGGCAAAGACCTGTACTGTAATCCCAGCTACTCCCAAGGCAGAGGCAGGAGGAGCTCACCAGTTCAAGGCATGCCAAAGCCTCCAAGGTTGGCCTGAGTAACTCAATAGACCAGTCTCAAGCAGCAAAACAAATTAAGGCTGGGGCCACAGCACCGGCACCAGCGCCAGCACCGGCACATAGTACAGGACGTACCTAGTGAACACAGGGCCAGGAGTATACATCGCACTGAGAAAAGTCACCCCCATGCCTTGAATTTCTTTGTTTTTGTTCTTGAATTCATGTGGATTTTGCGTTGCTGACTTACTGTCTTGCTTCAATGGTGGATGGTGAACTTCTTGAAGGCAGGGGCCTGTTTCTGCACTTAGTTTGGTGCCAGAGTCAACAAATGCTCAACAAAGGACTGTTGAATTAAGTGGCGGGACAGTTTGTACTTCACGCTCACAGATAGACAGCCTTGTGTTGCTCTTTTCATGTAAATGGGACGTGACCAAGCTTTGATATGACTCACGGTTTAATAAGCATACCATAATTTATATATCCAAGTGAGGGTTGCTTCCTTCAAAGTCTTCACTCTGTAAGGCTGCCTACTTAGTCCCGTGATGCTGGCATTTCCGCAGACTCGTTAGATCACATCTCTTGGGTACCACTCCGGGCATTATAATACTTTCTTTTCAACATCTCCCACGCTACCCTCCCCCTCGTTTATTATGTATACCTTCATCTTGTGTCGGTAGTGTTGGACAAAAATAAGATAAATCTGGCAGTTTACTGAATCGGAAAGTTTCTGTTTGACCAAGGAGATCAGACTGGTAGAGACACAGCAATAAGATTTAAAAGATAATATTCCAGAGACTGTCTGTTTTTTGGGGAAATAGCCAAGTCTTTTCTTTAGTTTTAACTTTCTCAAAGAGGCACGGTGGATGGATGGTGGAGCTACATAGTAACTTTCGCTTTAAGCGAAATTGTTCTAAAGACCCCAGCCTGTGTTTTTCCTGTTGATTTGGCACGTTTCCTTAAAACCCAGACTTCTAACTTCATAGAGACGTTGCCCTGTACCCTGAGTCACCAGCCAAGTTCCAGCTTTCTGTGAACCTGCTGGGGCCCTATATCCTTCCTTAGTATTCTCCCAGCATCCGGTGGGTCCACCTATTAACAGGATCTATTAACTCCTATTCACTGAGCTACAAGCGAGCCCATGACAGGTCTCCCCTTTTTTCCCTGTTCTCTGAAAAGTGACAGTTCTGCAGACCCGGAAAGAACTGAAAGGGCCGACGTTGGGGAGGGTTGGAGAGGGAAAGCGGTGGCGGATCTGGGAGCAGAGCCGGGAGTTCCTGCTTCCTGCTCCGGGAGCGAGTGTCCTCCGTAGCAGCCTCGGGGAAGGGAACAGCCCTTCCTGCTCGGGTCAGCGTCCTTCCAGTAGCTCAGCGAGGCGCGCCCCACCCCGGGATGGTTTTCAGCTGGAGGTGGTGGGGACAGCTAGGACTCAGCGCCACCGGGGTGTGTGGGGAACTGGATAAGAGGAGGAAATCGGTAGAACAGTGTCAAGGCGTGTGGGCGCGAGCGGCTGCAGGCGCCGAGGAGTCCGCGGGGTCCCTAGGTGTCTCAGCCGTGGCGGGTCCCGTGGCCACCCGCGGTCCCCGGGGCTCCGCCCCGCCGCGCAGCCCAGCCCCTCTCCCGTCTGGTCTCCACCCCGAGGTGCGGGTGGCAGCGCCACTCCCTCCGCTCCCTCCCCAGCTGCGCGCGTCTCATTCCAGCGCCCATTCCGCGCATTCCTGCCGGGCTCCTCTGCAAACTCCAGCCCCGGGGGTGGGGACCGCCGCAGCTACGCGCTCCGGCCCCGCTGCCGTCGCCGCGGCTGGAAGACTTGGCGCCCCGCGCGGACCTGCTGCAGCCAGGCGAGCGCTTCCACCCCGCCTCCCGAACCTTGGGACCGGTAAGGCTGCAGAGTTCGGACGACATTCGCGTCCCGCGTGGTCCCGGCTGCACTAGGGGGATCAGCGGGGCACGTGAGGGCGGTGGAGTCCATGGGCTGGGCAGAGCAGAGTCGCCTGGCTCAAGTGTTAGAAACTGGACACTTAAGAGCCTCAGCCAGGCCCTTTTCTACTTATCGGCCGGCCCGGAGAAGAGAGCCCCAGAGGGAGGAGGTGTGTTGCTTGGACCTTTTACAGAGGTTCCCGGAGTTTGAGACGCGGTTGCTCCCCGCTGTGAGAAGTGATAAAGGAGAGGTCCTAAACTCCAAGGCACTATACCTTGGAAGGCACCCCAGGGGCGCGCCGCGGCGCACACACACGTGTCAGGGGGCTCCAGATACACCCAAAGTCCCATTCTGTGGGTGAGTTCAAGTGAGGTTTTACTGCGCCAGCATCTTTTAAGTTTAGGGTGTACCTGAGGGAGAGATATCGGTGCACTGTGACTCACCTTGCTTTGAGTAGGTGTATCTGTGCTGAACGTGACAGTGAGTACATTGCTACTTGAAGAGGGTTATGCTGTCTGAAACCAGGAGTGTCGGAGTGGGTGTGCGATACCCTTCTCCAAGATTGTCCTCGCTCTGAGGGTGTTGGTTCTGGCTCTGACTTCTTCCTGCAGAACCAGAGTAGAGGGACAGTGCCTCCAAGTTCTTTGTGTGCAGGGAGAATTTGACAGTAGTAGTTGGAGGTGGTCCCCCCCCCTCCACCCCTTTTCATCCCTGCTGGGTTGGGCAGAGCTGGCAGGAAGCTGCCTACACTTGCCCCCTTCCAGGCAGCTGTCGTTCTGAGGGAAAGTAGATCCTGTTCTGGCGAAATGGTTTAGAGATCTGCCGGAGGGCTAGGCAAAGCTGAGAGATCTTTGCTCTTAGGGGATAGGGTGGGTTGTTGGAAGTGTTTATGGAGTGGACCCCTTAAGAGAAAAAGAGGTGGTTAGGCTTTCTTTGGAGACAGAAGTCTTCTCTAGTCTAGACTGGCCTGGTACTACTCCCTTAGCAGAAGCTGGCTTTCATCTTCCTGCCTCAAAAACAAACAAATAAATAAATTCTTTTATTTTTGGAGACAGACTCAAAAGACTAAGCTGGCCCAGTGTGGTGGTACACGCCTTTAATACCAGGATCTGGGAGGCAGAGGCAGGCTGATCACTATGAGTTCAAGACCAGCCTGGTCTACAAGCGAGTAGCCAAGATAACACAGAGTAACCCTGTGTTACTCAAAAAAACAAAACAAAACCAACCAACCAACCAACCAGCCAACCAACAAACAACAACAACAGAAACCAAGCTGGCCTTGAACTCACAGCAATCCACTCAATCTCCCTTTTAAGCGCCAGGATTACAGACCTGAGTCACCAGGCTCAGTTAACTATGTTGGATGTTGGGCAGTTGATGGCCTTTCTAAGGTGGCCTTGAGAACAGTGTCAGTGTTTACCAGTCCAAACTACTTCTCAGGGCTTGCACCCCTCCTTGATGCACCAAGGAGGATGGGGCCGGATCTCTCACTCTTTAGTAGGCAGGGTCTTTCTCTATAACCCAGGCTGGGTTCGGAATGGAGTGATCTTCTGCCTCTGCCCGGGCTTGCAGAGTGCCTGGACCACTCCAAAGTGAGGAAGGGGAGGGCTGCCTTGGACTTGTTAGCTGGGTCCAGGAGAGTGCCAGGAGAGTGGTGTGAGAGTCACAGACAGACTTGGCAATCAGGGTTCTCCCTCATTAACATGAGGCAAAGATGACGTCTAGGGTTTCTCGGAAGGAAGGAACAGAAAACTGTGTCAGGAGTGGGGCTCTTGTGTTTATCTTTCCTTTTATCTTGCCGATGGAGAATAGTCAGCTGGGACATGCCTTATATTCCTAACTGCTCTGGTCCTGTCTACCAGTGATCTACAAAAGCAGCTTTCCTGGGATAGAAATTGCACAGGCATGGGTCAGACAGACCTGGGCATATAATTTCCCCGCCTCGAGACAGGGTTTCTCTGTGTAATAGCCCTGGCTGTCCTGTAACTCTCTTTGTAGACCAGGCTGGCCTCATATCAATCTGCCTGCCTCTGCTGGGATTAAAGGCGTATACCACCACGCCTGGGTTCGGGCACAAATCTTTTTTGTTTGTTTGTTTGTTTGTTTTGTTGTTTTTGTTACTTTGGTTTTTTGGAGACAGGGTTTCTCTGTGTGGCTGTCCAGGACTTGCTTTGTAGACCAGGCTGTCTTTGAACTCTCAGTGATCCACCTGCCTCTGCCTCCTGAGTGCTGGGATTAAAGGCATGTGCCACCAGCCCTGCCCCCCCAGGGAACACATTTGTTTTTTCGAGACAGGGTTTCTCTGTGTAGCCTTGGCTGTCCTGGACTCACTTTGTAGACCAGGCTGGCCTCGAACTCACAGCGATCTGCCTGCCTCTGCTTCCCGAGTGCTGGGATTAAAGGCGTGCGCCACCACGTCCAGCGACATTTTTGGTTTTTCAAGACAGGGTTTCTCTGCGTAGCCTTGGCTGTCCTGGACTCACTTTGTAGACCAGCCTGGCCTTTGCCTCTTGAGTGCTGGGATTAAAGGTGTGTGCCACCACCGCCTGGCGGTGCTCAGTATTTTTAAGCCTTTTGGGCTCAGTTTCTTCTTCTTCTTCTTCTTCTTCTTCTTCTTCTTCTTCTTCTTCTTCTTCTTCTTCTTCTTTTTTTGGTTTTCCGAGACAGGGTTTCTTTGTGTATTCTTAACTGTCCTGGACTCGCTTTGTAGACCAGGCTGGCCTTGAACTCACAGCGATCCACCTGCCTCTGCCTCTCAAGTGCTGAGATTAAAGGCGTGTGCCACCATGCCCGGCTTTGGGCTCAGTTTCTTGATGAGTAACATTGGGAGTGGGGGTGGGGCGGCAGATGGGACTCAGGAACTAATACCTGTGCAGAAAGCTTGCTCTGAAAACTCAGTGCTTGCAAAGCACCTGCTAGCATATGCCAGGGCTCTAGGAGAGGGTGTGTCCTATGTTTTACTAAGTTTGCTTTGCCAAGAACCCCTTTCCCCTTACA
The DNA here is from genome assembly GCF_964271855.1 of Acomys minous. Taxonomy (NCBI): domain Eukaryota; kingdom Metazoa; phylum Chordata; class Mammalia; order Rodentia; family Muridae; genus Acomys; species Acomys minous. The sequence goes on from NC_140500.1 coordinate 18,302,807, forward strand.
TGCTGAGGATTGACTCCTGGGTCTTGCAGCAGGCAGCAGGCAGCAGGCAAGGGTAAAGGATTTGGACCGCTTGCTTCTCTGAACACCCTTTGGGAAACCTCACTTTGTTCCTCATGTTTATTTTGCCAGCAGGAATTGGGCATTGGCTGTGGGTCTCGGGCCATGGGGAGGCCTTCCTTTGCCACCAGGCAACACAGTTCTTATCTTATTCTCTGGCTCCAGTATTCTCGATTCCTCCATTTTTGCCTTGCCCACAGGGAGAATTTGCTGGGCCCTGTTGGATCCTCTGTCAATGTCCATCCCTTTCGTGGGGGAAACTGAGACCTCGAGAGGGACCATACAATGTTCAGAAGTACACAAGCTCTCTGAGGCAGAGTTGGGGCTGGAACCCAAGCTCTTCGCTTTGAATTCTGTCCTCCGTTTTGTAGAGCCCAGTATCTGCCCTCGCCCCCTGGGCCCCCCACCCACCCCCATTTTCATCTAACGGGTGTGCAGACTGTAACAGTCTGACTTGTCAAACGTTGTGTGATACAAATAGATGGTTGCAGACAGGCATTTTCGTCTGCATCCCAGCCGAAAATATAGTTAACTACTTCAAGGTAGGGCATAAGCGTGTCACTCTGGGGGGGACCTTGGGAGAGCTTTTGAATCTACTCTCCTTTCTCTAAGGGTCTAGCTATTACTTTACCAGGTAGGGGGATGTATATACGTATGTATGCTTGTACACATGTATGTATGTATGTATGTATGAATCATCTATCTTATCTATCTATCTTATCTGTCTATGGATCTTATCTATCTATCTATCTATCTATTTATCTATCTATCCATCCATCCATCCACTCTGTCATTTCGCTTCTTCATTCTAGGGATGAACCAGAGCCTCAGGTTTGAGCCTAAACCCCCAGCTCTATCTTTTGCATCTCCCGGGATGCAAATGTCACAGGTTCCTTTGGCCTCCAGTCTACAGTCCTGTGCTGGTGACTGTCACAAAGCAATACCCGTTGCCAAACTTGTGTCTCCTCCTTCTCAGGGGAGGTAGAAGACACAGGGCCCCTGACTTTGGACCTCACCCTTCCTGTAGGTGAGGCTAGTCTGGTGGCAGTTGGAAATTCAGGTCTCCTGAGAGTGGCTTTACCTCTTTGCCCCCTTGACCCCTTTGTTGGCAGAAGGGGGAACAACAGCTCTGTTTAAAGCTCTGAAATTGGAGCTGAACAGCTGCTCCCCAGCACCCTGAGGGCGGGGGGGCGGGGGGGGGGTTGTCACCAGCTCAGGGGCCCAGGTGGAGGCTGGGGTAGGGTAGGCTAGCTGACTTAGGAGTCTCCATCCCCTGCGTGGCCCTGACCCCTTTCTGAAATGGCAGTTTTCCCTCTCTGTGCTGTCTTTAAGGTTGTATGTTGGAAAGGGCCAAATCACACCTTTGTGTGGTTTGATCCTGAGGCTCTCGGCTGGTGGGACAGGATCTGTGTGGGAAATTTCCCACCAGAACTTCAGGCCCAGATCTGTGCCCATCTGTTTGCTTGTAATACCAGGCCAGCTTCCAGAAAGGTAGGAGGATGGGTCAGCTCCCTGGTGTGAGGTAGCTCCTCAGCCAGGGTGGGCAGGCTGGCCCCCCATGGGTGGGGACCCAGCTTCCTTTGACCCAAACTCAGTGGGAACAATAGACTTCAGACGAGTCACCAGGGGCAGGAAATGGGAACTGTGCTCAGGCCAGGGTGACCCTCCTGGGGGTTGGGATTGCATATCCGGTTGAGTGTTAGGGCCAGTGCAGAGGGCACTGGGGAGGGGCGGATGACACATAGGGTGGGCCCTGGGGTGGGGTTCTTCTGCCTAAGGGGGGCTGTTGACTCAATGAAATCCGAGCAGGAGGACCCATTATTTGGCTGGGCTCCCTGTTCTGTATCTCACCAGCAAAGATCTTGTGTCTGGCAGCCTCCTCACGGGGCCAGAACCGTGCCTTTCCCTTCCCTGGGAGCCCCTAGGATGGCTTCACGAGTTGCCTTGGCCAGGATGAAAGACTGGTGTTGTTTCTTTCTGGCTGCCCTCCACCTTGGCATTGAGCCCCAGAGTCGTAGTTGATGGGAGGTGATGTTGGGCAGAGCTCTGGGTAGGAAGACGGCAGTCTAGGGTCACTTGGACAAGTCTGAAGAGATTTCTTCAGCCACGGTCAGAGACAGGCAGCCTGAGGCTGCTGGTGGAATGTTGGAGAAGATTGGCCGCTTATCTTGCCACCATCTGTGAGAGGGCAGGTTGACAGACGATGTGTTAGTGCTAAAGTGCACTTTACTTTGGGAGAAGTCAAGAGTCAGTCAGGTGGTGGAGTTTCTTGGTGTGACTTCAGGTTACCAGATTCTCACACAGGTCTGCTTTTGGGGTTCGGAAGAGCAGCTTTAGGTCCCGTTGCCGGGATACAAGAGAAAACACATGTTAGCTTGATTTATTTCTCCAAGGGACAAGATAAGGATCCTGGAAATGGCAGGGTACTCGGCTTCGGCTTCGGCTTCGGCTTTACCCGTTGCTCAGTTTTACATCAAGTTTTAGTCTCCGTGTTGGCTTGTTTGTTTACCACGCTGATCCCGGACCCCAGGATCTCATGTATGCTAGGCTAGTGCTCCGACACCAGCCTTCGGTGCCAGCGTTTTCTATGACATCTTTATGGAATGATGGGGTTTGAGGTAGCTACTCTTCTGGCTTGGTTTTGCTCCGTGTCATCTCTCTCTCTGTTTGTGGTGCCAGCACCGGAACTCCGGGCTTGTGCGAGCTAGGCAAAGTCTACCACTGAGCAACGCTGTAACTCTTCAGTAAGGTTTTTCTGGGGAACAGGAGAAGTGACTGGTGTGTGGGGTGTGTCTGGCTGAAGGACTATCCTGGGCAAGCAGCGAAGAGTTCACCCCTCTATTTCCCACCAGGGAGCTCTCTTGTGGTGGACCCTATAGCTGTATCTAGCTTTATTCTGTCAGCCCTGTGGGCATTGAGGAGAGTAAGGAAGAACTGGCTTGTAGAACCAGGTCTGTATCATGTTAACTGACTAGAATGCTCAAGGAGGTTGGAGATTAAGCAAAAAATAAGACATAATTTTTTGGTTGTTGTTGTTGTTTTGTCTTTTGAGAGGGCTTCTCTGTGTAGTCCTGGCTGTCCTGGCACTTACTCTGTAGACCAAGCTGGCCTCAAACTCACAAGATCCACCTGCTTCTGCCTCTCAGGTGCTGAGAATAAAGGCGTGCGTCACCACTGCCCGGAGACTTGTAATTTTTATTTGCCTGGAAGACAGGATCCTCCAGTGCTGGAGATTGAGCTGTGGGACTTGGCAAGCACTCTCCTGCTAAACCACGTCCCCGGCCCTTTCAAATTCTGTTGTATTGTTTTCTGAGGCAAGTATTTCAAGCTGGCATCACATTCATTGTGTAGCTGACAAGCACCTTGAACTGTTAACTCCTGCAGGCCCCTACTTCTCTCCCTCTTGTTACAGGCATGTGCCTCCACACCTGATTAGATGGTGCTGGAGGGTACAACGCACAGCTTTGTGTGTGCCAGGAAAGCATTCTGCCAAGTAAGGCACATCCCCAACTCTTTTTCCTTGTTTGTTTGTTTGTTTTTTGTTTTTTTGTTTTTTGTTTTGTTTTTGAGACAGAGGCATAGGTAGCCCAGGCTGACCTTAGCCTCAAGCTATGGATTAACTTAAATTCCTTATCTCCCCTCCTCCTCTGTCATCTAAGTGCTAGGCTGCTGTGAAAACCACTATGCCCTACTCTTTTGTTGTTTTGGACAGGGTCACACACTGTTCTTTTGATTATTGAGATAAGAAGGTGAGAGACTTCTGCAAATGGGTTTACATTATGCATTTATTGTTAAAGTTAATATAGACGAATAGTAAAAAGCCTGGAAAATAAGAAGGAAATTGAAAGGAAAAACATGGAAATAGTCAGGCAGCGGAGGAGCCGGGCGTGGTGGCGCACGCCTTTAATCCCAGCACTTGGGAGGCAGAGGCAGGCAGTTCGCTGTGAGTTCGAGGCCAGCCTGGTCTACAAAGCGAGTCCAGGACAGCCAAGGCTACACAGAGAAACTCTGTCTCAAAAAACAAACAAACAAACAAACAAAAAAAACCCCAAAAAACAGGCAGTGGAATTACGAGGCCTCTACTGAGCTCTAAGGCACTCTAACCATATTAAGAGCTATATCTGCTATTTAAAGGTGGGGAAATCGTCTATTGGGAATTGTGTGCTACCTCATGTCACCCAGTAATAGAGTGTTTGCCTAGATAGCATGAGAGGGCCCTGGATTTTATTCCTAGGACCACTAAAAGAAAAAAGGAAAACCACATATCTCTTTCTCCGCCCCCCCCATGTGTGTGTGTGTGTGTATGTGTGTGTGTGTGTGTGTGTGTGTGTGTGTGTGTGTGTGTGTGTGTGTGAGTTTTGTGGCTTTATTTGTTTTCTTCTCTTGTGTCGTCTGGCATTGGCACTGCTGAATGAGGGCCATTCCCGCTGCTGTTTCCATGGTGGCTTTGTGGCTCTTGGAAACACATCGTGAACTACCTCAGCACCTGTCTCCATACAGGGCGCTTTTTGGCACATCAGTTCCCTGGCTTTGTGGACCGGGAACTTCCAGAAGTTGCTGAGCAGCATGTGCTGTTTGTTGTCATAACCCGTGCTAGGCATCAGGGTCTGGTCATCAAATCTCTGCACAATATTTTTTATACCCCCTGGGTTCCCACCAGTTACACTTAATTTACTGGCTTGTGGCAGATGAACAACTTCTTCTTCTTCTTCTTCTTCTTTTTCTTCTTCTTCTTCTTTTCTCTCTCCCTCCCTCTTTCTCTCTCTCCCTTGTTTTTTTTTTTTTGGAGACAGGATCTCTCTGTGTAGTCTTGGCTGTCCTGGACTCGTTTTGTAGACCAGCCTGGCCTTGAACTCAGAGATCTGCCCGCCTCTGCTGGGATTAATGGCGCGTACCACCATGCCTGGCTTTCTTGGTCCCTTTCTGTGTGTGTGAATTTGTGTTTCATTGGAGGTCGGAGGGCAATGGTGATGCTGAGCAGGAATGGTCATGGAGGAAGGTAGGGGTTTTGTGTTTCTCTTTCAATTTCTAAAAAATTTTATTGTGTGTATGTGTGGTTTTTTTGCTTGTGTGTCTGTGTATCATGTATGTACAATGCCCTCAAAGGCCAGAAGAAGGTGTTTGGTCCCCTGGGACTAGAGCTACAGATGGTTGTGAACTGCCACGTGGGTGCTGGGAATCCAACCCGGATCTCTGTGTCCTTTGGATGAACAGCCAGTGCTCTTAATGGCTGGGCCATCACTCCAGGCCCTGTTTTCTCGTTCTGAGTCAAAGTCTCACTAAGGAGCGCAGGCTGGCCTCGAACCCATTATTAGAACTTCAGATCCCCCGCTTCTCTGCCTCTGGGGTGCTGGATGGGTTGCCAGGCATTTGCCCTCATGCCTGCCCAGTGTTTGAATGTCCTAACTGAGGCAGGTGGAGGGATTGGAAGCTGACATTCTCCACTGATGAAGGCAGGCAGCCTCTCTTCACAGCCACAGCAGAGGAGGCCCGTCTGGTCTGAGGTTACGTCCAGATGCAGAGCCAAGCACTCCATCCCTCCACCCCTGGAGCCCCGTTCTAGACTCTTAGGGATGTTGTGTCGCTATACCCTCTTCCCTGTGTGGGAACTGGGACAGGATGACCTGGTACCTGTGTTTTAGCCCTTCTGTGGTACTGGACCTTGGGTTTTCATGTGTTAGCTTGGGAGGTCCCAGTAGAGACGTTAGAGGAGACTTCCCACCTGGCATTCCTGCTAGAGGGAGGTAGAGCTACTTCCCACACTGGAGGTGAGGATAGGTGGGGAGAGTGTCTAGGCTGGTTGACCACGAGAACAGGAGGATATGGTGGTTGCTGTCAGCCTCCCCTCCCCCCATCCTTGTGTTAGATTCAAGCCACACTTTGGCCCTGCCTAGAAGCTAAGGTGTAGAGAGGGTGACCTCAGAATGGAGTAGCAGTCTGGATGACCAACAGAGTGCTACCCAACAGAAGTAAGAGCTAAATAAGTCTGCCAAATGACTCACAGGTAAAACATTTGCTTACTGTGCTCAAGGCTCTGGTCCCATCTTGAGTCTGAGGCAGGAAGATTGATTGTAAATGTGACGGCAGCTTAGGCTATATAGTAAGACTCTGCATTAAACATGTCAAGGGCTCGTCTTCTTTGAGGCAGGCTGGGTGTTGCCAGGAGTTAACTTGTCTTGTTGACAAAGAAACTTTAGAATAATAAAAACATCTTTAAATGCCATCTTCTGCAGGTCTCTGAGGTTCTTGAAGACCTTATTTAACTATTTTTCCTCATATCTATAGAATCATATCTATCTATTAGACCTAGAGTGTATATTCTTGTGGAAAAAATTAGACTAGCTTTTGACATGAGCATGATTTGCACTGATATGCAAAATTCAATACCATTGAATTAAAAAAGTAACCTTATTTGTGAGTAACAATTGCGGCCATGAGTTGAGGAGTAGATTCAATAATCTACCTCCCTCCGTATTTCTAGATACCCCTGCCTTTTTTTTTCAGCTCTTATCTCCTTACCTACAAGAGAAAGATAAAGGAAAAGAGATATGTCCCTGAGTCAAACCTACTTTCCTCTCTGTAAAAGACCAATAATACTTATAACCAACTCCCATTGAAAATAAGCATCTATAGACCAAGAGAGTAAACAGAAAACTATCTAATCCCCCCCCCCCCCCTTAGAGGAAATGGGACATCATTCTCTTAAGGTTTCTTCAGGTTGATTTAGGGTGAATAATTCCTTTGAAGTCCCCCCACCCCCCACCCCCCACCAAAAAATTGGGAAAAATGGTTAAGTAAGACAGGGGATAGCATTTTGTGGTCTATTTGCCAGAAGTTGTGAAGTTCCAGGCTTAATAGGAGTCCTGTGTGGGACAGCCTGAACTGCTGGACCAATTGGGATCAGAAGCTTTCTACAATGCTGTCCTGTTCTGTTGGGTAACAGCAACTGAGGCACCTGGGGCTGGATCATGGAGGGTGCAGGATAACAGCATCCAGCTTGCTGAGAGGAATGAATCCTGTCACGTCTGATCCAGGGTCAGTGTCCAGTTCTTTTGCTCTGAAAACATAATTTCTCACAAGCATTATACTGTTCTAACACTGTGATGGTATGAGGTGTGCAGGATGTACAGAGAAATTAAAGTTGATTCTCTGCTCAAAAAAACCTCCTTATGGAGTTGGTTTCAAATGTGGCAAACAAGCCACTGGGCAAAATGTCCTCTGCCTAAAATTGGGCAAGTTTAGATGCAGGCAGAGTCAATGGCCAAACTCTGCCAAGACAGGGTAAGCAAGTCCTCAATAGTTCCTGCCTCACAAATATGTCTGTCAGAGATATTGGGCCAGAAGGCTGAAGATGACTCTCCAATGTTATAGAGAGTGTTGGGTGACTGTTCAGGCAGTAAACTATATTAATCATTTTTCATTTTGGAAGCTGCTAACCTGAACTCCCGGATTCACTCAAGTATTTAAATGTTATCCCTTCTCAAGTCTCTGTGTTTGAAGACCAGATAGTTTAGTCTGTCAATTAAACTTAATAGGTTAGGGGTTAAGATGTTTTTAGATCAAGATAGATGTTTTAAGTTAATAGAGATGAGATACAATAGATATTAATCTCCATTCAGAAATTTAGACCCAACAAGAAAAGGATGTTTCTTCAAGTTTGCCAATTACAAATAGCCAAACCACTATGAATGTAACATTTATATAATTCCTGATTGTCTCATGGTTCTTCCTGCTGTATGTAGTTTATTTTACCCATGTGTAATAATTTAAATATATATGTTAAAAAAGAAACATAATAAAATTAAAAAAAAAAACAGGGTCTAGAATTATGTGTGAGGTATAATTGTGAACATACAGAATCCATACACCTATGTATTTCTGTAAACAAATTACCAGTAACATTAACAGATTTCATAATTTTACTAATTTTTACTAGTTTGTTACTTTTGTTACATTTTCTTTTCATTTTTGTATGGTGATAATTCTTTAGTGGTTTGATTTATTTTTTATTTTTTGGTTTGATTTATTTTTAATGAGTATATGATTTTTATCTAATAAAATGGTTTCTTTAAAAAAGAAAAAAATGTCAAGGGCTGGGATAGGGAGCCAGTGGAATGCTTGCCCAGCACCCAAGAAGCTTGGGTTTGGCCAGGCAAGGTGACGCCACACAGGTAAAGGTGCTTGTTGCCAAGACTGACAACGTGGGTTCAATCCCTGGGACCCACATGATAGACACCCAACTCCCAAAAGTTGTTCTTTGGCCTCCACACTCCTGCAGTGGCACGTGTGGAGGCTCTCCCCCAGCAAACAAATAAAACAAAATAAAATGTAATTTTTGTAAAGGTATGGTGGTGCACACCTTTAATCCCAATACCCAAGGGGCAGAGAGGCACATAGATCTCTGTGAGGTAGAGGCTGATGTATTTCTGTATGTAGCTCCAGGCTGGCCAAGATCACTACAGTGACACCTTGTCTTAGAATCAATAAACAAAACAACCATTGGCTGGAGAGGTGGTGTAGCTGGAAAAAGTGTTTACTTCTGCTTAAGTTCCCAGTCCCCATGTCAGTTGGGCAGCTCACACCGTCTGTAACTCCAGCTCCAGGGGATCCAATGTCCTCTTCTGACCTCTGCAGGCACGAAGCACACCATGTACCCATAGCCAGGTGTGGTAGCCTAGCGTTTAATCCCAGCACTTGGGAGACAGAGGCAAGGTGGATCTCTGTGAGTTCGAGACCAGCCTGGTCTACAAAGTGAGTCCAGGACAGCCAAGGCTGCTCATAGAAACCCATATTCAGTGCCTTAGACCTGTAACCCCAGCATTCCAGAGACTGAGTCAGGACAGCCTCAGAGTTCAAGACACCCAAAACTGCCTGAGACCCTAGCTCAGCCAAAGGAAGGAAGAAAAAAGTCAACAGCACTTGCATACGGTTGACATGAAGATTAAAGGAGTTAATATTTGGAGCGCACTGGTCCTTGATGGGCTCCTCCTAAGCACTGTGTGAGTGTTTGTCAAAGAAATGACTTATAGATGTTGACAGGTTGGAATTTTAAAAGAGGGGCTGGTGATATGCTTGGAAAAATCCAACCATGGAGTGGCCTGGGGAGTTCAGGCAGGCCGGGCCCGGGGCCCCTGTTTGGTTCTGCTTAGTGAAGCTGATTTCAGACGGGGGACATCGCCTGTGGCTGGATGTGAGATATGACAGCTCTGAGGTGATGGGACAATCTCCAGGCCCCTGGCAGGTGGATCTCAAGGGACAATTTGCCAGGCCTGGGAACTATGCCGGTGTACAGGCTTGCTTTAAATTTAATCCCAGCACTTGGGAGGCAGAGACAGGCAGATCGCTGTGAGTTTGAGGCCAGCCTGGTCTGTCTATAAAGCAAGTCCAGGACAGCCAAGGCCAACACAGAGAGACCGTGTCTCGAAAAAAACCAACCAAACAAACAAACAAAAAAATAAATAAATAAATTTACATACAACAAAACACTCTCTTTATGATGTTCTGTTTATAGGTTTTGAAAAATGTGTGCTGTTGCACATCACAACTAAGTACAGGGCAGTTCCAGCTCCCCATATATTTCTTCATTTCTAGTCACCCCCCCCCCCCCCACGTTTGTATCTTAGCATCACCAATCCGGTCTCTTGTCTGGTGACTTTGCCTTTTCAAGAAAGTCATGCAGACCAAACCATACAGTTGTATAGCCTTTTGGGTCTGGCTTCTCTAACTTGCTGTAATACCTTTGGTAGTTATCCAAGTTGTTCCTTTTGTTTGCCTTCGGTTTGCTGTTTTTAGTACTGTGTAATGTCCCATTGCTGTAAATGGAAGTACCGCAGTGCGTTTAGTCATCTTCGGGTTTCCAGCTAGTTGTAAATTAGCTTGCTTTTTCTGTGTGAACATGGCCTCTTTATTTTTCTTACACAGATACTTAGGAATGGGGGTGCTGGGTCTTTTGTGACAGATATGCTGAATGTTGAGAGCACTGGCTGCTTTTCCCAGAGGACCTTTATTCAATTCCCAGCCACCCGCGTGTGGCTCATGATCACCCGTAGCTCCGGGTCCTGGGATTTGGTGCACCTCTTCTGGCCTCCATGATGACTAGGCATGCAAAGCACAAGGTATTCATACATGAGTGCCGGCAAACACTCATACACTGTATTTAAATCTGCCATACTGTTTTCCAGTATGCACCATTTTGCATTTTCACTTAGCAACATGTGTGTTCCACACTCATTACTCATGGCTTGGTGTGTCAGGGTGTTGCTGATATTTATTCAGTGTGTGTGTGTGTATGTGTGTGTTTGTGTGCTGCTTGTGTGTCTGGAGCCCACTGGGCCCAGAAGCTGCCCAAGATTCTCTGAGACTGGAGTTACAGGTGCTTGTGAGCCACCTTGTGGGCGCCGGGGACAGAACCTGGGTCCTCTGCAAGAGCAGCCAGTGTGATTAACTGCTGAGCTATAAGCTGGGCGTGGTGGCGAACGCCTTTAAGCCCAGCACTTGAGAGGCAGAGGCAGGTGGATCACTGAGTTCGAAGCCAGCCTGGTCTAAAGAGCAAGTCTAAGACAGCCAAGGCTACACAGAGAGACCCTATCTCGAAAAACAAATAAACAGAAAAAAAAACCCTCCAATTTTTGACCGTCTTTTCTCTTGTTTTGAGCCCTCTTTAATAATCTACTTCCAGGCCCTTTGCCAGTTATATTCTTTTTGTTTTGCTTTTTTTCCCCCGCCCAGTCAGGGTCTCTCTATAGCCTTGGCTGTCCTTGAAGGAGATCTGTAGACCAGGCTGGTCTGGAACCCAACAGAAATCTGCCTGCCTCTGCCTCCCGAGTGCTGGGATCAAAGGCTTGCGCCACCACAGCCAGGCTTGTTTTTGTTTTGAGGCAAGGTCTAAGTAGCTCTAGTTGTCCTTGAACTCTTACATAGACTGGGCTGGCCTTGAACTAACAGCAATTTTGGTTCAGCTTCCCAGGAGCTAGGATTACATGTGTGAGCCACTACTTAAAGAAAAAGATCTCCAAAGGAAGGTGATTGGTGTGAGGCATTATGTGTTTTGTTTTGTTTTTCGAGACAGGCTCTCTCCATGTTAGCCTTGGCTGTCCTGGACTCACTTTGTAGACCACACTGGCCTCGAACTCACAGCGATCCACCTGCCTCTGCCTCCCGAGTGCTGGGATTAAAGGTGTGCGCCACCACGCCTGGTGGTATGAGGGATTCTGAAAGCAACATGTACATGACCTCTCCTTAAGGGCAAAAGTAGGTCTATGAAGAAGAGCTAGAACAGTGCTCCATGAAGCTCCAGGCCTAGCACCTGCCCTAGAGCTCACCTCAGAGCTCAGGCTCAAGCAGACGTCCATCCTCTCTGACTTGTCAGTGGTACCTGATCTTTCATGAACGGTGGTCAGGGCTAGGCTGTCTCCACCCAGGAAAACACAAGAACTGTTGCCCCAGCCTGCACCTCAGCCATTTACACAGCCTTGTTTCCAAACAGAATGACCATGTGTTCTGGAATGGGAGGTGGGGTGACTGGCAAGGCCTTCTCGGGTGCTGGGTGTGTAGCTGAGGCAGAGGCGCATTTTCTGGGTCAGGGTGGTTCCTCTGCTTTGGTGACCTCAGTCTAGAATGTCTCTTGTCTTCAATTGTTATCTCAGTGGCTCTGAGACATTTCTGTGGAAAATGACAGAGGCTGTGTGGATGCTGTCTTCTAGAGTTGGGCCTGCCCGCTTGCCTTCCTGTGTGCTGGGAGATTGGCCCTGTCTGCATGGTAGAAACACTTCTCTTCTCAGAGAGCATAAAGACCTTGACCTTAGTGAGGGCATCAGAACTCCTAGTGTCAGGTCCTGGATGGGCAAAAGTAACCCTGTATATCTGTAGAGTGGTTGAGGGTCAGTCCAGCCCTAAGGCTGGGGAAATACACCTTTGGATGTGCTGTATCTGCCCCAGGGGACTGGCACCTGGTGAGATTCCATGGTCAGCCCCCAGGGTCTGTCTGGCAAAAGTGAGAGCTGCCTTCTCCTGTGGGTGAGAACTGAACTTTTCTGGGGCAGTTTTTTTTTGTTCGAGACAGGGTTTCTCTGTTGAGCCGTGGCTGTCTAGGACACTTGCTTTCCATCTGCCTGCCTCTGCCTCCCGAGTAAGGGATTAAAGGCATGTGCCACCACCGCCTGGCTTTAAAATTAAGTGTGTGTGTGTGTGTGTGTGTGTGTGTGTGTGTGTGTGTGTGTGTGTAAGAGAGAATGCCAAAGCACACATGTGGATGGAGCCAACAACTTTCAGGAGTTCCCTTCTCTTTTTCCACTATGTTAATCCTGGAGACTGAACTCAAATTGTCAGGCTTGGTGGCAGGTGCTTTTACCCACTGAACCATCTCTCTGGCCCTAAATGGACCCCCCCCCCCCCTTCATGGTTGAGCTGTGGTTGGCCTGGAACACTCTCTTGACCAGGCTGGCCTCAAACTCACAGAGATCTACTTGCTTCTGTGTCTCCTGAGTGCTGGGATTAAAGGTGTGTGCACCACCACGCCCATTAACTAGATTTAAAAATAGAAGTTTGCGGGGTCTGGGGAGATGGCTCAGTGGTTAAATTGTGTGTTCAGAGAACCTGAGTTTATTTCCCACCCTGCCCCCTGTCAGGCAGCTCACAATCCCCTCTTAATTCCAGCTCCAGGGCATCTGACACCCACTGAGGGCACCTGCATCCATGTGTGCGGGAGTGCACTTTTTTTTCCCCGAGACAGGGTTTCTCTGTGTATGTAGCCTTGGCTGACCTGGACTACTTTATGAAATCTTAAATATGTATCCATTTGGAGTTTATAGAAGAATCCAGGAGAAACCACAGAGTTCCTAGATTTATACCTCCTTCCCCCAGTTTCTTTGACTAGTAATATCTCAAGTCAGTGTGGTGTCTGTTTTATAATTGAGCTGGTGTTGCCTGTAGTTCCCAGAAGGGCTCACTGTGGGCCCTGGTACCCGCATAACAGCATGTACTAGCCAAGGCAGTATTGTGCAGGATAACTCCACGGCCTTAAAAATCCTTTTCATCTTTTCTTCCAACCCCAGATAACCTCTGACCTCTCTCTTTGCTTTTTTCTTTTTCTTTTTCTCTCACTGTTTCTGTGTGGTGGCTGCCAGAAAAAAAGAATGTCATGTGTCCTGCTCTATCCCGCCTCACTTTATTCCCTTGAGACAGAATCTTTCTGAGCCTGGTGTTAGGCTGGTGGCCAGCAAGCCCTAAAGGTTTCCCCTCCCCTCCTGCATGGGAGGTGCAAGTGTGTGGCCACATATGTGTGCTGGGTTCCAAAACCTGGGTTCTCGTGTTTGCCCAGCAGGTGTTGTCACTTACAGAGCCATATCTCTAGCACCCCACCCCCCGTCCTTTCTAGAAGGAGAGTTGAGATCAGACTTGCTTTTTCAGACTCTTCTTCCACTTCGCGTTATGAACGCCTTTTCATGGCTTGATAGCAAATCCCTCTTTTCATCGCTGAATACTATTCCACTGTCTTGACCTTTTCTTTTTGCAAATGGGGCCACTGGAGCTCAAAGGGGGCAAGTGTCAGCTTCCAGAGACCCAGCAGTCTCCAGGAAACCTGAGCTTGACTCTTAATTCTTTTTCCTTCCGTAACCTGCTCGCAGGGGCGTAAAACCATGTTTCGTCATCACGGCTTCATTCCCTGCTCCAGGGGGAGGGGGCCAGACCGAGAGAGGGAGGGGTGGAGGGGTGTGGAAGCCAGTCGCTGTGACCCACTTCCTGGAGGTGTTAGGGACAGGTCTGCAGACCCCCACGGCTCAGCTGGTTGGAAAGGCTAGCATGGGGGTCAGGCTCCCCAGCTTCCGGAAGAGCAGAGGGATGCTGAGCTGAGCAGGGTGACCTCACCCAGCCTCACTCAGGCTGAGCCCCAGCCCCTCAGTTTCTTAGGACTCTTGTTGCTCACATGTGAGGCTCCTCCCCTGATTTCCTTCCCCAGGTGCCTCCCCACCCACTTACTTATCTCCCTTTCTGTCCTCCTGATTCACACACACAGCCTCCCCCTCCCTGGTCCCTCCTCCCCGCATCGATGCTGTAACCTCAAAGGCAACAGCCCGCATGTTCCCTCCCCACCAAGGTTCTGAGGTATTCGCATTTGTTTATTTATTGGCTTGTTTGTTTTAGAGACCTGGGTCTCATCTGAGTAGCTGGAACTACCAGCAGGCCAGCACACCCAGCTGGGGTGTCAACTGAATTCTCATCACTTGGGGCCTGGTTAGTTTGTAAGGTTCAGAGACGTCCTGTAAGAGCTGAGTCTCTGCCCAGTGGCTCCTCTACCCTGGCCAGGCTCTTTTTGTCCCAGCGTATCTTTCCTCCCAAGCTCACTCCTGCTCCTGAAATTCCATCTTGTGAAGAGCAAGGTGTGGTCATTGTCCTGCATGTCAGTGGGCACTGGGTACACACAGCCAGGTAAGCACTCTACCACTGAGCAATACCCTAGGCTGGGAAAGTATGTTTGTCTCTGTTTTAGCCTTGGCTAGCCTCGGAACTCACAGCGATCCACCTGCCTCTGCCTCCCGAGTGCTGGGATTAAAGGTGTGTGCCACCACACCCACCTTGTTTTGTCTTGTTTGACACATAGTCCCATACTGTAGCCCAGTGGTCTTGACTTTGGGGCATGCTTCCGGCCTCAGTCCGCAGAGTGCTGGGATGACAGGCAAAAGTCACTACATCTGGCTGCAGATTTTGATGCTAAGGTCAAACTCGGTGTGTGGCGGACACTAGGCAAGCAGACATTCAAGGAGCTGAGCAGCCACATAGCTGGCACGAACTCTGGAAGCTTCTTTAAGTATACTAGATTCTAATTGAAGGCAGCATGAAAGCCAAGTAAGTGTTCAGCAGTAACTTTAGGCCCAGGGACACCTAGGTTTGGCTTGATCCTATCTCTGCATTGCTGGGATGGAGACCAGCTTCTTGAAAGGCGGATGCTAATCCACCAATCCACAGCCCAGACACTCTCTCTCTCTCTCTCTCTCTCTCTCTCTCTCTCTCTCTCTCTCTCTCTCTCTCTCAGGTCCCCTTCCCATCTCCAACAAGCCAGCCTGATCTTTTTTTTTTTTTTTTAAATTTTAATCTCTGTACATTAGTGTGAAAGTGTCAGGTCTTGGAGTTACAGACAGTTGTGAGCTGCCATGTGGGTGCTGGGAATTGAACCCAGGTCTTTTGGAAGAGCAGGTAGTGCTCTTAACCACCGAGCCATCTCTCCAGCCCCAGCCTGATCTTTTGAAAGTCATACTGGGGTTAGTTTTTTTCTGGCTGAGTTGCTGGCCCGGCCCAGGCCAGTCCACTTTTGTGGAGTGTTTTCTTAACCCCACTCCTCCTCCTTCCTCTGTTCTCCAGGAACCCGTCCACCCCCGACTGACAGGAAACGTTCTTGTTTGGTCAATTTCATTTCCAACTACAAACAGGCGACGTTTCTTTGTCATTTGTACTTTGCACCAGGTCCGCTGAAGTGCCTTCTCCTCTGTCACATCTTTTTTTTTCTTCCAGTCTCTTCTTTTTTCTTCCTTTTTCTTCAGGGTCTCACTGTGTAACCCTTTCCGACTTTGAACATGCTATGTAGACCAGGCTGGCCTTGAACTCATAGCTACCCTGCCTCTGCCTTCTGGGATTAAAGGTATGTGCCACCTTGTCTGGCTTTTAGTGACTTTTAAATGCTCAGGAATAGAGAGATGTGGAGGTACAGGTCTGTGATGGCAGCACCAGAGTGTGAGGACCGAGGCAAAAACATCATAGGTTTGAAGCCAGCCTGGACTATATATCACAAAACCGTGTCTCAAACAAACAGTTCTTATGGTAAAATATAACAGGCCAGGCCTGGTGGTGCAGCTCTGTAATTCAGAGAACCGGGGTCTGGAGGATCACAAGTTCAATGCTTTCCTGGGATTTATAATGAATTTGAGGTCAGCAGGAGCCTATCTCACGCTGGATGTGGTGGCACTCGCCTTTAATCCCAGCACTTGGGAGGCAGAGGCTGGATCTCCATGAGTTTGAGGCCATCCTGGTCTACAAAGTGACTCCAGGACAGCCAGAGAAACCCTCTCTCTCAAAAAAAAAAAAAAAAGCCTTTCTCACAAGAGAAAAGGAGGATTGGGGATGTAACACTGGCCCAACGTGTATGAGGCGCTGGGTTTGATCCCCAGTACCTCAATTAGTCAAGCAAATATACTCACGTAAAATGACTTTCATAGTTCTCCCCTCACCCCTTTCTTTTGAGATATTGTGAAATCCAAGATGGACTAGAACTCGAAGTGTGGCTCAGGTCAGGCTGGCTAAGAGCTCTTAGGGCATTTTGCTGCCTTGGGCTCTTCTTGGGGACCAGTTTGAGAGAGTGTGTGTCTCACTGTGTAGACAAAGGCACCTTGAACTCACTGAGATCTGCCTTCTGAGCCCTGGGCTAAAGGCGTGTGCAATCGCAGGTGTGCTTGAGTACATGGGAGTGGCTCAGGCTGAGTTTCATAGGCTGGCCTGCAACTTGCAATGCTCCTGCCTCAGTCCCCTAAGCACTGGGATTGCTGGAATATATGTCTGTGCCCCAAGCTTGTGCCATACCTCCTGGAGGCCAGAAGAGGATGTCAGATCCCCGGGAAGTGGAGCGACAGATGGTTGTGAACCTCCAAGTGGGTGCTGGGAACCAAGCCTGGCTTCTCTGCAACAGCAACGTCTGTTCTTTACCGCTGAGCCGCCTCGACAGCCTGTCATCATAACTCCTTTTATGTCTGCAGTTTTATGGCCTTACGCATATTCACAACTTGTACAATCATCACCATCGTCCGTTTCCACAACTTTTTCATCCCCACAGAATCTCTGAACCAAAAAAAATAACCACTGGTTTCCCTCCTCCCAGCTCTTTTACTTTCTGCCTCTGAATTTGACTGTTGTGAGTACTTCTTGTAAGTGGCCAAGAGGTGGGTGGGGCAAATTTCTGTGCCCGGCTTATTCTACTAAGTAGAATCTGTTCACAGGGCATCCATGCTGGGCATGTATCAGAACTGTATTCCTTTTTCTGACCGGATACTATCCCATCCTGTGGACAAGCCATATTTTGTTTATTCATCTGCTCATGGACACTTGAGCTGTTTCCACCTTTGGAGTATTCTGGAATCTTCCTGCAGGTAGCTCACCTAGCACACTGGCTGTGAGATGACCCTCCCAACACCATCATGTACATTTATATACATGTTATTCTTGCTGGGTACAGCCAAATCTTCTGCCTTTGTTTGTTCTTTGAGACAAGGCCTCATGACTTGGTCCAGGCTGGTCGTAAACTTGGTGTCTTTCTTCCTTGGCTTCCTGGGGACTGAGATTACAGGCTTGTATTACCACACCCAGCTGGTCCACTGGTTTTTTTTTTTCATGGTAATTATGCCCTATAAAGGCACCGAATTAACAAACACCGAACCATTACTCACAGGAGAAACACTGGGTTGCATTCATACAAGCCTCTGGTCACAAGATTTTTGTCAGCCAATTAATTTATAGGCTTGTTTTGTGGGTGCTTCTGTCCCAAGACACCTTGCTTAATATATATTGTTGATTCACTGACCGTGGGCCCACAGCAGCACCAGAACTGATGCTTGCGGGAAGCTCGGCTAGCTCACGTGTTTTCTCCCTCAGGCACATTCCAGCCTCCCTGAGTTTAGGAACAGACAGTTCCTTGCTTGGGGCTGTTCAATTTGCCTTTGGTAAGAACCACTTATGCTGTATCAAGACGAGGGTTAATTGGTGTGACACCGTGTGTGTGGCAGCTCAGCCAGGAAAACGTAAAAATACATAGAAACAGTGAAGAAAAATAAGCTTATAGAAGATAGAATGTTAGTGTGTGTGCACATATATACATATATGTACACACACACAACTGTTTATTCATTTGTGTTTTTTCATTGATTTAGAGACTAGGCCTCACTATATCCTTGCCAGCTTGAAACTTGATTATGTAAACTAGGCTGGCCTCAATCTTTTTTGTTTTTTTTTGAGACAGGGTCTCTCCATGTTAGCCTTGGCTGTCTTGGACTTGCTTTGTAGACCAGGCTGGCCTCGAACTCACAGTCATCTGACTCCCTTCGGAGTGCTGGGATTAAAGGCATGCACCACCACGCCCGGCCTGGCCTCAATCTTGCAGTTCGGCCTGCCTTTGTTTCCAAGTGCTAGAGTTCCAGGTGTGCACCGCTGGGCCTGGTGGTGGAATGTAAATGTTTTGTGTTTTACAGAGAATATTTCCTCTCTGTGTGTGCATAGTAGCTTTTATTGTCCTAATTCATAGCTTGTTTGCTTTCTACATAAGTAATGGCTTCTTGCAAATAATTTGCCTGTTTTCTGTCAGTTAACAAAGATTAACTACAGTCTGAATTTTTCTTCATTCAACTCAGCTAGTCGGTTGAAATATTCATCTAAATAACAACTCTGTGTGTGTGTGTGTGTGTGTGTGTAATGTAGAGGTCAGGGGACAACTTGGCAGGAGTAGGTTTTCTCCCTCTGCCACATTGGGCATTGGGGTCTCAGGGGATTGAACTCAGGTCGTTATGCTTGGTGACAATCACTTTTACCTGCTTAGCTCTCTCACTGGCTGTGGGTCCACTTTGAATAGTACAGTCAGTGGGGCATGGTGGCTCATGCTTGCAACCCTGCCATGAAGGAGGCTGAGGCAGGAATAGTGTGAATTCATGGCCATAGAATATACGGTTTAAAACATATAGGAGGCTATGTATGGGTTGTGGAGATGTCACGCCATTCTATACGAGACACATGACCTTCAGAAAGTTTGGCATCCTCCGCTTGAAATCAACCCCTGGGGGGTACCAGGATCCACAGATGCTCAGGTCCTTCTGTTAACACTCCCTGGTGATGTTTGAAAGCACTGATATTACTAAAGACTGTGATTTAGTGAACTGATTACACTTGATCTTTTTGGATGGTTCTGGATCTTCCTTCCACCTTGTATATGTCTGATGAAGGGCACTGCAGGCAGGACGGTCTCACTTGGCTTTGTCACCAGTGCCTGCCATGTAGTATATGCTCACACCCTTTACTTATTTATTTATTTATTTATTTATTTATTTATTTATTTATACAAGGTCTCCATATAGTATAGTCTGTGCTGGCCTTGAACTCCCCATGCAGCCCACGATGACCTTTAATGCCCGATTCTCCCACCTCTCAGTGCTCCTTCCTCACACAATTCTGAATAAGCCAGTGGGAAGCAATGGGCACTGCAGCTAGGAAGAGAGAGGCTTCCCTGGCCCTCTCTGGCTGGGACCCGCCCTCTTCCTTGCTGGGAGTCTATTCCCTTATAGCCACTGAGCGGCACCTAGGCTGTGCTCACTGTAAGCAGAAAGCCCAGGCTCAGATGTCCTAGTCCCAACCTCAGCCAGTTCTGTGGTCACTGATGGTCACTTCCCCTCCAAGGGTCTCAATCTCCTCACCTCATTCCAGAAAACTCCAGGTCCATCCGGCATGTCTGTTTCTTTCTCATGCAAACCTTGGGGAGTAGCAGAACCCTTGCTGATGTCCACATGAAAAAAACCATAGCTCTCATCTTAAAGGGATTAAGAGGGTTTATTCTGGAGCCATTATGAGCACCCACAGCCCAGGGACACAGATTTATTAGGTGACTGCAAATTCCATGGGAAGCAGTTTCACAGAATGAAGAAAACCGTTAAGCCAAGGCAGATTTGAAATGCATTGGTAGGTACATCACAGAGGCAGGTGCAATGAGGTTGGGGGAGCTAAGGCCTAAGATGCTATGTGATGACACTCTTAGCCCTCAGCCTGGCAGATGCTAGTGTTCTGTTAATAGCTTCTAAGAGGTTTCCAGCACTTGGGAGGCAGGGGCAGGCTCATGGATCTCTGAGTTCAAGGACAGCCTGGTCTACAGATTGAGTTTCAGGACAGCCGGGACTACACAGAGAAGCCCTGTCTCGAAAAACTGGGGGGGACCATTTCTATTTATTATCACGGAGTGTTAGTTTAGACACAGAGTGAGGCAAAGAATGGCTGTTCCAGAAGGCTAAAACTAGGCCAAAATAAAGGTTATTACCTTCTGGACCTACAAAATTCCGGTCTCTCCACTAATAAAATCCCAGTCAGTCCATCAGTCTCTGCAGACTCAGAAAGTCCTTCCAGGAGTTTTTGCTCCCAGCCAGACGTAACTTCTTTTCAGGAATTTTTGTTCACACCAAGAAAGACTAGGAAAGCTCACTGGTACAGAAGGACTTGCTGCCACCTTAGCTGGCCACCCTCCTGCTAGGGTCAGACCATGTCCCCTTCTACTGGTCATGAAAGAGAAGCTTGGTCACTTGCTGTGGGGAAGAGCCGCTGAGCCCACAGCTGAGCCAGCCACTCACTGTGAGACTTGTGCACAGCATCGCCCCCTGAGGTGTCTCAGTTTCTGAAATGGGCGGGGCCCAACTAGCTTAGAGGGGTATCTGGGGTGAGGGAAGACATAGTCTAGTGTGTGGTCCAGGCCTTGGCACAGACTGGGTCTGGGAAGTTGCTCCCTGTAGTGTCAGTTAGTATTAAGGTCATTTACTCTCAGGGCAGAACTGTGTTGCTTGGCGGCGGGTATCTTAGGCATCTTCTTCAGACACTCAGTTCTGCAGGCTTCTCTGCCTTGTGTATCAGGAACAGGACCACGGGAGCGCTGCCAGCCCCCTCCCTGGCCCTCTACTCCTGAGGCGTGACAAAAGGTGGCAGGCGGAGGCAGTGCCCACCAAAGCCACGGAAGTATGTTATGTGAGCTACAAGCTGGAGGCGGGACCAAGGGCCTGAGCCTGTGAGTCACCTTGGCTCCTCCCACTGTCTTTCACGGTAATCTGATTTACCAGAATAGTTAGGAGGTGCAGGCAGGACCTGAGCAGGGAAGGATTGTGATTCAGAGGGGAGGAGGAAGAGACCTGGGCTGTGGAGAAGAGGTGTTGGGTCTGACACAAGCCCGAGGTTGTCTCTCTTCTCCTCTTCCCTCCTTCCTTAAAGGGATGGGTTGATCCTAGAGCCTTGTGTGTGCCAGGTTCCAGGCAGGCACACTACCAGCACGTTTGGGCTTTTTGGTATTTTATTTTGAGATTGGGTCTTACACTGTGGCCTAAGCTGCCCTTGAACCTGTGACAGCCCTCCTGTCTCAGCTTCTTGCTGAGGTTACCGATCTGCATCACTCTGCTGATTAATTTTTAGATGGATTTGAGACAAGGCCTCACTCTGTATCTGGCTGGTCTGAAACTCACTCTAGCTCCAGGCTGCCTTTGAACTTGTGATCTTCCTGCTTCTGCCTGCCGAGTGCTGGAATTTCAGGTGTGGGTCACCATGCATTGCCTCACTTTCTTTCTTTCTTTTACTTTCTTTTTTTTTTTTTTTTAAAGACAGGGTTTCTCCGTAGCCTTGGCTGTACTGGAAGTCTCTCTGTAGACCAGACTGGCCTTGAACTCATAGAGATCAGCTTGCCTCTGCCTCCCAAGAGCTATTACAGGTGTGCACCACCACTGCCTGGTTATTTTTTGAATACATTTTTCAAATACATAATTTTTTTGTTTGTTTGTTTGTTTTTCGAGACAGGATTTCTTTGTGTATCCTTGGCTGTCCTGGACTCACTTTGTAGACCAGGCTGGCCTTGAACTCACAGCGATCCACCTCCCTCTGCCTCCCGAGTGCTGGGATTAAAGGCGTGCGCCACCACTGCCCGGCTCAAATATATAATTTTATTTTATGTTCATTGGTGTTTTTTCCTACATATGTGAGGGAGCCAGAAGCCTTGGAACTGTAGTTACAGACAGGTGTGAGCTGCCACGTGGGTGCTAGCAATGGAACTTGGGTCCTCTGGAAGAGCGGCCAGTGTTCTCAACCACTGAGCCATCTCTCCAGCCCTTTCTTTCTCTTTGGAGGTAAGCTCAGACTAGTGAAGGCTCAAAGCCTCTTCCTCGAATGTTTCCAGGCCCATCTTGTATTTTTGCTTCCGTTTTTGGACTGTGATATAGAGTCTTTCTGGTAAGAATAGTCAGAGCTGGGTAATAGTCAGGTGCCAGTGGTACTAGATGGGGCCAGGCCTGTCCCAAATAGTGCCTCTCTGATCTCAGCTGGACTAGACTAGGGCAGAGCAACTGGGGTTTAGATTTGCTGTTTCTTGGCTTGGTCATCAAACCATGCAAGGAGTTCTGCCAGCCTAGAGGAGGATTCCTGTACTGTGATAAGACAGGAGGGGACAGTTTGTACCCCAGCCTGCCTGTCCCCAGCGGTGAATTGCTGCAGCCACTCTGCCTTAGCTTAGGGTGGATCTCCCAGAAGGAAACCACAGGGTTTCTTTCCCCTCCTAGCGTCAGTCAGTCACTGGTCCGTCAGTCTCTGCAAGGCAGCAGGCTGTTCCCTAGAACAGGCGCAGGGTGTCAAAGCCCACAGGCAATGAGGATTGAGATGTGGCTGGACCTTTGACCTACACTTCCAAATCTCTTCAAGTCAGTGGCTGGAGAGGAGAGCCCGAGGCGGGAATCCTGTCTGTCACGGTGCTCTGAGTGGCCAGGCTCTTTCCTCATTTCTGCGTGACACCAGGCTTGTCTTGTAAACATTCTGAGTTTCAATTTCTATCACGTCCTGTTTGGATTGGAGTCTGTGGGCGTTGGTTATAGATGACATATTGACATCCCGTGGGTTAGTTGTCACAGACGGTCCCCGGCGGACAAAGGTCAGCGTGTGATTTTTCTGGTTTACAGTGATGCGGAAATGGTACACATTCAGTAGAAATTGTTCCTTAAAACTTAAATTTTGCTGTTTTCCCTGGCTAGTAAGAAACCAACCGTATGTTTCTGTCATGTGGGACAGTGGTAAGCCCGTGTCCAGCCAGTCACGCAGTCGTAGTGTTGCCAGCATTGCCTAAATCCAGGTATTGGATATATTTCATTAGATATACAAAGCCATACTGTGAACGTATGTAGGTAGTGTTCAGAGGTGCAGGCCTTTAATGCCAGCATTGGGCATCAGCGGTAGGAAGATCTCTATGGTGTAAAGGCCAGCCTGGTCTACACAGAGAGTTCTAGGCTAGTTAGGTAGTTCAAGGTGACTCCCTACAACCCTGTCTCAAAAAAGAAAAACAACAAAACAAACCCAGTTTCATGTTAGTGCTTTAACTTCAAAACAAAACAAAACAAAAACCCAAATCCCACTGAGGGCCTGGAGAGGTGGCTCAGCGGTTAAGAGCACTGGCTGCTCTTGCAGAGGACCGGGGTTCGGTTCCCCACACCCACGTGGCAGGCAGCTCACAGCCACCTGTTTCTCTAGTTCTGAGGATCTAGCATCCTCTTCTGACCTTTGCAGGCACGGAGCACACATGTGCACATACACACATGCAGGCACAGCACTCATACACATAAAATAAAATCTGGGAAAAAAAGTTTAATTTCAATAACTATTGGGGAAATAGAAAAAAAAATGGCTTTGAGAGTCCAGCACACCCAAATCAGAATGGCTATCATAAAGTCAGATAACTTCTGGGTGGTGGTGGTAGAGGTGGTGGTGGTAGAACACACTTTTAATCCCAGCTCAGGAGAGGCAGAGGCAGGTGGATCTCTATGGGTTCCAGGCCAGCCTGGTCTACATAGTGAATTCTAGGACAGCCAGGGCTACCCAGAGAAACCCTGTCTGGAAAAACAAAAACAGCATCTATAGATGCTGGTGAGGTTGTGGGAAAAGGGAACTGGTCTTCACTGTTGGTAGAAGTGTAGATTGGTACAGTCACTATAGAAATCAGTATGAAGGCTACGCAAATGGTCTCAAAGTGACAATCCTCCTGCCCGAGCCCCCAGAATGCTGAGAGACAGGCACACGTCACATTAGGATATTATTAACTGACTAGTACGTTTACCAGAATGTATCCCATTGTATGTGGGAGAACATCTGTGTTGTGAAATAACAGCGTTATTTGTCCTGGACTAAAGAAAGGGAGTCCTTGGCAGAGTCAGCTCATTAACGGTAATGCTGACTGCCTAAGTTCCTAGCACCGAGCCAGGAGGAGGGCAGACACTGATGTCTGAGTGATAACCATCTTCTCCAGTTCGGGAACAGACAAGCACAAGGGAGATCACAGGCTGTAGGCACTGTATGCTGACTGTGTGCTTTGGGGGCTGGGGGAGTGAGGTGGGGCTGAGAGATCGCTATGGTCCTGTGGGAGATAACCAGCAAGGGCTTGGCTGGCAAATGCTCTACCACAGAGCTACAACCCCAGCCCCTGGCAATCTGGTCTGGTTGCTTTCTCAGTCAAATGGTCCTCCCTCTACCCACACCCTGCCCCTCAGCGGTGGCTTCTCTGTGTGTAACCTGCGGATTCTCATTCTTTCTCTTCTGTTTTCTAGGAGGGCCTGTGTACGAGGAGGGTGTGTGTGTGTGTGTGTGTGTGTGTGTGTGTGTGTGTGTGTGTGTGTGTGTCTGAACCTTAGAAAGATCCTAAATCAATCCCAGTTCCAGATTCTTCCAAAAATTCCTCCTCGGTGGCCAGCACCTGTGGCCCTTGGGGTGGAGTGGCATGTTCTTTGGGCCTGGTTGTCCTTTGCAGGACATCTGGTGTCTTTTGGGTGGGGCAGAGATGGAGCTAGAAGCCTCCCGGCCAGGGCCTGAGAGCCAAGTCAAGGATTATTTTTATTTCTTTGACCATAGCACATGGTCTGGATGGCATTGGCATCTGTTTCCCACTCTACCTCTCCCCTGGCAACCCCTGGAGGGTCACTTGAGGGAGGAGCAGGAGGAGTGGGGACCAGCTCTGGGCTGGCCTGGACTTAGCCCCTTCTTCTGGCCACAGGGAAGGCTTGCGTGGGCAGTTTGCCTAATGTAAGGGTGGGAGCAGTCAGCCACTCAGAACTGGGGACCAGGAGTACCACAGCCACACAGGGCCAGGGCCGGCTTCACTGTGGCAATGAATCCCATGTCCTAGGGCCTTGCTTGACCCGCTGGCCCACTTTCTCTGGGACAGACCCAATCTTGGGAACATGGAGTGCAGGGCCTCAGAAAACCTCTCCCACAGGGGCAGTCTGGCACAAACGGTCTCTCGTTCTCTCAGGCCTGTTCTTCTGGGCAATGTTGAGAAGGAGAAGGGCTGAGTGACTACCTCCTGTGGCAGGGTGGGGTCACGTAAGATGGTGTAGGGCTAGATGGCTCCAGAAGAAAACAAGACCAACCCCCAAACGGATGGGGCCTCATGCATTAGAAGGTTAATTAATCACTGTCATCAGATATTAATCTTCATCATTAGGGCTTAAGCTGTGTGCACCTGCCAGGCCTGCTTAAGGTTTCAGAGCTTACACTCCAGGCTCAGAGCTTAAGAACAATGGCCGGTCACACACACACACACACACACACACACACACACACACACACACACACACACAGGAACAATGGTCACTAAATGCCCCATCCAGAGTGCTGACTGGTAGACTGCATCTCCACCTCCCCTTGATGGGGTTGGAGGGACATGACACCTAAGGCCTTGTGCTTGTAATTGCCAGACCTCTCACACTGAGTTAACCCTTTAACTCCCTAACCATGCTGCGGGCCTATTGACCACTGTGGGAGCATCATCCTTCTCTGACTATTTCTAGGGGGTACTTGGAGAGATGTGGGGTCCAGGTGTAGAGCATGTGCCAAACACACGCCAGCAGAGAAAGAAGGAACTCAGGTCCCAGGGTTTTATGGGCAAGGTCCAGGGCGACGATGTGATTCAGACAAAGTCACTGTCTGCTGTAGGAAGGGAACCTTCTCTGCTCTCCTAGTTCTCACACAGACGGTGCCACTTTACAACCGGAAGCCAGAAGGAAGGAACGGAGCCAGCTAGCATGTCAGAGAGCTTAAGAGTCATTTTTGGCTGTATAATCTCAGAA
Source organism: Acomys minous (assembly GCF_964271855.1). Lineage (NCBI taxonomy): Eukaryota > Metazoa > Chordata > Mammalia > Rodentia > Muridae > Acomys > Acomys minous. Next base: position 18,328,729 of record NC_140500.1, read on the forward strand.
TCTGCTTGCTAAAGATTTTGTCAAAAACCCTTGTAGAAGTTTTTAAAATCATAAAATTTGTGTTTTGTTATTTTTCTCACAAATTAAACATCTTTTGGTCTTGTTGTGTAGCGTTGGCTGGCTTGGAACTCCCTATGGTTTTTAACTCAGAGATCTACCCTCCTCTGCCCCCCTCCCCCACACTCCCCCACCACACCCATTCCCAATCCCCTCAACCCCCGCCCCACCCCAGTGTACCACCACTGCCTGGCTTTGGGTAGTGTCTGAAGTGCTGAAAGTGAGCGCCCTTGATCTTATCCTTAACTTAAAAGGTATTGCTTCCACTGTTTCAGCAAGCGTTGCATTCTTTTTTTGGGGGGGGGGGAAGGGGGGGGCAAAGGTTTGATTTTTTTTTTTCCTTCCCAAGACAGGGTTTCCCTGTGTAGCCTTGTCTGTGCTGGACTCACTTTGTAGACCAGGCTGATCTCGAACTTACAGCAGTCCGCCTGCCTCTGCCTCCTGAGTGCTAAGCGTCCTGTTCTTTTAAGCTTTCAAAAGATGTCTTTCTCAGATTGAAGAAATCATCTCTTATCACTTTTTATCATTTATTTATTAAACAGTTACTATTGTGGAAAGGTCTCAGGTTTTATGCATACTGTAAATTTGTGTTCTCCCCCCCCCCCCTCTCTCTCTCTCTCTCTGTTTCTTTTTCTTTTAGTGCTGGTGATGGCTCTCAGATGCACACATGCTAGGCCGCAGCTTTGCCCCCTCGCATGTTTCTGCATTAGCTGTTGGTCCTCCAGTTTCTAGTTTCTGCCAGAGACTTTGCTCAGCCTTTGTGTATTATCTTCTCTGTCCATTTCATGTTTGAATTTTTCTTTTTTCTTTTATTTGTTTACTTGTTTGTTTTTTGAGGTAGGGTTTCTCTGTGTAACAGCTCTGGCTGTCCTGGAACTCACTGTGTAGACCAAGGCTGTCCTGGAACTCACAGAGATCCACCTGCCTCTGCCTCCCAAGTGCTGGGATTAAAGGCGTGCACCACCACTGCCCAGCTCCAAAAATTAAAAAGAAATTTATTTTATGTGCATTGGTGTTTTGCTTGCATGTATGTGTGAGGGTGTCCGATCTTAGAGTTACAGACAGTTGTGAGCTGCCATGTGGGTGCTGAGAATTGAACCTAGGTCCTTTGGCAGAGCAGTTCAGTGCTCCTAACCACTGAGCCATCTCTCCAGACCTCATGTTTGTGTTTTTCATTATACTTCCTCTATTCCTATCTTAGTTTCTACCGCTGTGATAAAGACTACGAACAAAGCTGGGTGGTGGTGGCGTACGCCTTTAATCCCAGCTCTTGGGAGGCAGAGGCAGGTAGGTGGGTCTCTGTGAGTTCAAGGACAGCCAGAGCTGTTACACAGAGAAACCCTGTCTTGAAAAACAAAAACAAACAAACAAACAAAAAAACCCAAAAACCAAAAAACAACCCACAAACAAAAGCAACTTGGAGAAGAAACAGCATCAGCTTACAGTTTTAATTCATCATTGAAGGAAGTCAGGGCAGGGACTCCAGGCAGAACCTTGAGGCAGGAGCTGATGCAGAGGCCATAAAGAGGGCTACTTAACCAGCTTGCTCTGCCTGCTTTCTTTATTTTTTCTTTTTAGGTTTTTCAAGTCAAGGTTTCTCTGTATAGCCTTGGTTGTCCTGGACTTGCTTTGTAGATCAGGCTGGCCTCGAGCTCACAGCGATCTTCCTGCCTCTGCCTCCTGACAGCTGGGATTAAAGGCGTGCGCCACCGCCACCTGGCTCCGCTTGCTTGCTTATATACTCCAGGACCACCTGCCCAGGGATGGCACTACCCACAGTGGGGTGGGCCTTCCCACATCAAACATTAATGAAGAAAATTCCACACAGCCGCGTGTACAGGCAGCTCTGAAGGACTCACTCTCAGTTGAGGCTCTGTCTTCCCAGATGGCCCTAGTTTGTGTCAAATTGATAAAAAACCTAACCAGCACAGTTTCCTTTTCTTTTTTTAAACACTTATTTTGCTTTTAATTATGTGTAGTTGTGTGTGTCTGTGTAGGAGAGTGTAGGTATCCACATAGGTCAGAGATGTTGGATCTCCTGGAGACGCAGTTACAAGCTATTGTGAGCATCTGGTGTGGGGTCGCTGGGAACTGCACTGGGGTTCTTTGTAAGAGCAGCGTGTGCTTTTATGTGTACGGGTGTTTGGTCTGAGTGTGTGTCTGCACCCCGGGAGTACCTAGTGCCTGTACAGCCCCAAAGAAGACATCAGCCAGGTATGGTAATCCTCGGGGAAGTAGAGGCCGGTGGATCTCTGTGAGTTTGAGGCCAGCCTAGTATACAGAGTGAGTTCCAGGACAGCCAGGGCTGCCTGTTTTGAAAACACCCCCCCACACACAAAAGGCATCAGATTGTACATTTTTGTTAGCTCCATATGGGTGCTGGGATTCAAACCCAGGTCTTCTGGAAGTGCTACCAGTGCTCTTAGTATGAGCCATCTTTTCTTTTAATGATTTATTTTTATTGATTATTTATATATGCGATTCTCTCTCTCTCTCTCTCTCTCTCTCTCTCTCTCTCTCTCTCTCTCTCTCTCTGTGTGTGTGTGTGTGTGTGTGTGTGCGAGCGCAGGTAGATTTATGCCATGGATGCATGTGAAGATCAGAGAACTTTTTGCCTCCTGTCTCATTGTATGTGTGCTGGGACCACAGGCGTTTACTGCAGCATCCAGCTTTTGAGGGATAAAGCTCAGGCCCTCTGGCTCCTGCAGCGTGTTTGGGGGGCTCCTGCAGCGTGTGCTTTTTATCCACTTAACCATCTCCCTGTGCTGAGTCTCAATCTCTTGGTCCCTGTGTACTTACACCAGGCAACATAGTGCCTGAGCCTGGGGGGTGGGGGGTGGGGCGGATTCTCCTGTCTCTTCCGCTTGTCTCTAGTGGAGGCGCTGGGATTATGGGCACGGCCACATCATTCGACACCTGCCTCTAGGCATCCAACCTCAGGTACTCACACTCACAGCAAATGCTTTACCCACTGAACCATGGCTTAGAGTTCCGAGTGGTGGCTACTTTTTGCAACAGTTTGGAGATACATTTTCTTCAGTCTTTTAGTATTACTGGTGAAACCCATTGTTACTTTAATACTTATTTCTGGGCTGGTGGGTCAGCTCATGGCTATAGCATCTTCTGGATGTGCAAGCAGGCCTGGGTTCTGTTCCCACACAGTGGGCTCTAGTAAAAAAAAAAAAACAAAAAACTGCCCTTCTTCATCCTTGATGCTTTTAAGGTTTGTTTGGGGTATTGTTTTATTTATTAAGTTCTCAACTGTGAGCCTTGGGTGGTTGGCGGCCTACGCCTTTAATCCCAGCACTCAAGAGGCAGAGGCAGGAGGATCATTGTGATTTCAAGGTCAGCCTGGTCTACATGGTGAGTCCAGGACAGCCAAGGCTACACAGAGAAACCCTGTCTCAAAAAATAAAAGAAAAAGAAAGCATCGCGGGGTGGGGGTGGGGGTGGGCAAAACAAAAAAGAAAGCGTCCCAGCACTTGAGAGGCAGAGGCAGGTGGATTGATGTGAGTTCGAGGCTAGTCTGGTCTACAAAGTGAGTCCAGGACAGCAACGCTACGCAGAGAAACCCTGTCTCGAGAAAACAAACAAACAAACAAGGCAAAGGTAACAACGAAGAAGCAACTGGCAGGGAAATTTCCTCTGTTAATGAAAGATCCGCCTACCTCTGCCTCCCAAGTGCTGGGATTAAAGGTGTGCACACCACGCCCGGCTGCTTTCTTTTTCTATATCTTCCCGTCCTGTAATTATTTCTTGTGCTCCTAGGGATTGAGCCCATGTCTGGCACTGAGCTATGGCAGCCTGCCATCTTTTTCCAGGCCACTGGCCCTAGATAGGAAGTATGTTTCACACGATTGCACAACAACCTGATCTTCGTATCTGGAAGATAACAGCCCCCCCCCCCCATTTCTCCCTTCCCAACCCCTGGCAACATCTATTGTGCCTCATTTCTAGGAATCTAAATTAGCTTCTATGTGTAATACACATACTGTCTTTTTCTTCTATGACTGGCTTGTTCCACTTAATGTAGTGTCATCAACGCTTATCCACGTTACAGCATGTGACAGGGTTACTCTTTAGTGCTAATAGTGGTCCGTTGTATATACCCATCCCGAATTCTGTGTTTGTGTAGGGATGTATGCAGGGCCCCCTCCAGTTTTCTGCTGTTGTCAACAGTGCTGCTGTGAACACTGGTGACTCTTAGGAGCTCCTGCTTTCAAGTCTTTTGAATATATACCAAGAAGCAGGGTTGGTGGATCACATTGATGATGATGATGATGATGATGATTGTTATTATTGTTATTGGTGGTGCTGAATCGAGAACTCTCAGGTATGCTCAGCAAAGCCTCTATCACTGGGCCCCATCCCTTAGCCCTCATTTTAATTTTGAGGATTTTGCATACTGTTTGCATGGTATTTGCCCTTTTGCACCTACCCCATAATGTTTAAGATCCTTTTGCCCAGAGTTCATTTGGTGTCTCTACGCCTTTGTCTCCTACTTCCCTGACTTGTGTGTGTTCTTAGATGTACAATCAGGGGTGTTTGTTTGTTTGAAAAGAGGGTTTCTTTGTGTGCTCCTACCTGTCCTGGAGCTAGCTTTGCAGACCAGGCTGGCCTCAAACTCAGATATTTTCCAGAGAGCTGGGAGTAAAGGCTTGCATCTGGCTCAGCCAGAGGCGTCTTTGGTGCTCATTGGACAGTTTGGAAGCTTGGTTTGCTGAGGGAAAACAACCTGTCTAAGCCTCCCTGACTCCTGAACCCCCCCCCCCCAGATGTTTCACTCTGTGCCCCAAGTGGGTGTCCTGCGTCCTGCAGCATGCATGGTCGTTCCTCTTACTGTGCCTTGTTTTGGCTCTGACAGGTCCAACGGGTGCTCCTCCAAGCCGAGCCTTGGAGGGCAAGGCCGGCACCATTACCTCCAACGAGTGGAGCTCTCCGGACTCCCCTGAGGGGAGCAGCATCTCTGGGGGGAGCCAGGCACTGGATAAGCCCATCGACAATGATGCAGAGGGCGTGTGGAGCCCCGATATCGAGCAAAGCTTTCAGGAGGCACTGGCCATTTACCCACCCTGCGGCCGCCGCAAAATCATTCTGTCGGACGAAGGCAAGATGTACGGTAAGAGACTGTCTGGGCTGGACAGAAGCTGGATGGATGGTAGTTCCTCAGGAATAGACACGATAACCTTGGGGTCCCCCCCCCCCAAATGACCCCTTGTGGCTACTACTAGGTGCATAGGGCTCTCTCTTCTGTCCTGGGTTCCAAGCATCTTAGCAAGAGAAGCTAAAAGCCGGGCTGTGGTGGCGCACACTTGGGAGGCAGAGGCAGGTGGATCTCTGAGTTTAATCCTCAGTACCACAAAAAGAAGGGAAAGGAAAAACAAGGGGGTTCATCTGAGATACGGACCCCCCTGCCCCCCCCCCATCCCCCTTCATGCATCTAGCACAGGTAAGCATCGTAAGTGCCGGGCATGGGTGACCCATGTTGCGGAGTGGGGAAGTGAACACACAGCTAACTCTCCTCTAAGGCAGGCTGTGAGGGCTGCACCTTCCTTCAGAGAAGACGCCTCCCTCACCCCCGCCCCATGCCCTTCAGCTTCTTGAGTGACTAAGGTGTGGAACACCACCGTTAGCAGCCACACAGGAAGGACCAGCATTCTATATGAGTCTATATGGCTTTTGGAGGAGAGGATTCTGGGAAAGTAAAAACAGACCCAAACAGAACAGCTGCTGGGTCAGGATTAGGTCATGCTTCCGCTCTCACCGGAACCCCCTCCCCCACGGCCCTGTGCTTGAAACAGTATGTTGGGGGGTGGGGGGGGCAGACCCAAAGGTCTAAGAAGGCCTCTGCAACTGGTGAAAGTAGAAGAGCAGAGGGTTCGCAGGCCAGCTGCCACCCCTTGCCCCCCTGGGTTTCCATTCATGAGTGTCTCTTCCCAGTCCATCCAGCACAGGTGCTTTTTCAGCTGTTGGAGGGCCACTGTGTGGGAGGACTGAGTGTCTTAGTGATTGTCACCTTAGTTTACACACGCACATAGGGTGATTGACAAGTTCCCACAAGCCAGCTGGCTGAGAACAACAGAAATGAGTTGGGAGTAGCTTGGCGGGAGGTCATGATCTTGGTATGAAGACAGTATGCAGAAAGAACATGCAGGCAAAACAAAAAAAAAAATTAAAAACCCATTTAATATATTTTTATGTGTCTGTGTGTATGCCTGAGTGTGTATGTCTGTGTATCACACGTGTGCAATGCCTGATAGGTCAGAAAGAGCATCATGTCCCCTGGAACTGGAGTTACCAATGGTTGTGAGCTGCCATGTGGGTGCTGGAAACCAAACCCGGGTCCTCTGCAAGAACAGTAAGGGCTCTTAACCACCGAGCCATCTCTCCAGCCTTCTTCTTACTCCTCTAACAAAACAATTAGTCGTTGGGTTTAGGGTATGCCTTCGCCCAAAATGATCTCAGCTATTGCAGCCACAAAAACCGTTGGTCACGTGTTGGGCTGTGGTGTACGTGTTGGGCTGTGGTGTGTGTGCGGGGCTGTGGTGTATGTGTGGGGCTGTGGTGTGTGTGCGGGGCTGTGGTGTGGTTCAGCGGTGGAGTGCTGGCCCAGCATACATTAGTTCTCCAGTGTCACACACTATGAAGTGAGCAGGCGCTGAAGTTACAAGTGTCAGTTGTAGGGGAGTTCGTCTTCAGCGTTCCTCAGCTGACTAAACTGAAATCCAGTCCCAGCTCTGGGGGCAATAGGGCTCTGCCAGCCCCTCTATTTTTTACATATAGTCTTCCCCATGAGACCAAAACAATGCCTGCCTTTCCTTTTTGCTCCTTGGCAAAGTAAGATCCTTTCACATCGGACCCCCAGCCCTGCTTCCCGGACACCAGTTAAAACTTCTCCTCTTTCCCTTTGCACCCCTCAGTTCCCAGAGTCTCTCAAATGCTGCTAGGTGCCCTCCCCCCTTACCACTCTTGCTCTGATGACCTCTTGGTCTAACAGTTGCTCCCCTCGGGGGAGCTCCCTAGAAAGCTGACCAATGGAAGGGTTTTCCACGGGGTATCCTCCCATAGCTGCCCCAGGACCATGGGCTCTTTGTTGGGGAGCAAGGTAGATGGTGATCATGTGAGGGTGGGAAAGGGCAGGAGGTATTCCGGAGGCCTGGGGATTGCTCGGCTTGACTAGTTCTGTCAGCACCCTGGTCAGGAAGTCAGAGTACACTGAGTATACTGAGAAGGAATTACTGTGTAAAGAAGCAGATGAAGTGCAGGAAAAGGGAACTGAGACGGTCCTGGGGTGAAGCCAGAATGTGTACAATGCATATACTAAGCCAGCATGGTGACTGTCTTAGGGGGTCTATTCCTGTGATGAAACACTATGACCAAAAGCAAGTTGGAGAGGAAAGGGTTTGTTTGTTTTTCAAGAGAGAGTTTCTCTGTGTATCCTTGGCTGTTCTGGAACTCACACTGTAGACCAGGCTGGCCATGAACTCACAGCGATCCGCCTGCTTCTGACTCTCGAGTGCTGGGATTAAAGACACGAGTCACCAATGCCCAGTGCAAAGGGTTTATTCTACTTATACTTTGTATCACTCAAGCAGGGCAGGAACCTGAGGCAGGAGCTGATGCAGAGGCCATCGGTGCTGCTTGCTGGCTTGCTCCCCATGGCTTGCTTGCTCAGCCTGCTTTCTTGTAGAATTCAGGACCATCAGCCTAGGGGTGGCCCCACTGACAATGGGCTAGGTCTTCTCCTGTCAATTATTGATTAAGAAAATGTCCTGCATGTCGTGACAATTCTGGAATTTTTGTTTCTTTAAAAAAAAAAAAAACACAGGAATATAAGAATGTTTTTGTTTAATCCTAGGTGTGGGGATGTGGGGCTGCTTTGGATTATCCATAACGGCTGACTATGATTTGCCTCATGCGCTAGCAGAGACGTGGTTTTGCCTAGTGCGGATAGTTTTTGCAATTGTGGGACATTGGGAATTCTGGGAACTTTTCAGAGAGAGAATATAAATATTTGGGTTCCAAGAGGCTGGTTGGTGGTTGGTGGTCCATTTAGCGGGGGTTGGTTGCGGCTTGTTAGTGGTCGTGCTCAAAAAGAAAGAAATTAGATTCAGAAATCTCTCTCTCTCTCTTTCTCCCTTTTATCCTTTCTGTCCTCTCTAGTGATAGGGGGTAAAACTGGGGGGGGGGGGGTGGGGAATAAAGGGTGGGGAAAAGAGGAAACCACCAAGTAGCAAAGACAAGCTACACCCACAGGCTTGCCTGCCTCCAGCCCTACCTTATGGAGACATTTTCCTAATTGAGGTTCCCTCCTCTCAGATGACCCTAGCATGTGTTAAGTTGGTATAACAACTAGCTGGCACAGTGACCCATACCAGGAAAATCAGAAAGTCTGAGGCCAGCCTGTGTTACATAAGGAGTTTGAGGCCGGCCTAGGCCACACAAGGAGTAAGAGGCTGGAAGATGGCTCAGTGTTAAGAGCTCTTGCTTTCAGAAGATCTGAGTTCAGTTCCCAGCACCCATACCAAGCAATTCACAACTGCCTGTAATTCTAGTCTCAGGGTATCTGAAGCCATTTTCTGGCCTCCATAGGCACCAGTATGCAACACACACACACACACACACACACACACACACACACACACACACACACACACACAGGCGCACGCGTGCGCTTTCCCCCCAAGGTGCTTAAGTAAAAAAATGAATAAAACACACTAAAAAAGTATTTGACTGGCTCTGTTGTCCAGAGTCTTTGGCTGCCTGCTTTAGGTTTAGTGACGTTCTGTAATTCACACTATTGTTAGAGCCACTGCACCCTTCCCGTGCAGAAACTTTGTCATCCCAAAGTAGAACTTGGTACCCCTTAAACAGTGGTCCTTTATTCTCTTCCTTTTCCTTCCTCTCTTTCTGGCCCTGTCTCTGTCTCTCTCTGACAGAGTCTCACATATGTCATGCTGGTTGGCTTGGAACTCATTGTGTAGGCCAGGCTGACCTTGAACTCACGGGGATCTACCTGCCTGTCTTTGCCTTCTGAGTGACGGCATTGAGGTGAGCACCACCATGCCTTGCAGATAGCTCCTCAGGCAGCTGCCGCTTTTCTTTCTCTGTGGAAGTCACCATCGCAGGTCCCTCATTTATGTGGGATAATGTATTTGTGTGTGTGTGTGTGTGTGTGTGTGTGTGTGTGTGTGTGTGTGTGTGTGTGATTCACTCGATGTCATGTTCACGTGGTAGTGTATGTCAGAATCTCCTTCGGCTGTACATAGGACCGATGCTTAGATGTGCTCAGTGACTGTGCGTGGCTATTTCTTTCCCTACATTACATGAGAGGCTGTGGGGGTTAAAGTCCTTCAGGTAGTGAGCAGAGCAGGCCTTGCAGCCTCCCTCCTCCCCCTCACTCTAGACTCCTTAACTGTCCCTCCTGGCTCTGCCTGGGCCTGGCCTTGGGTCAGGTGGGTCAGTCTGTGGGCAGGGGGACAGGAGTGTCCTGCTCCATCTGATGACTCACCTGGCTTGCCTGAAGGGACGTTTCACTGTGAGCCAGACACTGGCTTATCCCGGTCTCTTTTTACCACCTTGGGGGCAGCCAGCACAGCTGGGAGGTATAGATAGCTCTGAGCTCACAGCAGTGTGTGGGGCAGGCCCCCAGGGAGGCTGACTCAGACCTCCTCTCGCTCTGTTCTGGCTGTGCTCCTCCGGTCCTCTCATCTTCCCTAGGGACCTGCTGTGCCCTATCCTCACCCCTAGTCAGATCGGCTTCAGCTGCCAGCAACCATCTTCAACCCCCACCCCACCCCCACCCCCAACCCCAGAGCCCTGTCTTTACACTTCCTGTGTGGAGCAATCATGTCCCAAGTGGACCAGCCAGTGAGGCCCTCAGTCAGCTGACAGCAGGTCCTAGACTTGGGGCTTTGGCCTTAGTGTTTTGACTACAGGGATTAGGCCTGTGACCAGCTCAGGCCACGGTACACCAGAGCAGAAGCTTGTGACCAGAGCCAGGCAGACGTACAGATGACATGCAGAGCCGCAACACAGATTAACACCTGTTAACTTTTGAGCCGAGGCACCATACTTCTTGGCTTTGCCCCCACCCCCACCCCCACCCCCACTTGAACACCTCTCCTCTCTCCCGGACCTGCTCCCTTGCCTGGGGTGCTTAACCTGCTCACTTTTGCCCTGTCACTGTGTGACCCTCCCTCTTGTATTGTGCGTACCCGTTCTGACCCCCCTTGGCTAGCCTGGCCACAGGTCCCCAGGAGCAGTGATAGGGAGGACAGTTACTCTTTTCACTCTTGTCTGCATCTGTCCTTTCCCCTCTGCCTCTCCTTAGCAGCTGCACTGAGTGGCCATCGCCCTCCTCCCCTACCACCCAGGCTGGCCCCATGATCCTCTGCATCTGTTCTTTCTGGTCCCAGCCTTCGCCTACCTGGAGGCCGCTCTCGTACAGCCTTGCTTTCTGCCCCTGATTTCATTCCCTGACTCTTGGTTTCTCTGCTGTGACCCTGGCCTGCCATTATGTTAGTCTTAGGAAGCGTCCGCCTCTCCTTGATCCCTGCTGGAATAGGGCTTCTGTTCTTGACGACTCTATGGCTAATGAGTGAGGCAGGAGAAATACCTTTTGTACGTGAACCACCCAGACAGGCATGTAGGGTGTAGCCAGGAAACCAGAGGGCTGGGTTGTCTTGGACCTTTCTGGAAGGAAGTGGAGCCTGATAGGGTGGGGGTTGGGGGGGGCGGCCACTGTGCTCTAGGCAAAGGAACCAGAGAGCGCTGTACCAGCTCACACGTAGGATTTGACGTGATGGCTTTGAGGGAGCCAAGGAGAGCATCCAGACAAGACACCGTCAGGAAAAGGTTAGAGATGAGTAGCGCACGTGTTAAAGGGGAAGATCAGGCTAGACCTTGGCAGCCCAAGGCTGAAGCCTTGTTGAGACTTTTCAGTGAGGGGATGGATGGGGCAGAAGTAGGGAGCCTGGCCTGAGCCCCCTGCTGTCTTAGTGCCATGGCAGTCACTGTTCCTTGGTGTCCTATTTTGCTTTCCATTGCTGAGGCAAAAAACTCAGTAAAAGGGTTTATTTGCTCTTTCTGCCATCTTTCTGAGCTGTTACCATGGTGCACATGAGTGTCCTGGCAGATGTTCTCAAGAGTATCAACAACGCCGAGAAGAGAGGCAAACGCCAGGTCCTTGTCAGGCCATGCTCCAAAGTCATTGTCCGCTTCCTGACTGTGATGATGAAGCATGGCTACATCGGTGAATTTGAGATTATTGATGACCCCAGAGCTGGGAAAATTGTTGTGAACCTCACAGGCAGGCTGAACAAGTGTGGCGTGATCAGCCCTAGATCTGATGTGCAACTTAAGGACCTAGAAAAATGGCAGAACAATCTGCTCCCGTCCTGTCAGTTTGGCTTCATTGTACTGACAACCTCAGTCGGCATCATGGACCATGAAGAAGCAAGACGAAAACACACAGGAGGGAAAATCCTGGGATTCTTTTTTTAGAGATGTAAAACATAAATAAAAAGCCTCCGTGGGGGTGGAAAAAAGGGGTTATTTGACCAATAGGTTACAATCTCTTATCAGGGAAGCCATAGTAGGAACTAAAGACAGGAGCCTGGAGGCAGGAACTGAAACAGGCACCATGGAGGAATGCTGCTTACTTATTCCCTTGCTCCTCCGTGGTTTGTTCACGGTTTTGTTTCACAGGCTTTTTTTTTTGGGGGGGGGGGTGGTGGCAGGTGCAGGTCAGTTGAGACAAGGTCTTACTATGTAGCCCTAGCTGTCCTGGAACTCACTATATAGATCAAGCTGACCTTGAACTCACAGAGATCCACTTGATTCTATAGCTGGTTCATCCTACCTCATCTCCCCCCACCCCAGGGTTTCTCTGTGTAGCCTTGGCTGTCCTGGACTCACTTTGTAGACCAGGTTGGCCTCGAACTCACAGCAATCCGCCGGCCTCTGCCTCCTGAATGCTGGTGGCGAGTGCTACCCCACCCCCACCCCCCCACCCCACCCCCGCTCATCCTGCTTTTTTATACACCCAAGGACACTTGCCCATGGGTGGCATCATCCCCCCCCCCCCCACCTCACAGGCCAGTCTGATGGAGGCATCTCTTTTCCAGCTGCAGTTCCATTTTCTCAGATGACCCGTAGCTGTGTCACTTTGACAAACAAACAAAGCCAAACAGCTGGATGCTTGGGCTTTTGCTCTTTGCTTCCTCATCCTTTGTGCTTTCCTCTCTGACGCAGCCCTCTTAGGACACCGCCTCTCTCCTCATGCTGCCTTGACTGACGGCAGGCTTGGTCTGGAGCAAGCCTTAGCCTTGCTGATCATTGCTTCTCTCCTTTGTAGAATATGTATGACTAGTTCTGATGCAGGGGGATTGACTGTATGGACAGTGCTCAGTGGTGTTAAATGTATTCACACAGTTTATTTCTTTTTATTTATTTATTTATTTTGAGACAGGGTTTCTCTGTGTATCCCTGGCTGTCCTGGACTCGCTTTGTAGACCAGGCTGGCCTCGAACTCACAGTGATCCGCCTGCCTCTGCCTCCCAAGTGCTAGGATTAAAGGCGTGCGCCACCACGCCCGGCCTTTATTTCTTTTTTTTCCAATTCCAAGCATCTTTGTAAAAAGCCAGACATGGCCACAAGTGCTTGGTGAGAAGAGGTAGGATTGCTGGATCTTGCCAGCTTAATTCCATGTTCACTGGGAGACTCTGCCTCATGGGAGTAAGGTGGAGGGTGAGAGAGCGGGACATCTAGCATTCCTGTCTCTCCTCGGCCTTTGGATGTACACACCCACATGTTTACACACACACACACACACACACACACACACACACACACACACACACACACATTCTTATTTTAAATTACACTTCATTGATATACTTTGTGTGCTTGTGCGTGTATATGTGAGTGCTCGTTTGCCATGGTGTGTGGATAAAGGTCAGGGAACAGCATTCAGGAGTTAGCCCTGTCTTTCTACTACCATGTGGATCCAGGGGATGAAGCTCAGATCATCAGGCCAGACGCAGACACCTTTACCCACCAAGGTATTTGTCTCACCAGGCCCTAAATTACTTTTCCATGGTGCTGAGGATGGAACCCAGAGCCTTGTATACTGGGCAGACAGCGAGTCCCCACCCGTCTTGATAACATTTGTGTCTCTGTGCAGCCACAATCACTATCTATTTCTAGAACTTTTTAGAACCACCCCCCACCCCACCCCCAATAGAAATGGTACCCATCCCAACAATAACTGCTCGTTCTTTGGACCCCAGCCTGTGACAACATCTCTCCTACTTTCTATCTCTGTGGGTTGGCCTGGTCTAGGTGCCTCAGAAAAGTATAATCATGAAAAGTTTACTTCTTTGTTTGTGAAGGTTTGGTTTTGTTTTGCTTTGCTTTGTATGGCGGGTAGAAGCCAGGGTTTCCTCTGTAGGAAACACAAGACCTCCCACGGGGCTGTTGTTTGTGCCCTTTGGCTGTTGTGACACTGCTAGTAACATTAGTTGTCAGTGTCTGAGCCCTTCTCTGCAATTCCTTTGGGAGTCTAGGAGTGGAAGGAACTGCTGGCTCCTATGGTGATTTTATGTTTAACTTTAAAAACAATGTTTAACTGGGCGTGGTGGCGCGCACGTTTAGTCCCAGCACTCCAGACGCCGCTGAGGCAGGCGGATCTCTGTGTGTTTGAGGTCGTCCTGGTGTAAGTATGGAGTTCCAGAATAGCCAAGGCTACACGATGAGAACGTTTCTCAAAACAAACAAACAAACAACAATGTTTGCTATTATTTTTCTTCTTTTCCTGTTGCTGTGACTCAATACTGTGACAGAAGCACATGAGCCAGTTTATTTGGGCTGAAAGTTCAAAGTTACAGCCCACTGTGGGGGCAAGTCATGACAGCAGGAGCTTGAGGTGGCTGATGACGTCACATCTACGAATGATGACTTTTCAAATTAAAAAATTATTTTTTGTCTTTCTTTCTTTCTTTCTTTCTTTCTTTCTTTCTTTCTTGACAGGGTCTCTCTGTGTAGCCTTGGCTATCCTAGACTCACTTTGTAGACCAGGCTGGCCTCGAACTCACAGATTCGCCTGCCTCTTATTTATTCTGCGTATATGGGTGTGTTTTCTCTCTCTCTCTCTCTCTCTCTCTCTCTCTCTCTCTCTCTCTGTGTGTGTGTGTGTGTGTGTGTGTGTGTGTGTGTGTGAGTGTCAGGGTGAGCACACGTCATGGTTGCTGGTTCTCTTCCGGTACCATGTGAGCCCCAGGAACTGAGCTCAGCGTGTCAGTCTTGGCAGCACTCCCCTCACCCACTATCTCTCCAGCTCCAAGAGTGAGTTCCTGTGCTTAGCTTTCCTTCACTCCTTTTTATGCAAGCGACTCCAAGAATGGTGCTGCCTTCTTTCAGGAGGCTTCTTCCCAATGCAACATAGTCATGATAAGTCCCCCAGGCAAGCCCTGAGCCTAACCTAATCTAAGTGATCCCTCATGGGTGTGTCTAGTGGGTGCCTCTCCTAGTGACTCTAGATGAAGTTGGCAATCAATACTAACCTGTTTTCCCATAGTGAATGTCCCACTTATTATACCCACCCCCACCCAGTGAGGCAGAAGGTTCCAGTTCTTCCACATGCTTGCCAGCCTTGTTATTCTTCCTGTTTCTGTTTGTAGCCATGCGAGTAGGTGTGAGGTGTCGTCTGTGACAGTGATGCTCCAGGATGCTCTCTGAGGTAACTGTGACACACACACATAGTTACCAGAGGTACAGTGCAGAGAAAACCTAGACCTGAGAACAAAAGTCTTTTCTCTCAAGGAGCTGTGTTTAGTGGGGACTGGGGCGTAGAGCTCAACCAAGGAATATGAAGGCCCCGACCATCCACTGGGGGTGGAGGTGAGAATGGGTACATCTACATGTTCAGGGCAAACTCTTAGGGGTGCCAGCCAACAAAAAATGTCCCCAGAAGTCTTGGAGCCCATTCAAGGATGACAGGGGTAGTAGCTCAAAGTCCCATTGCTGTGGTCACCTCTTCACAAAGAAGTTCCTCTGCCTGGCGTCTGCCATCACTGGATCTTGAACAGGGAGGCTCTTCTGCCATCCAGGTTAGGGCATAGCTCCTCCTTCCTGGGACCCAGCTTACAAGAGGGACACAGCGCAGAGAAAGGACTGGCTCTCTGGAGAGACCTCAGGTGGGCTCGTCAGATTCTCAGCCCATTTCAGTTTGTAAAACTCATTGCGTTCACTATGTATAATTTTTTTTTTTTTAAAGAGCAGCGTTACTTAGAGCAGGACCTGACAGTCTGAGGAAGATGGCCGGCTGCCCTGGTCTCCCACTAAGCAGCTAGTCTTTTACTTCCTTGATGATGATGCTTTTTTATGGTGTAGTGGGAGGACTGTTGAGGCAGGAGACTGCTCTGCCTCAGGAAATGAGATGCAGAAGTGACTGGTCCAGGTGGGATTTTGCAGGTGGGACAGCAAGTCTAAGTGGAGTTGTGTTTAGGGCTAGGCCTAGGCTGGCTGGTGGGTTTGTAGGAAGTAGAAGGGTCATGAGAAGGCCATGGTGGCCAGGCGGTGGTGGCTGCGGCACACACCTTTAATCCCAGCACCGGAGGCAGAGGCAGGTGGATCGCTGTGAGTTCAAGGCCAGCTTGGTCTACAAAGTGAGTCTAGGACAGCCAAGGCTACACAAAGAAACTCTATCTCAAAAAAAAAAAACAAAAATAAATAAATAAATTAATTAATTAAAATAAAATAAATAAAAAGAGAAGACCATGGTGGATCCTCCTTAGAGGCAACTCCCGCCCTCAGCTCATGGTCCAGCCAAGGCATTCCCTTCTCTTTTGGCAGCCCTTCTCACGGTGGGCCATGGGTCGGAGCTGTGCGTGCTAGCTGTTGGACACATGTTCTCTGACAGATGGGTCTACCACTTGTCTGGTGGGGATGCCCTTCCCAGCCCCTCCCAGGTCCTCTCCGGGGGTGGGGCCAAGACCACCTGCCACATTGCAATGTCCAGCTGCTCAGGATCTCCTGTGAAGGCCAGGGTAGGCTCCTGTTCCCATGTCTTGTGAGCTCAACTGCTGAGGGGTGAGGCTTGCAGCTACACAGCTGGTGGCACGGTTGGTACAGGGACATGTGTCTCCTTCCTTCCATGTCCACTTCCTCCCTTTTTACTTTGTTGTTGTTGTTGTTTGTTTTCAAGACAGGCTTTCTCTGTGTAGCCTTGGCTGTCCTGGACTTGCTCTGTAGACCAGGCTGGTCTTAAACCCACAGCTATCCACCTGCCTCTGCTTCCCGAGTGCTGGGATTAAAGGCATGTACTACCACCATCCAGCTCCCTTTTTTGCATTTTGAGACATACCACTATATAGCCTAGGCTAGCCTTGAACTTGGTCTATAGTCAAGACTGGCTTCCCACTAAAAATCCTCCTGCCTCAGTGATGAGATCATCAGTGTGCTCCACCACTCCTGCTGTTTGTGAAGGTTTCTTCCCACCAAGGCTCCTTTTTTATGAACTTGATGCATGGTAGGAATGCTCTCTCCAAGACAATATTCCTACCCTCTCCCTGACTCCCCACTCTTCATTATCCGTGGAATATTTCCCTGAGTGAGCGCCAGATACCACTGTCTGTGAGGGTTAAGGCTGTGGTCCATCCTTAGGTCTTGGGGAAGCCAAGGTCTTGCTTTGTGTTGACACTCAGGAAATCAGGATGACCCACCGAAAGTGGAGCAGCAGAACGGATCCTTGCCAAGCAAATCCACTCAGGAGAGGGCTTCCACAAGGAAAGCCAGCCGTTGTGTCACCGTGATGAATAGTCACAGCCCTAGAGAACATTTTTCTCCCAGTGCCTGGCCCACAAACAAGCCACGTGGCTGTGACTGAAGCATTTCTCTCCATCCTGGGCTTCAGTCTCTTTTTTGGACCAGCAGGGTGAGCCCCTGCTTCTAAGAGACATGGTTATGTTGAGTCAAAGTTACAGTATGTCTGTTAAGGAGTGGCCTCCTTGTCAGGCGTGGTGGCTCACACCTTTAATCCCAGCACTCAGAAGGCAGAAGCAGGGGGATCGCTGTGAGTCTGAGACTAGCTTGTTTATATAGACTACATAGATTATGTAGTGAACTCCCAGCCTGCCACCCTATATAGTAAGATCCTGTCTCAAAATACACAAAATGAACAACAAAAGACACAAAACAAAAGGGCTGAGTGGGCTCAACAGTTAAGAGCACTTGCTCCACAATCTGAGGACCGGAGTTTGGATCCCAACATTCCTACAATACCATGGGTTCCACATATGTCTGTAAAACTGGCTCTGAAGGGGTTGGCAGAGGCAAGGTTCTTGGGGGAGGAGAGCGCTCCTTGACTTCCAGCGCAGCCAAGAAAACATAAGCACTGTGTTCAGGGAGAGACTCTGCCTCAAAGGAATGGGTGGAGAACAAGATGGAAGGATACAGACACTCTCTTCTGGCCTCTGCACGCATCCTGCATACACAGCGCGCTCGCGCACATACACACACACACACACACACACACACACACACACATAAATAAATCTCAAACATTTACCGTTTGTGTGCATACATGTGCTATAGTGAGAGAACGACTTTTGGGTGTCAGTTCTCTCTTACCATGTGGGTCCTGGGCCTTGAACTCAGGCTGTCAGGCTTGGTCACAAGTAGCTTGACCCAGCTGACCATCTCTCTGCCCCTAAATAAATCTATAAATAAATAACCCTTTAAACAAACAAGGAAGGAGACAGAAAAGAGGGTCGAGGCCAGTCTGTATAAATCCACTTGTCATCCACTTGTCGTGCAGTGATCTTGAATAACTTAAAGCCTTCCCATCTGTAGCATGGATGTTACGGCGCCAGCTGCATAGAGCAGCGAGAGGCTATAACGTGGGGGTGCAAATACAGCTGTGACTTCCACATTTGTATTTGTATAAATCCTTTTACTGATATGGCCGGGTATCTGGTTACTACTGATAGCCCTGCTGGAGTGACAGGGAAGACACAGCTAATGACTCCTCTGTGTATGTTGGTTTGAATTGTATAACAACCGGCCTGGAGGCGGTGTGTGGCTGCAGTGACCTTCCCCATGTGGCAGGAGGGGAACTGCTTGTTTCTCTTGGCTCCAAACACCCTCAGAAACTCCACTTCTACACTGGGGCATTCACCCCCACCCCCTGCCAGCATCCCCTGTGGTAGGAGGGTGATGGAGTGATGGCCAGAGGACCACAGCAGGGAGACAGGAGAAGGCAAAGTTGTGGGCAGCACGCAGAGCCAAAGAGCAAACTGAGAGGGCTGGACGCTGTGTGATGAACTCTTAGCTATGGAATTTAAAATGGCAGCTCACAGGAGAGATGGAAGAATTTGAACTGCCGGAGGCCAGGGAATGTGGAGGTGATGGCCAGCGGTTCAGAGTTGCCACTGGGTAGGAAGGAGTTTTCCAGACCCATTTCACAGCAAGGTGTGGACCTCAACATTGCTGAGAGTCTTTCTCCCCACCCCCCACCCCCCATTATTGAATTAGGGTCTTGTTTGCTTGTTTTTCTTCCTTTTGTATTTTGTTTTGTTTGTTTGTTTTTTGAGACAAGGTTTGTTGTTGGTGGTGGTGGTGGTTTTTCTTGTATAGCCTCTGCCCCCAGGTTCTGGGACTAATGGCATGTGCCATCACTGCTCGGTTACGATATTTTTGTTTGTTAGGTTTGGGTGTTTGTTTGTTTGTTTGAGACAGGGTTTCTCTGTGTAGCCTTGGCTGTCCTGGATTCACTTTGTAGACCAGGCTGGCCTCGAACTCACAGAGATCTGCCTGCCTCTGCCTCCCAAGTGCTGGGATTAAAGGTGTGCGTCACCATTGCAGAGCTAGGGTCTTGTTTTATAGTCCTGACTACCCTGGGGTGGTAACACACTTGTCATACCAGCACTCAGGAGGCTGAGACCACAGTGGCCTTTTGCACTTGAGTGCTCGCCTGGGCTTGGAGGAGGGGTCTCAGCCAGCTTGTGTGGTGGTGGCCTGTTCTGTCAGAGGCATTTCCAGTCATCCTCTCTGGGCCAACAAATGGCCTGGGCAGTCATCACTCCTAGATCTGTTGATGGATGGTCTGAATGAGATTCCCCCGCCCTGCCCCCCCTCCCTTGTTCTGTTATTTGACAAATAGGTAGAGCGACCTGACAGTTGTAGGGAGTAGTGGGCTTACTCTGAATTTATGAGCTGACGCTCCAGGATTCCCTGCTTGCATGTGCACCTGCCACACCGTAGGTTTAATTCCTCACAGCACAGGCTGGCCTTGATATGTACTTGAGGATGACTTTGAACTACAATGGAAAAGTTATTTAAATTATTTTTTAAATTAAATTAAATGTATTTATTTGTGTGGATGTATGTGGGTGGGTATGGACATGCCACAGTGTGCATATTGAGGTCAAAGGACAACTCCTTCTCCACCAGTGGATTCTGGGAATCAAAATCAGGTCTTCTGTCTTCATAGCTTAGCACCTTTACCTGCCTAGCCACTTTAGTTAATTGTGTAATTGATTGATTGTTGGTTGGTATGTGTGTATCTAGGCACACGTATGCTACAACACGCATGTGGGAGTCAGAACACAAGTGAGTAGAGTTGGGTTTTTCCTTTCACCTTTACAAGGCTTCCATCCAGCGACCACTCTCTCGTTGTTAGACTACAAGGCACATGGTTACCTGCTTAGCTATCTGGAGATCCTGAGAACCTTCAACTTCCGATCCCACTGCTGCCTCCACCTCCAAAGTGTTAGAACTCTAGCCACGTTCCACTGCAGCTGGTTTCTGCAATGCTGGTGTGGGGTTGAACACAGGGCTTCCTGTGTGATCTAGACCAGGCTGGCCTTGAAGCCCGAGGTCTGCCTGCCTCTGCCTCTCAAGTGCTAGGATTAAAGGCATGTACCACCATCATCTGGCACAGAGGACAATTTTTGAGAGTCCTTCCATCTTGGGTTCTGAGAATCAAACTCAGGTCATCAGGCTTTCTTGCATGGCATCTCCTGGGTCCCTAAACTTAATCTTTAAGGCAGCTTACTACAATGTCAATGACACATACTTAAGGCAGACATGGTGATAAGTTTTGGCAGATGTAGCCACCTGTAAAGCCATCGCCGCCATCACAATAGCAAGCGTCCATCACTGTGTAAGAGATCAGTTGTTTTTCTCAGTATTGACAGAGGAAGCCAGGCCTGTGCCTGCTAGCCAAGTGCTCTAACACTGAGACACACCCCTAGCCAAGAGTTTTCAAACCTAATTTTGTGTTTATATTTTTCACCTTTTCATTCTTTTTCCCAAAGAGAGTCTTGTGTGTTTTAAGTGCCTTTGGCTCCACAGAATTCCCATGGCTTATGTATAGAGAAAGCTCAATTGAGTGTAAGATGAAATGCATCTTGGGAATTCAGACTAATTGGAAGGCATTGCCTAAGTTCATGTAGCTCCCCTGTTTATCTCTAAAGGCTAAACCGGTTCAGTTGCCTTATTGATCATTTCCTTTTCTTTTCTTTCTTTCTTTCTTTTTTTTTTTTTTTTTTTTTTTTGGTTTTTTTTTTTTTGGTTTTTCGAGACAGAGTTTCTCTGTGTAGCCTTGGCTGCCCTGGACTCACTTTGTAGACCATGCTGGCTTGGAACCCACAGCAATCCACCTACCTCTGCCTCCCAAACGCTGAGATTAAAGGTGTGTGCCACCACGCCTGACCCTTTATTGCTTTTTAAGCTGAAAGATATTTATTGAGAGCCTACAATGTACAGGCATTTTTCTCTTTTTATGTATGTACGGTATGCATGTCTGTCTGTCCGTCTGTCTGTGTGTTGGTATTGGGAGTCTTCACTGATCGCTCTACCTTGTTCACTGAGGTCACTGCTATCCAGCTTGCTTCAGGGGTGCCCTGGTCCACCTTCCAAGCTGCCAAGCTTGCCTGGAAGTTCCATGTTTCTGGGGACCTGATC
Organism: Acomys minous; assembly: GCF_964271855.1. Lineage (NCBI taxonomy): Eukaryota > Metazoa > Chordata > Mammalia > Rodentia > Muridae > Acomys > Acomys minous. The sequence goes on from NC_140500.1 coordinate 18,349,753, forward strand.
TCCAGTCCTCTCACACAAATGTTTTATCCACTGAACCATCTCTTCAACCCTTTAGGGAGTTTTCTAGGTATCTGATCTAGACAAATAGCAAGCACCCCATCCTCAGGGTGTGCTCTTTTGGGAAAAGACAGTTCTCAGAGTATCAGTAGATCACGTGGTGCAGGGAGGAAAGCAAGGATGACAGTAAGTGTGCTGGCAGGGAGGGTGATTCTTGCTCCTCACATCATGGTCAGGGAAGATGTCACAAGACCATGGCAGCATGGATCTCCACCCAGGCCATAAGGCCATTCCAGACACTGCCAGGAACATGGAGAAGGTGAGGTTTCCTAGTGGAAGGACAGCAAGGACAAAGCTTAGTGGGCAAGTGGACCAGAACATTCCAGGAAGTGGCTCAGAGTGACAGATACATGACATCCAGAGAAGTAACTGAACTGGTTATGAGGGTGGACAGATCCTTTGGGTGCTTCTAGGCCATTTGGGGGACTTGAACTTTGTGTGTGTGTGTGTGTGTGTGTGTGTGTGTGTGTGTGTTTCAGGTTCCTTGTGTACTACACTAGGTAAGAGCTCTGCTGCTGTCTCCAGCTCTCTCTACCCTTCCCCTCGCCTCGCCTGTAATCCCAGCACTTAGGAGACATAAGCAGCCTGCTCTACAAAGTGAGTCCAGGACAGCCGAGGCTACACAGAGAAATCCTATCTCATGAAAAAGAGAGAACTGGGCGGTGATGACGCCTGCCTTTAATCCCAGCACTTGGGAGGTGGAGTCATGCAGATCTCCATGAGTTCGAGGCCATCCCGGACAACAGATGGAGTTCCAGGACAGTTAGAGCTGTTACACAGAGAAACTGTGTGTCGAAAAAACAAAAAACAAAACAAAAACAAAAACAAAAAAAAAAAAAGAAAAAATGGGGCGGGGGTGGGGTGGGGGAGAGAGAGAGAGAAGAAACAAAGAAATTATGTCTCTTGTGTTTCTTAAGCTGGTGTCCAGCCCCTGGTATCTGAGGAGGATGCAAAGTCAGGGCAGTGCCTTTTGGCCTTTTGTACACATGTCAGCTGCTGGGCTGAGCATAGCCTGAAGCAGGAACCAGGTGGAGGTGGGTTGTAACCCAGGCCAGAGCATGGTAGCTGGGGCCACAGAGCTGAGGTGGGGAGGAGCCTAATTCGGGGACTCTTTTGAAAGTGGAACTGATAGGTCCAGCCATTGCTTCATTCGTGCACTGATTTCATTTATCTGGTGCCAGAGAGCAGAGATGGTCACATGTTTGTTTTGAAACATGGTCTCATTATGTAGCTCAGGCTGCCCTGTAATTCCTGATCCCCCTGAGTCAGCTTCCCAAGTCCTGGGCCACAGGCATACACCCCCATTCCCAGGTTTGGAGGTGCAGACAGGAGTGAGAGCAGACTGAAGCAGGTGTGTAGTCTTCTCTTCTGGGGTACTGTGAATCTAACAGACAGAGGCCCAAGGACCACCTCCTGAGATTTCCACCATCCCCTGCTGTGCTTGCTAGTTTTACGTGAACTTGACACAAGCTAGTCATCAAGGAGGAAGAAGCCTCAATTGAGGAAATGTCTCCTTAAGATGGACTGTAGGCAGGCCTGTAGGGCATTTTCTTCCTTTCTTTCTTTTTTCCTTCCTTCCTTCCTTTCTTTCTGTTTTGTTTTTTGGTTTTTCGAGACAGGCTTTCTCCTGGACTCTCTTTGTAGATCAGGCTGGCCTCGAACACCCAGAGATCTACCTGGCTCTGCCTCCTGAGTGCTGGGATTAAAGACATGTGCCACCAACGCCCAGCTTGGCATTTTCTTAACTAGTGATGAAGGTGAGGCCCGGCCCATCGTGGGTTAGGTCGCAGCTGGGCTGGTGGTCCTGGGTTCTGTAAGGAAGGGAGCTGAGCAGGCCAGTAAGCAGTACGCCACCCTGGCCTCTGCATCAGCTCCTGCCTCCAGGTTCCTGTTCTGTTTAACTTCCTGTCATGACTTCCCTTTGATGATGTAGCGTGGTCTGGAAATGTAAGCCAAATAAATTCTTCTCTTTCTGAAGTTGCTTTGGTCGTGGAGTTTCCTTACAATAGTCAACTAGACTAAGCGTCCTGTCTTCCCCAGCTCCGGCTACCCTGCCACTCATGCTGGGACTTGGCACTGTGTCTCCACCTTGAATTGGCCTCTGAACTCTGATCACTTCTTTAGTCTAAGAATGTATTCTCCTTTCCTGAGGAGGAGACTGACTGAGCTAGTTCTCCTGCCCCTCACCCAGCTTTTTAAAAAAAGACATTTTACTCTGTACCCCAGGTTGGATTCAAACTTGCAGCAATCTTCCCGCCTCGGGCTCCTAAGTGCCGTGGTGACAGGTATGGACCACCATGCCTGACCAGAGTTCTCACTGAGCCAGAATCACACTTAGCATCCTTTTTTGTTTTGTTTTGTTTTGTTTTGTTTTTTTGAGACAGGGTTTCTCTGTGTAGCCTTGGCTGTCCTAGACTCACTTTGTAGACCAGGCTGGCCTCGAACTCACAGAGATCCACTGTCTCTTCCTCCTGAGTGTTGTTGGATTAAAGGCGTGCGCCACCACTGTCTAGCTTTTTTTTTTTTTAAATATGGAATGCTTCACGAATTTGCATGTCATTCTTGCTCAGGGGCTATGCTAATCTCTGTATCATTCCAATTTTAGTATATGCGCTGCCGAAGGGAGCACTAAGCTTAGCATCTTGAGTCAGTAAAAATGCGTGTGGTCAAATATAGAAGAAAGACTTTGGAGAACCGAATAGAACTAGATGAGAAGGTGGCTGAGTGGAGGTCCGTGGACTTGCTGTGGTCCCAAAGCTCCTTGGTGGTACTGGAGGTTCAAGGCCAGCTCCCTAAACTCCCAATTCTACAGTGCTTTTTCTGTAACCAGCCACCGGCTTAGGCCTTATTTTATAGCTGTAGCATAGTCCCCGTTAACTGACACAGTGTAGGACTGTTGGACGTTGGTCAGACTGCCAAAACCCCCTTTGAAATGTTTTCCCGGAGGGCTTTGTGAGGAGACATCTTTCAGGTGTCTCACAGTTTTAGGTGCACACTGGCTCACAGAGTGCCTGGGAGTCCGGCTCTCCACCCCTTCCTTCCTCGGACAGAGACAAGCCAGCACTCTCAGGCCAGCACATCTTTCCGGCCGTTGAGGACTCTTAATTTTGGACTTGGCAGTGGGGAAAGGTCAGTTTAGGGGCCAGCCTGGCTCAGGCCAAGCTCTCTAGTTACAGCCCAGGTGGCAGGCGGCCGGCTCGCCTTACCTGCCCCTGTAACCCGCTCCCTCACATAGTCAATCCAGCCTCAGCTGACAGGGCGGGCCTCTGCCATGCCCTCTGGCCTGGTGTAGAGCAGAGAGGCAATGGCTTCCAGTACTTCAGCCTTCCCCCTCCATCACTGATGCTCTTGTTCTTTGGCTTAATGCTGCCCAACGGCCAAGGTCCCACCGAGGCCCACCTGCTCACCAAGCCTGAACTCAGCTCCTCGTTTGCAAGCACACCTGCTCCATTGCGTGGATATGTGCCCCTCACCTGGATACTGAGAGTCTTGCTGAGCTGACGGAGGAAGGAGGCGCATCAAGGACAAGGACGAACACATGTCCCGAGCCAGCCAGGGCTAGATAGCAATATCTTTCCACACAAAAACCAAAAACCACACATGCAGCAAAATAACAACTGCAGAAACGGGCTGAGGATGTAGCGTAGGTATAGAGCGCTTACCCAGCATGCACAACGCTAGGCTTGATTCCCAGCGCTGTAGGAAAACCTAGCGTGTTGGCAATAAAGGGTACTTGCCTGATGCAGATCCCCTCCCACTGAGCTGTTTCTCCCAGCTGCTCTCTCTGTATGAGGAGGCAGACCTCCTCCCTGGCAGCTAGTAGAGTCCCAGCATCATGCCCCCTGTTGCTCACCAACCATCTTTAAGGTCCTCCCTCGCAGGGCAAGGGTCAGGTCCTCCCCTTGGGAGGGGCCAAGGCTTGGAACAGCCGCTGTGGGATGAGAAGCTCAGGCTGAGTGGCAACGGCCCGTGTGTCCTGACTCTACTACTGCCAAGTCCTCAGTCTGTCTAGTGAGGATGTAATCCCCTCCCATTACCGGAATATCCCTGTGCTCCCCCCCCCCCCAGAGGCGGGCAGGAGGGAACTCACAGAGCCCTTATTCTAAGTCCCCACCCAAGGTGGGCAGAGTGAGGCGGCCGCCCTCCAGCTCTCCTCACCGAGAGGTTGTGGGGTTTGCCTGCAGGTCGGAATGAGCTGATTGCACGCTACATCAAGCTCCGGACAGGGAAGACGCGCACAAGGAAACAGGTGAGTCCAGAGAGGTCTCCCCAAGGGGGTGGGAGCGGCACCCGCATCTCTGGGTTCCCTGGTCCTTCCCTTTACTAGAGAGCCAAACCCCCCCTCTCCAGGGTGCTGGGTTGAGGGGTCAAGCAAATCATTGACACCGCTCTTGCCCTCGTGAAGTACTGCCAGACTCAAGCAGACTCAAGGTGACCTGGGGCGGGCAGGAGTGAGTGCCCCACGTCGACCGGCTCCTCACATAGTCAGTCGTTCACAAGTGGAGGCAGAAAGCCATGGAGGACTAAGGGTTGGGGATGCATACATTAGCTGCCTAGGAGGTGAGGACAGGAATTCTCTCTTTCTGTAACAGGTCTCCAGCCACATCCAGGTGCTTGCCCGTCGGAAAGCTAGGGAGATCCAGGCCAAACTCAAGGTAAGGGAAACTGTTAGCAGAGGGAGAATCCCGGGACTTGGGGTGAAGTGGGGCATCCCAGAAGTTGCAGCTCTTTTTTCCAGCTGGGAAAGGCAGCCCTGTGGGTTCGAGGGCTTTCACTGTGTTGAGCCGATGTGCTTCTTGCTGTTAAGGACAGTTGGGGCCTAGCTTGTGGTATCCCTGTAGAGCCATGTTTATGGATGACATTCTCCGGCTGGGCCCTACCTGGGATTTTAGTGTAGGAGGGCCCAGGCACAGCATTTCTGTCCCCTCTGTGTTCTCTGAGATGAACAGTTCCATCTCCTCTCTAAATCTCTGTCCATGTAAGGTCACCTCAGGAAGACAATCTTTCAGGACTCTGGACCCAGGGCCTTATGGTGAGCAGTAGGAGTGAGCTACTCTCCATCGGGGAGATTTTTTTCCCCCCTTTTTGAGACAGGATTTCATTGTATATCCTTGGCTGTCCGGGAACTCACTCCACAGAACAGGCTGGCCTCGAACTCACAGAGATCCACCTCTGTCTGCCTTCCGATTGCTGAGGTTAAAGGCGTGCACTACCACCTGGCTTGTCCCTCATCGCTTATCTGGCACAGGTCCAGATTGGGTCAGTAGAACCACAGACCTCTCTGCCCCCTAAGGAGCCACACCCACTGTCTTTACACTTCCGTTCTTCCTGTCCTCAGCCCAGCTGTCCTCCGCACCCTATAGATTTGGCTCAGCACCTCCATCCTTGTCCCCAGGACAGCTGGCCTGCTGGCTCCATCCTTGGAACACCACCCCCAGCCCGAAATCCCTGTTTCTTCTCCATGTCCCCTCTCTGGTCTGCCTCTGACACACCGGGATCCCAGGTGACAGCAGAGGACAGAATAGCTGTGTTGTGTTTAGAGTGTTTAGGGGAATGTTCAACTCCTGGGGACCTCTCTACCGTCCATCCTTGCTTCAAGGAAGCGTGAGTCTGCTTGTAACTTAAGATTCAAGGGCAGCAGTTGGTGGGCCTCAGGAATCAAGACAGAAATCAACCCTCTGAAAATACCCAAATTGTCAGGTACCTGCATCTTCCCAGAGACTGGTCTGAGGGCTTTGTCCTACTTTCTTTCTTTTTTTTTTTTTTTGGTTTTTTTGAGACAGGGCTTCACTGTGTAGCCTTGACTATCCTGGACTTGCTTTGTAGGCCAGGCTGGACTCAAACTCAAAGAGATCCACCTGCCTCTGCCTCCCAAGTGTTAGGATCAAAGGTGTGCTACACCACTGCCCGGCTGACTTTGTCCTACTTTCAAGACTCCTGGGACCACAGTTATTAAGCTCTCGGGTGGACAGTGGAGTGAGTGGAAATCCTTGGGCTTAGTTCTACTCCATCTCTGTCTCGTGGCCGTGTCCTGAATCCTCCATGAGCCCCATTCAGTACCCTCATCTACAAAATAACAGGTGATAATGGCAAAGTGACCAGTAGTCCCCTTCCACTGGAAGATGCACAGCTCCTGGTCCTGCACTCTGGCCATTGATGTCATCCTTAACAATGTCCTTTCCACTTCCGTCTGCCTCTTGCCTCATGCATTGAGGATGTGGTTTCCTGAGCCTGTCATTTGTTTAGATTAAGGATACAGGAAGGGACACATGTTGCTGGCATGGAACGGATGGAACTCTTTGGACTTTGGGTACAGTTGTTAATCTCAGCAGCCTTGAGGATATGGCCTGTCAAGTCACCTCAGGGAGAGGCCTGGGAGGGCTGCCCTAGAATGGATGTCTTTTCCTCCCAGAAGTACACGACATAAGCTGTCAGAGGCAGCCTTTAAGACCAAGGCCCAAGTTTAGCCACAGACGGACAGTGAGTGAAGATGCCAGCAATGTCTCACCCAGTCATTGCTCTGAGTGAGGAAGAAGCCCAGCTTCTGTGTGCTCCATAGTGAGTGCTGGCCGCTACTACATCCTAACACATTTCCACTGTCCCCTTGGCTGGCAGGGCCTGCCCGGGAATTCTTAGTCAATTTTCTGTGACAATAAAAAAATTCCTCACACAGGGTAACTATAAAGCATAAAGCTAGGTATGAGTGTATGTGCCTACAGTCTTATCAGGAGGCTGAGGCAGAAAGATCACTAGGGCCTAGGCATTTGAGAACAGCCTAGACAACATAGGCTGACTCTGTTTTTATTTAGTTTTATTTTATTTTATTTTATTTTATTTTCCGACTCTGTCTTTAAAGAGAGGGGAACTGAGCCTGGCATGGTGATGCACGCCTTTAATCCCAGCACTCGGGAGGCAGAGGCAGGTGGATCTCTGAGTTTTTCGAGGCTAGCCCTCGTCTACAGAGTGAGTTTCAGGTCAGCCAAGGCTACACAGAGAAACCCTGTCTTGAAAACCCAGCAAAAAAAGAGAGGAGGGGGCGCGGGAACTGGGCATGACGGTACATGTGTACTCTCTCAGTTACTTGGGAGGCTGAAACAGGAGGACCCAAGTTCAAGACCAGCATGGGCACTCTAGTGAGACCCAGTCCCAAAATTTTAAACAAAAAGAAACTGATGGTATAGTTCAGTGGTAGAGTGTGTCTGTAGTATGTGTGAGTCCCCAGGTTCAAGACTCAGCGTCATGAAAAAAACTGGGTAGGGGTCATGGATAGAATAGCTGCTGCATCAGTAGAGTGGTTGCTAGCATGTGCAAGGCCCTAGGCTCGAGCACTAGCACAGAAAGAAAAGGAAAAGAGAGGAAGGCTTAACGATTATGGGACCGGAGCATTGGATTGGTGATTGAGAGCACTGGCTGCTCCTGCAGGGGACCTGGGCTCAGCTTCCAGCGCCTACATAGTAGCTTACAATCATCTGTAACTAGTTCCAGGGTATCTGACACCCTCTTCTGGTTTCCGCAGGCACCAGGCATGTACATACTGCACATGCACAGATGCAGGCAAAACACTCATACACATAGAATAAATAATTAATACATTAAACAAAGAGAGAGAAGAGATGTATATGTGGCTCATGGCCTGAGAACATGGCTGCAGTATCTATTCAACATCTGTGAGGCCTTCTTCCTGCACTCAAGCTGGAGAGAGAGCTTGTACCAGCCGTTGTCCCTCTTTGTAGACCACTAATGCCATCATGGGGACTCACCCTTGTGACTTTGCTCAGTGACCTCCCAAAGGTCCCATCGCTGAATAATCACCACTTGGGTCCCCTGTTCAGCCTCCCAAGTAACTGAGATTATACACACATCTAAATAGTTATCAACTTATGGATTCAGGGGTGCAGCTCTGAGCCACAGCATGGACCGTTCTCTTAATGCTATCCCTGTTCTCTCTGCCTAAATTCTCTGAGCTTCCAGTTTTTTTAAGCTGTAAGAGGGAACCTCCTGATCCTCTACCTTCCCAGGGCTCAAAGTGCATTAGCATTTCTCAAGTTAGTATGCTGTCCCAGGCCACACCTATTTCCAGCTTGCTCCTGAGTGGCTTCCGGGTCTGGGGCCCCAGGCTCTACAGCATCCTGCCTCTGTGTTGCTCTGCGGACTGAGGGATTGCCCTGCAGACTTTTAAGCTGCAGAGGTATCTGCCAGTCTCAACTCTTGTCTCACTCAAGGCAGACTTGGTTCTACCAGATTCTCATTTAGTGTGAAATATTGATTTATCGGTGCCTTCATTTGATAAAGATTGTAACTAGGGGGCTGGAGAGATGGCTCAGCGGTTGAGAGCACTTGACTGCTCTTCCAGAGGACCCGGGTTCAATTCCCAGCACCCATATGGCAGCTCACAACTGTCTATAACTCCAAGATCTGATACCCTCATACAGACATACATGCAGGCGAAACACCAATGCACATTAAGATAAATAAATAAATAAAAAGATTGTAACTGGGGCTTCAGGTTCAATGGTAGAACACAGCTTAGCACACTTGAAGCTTAGGGTTCCATCCCCAGCACAAGAAAGGGACAGGAGAGGGAAGTGGTGTGCGTTGGGGTGGCGGTTGGGGGCAGCGTCAGGCAGGCATGGCCTCCAGTCAGATTGATGCTTCCCAAACAGATGAGGAAAGTGATTAAAGAAGCCAAGCCACCTGCTCACTCACCTGACACATTAGTACTTCACAAACTCAAGCCTGGTCCCCAGCTCTGGCTGCTGCCACTGGACAGCTTTTCTGAGCCCAATGCCAGCCCGTGCCTCCCCTGAGCCTGGCTGGTGGCCCCTGCTCAGGTGCTCCCTTCCTATGTCTCCCTAGGACCAGGCAGCCAAGAACAAGGCCCTGCAGAGCATGGCTGCCATGTCATCCGCCCAGATCGTCTCGCCCACAGCCTTCCACAGTAAAATGGCTCTTACCCAGAGCCCTGGCTACCCAGCAATCCCAGGGGTAAGTGGGACAGCCCAGAGCAAGAGGCCAACACAGCTTTTCCTCACACTTCCTCTTCTGCAGAGCTGGGAACTGGGGCCAGGCTCGATGCTGCTTTCTCTCTCTCTCTCCTGAGCCCCACCACCCAGGGCCCATTCTAAACCATGACTTTGCTGGTGGTAGACCCACCGTTTGACGTCCTTAGCGATAAGGCCTTTAGAGAAAGCAGCAAGGGGCTGCTCTCATGAGCTGGCCAGATGAGAATTGGCTTTATCCATAGTTGAGGAAGCAGAAGTCCAAGGACTGGACCTGAATCCTGAGGCTTTGATGTAGCACTGTGTGTTTTCAAATACCCGCCACTCATCCTCAATCCCTACTGGTCCTGCTCAGCATCCCAATAGCGCCCATTCTGTGTGGAGAGCTGACGTCTCGGGTCAAACCCGTGCTCAGATTTTCACTTTGTCAGCCTAACGACCGGTCTCTTAGCCGTGTCCACATTGCCACTCTTTTAGAATGTTCCCGAAATGGCCCTCCTCCCCAAGCTTGCCATTACAGTCTGACTGGCTTTTTAAGATGACCCCCAGCTTGCACTGTTCTCACATGTGAGGAAGGGACATGTCTTGAATTCCACAGGTCTTTCTGCCATCGTATTTGACAGGGAGTCTTAATATTAAAATAGATGAGGCATAAAATGATTCTATATAGACACTCGGATTAATTCATTCCTTTTGGTGTTCAAGGTGGGAGCCAGGTGCCTTATGTAAGCTTAAGCACACGGTCTGCCACTGCACCCCTGAATAGATTTCTCGGCTCTAGGACCTCGGAGCCTGACATGCTAAGAGCTCTGTGGGTCTCGACAGAGGGGAGAAAGTGCATGGTTGGCGAGCCTGGCTTTCCCCCATGGAACACAGAGAAACATGCCTAGGTGTGGCTACTGCCTGTTAGCACCAGCCAGCTAAACAGAGGCACTGGTTTGTCTTCCTCCCACTGTTGGAGCTGCCTTTCTTCCTCCTTTCTCATCTGGAGGCCTGCCTGGGCTCTCCCTACTGACTTTCCTCCGCACGTTCCCTCTGGGCTCTGGGCCCATGCACACACCACAGCCATGCTGAAACTGTGCCTTTTTACCTCCACAGTTTTGGCAAGGAGCTTTGCCAGGCCAACCCGGGACATCCCATGAGTGAGTATGGTTTGCTTTCCTATACCTCACTCCCTGAACTGAACTTGAACTCAGACTTTTTCGGAAACTGAGCCTGGCTGGGGGGTGAGGGGATGGGTTGTGGGGGGCTGGGCTGTGGTATGACATCCGCCTTTTCATGATAACTTGCCTTTAGGAATAAGGCTTTGCTCCCAGTCGCCACAATGCTTAGTCTGCAATGTCCACACTTGGAGTGTCATTTACAGGGCCTAGGTGGACCTAAAACTTGATATCCAAAGAGACATCTGCTTGGCCCAGGACAGGATGTGGGGTGGATTGCCTCAATAGATGTATTGCTTCTGTAACTCAAACACAAAACCTGAGGGAATTGGCAGGGGAGGGTGCTGGAAGCCAATGGCTGCTAAGTCCACCAAGTGGCCAAATAGCCAGGGCTACCCTGAAGCTCTTCTCAATAGCTGATGCCTCTCTCCTTTCTCCTGCAGTGTGAAACCTTTCTCTCAAAACACCTACACTGTCCAGCCTCCACTGCCTCTTCCAGGTAGGTGGCTCTTGCCTCAGGTCCCAGGCTCCCAGTGCCTGGGTCCTGCTCTTTTGTTGTTGTTGTTGTTTTGCTTTTCTTTTCCTTCCTTCCTTCTTTCTTTTCTTTTCTTTCTTTCTTTCTTTCTTTCTTTTTTTTTTTTTTTTGAGACAGGGTTTCTCTGTGTAGCTTTGGCTGTCCTGGGCTTGCTTTGTAGACCAGGCTGGCCTCGAACTCACAGCAATCCACCTGCCTCTGCCTCCCTAGTGCTGGGATTATAGGCGTGTGCCACCACCCCTGGCGGGTCCTGCTCTTATCACTGCTAAATGTCATGCTGCCATGGGCTCAGACCCTACGTCTCAATTTTCTGGCTAGACCACATTTCTTGCCTCTAGTCAGCATGCTGCAGCCATGCCTCATGAGTGCTGTGGCATTCTGGGGCTGACACCAAATGCCGTACTTCTTGTCAGGGTTGGCCGGGACACAGAATAGGAAGATAATACTTATGTCCCCAGGCCACTCTTGTAGGGTACATGTGCTGGTTCTTCCAGTTTCCCCCTTGGAGTGTTGCCAACCCTCTCTCAATTGGGAGCTGAGGGGGCTTTGGGTAATGTAACCTAAACAGCTTGCTGGTTTGGGCTCTGACCTTCTCTCAGGAGGCTTCTCCAGCCCTTTTCGCTCCTTCCCTTTGTAAAGAGAAAACACTTTGAAAGGGTTTTCCACCTTCCTTGGAGAGTGACCAGCTGTGACATTCTGGCTGTGGCCTCTCTCTCGGGCTTTCCTGACACACCCGGTGCTGCTCACTGCTTCTTTCACCCCATTCACTGAGTTGGGTCCAGTCCTCATGGTCCTGTCCTCTTTCTGTTCTCTTTCCTCTGTCCATGCTGATGCAGGATGTACTTACATCCACCACGTTCTCGCCTGGATTACCGCAGTGGCCTCTTCACTGGCTCCCTGTGATCTCAAAGCATCTCTCTCACCACGTTATTTCCAGGCTTAGGATGCCTCTGGCCCCAGGCTGTCTTAATGATGATATCTGAGCTCCGCAGTAGATCTGCAGGACTCCTGAGACCCAGTTAACTGTGTTTCCCGGTCTTGTCCACTGTCCTCCCTGCTCTCCCTCTGAGCTGTGGCTAGACTGCTCCTCCTGGGCCATGGCTCCTCCCACCTGTCCTCACCCAGGTTAGGTGCCTGCTGTTTGCCAGCCCAGGGCTCTGCAGATCTCTGTCCAGCAGGGCGTTCTTCATTGCCATTTCTGTTTGTGCCCCTGCAGTGGTATCTGTCTATCCTTGTGGGTCCCTACGCAGTGCGCATGGCAGCTCCTGGGTGCACTGGGGCTGAAGGAAGGAAGGAAAGGATTGGGTGGATGTCCTAAGCATGGGCTGGTGTGTTCAGCATGGCTGGCCGTTCTCCTGGACCATTCTTTCTTGGTCTCCTTTTTTCCCCCTGTGCTGAGTCTACTGCTTCTGTCCAGGATGCTAGTGGCCACCCGGCCTCCCAGAAAACCTGGGTCATGAAGACACTGCCTCTATTGTGTCCTCCTTGGTCCCACCCTTCTTCCACAATGAAGAAGGAATAAAAAACTGCCCAGCAGCCAGACACGCTGGTGCACTTTAATCTCAGCACTTGATGGCAGAGGTAGGTGGATCTCTATGAGTTCAAGGCCAGCTTTGTCTACAAAGTGAGTCCAGGACAGCCAGTGCTACACAGAGAAACTGTGTTTCAAAAAACCAAAACCAACCAAACAAGAAAAGTGCCCAGCTCAGTGTCTGGGAGCTTGCCTAGATCTACTGTCAACATCAAAACCACAGTGCTCATCTTAAAGGGAATAAGGGATAGTTCATTTTGGAACCATTATGAGTGACCATGGCCCGGGAACAGATTTAGGTTACCCCAAATTTCATACTCCAATGTGGAAATGGTTTTACAGGTTTTTTTTTTTTTGTATAGTTTAACTGAACAAAGAAAGTCATAAATCAAGACACTAGTGGGTACACTAAGAGGCAGGTACAACAAGATGTGTGGAGTATTCTATAGGTCTGAGATGCTATGTGATGACTCCTGGCTCTGGGAATGGCAGGCGCTAGTGTTCTGCTAAGTTAATAGCTTCTGAGAGGTTTCTATTTATTATCACAAGGTGTTAGCTCAGATACAGAGTGAGACAAGGAAGGGCTGTTTTAGAAGGCTAAAACTAGCCCCAAATAAAGTAATTAGCCTCTGGGCCTGTACACTTCTGAGCCCTCCACAGTAATGAAATCCCAATTGGTCTATCTGTCTTGGCAGACACAAACACTCCTTCCAGGGGCTTTTTTTTTTTTTTTTTGGTTCCCAGCCAGACACAACTTCTTTTCAGGAATGTTTGCTCACAGTGTTTGCTCCAGGCAAGGTTCCATTCCCAGTATTACAGTGGTGGTGATGGTGGAGAAGCCAAGACATTGCAAAGCTGACCGGTTCCCAGCCCCCACTTAACTCAGCCACTGGATTTCCTTGACTTGGGCACAGAATCCGTCCTGTTCCCCAGCATCCCTGGCGGACTGCAGAGCCTTGTTTTCTGCCATCAGTCCAAGACTGCTCTTCCTTGAAGTGTGGCTTTCCAGATTCACTCAGGTGGTTCCCAGCCCTGACACACTTGCCTCTGTTGGTTCCCAGCTTGGAGCACCTCCCTGTCTTCACTTAGGGCTTACTACTTGAATTTCCTTCCTTCCTTCCTTCCTTCCTTCCTTCCTTCCTTCCTTCCTTCCTTCCTTCCTTCTTTTCTTCTTTTAAAGCTCTGCAGACCAGGCTGGCATGGCATCAAACTCACAGAGATCTGTCTGCCTTTGCTTCCTGAGTGCAGCAGCTAACATGTACCTCCACTGCCAGGCCACATGGCTTCTTTAAGTCTCACCTTCCTGATTAGCCTCAGGAACACCAAATGTGGTGCTGGGGCACATTTCATCCATCCTAGTCTAGGCCTGTGTTTGTTCCTTAGAAACCTGTGTCGTGGGTAGTATTCTATGGGTTTGAGGCAACTGAGCCCTCCAGGGGACTTCCTGCACCCAGGGCCTCTGAATTAACACGCTAGTTGATTCAGCTGGCTGCCGCAGGGCAAGAGTCCTGCAGTGCCTGTCCTGGCAGCTTTCCAGGCAATAAGAGCTGTTGTGAATCCAGCAGCCTTTGAGCACGGGCCTGTGCAAAAAAAGCCTGGGACCCCTGAGTTGGATCCATAGGCTCTGCTGGACCCACTGGACACACTTTCACTGGTTTTGTCTGGTCCTCATTGCGGATGTGGAAGGGGAGGACAAGTAGGGGCAGGTTCCATGTGTGTCTCTCTCCCTTCTTCTAGGCTTTGAGTCTCCCGCAGGACACACCCCATCGCCCTCTGCACCTCCAGCTCCCCCATGGCAAGGCCGCAGTGTGGCCAGCTCCAAGCTCTGGATGTTGGAGTTCTCTGCTTTTCTGGAGCGCCAGCAAGATCCCGACACAGTAAGTCCCCCATGTCTGACCGGCCTACACCAACAGAGGCCATCTTAATCAGAGGCTCTGCCACCTCTGGAGGGCCCCAATATTGCAGGCCCAGAATTCGTCACTAATACCACCGGCCCTGTCCTCAAAGAAGGCCTAGAATCCTAGAACTTCGGTCCCCATGCTACACAGCCCTGCCTCATAGTGGTCCTACAGCAGAGGTGTCACCTTCCATCCTTCCCACCTCCCTCTGGCTTTTTTTTTTTTTATCTTTCTTCCCCCATCTTCCTTCAGGGCTTAGTAAATGACTTGTTTCTTTCCTCTACTCTTCCCTGCCCTACCCCCTTTCTTCCTTCTGTTTTGTTCTTTTCTCTTGCTCTCTGTAGGTCTCCTACCTCAAGCTTTCCTAGCTTCCGGTCTCCCTTTCAGCTCTCTCAGCCTTCTCCCCAGTCTTTATTCTCTTAGGTTAATGCCCTTTCCTCCCAGCCCTGCCCTGCGCCCTGCCCCCTGCCCCCTGCCCCCCCCACCCCCCTACCCCCCCTACCCTGCCCCACCTTGGCTCTGAGGGGCTCCCAGGAAAGTGAGGAGACACTGATGTGCAGGCCACATCATCTGGAGCACAGGGTACAGCAGGGTAACCCTGAGACCCATCTTCTCTCCCTTCTCCCGGTGAGGAAACTGAGGCTCAGAGAGGTAAAGAGATTTGCCTCCGGGTCATAAGTGAGGCAGGCAGACTCATTGTCCTTCTGTTTGCAGTATAACAAGCACCTGTTCGTGCACATCAGCCAGTCAAGCCCAAGCTACAGTGACCCCTACCTCGAAGCCGTGGACATCCGCCAGATCTATGACAAATTCCCAGAGAAGAAAGGTGGCCTCAAGGAACTATTTGAACGGGGGCCATCTAATGCCTTCTTCCTTGTGAAGTTCTGGGTAAGGGCGAGCCTCTCCTTCCTTCGCTGGTTGCATTGAGAGGACTGGGAAGAGAAGGCATGGTTCTGTAGGAGACAGTGGGGTACTGGTTGGTGGCGGGAGGTGGGGGGGTAGGGAGGGGACACACACAGGAAGCCAGACCAGAGAGCTGAGCAGACTGAAGACCTTTGTTTCGTTTCCTTTCTTTCTACTTCCCTCCTTCTGTCTTCCTTTCCTCAGCCCATTTTTGCCCCCCTATGCTGTGGTGTCATGGCCTCCAGCACACTAAGGTAGAACCTTCCTAAGTCCTGCTCTAACTCAAAAGGCCCTTTTCTGATGGTGACTGTGGAAGGGTTTGGGTCAGGAAGTGAGGCCTTGAGGCTGCAGCAGTGCTATGGAAAGACCGAGTGACACTGAGGGGCGGGAAGAGTGTCCACTTGGAAACTGTTGGTTCTGGGCCTGATGCTGGTCCCCAGCTGCTTCTCTGCTCTGTGAGTTATTGGGCTGGGCAGAGCTGGGACAAGAGGTGTGTAGCCAAGGTTGTCTCCTGATACAGCCCAGACCACCCATGTCTGTCTCAAGCATCCCGTCCACAGACTTGACCTCTGCTGCTCCCCTTATCCTTCCGTGGATGTTGGGTACCCAGAGCCAGTCCACGAGATGCTCCCCTGAGACCAAGAGGCACGGAACTGCCCACAGCTTTCTTCCAGGGCCTAGGAAGGAACACAGAAGGAACTTAGGGGAGACCAGGCCAATGGCCAATAAGAGCAGGAAGTCCTTCAGGCACCTGACTAAACTCCAGATATGGAACTTTTCCCGTATCTGACACCAGACTTGGGCCCAGTGCTGACTCTTCTTCCTGCTTCCTCAGGCTTCTGCTAACCCCCGGAGGACTATGTAGGTGCTTTTCTTTAACTTAGTTAGTCTTCAGTGCTGGAGTGCCCTCTATCTTGTTACTTGTTTTTAAGTTTTATAGCACAAGACCTCAGCTTTGGTAGACAAGTCTTCTACCATTGAGTGCACTGCAACCCTACAGGGCCTCTCTTTCTACTTCCGCCCCACCCTAATTTCTTATCCCAATTTCTTCCCAAGCCTCTTGGTAATCTGGAAGTTTCTTGTCCTGGAAAGACAAGGTGAAGGTGTATACAGTATTCTAGGTGGCTTTCTGGCCCTGCCTAGGAATGCCTGTTTCAGCCCTCCCTACAGCTAAGCCAGTTCCCAGCTCTCCACAGAAGACACAAACAAATGCCCCGTTGGAGACCCCAGACCTTGCCTTGACAATGCGTACTTTTTGCCCTATGGTTGCAGACATAGCTGGTTCTCCGAGCAGGATGGTGCCTGGATATGACTCTGGATCTGCTAGGCTGAGAGGAGAAAAGCCATCTCCTCCCTAGCAATATATGAGTAAAAGAAAAGAAGGGAGCAGGGAAGTTTGGAGAAAGGTATGAACGACAGAATAATAGAATGCGTAGCAGTTACATTAAGATGAGTTGGGTCCTAGGTGGTCTTTAAATTAAAACTTAAAGCTTAATTAGTATGAGTTGGGAGGGAGGGAGAGAGGGAAAGAGCGCTTACACTTGATTGGTAGAAAATCTAGGTCAAAAACTGTTTTGTCTTTTTTTTTTTTTTTTTTTTTTTGGCTTGGGGCTAGGTACTGAACACATGGGTCTTGCACATGTCAGAGAAGTATTTTATAACTGTGCTACATGCCCTGTGCACATGTGGTACACACACACACAGAGTCTTGGTATATATATCCTAGGCTAACTCAAGATTATTCTGCCTCAGCTTCCTGGGTTCTGGGATTACAAATGTCCACTGCCACACCTGCGGTACAGCAGCCATTTGTAAATTCATTGCTCTACTATATTCTGATGTGCGTGCCAGAACCTATAACTGTCCCTATACATAGGGGATTTTTACGACATACTTTTTTTCCTCTCTGGAAGTTTTAATACTTCCTTGATCTCCAGTTTCCAATTTCACATTGATTGTCTTTACTTACATCTTTTCTTTCTTCCCCTCTTCAGCTTTATACTTGGCAAGCACCTTTATTCTCTTTGATTTTTGCTTTTGGGGAGGGGTTGGTAGGGGCGTTGAAACTGAATCTCACTGTATAGTTTAGGCTGGCCTGGAACTTATAGTATAGCCTAGGCTGTCCTCAAACTTTGTAGTGATCCTCCTGTCTCAGCCTCCCAAGTGTCAGGGTTAGTGGTGTGAGTCATCGACCTGTTTGTGTGTTGTGCATCTCCTGTTGTCCTGGAGATTACACCAGGCCAAAGAGCCCCAGGGATCCACCGGTCTCTCCCGCCAGAGCTGGGATTCCAAGTGTGGCACCGAGCCGGACTTTTCTGTGTGGCTTCTGAGGCTTGACCTTACGCTATCATGGTTTTGAGGCAAGCCTCCCAGTTATTGGTTTTTATATTTTCCAGTTTATTTGGTTGGTCTTTTTTTTTTCTTGGAGACGCCTTTATTTTGTCTAATTTCTGGATTAGTTCAGTGTTATAGCGGAGTACACATCATCCAAAGCCCGAAGCATCGGGGCATAAGTCAATAGCTTTTCATCATGTAGAGGAACCGTGCAGAGTAGACCCTCCAAGGATGCTCTGACCACTCTGTAATATCCCTGTAGCCTGAGTCCTTTCTCCTTGCCATCCTCGGTCTATGGCTTCTGCCCTCAAGGTCATGGCCACTGGAATTCCAGCCCTTATGGCCACAAAACAAACACTGGGGAAGAATTCTGTGCTGCTCCCTATAGGGTCCTTTCTAAAATCCTGCATGGGGTGTGATTATTTGTATAGGTGCTCCTTGCTCTGCTGAACCTGGGAGACATGAACTCAGCCGCTTTGTGGCAGGTTTTGGTTAGCGTTGTTGTGGTTATACAGGCAGCCTCCAGGTTCTGTTATGGTTAGCCGGATCCTGGACTCCCCTCCAGAGTGAGGTGACTAGTTGCTCTCTCAGCATTGGCCCAGCTGCCCTTGGGATGTGACTGGAGTCAGAAGGGAGGACCAGTAGTCAGTGGCAAGATATGTTTATCAATACATTGCCTTGGAGGACAAGACATATTTAAAGCCCCTTTTTGATAGCTCCCACCTCCTTTTAACTGGTTCTCTCTCTCTCTCTCTCTCTCTCTCTCTCTCTCTCTCTCTCTCTCTCTCTCTGTGTGTGTATGTGTGTATATATATATATATATATATATATATATATACATACACTTTTTAAAAAAATTCTGAGTATAGGGAGCTTAGGGCCCTATAAATGCCAGGCAATCCCTACACACGCCAGGTAAGCCCTGTACAACTGAGCTGCAGCTCAGTGCAGATGGTGGCAATAGTTTGTACTACTAGACACATTTCAAGACAGGCTCATCTTAGCATCCCCATTTCACACATTGGGGAAACTGACACATTGTGCAGACAAGGCTTAGGTCTGAGGCAGGCATCCTTGGTGGGCCTCCATTGTTCCTGTGGTTGCTCTTGGTGTGTTCAGGGAAGACAGAAAGATCACAGGTGCACTCACATTAGCAGGTCACATGGATTCTCGTTTGTGACTCTTGCCACCTCTGCAGAGGTAGATCTGATTGATAATCTTGTTTTCAGATGACAAACTGAGGTATGGTCAGGATAAACAATTTATCCAGACAATCCATTTTGTTGTAGTACCAGAACCAGACCGTAGACATTAACAGTATGGCTCCAGGGTCAGGCATTCGAACCTCCCAGGCACAGATTTGGTGCTGATCCTGGGACTGGGAGAAGGTTCTGGATTGTTTGAAAGGCTCTGAGGAATGCCAGTTGGTAGCAGAGAAGAGTGCAGACTCAGCTCTGACCATACAGTCTGAGAAGAAAGAAACTAGGCTTTCTGATTTTTTAGATCTTGACCTTTCTCCCAGGAAATGTTGGCAAAGCCTTCCTTCCAAGAGGAAGTAAACCAGAGTCTCCTTACTGGGCCCATTTACTCCTCCCTGCACCCCCCCCCCCACCTCCACCCCCAGACAGGGTTTCTCTGTGCTGTCCCAAACTTGCTTTGTAAACCAAGCTGGCCTGGAACTCACAGTGATGTGATGCGTCTGCCTCTGCATCCCGAGCACTGGGATTAAAGGCGTACACCACCACCACGCCTGGCCCATTTACTCGTTTGCTTTCCCTTAGGGGACATGGGTGGGGAACTGATTGAAGAAGGGAGTGTGGGGACAGCTGTGACACCAGAAGTCGGCAGATCCCATGGACATGTTTAGCCATGGCTGTATAAACAGCTCACGCGGTCATTGCCTTGTAGCAGCACAGACTCCACAGTGGGTCTTGGACCTTCCCATGTGACAGGCAGGCAACTCTGAGGTCCAGCTGTCCCTCTGGGATGCAGCTGCTTCCCTTGCGAGCTGAATCTCCAGTGAGTCTTGGCTTCTGTGCCTCTGTTTCTCCCTCTTAAAGGTTAGCAGTTATTCTTGTGGGCTCCAGTCTGGGAGCTCAAGTGAGACCTTGTTCTTCCTCCCCTAGCCCCATCTTGAGTGCCAGGGTGAGAGGAAGTCAGAGAGGGAATGGCAAAGGCCCTGGCACATTAGCAACCATCATTTATTTGTCCTCATGTGGGAGCAGCCCAAAGGCAGAAAATGCAGCAAGGAACCTTTACCTATAATAGTGAGAGTCTGGCTCAATCATGAGCAGTCTCCTGCCCACTGGCCTCTCCCTCCTCCTACCTGCTGTGTGCTTGGCCACACACACACTTAGGAAGGAAACCTGTCCAGACAAGAAACTGTTGCCTGTCTCACAGGCAGCCTTCCTCGTGCTGCCTTTGTTTGCTCAGTCTGCCTCCCAGGTGCTGGAGAACCTGCCTAGAGCAGAGGCCACTTCCATTTCCCGGGATCCAAACCGCTGCCTCCCTCCCCTGAGGGTTGCTGTTTGCACTGAGGGGCTGTGGTGATAGTCCTGCAGCCAGCCTGGACTTACCCCCAGTGCAAATGGCATCAAGGTACAGCAGGAGAGGAGGTCCCCCCACCCCCAAGGCCCAGTTCTGAGAGCATGCTCACTGGAGTGAGGGCTGGAAAACGGACCCCCCCCCCCCCCCCCCGAACCCTTTGAAAACTAGCAAAGGCTGCCTGTCCTTGGCAGGGTAAGGGGCACCCGGCTGTGCACTGGGTGGAGCCAGGCAGCAGGACAATTCCCTAGGCCTTTCCACCCTGTAGTCCACTGCTCTCCTTTGGGCCTGACATTCCTCCCAGACATATACCAACACATAACAATCAAGGCCGTCTGCTCATCTGTCAGTCACCCGATCCCTCACACCTGTTCTAGACCCAGTACATGAGCTGTCCACCCTCAGGAACAGCTATGAATAGGGTGCACGGAGGGGGTAGTGTGTTCAGAAGGCTGACCACTGAGAGGGACAGCTGTCCTGGACTACAGCTGCAGGGTGAGGCGGTGGTAGAGCTGGATGCACCCTGGAACCCAAGTACTAGGAATATGTCCTCTGGCATTGGCCACCACCTCTTAGATCTGTGCATCACAGGGCAGATTCTAGGGTGATGTTGGACCCCCCCCCCCCTCTTCATTCCACCAATCCTACTTTATTCTCAGTTACAGATTCATACACAATACACACATACTCCTGAGTCTTTTTCTGCGCCATAGCCCCCCCCCCCCGAAATGCTATAGGTTTTTTGAAGGGGTGGGAGGTGACTGAAGGGTTGGCAGCCATGTTTGAGATGGAAAGCTCGGCAGGGGTGGGGGCGCAGAACTCAGGGATCAAGTAACTCCACTACAGTCAGGGACCTGGCCCCTCTGTCACAGCGCCACCCAGAGTTGAGAAGCGGGATAGCTATATGCAACCTTGATCAAAAGGCCAGTGTGCCAGGCACTGAGCAAGGTTTGTTAAAAACAGAGTTCTTGCCCTGACAGACCTTTCCCTGGGCAGGTCACATGAGCGTGGGGTGCAGAGCAGGAACAGATGCCTCTGTGTGTGGCCTGAGAAGCTCTTTGGTAGTGGGGTCTTCCCAGCATGGTGCACAGAGATGTCTTATAAGGGCTACATCTACTGACACATCTTATTTATATATATAGTTATAGAGTTGTATAGTTGTATAGTTATATATATTAGTTATATATAGTTTTACATAGTTTAATATATATATCAAGCTGGGGTGTGGTGGCTGTCACCTTTTTAAATCCCAGTTTGGACCACATAGCAAGATCTTGGTTCAAACAAAGACACCATGGGGCTACGGAAGGATCTGTGTGGTTAATGAAAACGACATTGCTCAGAGTCCTGTGGCCACGTGTTTGTCATCTGAGTATAACACCCAGGCCTCAATGCCTCTACCTCTCCAGGCCTTGGGACTCATGACAGTGTTTTGTCTGTTTTTGATGCATGGTCCTCATTTCTGCTCTATTGGTCTACTAGTTACAGCATAAGCTAAGCTCACAAACTGTCTCTCAACACTTTAATGCCCATCTGGCAGACCTGGTCTCCAAGGACTGTCTTATGTCTTAGAGAACGTGGGAGAAAGGGTGGGCTCATGTCCCTGTTGTTCACTTCCTTTGTCACAGGAAGACCTTGAGCCATGGCTGACCCACATCCTTGAGGACTCACAGGTTGCTCTCCCTGCCTTGCTCCACCACCCCCAGCTGCCACAGGATTACGATGGAGGCAGGGTAGGGAGGTTGAAGCAGTCTTGGGTGGGGAATGGAGAGTGTTTAGTAAAGGGGACTGTTTGTTTCTGAGAGGAAATGTTGGCTTGGATGCTGTTGTAATTGTTTGTTTTTCCTTCCTCCTAATGAATGGCTCCGTTTAAGCTATGCATAGGGCACCGAGACATTCTTCATTCTGTTCTATAATTGCTTTTCTCACTCAGCCAGCTGTATTCATCCGTGATGGTATAAAGGCTAGGCTAGTCCTCAGCAGTGTGTGTGTGTGTGTGTGTGTGTGTGTGTATTGCCACATTAATACACGTTAATTACAGGGTAATTAACACTCCCTTGTCAGTTTACACAAGATTTTTCCTGTTGAAAGGAAGTCGCCAAAGGAGAGAAAACTAGTGCTTGGGTGTCACCTAGTGGCCAAATCCTACCAGACCTTCCTGGGTTCTGTAGGTCTCAGAACCTGCATCGTGATTGGCAGCTCACAGCCTGCACTCTGGTCCATGTGGCAGTTACCTCTGCATTGTGTGGTAGGTGAAAAAGCCTCATTATAAGAATCAGCCTTCTGGCCAAGCGTAGAGTGACACCACCTTTAATCTCAGCTCTTGGGAGGCAGAGGCAGGCTGGTCAGGATCAGTTACAGGACAGCCAGAGTGACATAGCGAGACCTTGTCTTGGAAAAATCAAAAACAAAAACAAAAGCAAAACAAAGAATCACCCTTCTGTATGCTATTTGTAGGAAAATGAGTGACATTAGAAATCATCATGTCAAAATCAGGCCAACCCAACGAGGCAAAGACATGTTTTCACACACACACACAGTATACCATTTTAAAAGAATTCCTTAATTAAAATGAAAAGAAATATGTCTGATTAAGTGAGGTGACTCAGAGTGCGTATGCACCCGCCTCCAAGCCTGATGGCCTAAGTTCAGTCTTTAGGCTTTGCGTGGTGGAAGGAGAGAACCAACGCACAAAGTCCTTTGGCTTCCACGTGCTTCCTCTGGCATGGTGTATTCATACACATAAAATAAATAAGTAAAAAATTCTCTAAGGACTGGAGAGATGGCTCAGAGGTTAAGAGCACCTTCTACTCTTCCGAAGGTCCTGAGTTCAAATCCCAGCAACCACATGGTGACTCACAACCATCTAAAATGAGATCTGGGGTCCTCTTGTGGCATTCTGGCAGAATACTGCATAAATAAATAAATATTTTAAAAAATTAATTAAAAAGCCAAAAGAACCCTCCTTAAACTAAAGAGCTGAAGGGGTGTCCTGGAACTGTTTACCAAGTAAAGCTATATAGACACTCAGAGGGCACTTGCCATGGTCCATAGATACCTCTGGAGCTAGCAGCAGAACCTGCCCATATCTGTGTGTTTGCTGGCTTTGCAGGTATACAGAATGCACAAACTACAGGGTCGTGGAGTTTACATCAAGGTTCTAGAAAAAAGCCTGTGAGGCCGCACAGTGTATAGAAGGGTTGGAGTCCTTCAGAGGAGTGAGTAAGCCTAAGTCGCAGTAGACCTCAAAAGATGCTGGGAGTGTGGGAAGTCTGTCAAAGAAAGCTGCAGGTACCCAGTAGAGCCAGCTCAGGGGAGAGGCCATGGCTGCAAATGACAGAGCCATCACTGTGTAAGTCTTGGATATCAGATATGGGGCTATAGAATTTCAGGGTTAGTTTGCTGAGTCACTGCCTTTTTTAAAAAGTATTTTGTTGTTGTTTTTGTTTCCTTTTGTTTTTGACATAGGGATTAGCTGTGTAGCCGTGGCTGTCCTGGAACTCACTCTGTAGAACAGGCTGCCCTCGAACTCACAGAGGTCTTCCTGCCTCAGCCTCCCGAGTGCTGGGATTAAGGTATGCTTCACCACCGCCCAGCTTTTTAAAAGATTTTCACATATATGTCCTGTATATGTGAGCACATATGTACAGGTGCCCATGGAGGACATAAGAGGGTGTAAATTGCCCCAGCGTGGGTGCTGGGGGCTGAGCTCAGGTTCTGTGCAAGAGCAGTAAGTGCTCCTAACCAGCACCCTCCATCCAGCACCTGCTGCCCTTCCGGGCTTTCCCTTTGACATGGTAATGTCTGCTTGGCTTTATGAGTGGGAAGTATGTGGTTTTTCGTTCTGATTTTGCAGGGTTCATAGTTCAGATTGCCTCAGAAGAGTCTGTGCTCTGGACACTTGTGACTACATGTGTTTGAATTGTGAGATGGACATGACCCTTTCTGGGCTGAGGATATGCTTTGAATCTGCAGTGTCTCCCACAGACTTGCATTTGGAATGCTTGGTCCCCCGCTTGTGGCTCTATTTTGAAGGCTCTTAAGAGGTTTGGCCTTGCCGGGTGCTGGTGGCACACGCCTGTAATCCCAGCTTTGGGGAGGCAGAGGTAGGTGGATCTCTGTGAGTTTGAGGCCAGCCAGGTCTACAAAGCAAGTGGGACAGCCAAGGCTACCCAGAGAGACCCTGTTTCAAAAACAAAACAAACAAAAAAAAAACAAGAGGTGTGGCCTTGCTGGTCCTTGAAGGTTGCACCGCTCCTGGTTTGGGCTGTGTTCTCTGCCTCCTGTCCTGCTGCCATGTGAACAGCCAGCATCTCATGCTTTTAGCACCAGCATGGTCCTTTCTCAGGTTGTGTGTGATGTCTAGCCACAGTGATCCTAAAGTAATTAATGCAATATCCACCCCAGAAGTAATTGCTGGGTCCCACGTGGGCACCTGTGAACCTAGCTCAGAAAGAACTGCACTGAGCCTGGATATGGGGATAGCAGGGGCTTTCCTATGCCTCCCATTCACCATTTTTTTTTTCCTTTTTCTTCTTTATTTTTTGGTCCTTCCAGGCCAAAGGGTCTCCCACTGAGCTGTACTTTATTTAATACATGTATTCTTTAACAATTATGCTTGGATTGTTCATGAAAATTCCGTAAGACATTAAAACAAAGTTAGTCATCATCTCAGGTTATTTCCTTGTTAAGTTTTTTTTTTTTTAATATGGCATATGCATGTTAGGCGGGTATCAAAAAAGAAAAAAAAAAGTCACAAAAGCAAAAAAACTGAAAACTGCTTGATACACATGGAGCAGTGACCACCAAGCAATTCATTTTTACTGTATCTGTCACTTTGACATTTGTTCTTAGATTGCCTAAAACACTTAAATATGAATAAAATGTATAGCAAAAATAATGAGAACTTTAACAAAGGATGAAATTCAAATTGTTTCTGCCCTGATCAGAGTAAACTGGGTCACAACTTTGTCTAGGGACCACTTTTGGAGCGGTGGTCGAGGGTGTGCACACAGAGACACACATCCCCACCGGCAGTTACGGGATGTTTGTACCATAGCCTCACAAATGCTCCAAACCTTGAAACCCACAAAAACATTTCTGACTGCAACCAGTCATCCCGTTTATCCTTCCGTGAGCACAACCCAATATGTGGGCAGTTTTCTTTGCTTAGACATGGAAGCAGTTTTTTTTTTGTTTGTTTGTTTTGTATTGTGTTGTTTTTGTTTTTCAAGACAGGGTTTCTCTGTGTAGCCTTGGCTGTCCTAGACTCGCTTTGTAGACCAGGCTGGCCTTGAACTCACACCTGCCTCTGCCTCCCGAGTGCTGGGATTAAAGGCACCACTGCCTGGCTAATGGAAGCAGTTTTAACTCTGGCCCTTCTGAAGCCATAGGACTATGGCAAACAGGCATAACATGCCCAAGTTGGCCACCTCCAGATGAAAACAAATAACTCCTTAATCTTAATTGGCTTCACTTGGCGGCCCCTGGCCCCATTCTGTTCTCTGTTCCAAGAACCTGCACTGTGACCTTCCCCCCCCCCCGCCCCCCACTCCTAAGGATGTACCTGAAAACAACCAATCTTTCCATGTCTCTGGCAGGCAGACCTCAATACCAACATCGAGGACGAGGGCAGCGCCTTCTACGGGGTCTCCAGCCAGTACGAGAGCTCCGAGAATATGGTCATCACCTGCTCTACCAAGGTCTGCTCCTTTGGCAAGCAAGTAGTGGAGAAAGTTGAGGTAGGACGCCACCCAGTGGGTGTGGGGCCAAAGGGGGTGGTCCGTGTGCCTCCTTTCACTGGCGCTCTCCTGGGGGCAGGATTGCTGAGGGAGGCCCTGGGCACAGGTGGGCTCCACGTGGCTTCCATGAGCCTTCAGGAAGTGTATGTTTTGGGTTGGGTCTGAGGCATCTGGTAAGTTAACTGATTTAACTGCCTGTCCTGAACCTCAGGGCCCTGGCTGCTCTGGGAATCTTCTGGCTGGGATTCCTCTGGCGCCTTCTTGGCAAGCACCCCACATCTTCTAGAGCACAGGCTATCCCGAAGGCTTCTCCCTAATCCACCTGTGTCTTTGACACAGATGAGGCCTTTCCCAGTCACACAGCTCTCTAGAGGCAGAGGCAGGTGAGGTTGGATGTTCAGGAGTTGTTTGCGGCTCACTTTTTCACTCCATGATCTCTGAAAACCAGGTGTTTGTTTTAAGAGCCTGGTGTATGCCAGGCAAGAACTCTACTACTAGGCTAGGCTCTCAACTCTTAACCCCTCCCTCCCTCCCTCCCTCTTTCCCTCCCTTTCTTCCCTCCCTCTTCCTTCCTTCCTCCCCCTCTCTCTCCCTTGCTTCCTTCCCTCCTCCTTCCTTCCTCCCTCCCTTCGTTCTTTTTTTTTTAGGATTTATTTTTTATTATGAATACAGTGCTCTGCCTGCATGTACACCTGCAGCCAGGAGAGGGCACCAGATCTCATTGTAGATGGTTGTGAGCCACCGTGTGGTTGCTGGGCATTGAACTCAGGACCTTTGGAAAAACAGGTGGCACTCAGCCACTGAGCCATCTCTCCAGCCCCCGCTCCCTTCGTTCTTTGCTTCAGACTGTCTTTAGATCCCTCTGCCCTAGCATCCCAGCAGCGCACAGCTTGCTTTTCAGTGTTGGTGTGCCACGGAAACCTTACATTTGGGCAGTTTTCCTGCCACTCTCCCACTCAAGGGCAGGCAGCCTGGTGCTGAACACCTCCCCCACTCCCACTTCCTGTTGGATGTTTGGGGTTGTGTTATCACCTGCCCGCCCTCCCCCCGCCCCCCTTATCTCTAAGGAAGTATCAGCTTGTCTTCTCCACACACTGGTTCCAATAGCTGTGACATTCTGGTCCTATTGTGTAATGCCACTACAGCCTCTGCCCCGGCATACCTGTGGCCTTAAAGTCTGTGACCCTGTGCAATGCTGAACAGTGTGCATGGCAGTAGTCTGGTCACCTCTTGGCCCACCAGGGTCAGAACTGAAGGTGTCTTCTCCACCCGGGATTGGTAGCCACCTCACATCAAACAGCTTGGTGCCAGGCAGGACCTGGGAAGGGACTTTTGTTTTGAAGTCCCAACCCTAGAATTGCCAGAAAGCACTTCCCACATTAGCTCCACTGAGCCCCACTCATGTAACTGCTCTCAGTCTTGGGAGTGTGGTCCTGTAGCAGCAGCAGTGAGTGTGTGGGAGAGTGGGTTTTTGTTCTGTTTTGGTGCTAAAGGTGGATGCTGGGGCTGATGGTTGCTAAGCATCAGCCTGCCCCAGCAAACGCGGTTTTTACAAAGTTCCTGCAGTTATTTACTTTCATTAAACTTGTCGATGTTGGTTTTGAGATGTCCATGTCTCTGTCCAGTCAGTGGTCACGCCCCCTGCCACCCATCCAGCTCCTATGCCAACAGCATCCACCACCAAGGTTCATGCCTATGGCAGGTCTATTGCAAGGTGCTGGTACCCTCCCCCACCTCAGCCTCACCCGCCCCATCTCATTGCTGCTAATTACGGGTCTTTACATTCCCCTCTGCTGGAGGTGCCTGCCTGTCATGTCAGTGACAAAAGGGAGAGGCCTGGCTTAAGGTCCAGAAACCTCAGAGGATGACTCTCCTCCTGGGCTGTCTTCTGCCTCTCATTCCCATGGGTGGTGATTGGATCTCTGTACATCCCTGCTGAATCAGGCTTGGGGAGAGGGGTGGGGTGGAGGGGGGATGGTGGGGGTGGGGGGTAGAGGGGGTGGGGGGAACTCTAAGCCTCTGTTGTCCCTGGGGTTCTCCAGACAGAGTATGCTCACTATGAGAATGGCCACTATTTGTACCGCATCCACCGGTCCCCGCTCTGTGAGTACATGATCAACTTTATCCACAAGCTGAAACACTTACCTGAGAAGTACATGATGAACAGCGTGCTGGAGAATTTCACCATCTTGCAGGTATGGCACAGGGCAGGTGCCCAGGGTATGGTGCGTAGGTGGGTGGCACCAATCCCTTCCCCCCCCACCCCCCACCCCCCGGGGAGACCTTTGAACCCTCACCTTTGTCTCCCCTGCAGGTGGTCACCAACCGAGACACACAGGAGACGTTGCTGTGTGTTGCATATGTCTTCGAAGTGTCAGCCAGTGAACACGGGGCTCAACACCACGTCTACCGGCTTGTGAAAGAATGAGAGACTTGGAGGACGATGGCTGGGGGGCGGGGACAAGTCCAGACAATGGGGACCTGGGAGGGAACCTTCAGGGACAGCCCCCAGAAGTGCCAAGAGAGCCCACACAGAGTTGCAGTTCTTACCAGGAGCAAACTGCCTGATTTTGCAGTACTCAACCCCCCAATAAACCCAAGGTGTCAAGTATTTCCAGAGGAGCTGGTCTGGCTGTATGAGCCCAGAAGGGCCAGGGGACAAGGGGCACCCGGAAGCAAGCTGGAAGCAATGGCCCGGAGATGCCCCCAGGATGGTCCAGGAGTCAGAACCTCAGTGGACTCAACCAGGTGCATCACCAGACACCAAAGCTCAAGACCCATTGATTGGTCCATCTCAGCTGCTGGAACCCCAGACTCTGCTGCTGGTCACAAGAGTGGCCTGAAGACAGATGGCACTTGGGTCACACACCCAGGGATGCTGTACACGACTGTCTGTCAGCCTTGCCATCACTGCTTGAGGATAGCAACAGCAGAAGGCCTCACTCCTGCAAACAGGGCTGGATTTAGGTGTGGCTACAACATAGTTGTTGGACAGAGACTAGGTAAGAGCTACACAGGTGGCTTTGTTCCTTGGGCGGTGCCTCTCTGCAGGGGGCAGTGGCTCCAGTCTGAGGCAAGGCTTGGAGGTAGGGAATCCTGCTTCAGGGCCAGCATTTCCAGCTGCCTGACCTTGACGGGGCTCCTCTGCTTATCTATGAGTTCCCTTTCCTCTCTGCTTAGCACTGGTGAGGGGAGGATGTCTATAAAGTGCCTGGGTCAGGCTGTGCCAGTTAAATGATCTAATCCTTGGCCCCTTGCTTCTCTCCCTCTGGAGAGCCTAGACCTGTCTCTCTGCTGCCCTCTCAAGGCTTTCTGGTGTCTGCTTCCTCAGTTGGAGCCGTTTCTAGTAGCCTGGAGCCTCAGGAAGAAAGATCCAACCTGGGCGTGTTGTGCCCAGAACTCAGGGATGCATCGCATCGATAAGGATGCAGAAATGGGCAGGGCATCATTGAGGGGATGCTATGGAAGTGAGGAACAAGGGCTCTGGAGTCAGTCTAGTCTGGCTCTGCAGGCTGTGCAACCTTGGGTGTATTAATGTCATGGTGCCTCAGTTTCCCCATCTGTAAAATGGGTATAACACTCACCTACCTCGTGTATGGACAGTGCCTCACACAGTGCTGAGCACATCCACATGTTCAATAAATATGCATCGGTACTAACCGTGGGAGCTTCAACTCCAGCTATGGAGCCAGACTGGGGAGCTATGCACTAGGGTGGGGTGGTTCCTACAGCAACTGCCTGTCTGTCATAAATAGGAGGGATCCAGAGGTCTCAGGGAAGAGGTGGCTTCTGAGGGATCAGACTCCTAGAGGAGGATGGCTAGTATTTATTGATGTCATTTCTTTGGTTTTTGGTGCTGGGGCAGACCCAAGGGCTTGGGCACAGGCTGAGTGGCCATGCCGGAAGTATGCAAGTAAGCACATAGGAGGAGGGCTAGCTGCATCTCAGATGAGGAAGACAGACAAGCTGCCCACGCTTTCTGTAGCTCAAAATCCCCTCTCCTTAACCCATCCTCCACCCCCACCCCATGCCTCACCATATTAAGATAGTGGCTGGACCCAGGCCTGCTTCATTCTGCACCGTGTAAAGGTTCTGCTGTCAAGGGGGGGGGGGTCAGGGTACCAGAAAGACTGCTGCATCCCTGGCCCCTTGACAAGGATTCACCAGTCCAGATGCGGGCCTGTGTTTGCAGCCCCCCCCGACCCCCCCAAATCCTAGCCCTGGCCCTCACCCTGCTCACACTGCCTGGGAGCAGTATTCTTGAAACCCTGGCCTCAGCCATTTCTGACTTTTATGTGGTACATAAGGGATACTGCCTTTTCCTAATGGAAGCAGGTCAACGCAGATGTTGGGTTCCAGTGTGGGCCACAGGTTTTTCCTCTGGGAGCTGACCTCGGTGGCCTAATGGGAGAGTGGCCACAGAAGACAGTCGGAGTTGCCTCTCCGCTCAAGTCGACGTGGCGCTTGACTAGGGAGCCTTCCTCATCCCACCAAGTTGGTATTGTGCTGGGGCCATTTTTCTTTTCTTCTCTCTTGCCTGAGCTACTAATATCTCCAGTGATCCTCCTGCCTCAGTTTCCTAAGGAGCCAGGACTATGGGTGCTCACCACTGTGCCCTGCAATCCTATTTTAGAGTTTAAGAAAGTGAGGCCCAGAGAGCTTAGGGAAGTTGCTTGAGTTGTTGGTGGTGTTTGTTTGTCTGTCTGTTTTTTCACTGGCTTTGTGAGTAGTTATTTAACTTCTGAGGGGTGGCAGGCTCTGGGAATGCGTCCATGAGCAAAACAGACAGGGTGGCTACAAGCTTACTTGGGACTGAGGAAGGGGGTGCCTGGAGGCAAGGTAAGGAGATTGGTAGGTAGTGGGAAGTGGTGTGCAGAGGAGGGTACCACGGTCAGCTTCGCTTTAGGGCCCAGCATCTGCACTGACCCCTGGAACTGCAGACAAGTGGATCCGAAGGAACATTCCAAGGAAGAATCTCCGGAGAGTCCTGGAGACAGGGAGGGGACGGGTGTGTCCCAGGAGTATGTTGAGTGACAGAAGTTGGGCATACCCCCAGCCAACGTTCTAGGTAGGAAAAAAGGACTGTTCAGTCCTTTGTGTCCCTCGCACTCCCTGTGTGGATGTGGACTTTGGAATTCTGTCAGGGTGGTAGTGTGGCCTGGAGGTGTTAAGCAAGGAGGTACATTCCTTTGATAGTATCTTTAGAAAACAGCTTTAGGGCCATTGGTGTTTTGTTTTGTTTTTTGTTTTTTTGTTGTTGTTGTTGTTTTACAAAGGAGCAGGTGTATTGTTACTCCCCTGGGCATCTAGGGATGGAAATTATTGGTTTTCTGGGTCTGTTCCCACTTGGCAGCCATGTGAAAGGCAAGGGAGAGTGGACCAGGCACGACCACCCATGTCGCTGGGCCTGTGAGATGAATCAGGGTCCCCAAGGCCTGGGAATAGAGAAGCCTCCACCCTGGAAGTGAAAAACTTCTGGTGTTATCTAGTTAGTATGACTGTCAGAAATGGCAGTAGGACCAGGTGAAAGGTCTTGTCCCTCACAGGGTCTGACCCTAACAGAGCAGATGTCACCAAAGTGTCATTGGAATGGAAAGATTATGTCCTGGCCAAAAACAAACAAACATAAAGACCCAAACAAATGAATAAACATACAGGCACACACACACAAAGAGAGAGAGAGAGAGAGAGAGAGAGAGAGAGAGAGAGAGAGAGAGAGAGAGAGAGAGAGAGAGAGAGAGTGTTTGTGTATATGTGTGCAAAAGTTTCTGTGTCCTAGACCTTTGTGATAGTGAGGGGGCCTGAAGTGTGGCCTTATATCCCTAGTCTGTGGTGTACCCACTCTTTACCAGCCTGGGGACTGAGCGCTGCTGGCAGAGGCTAGAGGCCTCTGAGGGTAGGCAGTGGCAGGAGAGTGCTCCTGAGCCCCTGAGGCTGTGTTGGGTAAGGTCTTGCAGATACACTAACCCCTATCTGACGCCCCAGGCACAGAGGAGAAACAACACAACAGCGAGAGCTGCCCTCTGGGATTCTGTCCAGTGGCCAGCTGGGTCTGACCCCTGCTCAAAACCTGTTTTCTTTCTTAAAGCTATGGTAGCAGGGGGCAGTGGCACCTTGGATAACCCATATTACAGATCAAGAAGAAAATTACCTTTTCCCCAAAGCCTTGACTCTATATAGGATGTAGCTAACTCATGTGTCTAGCCAGGTTCCTGGCTGCACACCTGAAATCCCTCCTCCCCCCCAGGAGGAGAATGCAACCAGTATGGACTACACAGTAAAACCTGATCTCTGAAATAAATTTCTTTAAAGAGTGTCTGGAACTTGGCTTTTTGTATATATACTTAGTAAGAAAGAAAGGGCGCAGGCTTCCTAGAGAGCCTGAGCCCAGGCAGTGGAAATGAGGGTGTTTTTTTTTTTTTATATACACTCACAGATGTCTAATAAGGTTAAGGTTTTTGTATTTTTCTATGTAAACTCCCTTCATCTCTTTAAATCTTCAGTAAAGTCTGCTGCAAACTCAGATGTCTGCTTGCATGTGATTTCTTTGTGCAGGAGTGGAGTTCCAAGCCTGCTCACCGAGCACACAAACTAGAGGTGCCCATAGGGCAGGTGCACGCTGGGACTGGCCCATACTGTACCAGGCCAGGAGGAGCAGGAACCGAACCCCGAAGAGTTAGACTGCTCTCAGAACACGGCGTGCTAAGAGGCTAGCCATCTTTCCACAACACTCCTGAGCACCTAATTCATATCGACTGCTGTCCTGTGCTAAACTGAACTAGTTTGGGGTACAGAGAGGGCTGATGTGGAAGCCCCATTTGTACCTGCTGCACTCTCTCCCTTTGCTCCCCATCATGAGCAGGGAGGCAGGAGGCCTCGCCCGCCCGGATGACTGGGCCTGCCTTTCAGTGGGCACCTTCCTCCCTGGACCAGACTGGGGAAGACACTGGATTCTTACTTGAGTTGGGAGTTGGGGACATGTCTGCGAGGAGAGAAGCTGTGGTCAGCTCTGTGCTGAGTGCGCTTAGGGACAAAGGAAAGAGGAGTGTGATTTGCTCTCAGTAGTAAAGGTTTTGTGGTCAGGGGAGGTCAGCTGCCACTCACAGGGACATGAGGTTGAGGTTGGAGAATTGACCACCTACGACAGAGATTTCTGTGCCCTTTTCAAATAATAGGATGAGACCCCTCTGTTTTTATCCAGACACGTGGTCACTCAGAATAAAACCACATTTCACAGCTTCCATTGCAGTCCAACGTGGTTATGTGACTAAATTTGGCCGGTGGAGGTAAGCAGAAGTAAAATTTTGAGGAGTGACCTAAAAGGGAGGGGCCTTGCTTTGTATCCTAGGGAACTGCTGGGAATATGATGTAGTGGCTGGATTTAGTGGAGCTACATTGCACTCTGAGATGACCTTGGACTGGCTAGACTTAGGATATAGCAGAAAGACCTAAGAGTCTTACAGCACTCTAATGGATTTCATGTGAAATTTTCATGTTTAAGTCATTTCATTGTGCATAATTTTTGGAATTAACAGTCAAACTTAATTTAACCCATAACAGTATTTGATCTGGTAACAAACTTGGAGGCAATACAGTTAAAGCATAAAGGCGATGATGATGATGACGATGACAAGGACGATGATGCTACCTATACCTTTTGATACAAAACTTGCCATCTTGTCTCAGCCTTCCAAATGCGTCCCTTACAGGCATTTGCTGCCACGCTGTGCTCTTCCTTGCACTTTTCAGTTTACAAAGACTTCGTAAATCATTTTCTTGCTTGATATCCGCAGCTGCACTGTGCACCTGCAGACGGTCTTTTCACCGATGAAGAGGCTCGAGAAACCAGAAACTAACCTCAGTGAGCATTATGGTTTCCGTGTGTTTCAACACTTGGTCCCTAGATGGAAGTGCTGTTCTGGAAGGTTACAGAACCTTCCTGGCATTAGTATCCTAAAGTCAAGGCTTGAAAATTACAGTAGGGCACAATTCCGTCCCAAGTTCTCCGTGTCGTGATCTGCCTAGAGGTGACCAAGCTGTCACCAGCTCCACTGAGTGTCTACCTCCTCCGAATTTAAAATAATGATTTTAAAAGGATTAGTGGTTTTTTTTTTCAGTCTTCCCACCCCAAGGCCAAGCTGCCCTTTAGAGATTTGCCACAATAATTCTCATTCTGCCTTTTCCCTTTAGGAACATTGTTTTGAGACAAGATTTTTACATAGCTCAGGTTGGCTTCGAACTCAACAATTTAGCTGCAGATGACCTTTAACCCCCGACCCTTTCAAAGATTGGAAATTATAAGTATGTGCCACCACCGTTGCTTTCTTCAGTGATGACTTTGCTGACTTCTTTGCGGTCCCTTTCTTGAAATTCAGCCCTGAGTCCTGACACCAGCACCGGCGCTGGCGTACTCGAGCTCTTTGGTGTCCATGCAGAGAGCAAGTCCTGGCTTCAAGGTGCTTCCGCAGGCTCTCCCTGCTCTTGCAGCCAGACATATGTCTTCTGCTCCCAACATGTTTCCCCAGCTTCTGCTCTGAGAAGCAAGGAGCCCCAGAAAATCCCAGTCTGTCCAGCCCCCCCACCTCCCATGGCCCCTCTAATCCTGACTTGCCCACTCCAGCTTGGCGCACTGGAGACACATTAAAGCGAGCCTCAAATGCCTGCTCTCTGTTGAGCTGGGCCCCTCCCTGCTGTGATCTGCCCACTTGCTCTTGCTTTCCATCCCTCTGGTCTGGGATTCTTGGCTGTGCTCCCTGGCTGTGATACTTGCTTCTGCGCTCTCTGGTTTGGCAACTCACCACCTTCCCCTGTGGCTTTGGGGGCCTCTGGGGTTTGTTGGTCAGCCCTCTGCTGTGTCCCCTGATCATTATTTTATGTACCAGCTTAGCCCTTCATGAGGAACGTTTCTCTGGTTTGGGCTCTGCAGAGTCCTGTGGCTAAGCCAGCTTTGGAAGTGGTCTTGCAGTGGCCTGTGGCACCTTAGCTCTGGCCCTCGTTGCCTCTCGAGGGAGATGCACACAAAGCCCTTTCTGATTGCACAGGAAGTGTCTAGCTCTCTCCAGCTGCTAAGGGTCTGGCTGAGAAGAGAACCAAAGCTCCCGCCCTCAAAGACCGTTCGAGTGGAAGTCACAAAGCAGGGAAAATGGCAGGTGTAGCCTATGGACTCCACTGCCAAATGGGCTGCCATCATATTCATCCTTTAGCTAACTAGTTTTGTGGTCCCTTCTCTACTAGATGACAGAAACAATGAAATCAGCAGAAGTGTGCCTGGAGTGACAGAAGTCCTAAGGTCTCCTGTAGGCTTTGATTTTTTAAAAACCTACCTTATTTGGGGTTCCTTAATGCTTCTAGCCTCCTTCCAACACACCGACCCTATAGGTGGGAAAGGTTAGTAGGGACAGGGGATGCACACCTTTTTAGACTCAGTTCTTTGGGGGCGGTTCCACTCTTTGTCATCAGGATCCCAGCAGTCCAGCTAAACAGCAAACAGCAGTAGCAACAGTGGAACGAGAGAGCAGCAGCCTTCTCGAAGCTTCCTCTGTAACATTTCTCTCTAGGAGAATCTTGAAGCAACTTCTATCATTTATCCATCTATCTATCTATCTATCCATCCATCCATCCATCTATCTATCCATCTATCTATCTATCTATCCATCCATCCATCTATCTATCCATCCATCTATCTATCCATCTATCTATCTATCCATCTATCCATCTATCTATCTATCTATCCATCCATCTATCTATCCATCCATCTATCTATCCATCTATCTATCTATCCATCCATCTATCTATCCATCTATCTATCTATCCATCTATCCATCTATCTATCTATCTATCCATCCATCTATCTATCCATCTATCTATCCATCCATCTATCTATCCATCTATCTATCTATCCATCCATCTATCTATCCATCTATCTATCTATCTATCCATCCATCTATCTATCCATCCATCTATCCATCCATCTATCTATCCATCTATCTATCTATCCATCCATCTATCCATCTATCTATCTATCTATCCATCCATCTATCTATCCATCTATCTATCTATCCATCCATCTATCTATCCATCTATCTATCCATCTATCTATCCATCTATCTATCTATCTATCTATCTATCTATATTTGTGCTCCTATTTATTTCCTCTCAGAGTCTGCACCAGGGTGTTTTCCAGCTGGCAAAAAATCACACCTTCCCCCCCCCACACACACACGAGGCAGTTCCCAGTTGACAAAGAGCATGCACCATCTCACGAGGTTGTTAGCAGCTGTGGATAAGCCAAAGGCAGTTTCACACCCTACACTTGGGGGTGAAACAAAAACATGTTTATATTTATATAACATAACCAAAACTTCCACTACAACCTCCTTAGATGAAGGCCCAGCTGTTGTGATGGGATAGTGCTTATTGAACTGAGAGAAATTCCAGACTTTGTCACCTGGTGGGGAAGAGCCTACATGTACCCAGGTCGTTATGGGTGAAGAGTGGTCACCTTTGGATGAGATTGTGCCTGCATGACCTGGGACTTCCTTGGAACTATAAGGTCTTGCTGCCATCCCTAGTCTGTGGAACTTTATACCTGGAGGTGACTCCTCAGCATGTTGAAATTTGAGAAGCCACTGGGCTGGACTTTTTCACCAAGTGCAAAGAAGGCTCCACTCCGAGGCTCTGCTGAGTCTTAGGTGATTTGTTCTTGTAAATGGAGCAGGGTATTGGGATGGAATACAAGAGCCTTCTGTCCTTAGGAAAAAATGTGTAGTAGAACAGCCTGTTCAATGCTATAAAATGGCTTTGCTATTTATAGAAAGAGATAATGAGAGCTGGAGAGATGGCTCAGTGGCTAACAGCACTTGCTGCCCTTGCAAAGGACCTAGTTCAGTTCCCAATACCTACTTGGCAACTCACAACCATCTGTAACTCCGTTTCAGGGGATCAAGTCACCCCTTTCTAGCACCCATGGGCATTGCATGCATGTGGTGCACAGGCAGGCACGAACACACATACACATAAAATTAAAATAGTAAGAAAAATCTTTTAAATTATAACAATAAAAATGAGTGTAAGAAGTGCCGGTGGTCATGGTGGTGGTGGGTGCTGCTGGCGCCCTCTTTGAGAGAGAGAAACCCTGTCTCAAAAAAACAAAAACAAAAACAAAAAAACAACCAACAAAACAAAAAAAATATAATTAAACTCCAAGGAGTTACATTAACGTATAATCTTTTTTGTTTATTTGGTTTGGTTTGGTTTTTCAGGATAGGGTCTTTCTGTGTAGCCCTGGCTGTCCTGGAACTCACTTTGTAGTCCAGATTGGCCTTGAACTTTCATAAATCTGCCTAACTCTGCCTCCTAAGTGCTGGGATCAAAGGTGTGTGCCACCACCTGGTTTGTTTCTTTGTTGTTTTAAACAGAATCTTGCATTGTAGCTTACTTACCTAAACTAATATGTGATTCTCCTGCCTCAGATGCCAGTAGCTAGGCACACAGCACCATGCTTTGCTACATGTAATATTTTTTAAATATTTATGTATTTATTTATACAGTATTCTGCCTGAATATGTGCTTACACACCAGACAAGGGCACCAGATCTCGTTATAGATGATTGTGAGCCACCATGTGGTTGCTGGGAATTGAACTCAGGACCTTTGAAAGAACTGACAGTGCTCTTAACCTCTGAGCCAACTCTCCAACTCTGTATATAATCTTTTCAACTGTCGAAGTTTCAAGAAAAAATATCATACGCATGGGTATTTTGTGTACCACATGCATACAGTGCCTGTAGAGGCCAGAAGAGGGCATCAGATACCCTGGAATTGGAGTTTCAGATGGTTGTGAGCCACCATTTGGGTGCTAGGAATCAAATCCCAGTCATCTGGAGGAGCAGTCAGTGCTCTTACCTACTGAGCCATATCTCCAGCCCCCTTTCCTTTCCTTTTTTTTTTTTTTTTTTTTTTTTAATTCTTACTCCATTGCCCATGCCAGTCTCATTCTCCTGAGTGCTAGAATTACAAACAAAAGCCACCAGGCCTAGAAGATATTGTCTATTTACTTATTTTAAACAAGTAAAGGGCTACTTTTTTTTGGGTTCATCTTGTGTACCGTGTTACTTTGTGTATCAAGCTAGTGCTTTCATGTTGTCTCCTTCACTTGCTCTTTGATTAACGGTTAGTTACCTCATGAGTTTTCTCAGCATTTAATATCACTTACGAGCTTAATTAAATTAGCTTAGGTTATATAAAATAATCAAGCAGCTGAGCATGGTGGATTACACCTGTAATTCCAGCACTTGGGTCACTAGTGAGTTCTAAGCCAGCCTTCACAACAATGTGAAATCCTATCTCAAAAATCAAAACAAACAAAAATTTAAGAAAAGAAAGAAAAATATAAGATTTAGCATGGTGGTGCAGGCCTTTAATCCCAGCACTCCTGAGGCAGAAGCTGTCAGATTGCTATGAGTTCAAGGCCAGCCTTGTCTACAAAGTGAGTCCAGGACAGCCAAGGCTACACAGAGAAACTCTGTTTTCAAAACAAAACAAAAAGATTTTGCATTTTAAACATTTACTATTTAATCTGTCTAGAGCTGACTTAGAAATCTAACAAAATCTTAGACATTCAGCATTTAATACTAAGTCAAATTTTGAAATTATTTTAGGAAAACAATGCTATTACTAAATATGTGTATTAACTTGAAAATTTGGAAAAGATAGACTAATTTTTAGAAGATATAATGTGCTAAGAGCAGAGGAAAAAGGGAGCATTTATATAGCCACTAGAGAGTGAATAAGGAGTTGCAGTGGCTATTTTTCTAGCAAGTTCTAACATGTATTCAAGAAACATGAATCCATTGGGAGAATAGCTCTTTGGTAAAGCACTTGCCTGGCCTATGTGAGGCTCTGACTTTATTCCTAAGAACACAGACACACACACACACACACACACACACACACATAGGGAGGGAAGAAGGTCAGGCACAGGTATGTGTCCAAATTTTTACAAAGCCTTCAAGTAAACAACCCCAGCAGACTTTACCAGCCTGGGAATCTTTGATACTAAAAGAGAAAAGTAAAAGCTAGATTTAGGCCACATAATTATAATCTCAGCAATGTGGAGGCTGAGGCAGGAAGATTTTAAGTGCAAATCCAATCTAGGCAACATAGCAAGATTAAGGCCCAAGAAAGCTACATAACGACACCTTGTCTCTTTTTTGTTTGTTTGTTTGTTTTTGTTTCCTCTGTGTAGCCTTGGCTGTTCTGGACTCACTTTATAGACCAGGCTGGCCTCGAACTCACAGTGATCCGCCTGCCACTGCCTCCCAAGTACTGGGATTAAAGGCGTGTGCCACCATGCCTGGCCCGACACCTTGTCTCAAACAAAAAAAAGGAGAAAAATGATAAAGTAGAGGAAAGGCAGGAGCATGTTGACATAATTCAGCGAAATACACAAATGAAAAACAAAATCCAACAATGGTTTAAGAAAAAGAATCATAGGCCGGGTGTGGTGGCACACGCCTTTAATCCTAGCACTCGGGAGGCAGAGGCAGGCGGATCGCTGTGAGTTCGAGGCCAGCCTGGTCTACAAAGTGACTCCAGGACAGCCAAGGCTACACAGAGAAACCCTGTCTTGAAAAACCTAAAAAAAAAAAAAAAAAAAAAAAAAAAAAGAATCATGACCACATTTCAGCTCTTCCTAGGACACAAAGCTGATCTTGTTAAGTTCAAAGGGGAAATGTGACAGTTGTCTCAAAGAACAGAAAAACTGGAAAAAATGTAAGCATCCACTTTTGATTTAAACAAAACCAACCCAAAAATCTCTTTAAGTATGATTACAAGGGAAGTTTGTTGACCTAGTAAAACCTACAGGGGACAGAGAAATAGCCGGAAGAAGATCCCTTTGAACAGCAGGAAGAAGATAAGAGAGCCATGATTTCCATGAAGCTCAGCACCCTTCTAGAGATGCTAGCCAACCAAGGGAACATTAAGTCTAAGAACTAGAAAGAGAAATACATTGTTCTGCAGGAATTTAGCCATGAAAACAACAAGGGAAGGTACAGAAAATGTGTTTTGGGTGTGGGGTCGTTCAGCGATTCACCAGTCTGACTCAAGTTTTGGTTTTAGTAAATTAGAGGCTTTTTAAAAATTATTATTATTAAAAAGAGACTGGCCAGTACCAAACCGGAGAGAGTTCTCTAGGTAAGATCCTGGCTATTGTTAGGCAAAGGATTATATAGGCAAAACCCACAAAACTATAATTTTTCGGAGCCGAATGAACTCATATCCTGTCTGGGTGTGGGGAAGGCTTGATTTTGTAGGATACGTCCAGCAGGTGCCTTAACCATTCAAGCAAGTAGGCTTTTCATACAAAAGTGGCGCTTCAGCGGTTACCCTGTTTAATCTTGTGACCCATTACCTTGCAGCAGTAGCTGAGGCACTGAAATATTTTGCAACAATCAACAAATTTTAAGAATAGTCCAACTGCACCAGGAAGTGGTCTGTCTCAGGTCAGCTGACAGGGTACATTTAAGGTAGGAGTAATTTCTTCATGGCTTATACAAGCTAAAAACAATTTTGTTTTTACAAGCCTAGCACAGTAAACTTACCCTCTAAACATAAGGTTCACCATCACAAAAGGAGCCCCGCCACCAGGTTACTCAGTGATATAAGATCAATGTGGGAATTTGAACTTTTTTTCTCTGTGTGTAAACAAATCCCTCCAAGGTCCAATTAGAAAGAAGTCTGGTGTGGACAAAATGACACGTGGGGAAATAACAATCACAAGAAAGGCAAACCTTTTACAGAAAAAAAGTACATTTTTTTTTTTACCTTACAGTAAAACACTGGTACAAATATACTTGCACGGTTTGTTAATATTTTCAGTGGTAAAAACAATATTTGACAACTCTTTGGCTCATGTTTTTGTAAAGACATCTCTATACTTTTGTACATAGATGAAAGAGCTACTCAGGGGGGGCAGAGATGGATCAGGGGATAAGCTGCTTGCTGTATGTAATCATGGCAGCTGGAGTTCAGATCCTAGCATCTGTTGAAAAGCCACAGGACCGAACCTCCAGCTCCAATTTAATTCTTCCTTCTGTTTTCTAGTGGGGAGTTCTGGGCTTGTGTTATTGCTGGGATTGTTGCCCAAATAGTGATGTCTCTTCCTCAATGAATCCTATTGACAATGCTGAGATTTTATTTATTGTCTCACGGCAATGTACTGATCCTTGGTGAATTGGTACCTGTTGTGCAAGTTTCCTCCGATATTGAAACATTCTACCTTTCATTCACCCTGAAGGGAAGCTCCTTAAGCAGGAAGGCAAACAACTCAAAAGGTCTCAAAAAGTTCCCAAAACTAACCAGAATAAGCAATGAAAGTTGAGAGTCCCTCTCAGATGAAAGGAAACTGAGCTGCAAAGAAGACTCAAAAGAGCTGACCTCAGACCAGCTTCCTGGAAGAAGCAGAAACAAGTTGAGCTTCTTGGAAGAAATGTAGACCAACTAAGTCATTTGGAAAGGACAGTCTCCAACTTGCTCAGCTGCCTACAGGCTATGCAGTGTCTCCAGGTTCCCAGACTTTATGAGCAGTCGTCCATCCTGGGGTGGGCTATGATAATGCAGCTGGCTTTGAGTCATTCTGTTCCTGTAAGTAACCCCTCACCCATCTTCCTCTAAGTAACCCCAATAAAACTCATTGGTTCACCAAGTAGCACTTTGGTGGTATCTACACTTTGGTCTGTCCTGGGTTCCTTATGTGGGGAGAAAAAGTTTTGTCACAAAATAGTACCTACTGGGCTTTAAAGTCTAAAATTCTATTTATTTTCTGTAATTAGTAAGCATATTGTGAGAAGCTATTTTGAAGGGCAATTATATTTTGTTTTCTATAATTGACCGTGATAGAAAGGCAAGACAAGCTAAGTTATGCTGAGATGATTTCAGTAGCCCTACCTGTGCTCTGCAGAGGGGAACTGAGAGACGTATGACTAGTTCACAAACACTCCAACTTCCCATCAGGCAAGGGAGTGCTTTGAGGTTCTGGACCCACCCAGGGATGGGCAGGGTCTTTACCCTCCAAAGAACGTTGGTTTGCGTTCTTTCAGGTAACATCACAACCAGCTATGGAACCTTGAAGGCGGTGGCTAGGGCACCAGGGCCCCCACCCTCCAAGTCAGGCATCATTTGTGAGGCTTGCCTCTGATATGTTAGCTTAGTGGTTAAGGCCTGGTGTCTTACTAGTGGCTGATTAGGACAATTAATCCAATTTCAAAGTTCTGGGCATTTAGCCGGTTACTGCTCCCTGGCAGTATCCTTCTAAGGAAGTATTTCTAGAACTCCTTGGAGTTTCTCACAGTGGACCCTGGTGAATTGCCAACATTCATCAGTCATTTTCTGACTGACCCTGGCACTGAAGTAAACTCTGTTTATAAAGACCTATTTTGAGCCAGGTGGTTGTGGCGCATGCCTTTAATCCCAGCACTTGGGAGGCAGAGGCAGGCGGATCATTGTGAGTTCGAGGCCAGCCTGGTCTACAAATCAAGTCTAGGATAGTCAAGGTGACACAGAGAAACCTTGTCTTGAAAAACAAAACAAAACAAAATGAAACAAAAAAAGAGACCTATTCTGAGCCCTTCGTCTTGTGGCCTGATAAATTTCCAACTTTGCACCAACCTGTAGATTATACATCTACTGGAAGAAGCAATTTTTCAGACATCAGGGTGACAACCACCCAAGAACACCCAGTCAGAGCCAGGTAGACAGTTGCTTTCACTTGAAAATCGGAAAGGCTATGCCATACCAGGGATCCAGCACCCCCACAGAAGCCATCCAAGCAGTGTCTCCATTGGACAACCCAAACAGCCTGGGATGGAGATGAAGCCTCAAGCTTTGGGACAAGATCAAAAACTGAAATACCAGGATGAAAGTGGGACAGACATGGAGTCTGAAGATTTGAGACAAGGTCAAAAAAGCAAATATCATGATGAAGATGGACTGGAAATGAAGTTTGAAGAGCCTGGCAAGGCTCAGAAGAAAGCAGTTTGGAGCATCGTGAACAGCTGAACAAAAGTCAGATACAGAAACTCCAAGGAGAGAGTCCAAGACAATTAAAGCCCACAGATTGTGCCAAACATCCCCAGGGGCAGGCTGTAACCGAGAGGAAGTCTGCTGATGGTGGCAAAGGTCACAAGCGAGCGGCCTTATTGTGTCATGGAGGAGTAGAGTGAAAAATCACCCAAAGAAAAAGTACAGAAGGTTTAGTGCAACACCGTACACAACCATGTAAAGCCACACAGGGCTCACACAACACCTACGGACACCTTGAAGATCAAACGGTGGAAGAGCACAGTCACAGATCCAAAATGACTCAGGGTGATCTAAATCAACCTATTGTTGTTGCCATTAGAGAATGTCCCTCACCAGAAAAACAAAAACAAAACAAAATAGAAAAGAAGTGTTCAGAGCAGAAAGCTCCTGCTACACTGACAGAAGATGGAGTAAACCTTGAAGGAAGAAGGGAACGCAACTTGGAGCCTGACATGCTAGGAACATGGGCTCAAATCTTCATGGATCGTGGCAGCAGTAAGTTACTCCCCAACAAGACGTCAGTACGTGGGGCAGAGAAAAAGCCTCTTGCAGATTAAGAAAAGGGAAGAGGAATGGATCAAGGCCTTGGTATCACAGAGGACATGGAAAAGGAAATCAAGTATGCTTTAGGGCCAGGGCCCCAAGAGGAAATCTCGAGTAATGGATTCAAACTACAAATCACACGAGGTGATATCCAGACACTAGAGAATGGTCAATGGCTCAGTGATGGGGCCACCAACTTCTATAGGGACCTCCTCATTGGGAGAAGTAAAAATAAAGGCTACCCATCTCCTCATGTGTTTAGCACCTTTTTTTTTTAAACCACAAACTAAAGCATGGCGACTAAATTCTGTAAAAAGATGGACCCAAGGAATCAATCTTTTTGAAAAAGAACTTATTCTGAGCTGGGCATGACAGCGCATGCCTGTAATCCCAGCACTCAGGAGGCAGAGGCAGGTGGATCACTGTGAGTTTGAGGCCATCCATGTCTACAAAGCAAGTCCAGGACAGCCAAGGTTACACAGAGAAACTCTGCCTCGAAAAAACCAAAAACCAAAAACCAAAAACACCCCCACCAACAACAAAAAAATGCCTTTAATTCCAGTACTTGGGAGGCAGAGGTAGGCGGATCACTGTGAGTGCAAGGCCAGCCTGGTCTACAAAGTGAATCCAGGACAGTCAAGGCTACACAGAGAAACCTTGTCTTGAAAAACCAAAACCAAAACCAAAACTAAAACAACAACAGCAACAAAAAACCCAACAACGTATACTGATACCTAGTCACCATAAGGTACATTGGAGCCTGGTGGTAGTAATCTAAGAAAACAAAGCATTGTATACCTCGATTCCATGGGACAGACAGGGCAGACTGTCTGTGACACCATCTTCCAATATTTACAACATGAGAGCAACACACGAAGGAACACTGAGCTGGACCCTTTGGAATGGAAGCAATACAGTATGACTTCTGAGGAGATTCCTCAACAACTGAATGGAGTGACTGTGGAATGTTTGCCTGTAAATACACAGATTACATTTCTAAAGACCAGCCTGGAACCTTTTCTCAGCAACACATGCCTATTTTTAGGAAGAGGATGGTGTGGGAAATCCTACACTTACTGTAACAACATCCACCTGGTTGCTATGGCAGCCCTGCATTTCTCCATCAATGTCTCTATAGACCTCAAGAAGAGGGTACTGAGCTGTGTGACATGGATGAAGCCTGCTGTCTTCAATCTAGTTTTAACTTGGGACATGGGGTTGCTGCCCCTCTTGCCATAGGATACATGTTAACTACTGCAAGCTTAGAGATGCGATCCCAACCCACGTAAGAACACATATTCAAAAAATATTATTTTAATGCTAGATTTAGTCTATGAATTAATTTTTTTTTTGTCTTCCTGCTCCCCACTCCATTGGCTGTTTTCATTAACTCATTTGCCAATCTTGGCAGTTGTCATTTTTCAATACTGTTCATTACCAGCTCTATTTTTTTGTTTATTCCTGAAATGAGCGCCCATCACAGTGTCATTTTCTGTGGACGATCAGGCAGCGTTGACTAGCATCTCTAA
Source organism: Acomys minous (assembly GCF_964271855.1). Classification (NCBI taxonomy): domain Eukaryota; kingdom Metazoa; phylum Chordata; class Mammalia; order Rodentia; family Muridae; genus Acomys; species Acomys minous. The sequence goes on from NC_140500.1 coordinate 18,394,609, forward strand.
TGCTGGAGTGTAGCTGTTAAATTGAAGCTGGAGGGGTGAGAGTCATTTTTTATGAAGTTTTTTTTTAAAGCTTAAAAGTTGTACAAGAAAAGAAAATGGGTTGCACTGACTGGTGCTTTCCTGGACCACCATACTTTGCTGGATTTGTATAGGACGCAGGACTGAAGCCACCACACTCTGCTGGGTTTGTATAGGATGCAGGACTGTAGCCAAGCTACTGACTGCCTGTCTAGGACTATTAAGATGAGCATCAGGGTTATTTAAAGACACAGTCTTTCCCAGAATTTATTTTTGGAAGTTGATCTGAAGTAACTGCAATGGTAAATGTCCATTTTTATCTCAAGTCTCATTGGATCCAAACTTCAGCTTTGCTAGAGCTGTATTGAATTGTTTTATTTGAAAAGTTCTATTCAATTTAAAGTTTTAGGTTTTTTTTTTCTTAAAATATTTTGGTATATATTAAGTTCAAATTGAAATTTTTCACCATTAGATTAACATTGCTACATCTCATTCCCACAGGGGAAGTGGGGATTTAGGATTTAGAGTTGATATTGCCAATTATACAATAGCCTATTTACACCTGTTAACTTTCCTATTCATTATCTGACAGTTGTGTTTATGCCATTTTTATTCAATAAAGTCTATAGTTATTTAGATCATGTTTTGCAAGATCTGTCTGGTGCCTTCTGTTGTGGTGTAGTAATGAAACCTGGATTGTGTGATGAATCCACCAGCTCCAGCCATCTACACATTGTGCACAGTGACTGGAATTCTGTTCTGGGCCTCTTAAACAAAGTTGGGGTATTCCAGAGGGAATCTGCTCCATTAACTTGGTTTGCAGAGGGAGAATATATGTGGAGTTTAGTTGAGCAGAGTCCAGCTGAGCCCTGTAGATTTGCAGTGGTGGGCAAGCTTAATGTAATGTACATCCCTGTGTACATTTATCATTGAAGAGTGGCATCTGCCATTGAAGCCACTCTTCCTTATCGTAAATGGAAATGCAGGTCCACTGCTCACCACTCTACAAAGAGAGAGAGAGAGAGAGAGAGAGAGAGAGAGAGAGAGAGAGAGAGAGAGAGAGAGAGAGAGAGAGAGAGAGAGAGACTGGTACTGGTGAAAGGAAATAGTGTCTCTACAGCTTTGCCCAGATTTAGGGAGAGAACATGTTTCAGTTCTCCTTTGGTCTGTAGCGGCTTGATGCTGTAGAGAAAAGACAACACAGTTGGGGAAATGGCTCTACTGGCAAAGTACTTGCTGGGTAAGTATGAGGATCCAAGTTACACCAAGGGCTCCAGCAAGATAAGCCATGAGGCGTGGCCGCCAGACATGAGATCCCTGATCCCTTTTGACAGTGGTTTCGTCTTATCTCCTTCTTCCTGCCCACTTCCTCCCTTGCTTCTTCTGCAAGTAGATTTCTCTAATTCCTTGAGGACAGAGGATCCCAGAATCCTTCAGATGATCTTCTGAACCTTGTTAACATCCAAGAGCAGCAGTGTCTACTTTCAAGTGCTTAATATGTATGCTTTTCAAAAGAGCATTATGTGAGCTAAAGAAATGGTTGAAAACCTAAAGCTCATTGGTAGACGGGATAGATGGGATGGCTTACCCACATAGGATGTGTAAGGCCGTGTGTTCAATCCTCAGCACCTCAAAAGAAGGAGAAAAGAATTTGAAAGGTAACATACATAATTGAAGGAAGTTTTTTCTTTTTTCTTTTTTTTTTTTTCTATTTTTTGGTTTTTCGAGACAGGGGTTCTCTGTGTAACAGCCCTGGCTGTCCTAGACTTATAAATACTCAATAAGCATGGGAAAAGTAGAAACAGAAAAAGAACAAAGCAATACTTTTCAACCTATACACAGACAAAAGTTCTCAATAAAAAAAAATTATAGATTTATTTTCTGTATATATCACGAGGCAGAGGCAGGTGGATCTCTGAGTTCGAGGCCAGCCTGGTCTACAAATCAAGTCCAGGACAGCCAGGGCTGTTACATAAAGAAACTCTGTCTCAAAAAACCCCCCCAAAATTTTTTTTAATTAAAATATTTTCTGTGCGTAAATGTTTTGGCTACATGTATGTATGGGTACCATCTGTGTGAGTGGCGCCCTCATAATTCAGAAGAGGGTGTTGGATCTCTTGGAACTGGAATGATGGGTAGTGGCCATATGGTGCCCAGGTTCTGGGAGTCAAACCTGGGTCCTGTGCAAGAGCCACAAGTGATCTTAACTGCTGAGCCAATGCTCCACCTCCCCAAGTAAACAATGTTTAAAGAATACACTTGAAAGTGTTGAGCCAAGGGCTGGGGATGTAGTCCAGGGTTGGCTGCTTGCCTAGCATGCATGGAGCCCTGGGAGTGATCCTCAGCATACACAAAGCAGGCATGGTTGTGCATTCCTACAAATCTAACACTGGGGAGGCAGGGGCAGGAACACGGAGGTCACAAGTTCAAGACAATCTTCAGCTACATAGAAAATTTGAGGCCAACCTGGGATACGGGTAAATGCTTTCCTCTGAGTTTTCATCCTCAGCAACATTACTGCTCTGAGCCCACAGATATGAAGTCAGTAGTGCCAGGAGCTAGAAAACATGAAGGATACTTTTATGGAAAGCATACATGGTACAGTTGAGTTCAAATACCATAAAATAATCTAAATTGAGGTTACTTATCATACTCTGTGTCATTAATGCCATTAACACTCTATTAGACACCTCACTTAGTATTTTGGGTATAGCCCATGCCAAATGTCAGAGAAAGAACATCTGGATTGTTGAATTGAAGGACACTTGTTCATAACACATCCTTGTGAGCCAAAAAAATGTCAAGGCATTTTAATAATCAAGAAACATCTGGAAACTGCTGACGTCTCTATTTCCAGGATAAGTCCCAGAGAGCCTCTCCATTGCAACCAAAAACTGCAGCGTTATTAATATCAAAGTCTGTACTGAAGCCCGGCAGCTTAAGAGACCCACAGATGGGTACCTCTGGTGGGCCATGAAGCTGTAGCTTGAAGATGCTCGTGGATGTTGCATCCCTCGGGGGAACATGTAGCAGCAGGTGGCCAAATTCAGTAAGAAGATTAAGTTTCCAAATAGCAGTTGTATTGCAAATGGCTCAGTTCTTTCACAGCACATCATCTCATGTTCACTTGGTGTGCCATGAGACGTAGCTGGCCTTCAGTAAAGACAATACAGTCTTTGCAAGAGGAAATCAGGCTGCCATTGTTGTCATGATGTTACAGTTATGATGTACATGCTCCAGGAGGCTTGGCAGGAGCCTCTGCGATGGAAAAGCTCCTTGTCACTTTGAAATATTCCATCATGAGTTTCGTAGGGTCAACCAGTGATCTTCTGGGCAGTGATCATTACTGGACCTAAAATACCAGCAGAATACTGGCCGTCATGAGTGGACAAAGTGCTTACTGTGCAAGCATGAAGACTTCAGTTTAGATCCTTAGCATTAATGTGAGAAGCCAGGCATGGCAGCAATGCCTATAAACCCAGGCTTGGGAGGCAGAGATAGGAGAATCTTGGAGACTTGATGGTCAGTCAACCTAGTCAGTCAGTGAGCTCCAGGCTCATTTAGAAACCTTGTGTCAAAAAATAAGGTGCAGCCGGGCAGTGGTGGCACACACCTTTAATCCCAGTACTCAGGAGGCAGAGGCAGGCGGATTGCTGTGAGTTCCAGGCCAGCCTGGTCTACATAGCAAGACTAGGATAGCCAAGGCTACACAGAGAAACCCAGTCTCGAAAAACAACAAACAACACCAAAAACAAAAAACCCTCAAAAGGAGAACAATTACACATCTTAGAACTGATTTTAAAGCAGGACATGGTGACCTCTGCCTCTAATCCCAGAACTCAGGACTAAACAAAACAAAACAAACAAACAAACAAACAGGGCTAGAGAGATGACCTAGCAGTCAAGAGCACCTTCTGCTCTTCCAAGGATCCAGGTTCTATTTCCTGCCTATTACATGGCAGCTCACACTGTATTAACTCTAGTCCAAGAGGATCTGATGTCCTCTTCTGCACTCTACATGCAAAGACCCCTACAGATAGTAAACATTCATAAACATTACAAATACAAATATATTTTTAAAAAATGAAACAGGGTCTGGAGAGATGGCTCAGCAATATTCATTTTTTTTAGATTTATTTATTTAATTAATTAATGTATGAGTGCTTTATCTGTACATATACCTGCACACCAGAAGAGGGCACCAGATCTCATTATAGATGGCTGTGAGCCATCATGTGGTTGCTGGGAATTGAACTCAGGACCTCTAGAAGAGCAGATAGTACTCTTAACCATTGAGACATCTCTCCAACCCCATGTTTTTTGTTTTTTGTTATTTTGAAGACAAGGTTTCTCTGTGTAGCCTTGGCTGTCCTGTACTCACTTTGTAGACCAGGCTGGCCTCTAACTCACAGCGATCCAACAGCCTCTGCCTCCAGAGTGCTGGGATTAAAGACATGTACCACCACGCCCAGCCAGAATTCACTTTTAACTGCAAATTTTTGTGCAGTTTTACTGTATATAATTAAAATGTTCTACTGTAGATATCTATTGCTTTGCAATGAGGAACAAAGTGGATAAAAATTACTATAAATGACTGTATTATATACCTTGTGTTTGGAAAAACAACTTTGCTAAAATATGATATCTGCTCCCTGAAGAGGAAACAAATATGTTTTAAAATACAAGAACGTGAGTACAATCTTCTTCCCGCATATACTCACCAATACACTGTGCAGAGCTCCATTGAGCACATGCCATTCACACTGTGCAGGTTCCTCAAGACTAAATCACGGTCAGCAACTGATTCTGCTTACTCAAATGTGCCTTAAACGCTGTTTAGTGCAGCTCGCACACTAGGAAATTGGAGGATTCCATCGAAACCATTATGTAATAGTTTCCCTTGAGATTTGTTCTGATTTAAAATCTGCCTGCTTTGAAAATTCCTTTCCCACTCAACATCAAAGTCATAATTGGGTTCAAGGTCTGAACACTCTAATTCTCAAACAGCAATAGCCCGAAACTGATACTGGACATGATTTTTTGTTTTGTTTTTTGTTTGTTTGTTTTGTTTTGTTTGAGACAGGGTTTCTCTGTGTTATCTTGGCTGTCCTGAACTCGCTTTGTAGACCAGGCTGGTCACGAACTCACAGTGACCTGCCCTCCTCTGCCTCCTGAGTGCTGGGATTAAAGGTGTGCGTCACCACTGGACATGCATTTTTTAAGGCTTTACAAAGACTGAACAAAGAATCTGTGTATCCAGCTCCGCCTCAGGGAGAGTTGATGTCACTGTTTGACATTTGGAGCAACACTGCTAAGATCTTTGAAATCAAAATGCCAAACTGGGATTGGCCCTGGGAAAAACAAGGTACGAACTGCAAGGTGACCAGAGGCTGATATAGTTAGCATATTACAGTTAGATCACTCAGACCTGCTGGGACCAGGAAGTCTGACCGAGGTGACTGCCAATCCTTTTCTGTTTTGTTAAAATTATCTGTGCATATCCTTTGCCTTTATAAATTGCAGTTCCCAGCATGCACCTGACACCATGGCATATCAGCATCCCAACCCCATTTGAGTAGAATAAGGAACTAAATTCTATTTTGGAAAATACCAACCCATTCCTGGATTTTCCCATCTTTGTTTCACTTCAACTCACAATCCCCCCCGCCCCCCATTAAAGTTTTCCCATAATGTGAGCTACCCCAAAATCCCAAGAAGCAACTCATTTAAGAAACCTGAACCACCCCTGAAGTGGGAACCTTTGTCCTGTAACAAATTCTCCCAAATTTGTTGCTTTGTCTCGTTTCTGAATTCTTTCTTTGATGGAGACAGGAAACACTGGGAAGAGATTTCTATCTAGCTTACCCCACATCTATGACAAGTCCTTGAAAGTCCAAGAGCTGAGCCGGGTGTGGTGGTGCACGCCTTTAATCTCAGCACTTGGGAGGCAGAGGTAGGCGGATCACTGTGAGTTCGAGGCCAGCCTGGTCTACAAAGTGAGTCCAGGATGGTCAAGGCTACACAGAGAGACCCTGTCTCGAAAAAACAAAAAACAAAACAAACAAAAAGAAAGTACAAGAGCTAAAATGAAACAGTGAAAATAGCAAACTACAAAAGACACAAAAAGCCTGTTTTGCTCTGAAATGTGTATTTTTGAGGGTTGGTTGGTTGTGACAAGGTTTCTCTGTGTAGCTCTGTCTGTCCTTAACTCACTTATGTAGACCAGGCTGGCCCCAAACTCAGGGATCCACCACACTCTGCCCCTCAAGTGCTGGGATTAAAGGCGTGCACCATGACTGCCTGGCTGAGGTTTTTTGTTTGTTTTTTAACTTGTTTATTTTTATTTCATATGCAATGGTGTTTTGTCTTTTGGGGGTGTCAGATCCCTTGGAACCAGAGTTACAGACAGCTGTGAGCTGCCACGTGAATGCTGAGAACTGAACCCGGGTCCTCTGGAAGAGTAGCCAGTGTGTTTAACTGCTGAGCCCTGTCTCTGGCCCTAAAGTGTATTTTTAATAATGGAATTAGTGGTAAACAGAAGAATATCCTTATAGCAAAGTTGTGTTGGTTCATAACTGATTTTCCCTAGGTAAAAGGGGCTGAAACAGACTTACTGCCTTCAACAAGGGAAATCGCTCAGCTTGGTTGCTGTACCAACAGGTAACGTGCATTCATCCCCACCTTACAGAAACCAAAAATCCTTACCTACTTCCAGGCTCCTCCACTCAGTTTGTGCCTCAGGTGCTCAGAGCGCACCATTTTCTCAAGCAGGCTCTGTTTCTATCCAATTACTCCTGTGTGATTTTTAGCTGATGGAGCCTTCAGCAGCTGGTGCTACTGGAGCTCTCCAAGCGATCGCCCAAGCACCACTTATTTTTTGTTACTATTCTGGTTACAAAGTTATATATCTTGAGTAAGTGGGCTCTTGCCAACTCTAAACTTTCTAATTATGATATTTTATTCAACTTGATGGTTCTTAGTGACAGAAAAAACAGCCCATTATAACACTAGAGACTTTTCAAACCAACTTTTTTGTTTCTTTGGGGACACAGCCTACCTATTTAGCCCTGCCTGACTTGAGATTTGCTACGGAGCCTAGATTGGCTTTGAACTCCCTGTGATCCTCCTGCCTCTGCTTCCAGGGTGCTAACATTATAGGACTACTCCATCATGCTGGCTCCTTATAGAACTTGTTGTAAAACTAGTTAAATGATTGAGAGCCTTTTTTTTTTCTCAGTAAAACAGGAAAACAAAACAAAACAAAACAAAACCCACCCAATAACTACACCTCCCATAAAGAAAGTTAAGTGTTATATCATATAATGTATTTCTTTGTTTTGTTTTGTTTTTCTGAGCTAGGGTCTTACTCTTCAGTCCCTGCTGGCCTCGAACTTGCTATGTAGGCCAAGGTAGCACTGGATTCACAGAGTTATGTGCCTGATTATCCTCCTGAATGCTGGGACAAAAGGCACATGTCATTGGGCCCTACATAAAACATTCTGATTTGTTGTTGTTGTTTTTTTTGTTTGTTTGTTTTTTGTTTTTTTGTTTTTCGAGACAAGGTTTCTCTGTGTAGCTTTGGCTGTCCTAGACTCACTTTGTAGACCAGGCTGGCTTCAAACTCACAGTGATCCACCTGCCTCTGCCTCCCAAGTGCTCGGATTAAAGGCGTGCACCACCACACCTGGCTACATTCTGATTTTTATTTGGGTGATAATCCAAATGGTTTATGTCAAATTGAAATGTATTCCTAATCTGAATAAATTAATAAAATTAAAAAAAAAGAAATGTATTCCTAAAATTATTTAAAATAAAAGACATTATACAAACTGGCTTAAAAACAAAATCCTAATGTTAGATTCTAAAATGCTATAAAAATTTCATATAAATGACCACTAGGTTTTTAGATTCAAAATGTTATTGTAGGAAGCAATGCTTTAATCACATAATGTCCTTCCTTCCTTCCTTTTTTTTTTTTTTCTTCTATCTTTTTTTTTCAAGACAGGGTTTCTCTGTGTATCCTTGACTATCCTGGACTCACTCTGTAGACCAGACTGGCCTCGAACTCACAGTGATCCACCTGCCTCTGCCTCCCATGTGCTGGAATTAAAGGCATGTGCCACCATGCCCGGCTCTTTCTTCTGTCTTAATTAGAGTTTCTATTGCTATGAAGAGACACCGTGACCATGGCAGCTCTTATGAAGGAAAACATTTCATTGGTGCTGGCTTACAGTTTAGAGGTTTAGTCCATTATCATCATGGCAGAAATCAAGTCAGCACACAGGCAGGCATGGTGCTGAAGAAGGAGCCAAGAGTTCTGTAACTGTCAACTTGACATAGCCTAGAAAACCTTGAAAGAAAAAAAAGGTCTCAATTGAGCAATTAGCTTTATAAAGTTGGTCTGTGAACATGTATTAAGAGATTGTTCTCATTATCTTAGTTGATGTAGAGGAGCTCAGCCCACTGTGGGCAGCACCATTCCCTGGGCAGGTGGTCCTGGGCTTCATAAGGAAGTTAGCTGAGCATGAACTGGAACATCATTCCTCCATGCTTCCTACCTCCAGGTCCCTGCCTCTGCCCTTACTTCCCTTAGTGAAGGACTGTGACCTAGACATAAGCCAAACAAACCCTTTGCTCCCTAAGCTGATTTTGGTCAGAGTGTTTTATTGCAGCAACAGAAAGGAAATTAAGACAAGTATGTTTAAGAAGAAGTTAGAATGAGGCAAAAGGGAAATAGGCTATTAAGTTTCTTTGCAAGTTAAAAAAAATAGAACTGATTTAATGTTTCCTTGAAATAATTCTCCCATATAAATTATTTTATAGAGCATATGAACACACTTAATTAAACAATATCAAAGTTCGAAAGCAAGTTTGTAAATACATCTGCTTTTCTTCAGTGCTGGGACTGAATCCAGGACTTCACTTATGTGGACCAAGCACTCTACCAACCCAAAAAACAACAACCCATCAGTAACAACCAAAAAACCCTTTCAGTCATAAAAATGAAAAGCTAAAAACAAAGTCACTTAGTCTAGTGAGATATAAATCACATTTTTATTTATTTATTTATTTTTGCAAGACAGGGTTTCTCTGTGTAGCCTTGACTATCCTGGAATTGCTTTGTAGACCAGGCTGGCCTTGAACTCACAGTGATCTGCCTGCCTCTGCCTCCCAAGGGCTGGGATTAAAGGCGTGCGCCACCACTGCCCGGCATAAATCACATATTTCAAAACAGTATATGTTTATGATCAGCTGTTTTTAGCTGATAATTTTCAAAGTAAAAAAAAAAAAAGCCCAACAAATCCAACTGAATGATTCGAGCCGCGCTAACCTCACATAGCCTGGGCACAGAGCGCCCCCTACTGAGTGTTTCTGACTGAATTCCAAAAGCTCACTCTAGTAATTTAGACTTAGGACAGTTTAACATCAGGACTTGATACTTGAAGGGGTTTTACAATTTATCCATGTAGTTCTCTGTTTCTTGTACCCGTACTTGTCTTGAAACACCCAGTAAAAATCGAAAACAATCATGCAAAACCCCTAGTAAACAGTGAAATCTCAACACACGGCAGTCACCACCATCACAGTTAATATCACAGTTAATATCTGTATGTATCAACAGTATCCAAAAATAATGTATTGAGGTATAACTCACACACCATAAAATTACATTTTCCATCTTTCTATAGCTCAAGCAGACCTTGAACTTGGAATCTACCCAACTCAGACTTCCTGGTGTTAGGATTACAGACCTGTGCCAGCACACCTGATTTATTTGTTTACCTTTAAAAATGTATTTTGAAGGCCAGGCATGGTGGTTCATGCCTTTAGCACTACCACTCCAGAGACAGAGGCAGGTAGATGCCTGCAGGTTCCAGGCCAGTCTGGTCTGCATAAGGAGTCCTAGGACAGCCAGGGCTACATAGAAGAGACCTTGTCTCAAACAACCAACCAAACAACCAATTAATTAATTAAAAATTATTGGGTAAGTCATTTACCTGATGAGTCTCAATGAATGTAATTACTATTTAAGTAAGTTATCATTAGTGTCACAGGAACCTAGAAATTGCTTTTGCTGTGAAGTGTTGTTTCATCATTGGCTCCCAAGGCAATAAAAGCCTGCGATCTCTATCCTCATTTGTATATAATGCTTTAACTCAGCATTAACTATGCTAATTATTAAAGGAGTATCTGTTTTAAAACCAAGGCTAAGGCCAGGCAGTGGAGGCTCATGCTTTTAATCCCAGAACTTGGGAGCAGAGGCAGGTGGATCTCTGTGAGTTCGAGGCCAGCCTGGACTACAGAGCAAGTTTCAGGACAGCCAGAGCTGTTACACAGAGAAGCTCTGTCTTGAAAAACCGACCAACCAACCAACCAAACAAACCAAAACAAAAAACAAAAACAAAAACAAAAAAACCAAGGCTAGCTAACCTATCTCCAACAATTCAGAGGGAAGAGAAACCGAGGCATCTCATCATAGCTTTCATGATGCCCTGTTCGGAACCCCAAAAGGATGCCTGAATGTCTCCAGATGTGGTTTTAAATCTGGTTATCTTGGATTCCAAGAACAGCAGTGCCTCAAAGACAGTGAGAACTTCTTCATGCCATGTAGAAGCAGAGCTCAGATAATGGTCAACAGAACCGCAGAGATAGGGAGCAACCAGGTCACAGAAATAGGGAGCAACCAGGTCACACTCTGACCAAGCCTGCTTAGTTATGCCTCCTTAACACTTCCTCTCTATAAACCTGGAGCTCATATCCGCGCCTTAATGGTGGTCTTGTCACTGAGACCCTTTATCTATACAGCCTAACATAGCCACATTACTTTACCCTTCCCCACCTGTCACCACTACGTGTCTCTGTAATTGATGTGGTGAGTTGGTTGGGATTCCCAGAGCTCTTACCCTAAACTCCAGTGACATCACCACAGTGGGTTTTGGTTTTTCAAGACAGGGTTTCTCTGTGTAGCTTTGGCTGTCCTGGACTCGCTTTGTAGATCAGGCTGGCCTCAAACTTAGAGTGATCCACCTGCCTCTGCCTCCCAAGTGCTGGGATTAAAGGCGTGCACCACCACCGCCCAGCCACCATAGTGGTTTTAATTGCCTTCCACTAGGAACTAATAATGCTGAGCACATCTTCTGCGCGCTTGTGCTCATTGTCTCTGAAGCAGCCTTTCTCTGTATGCAAGTTCTGCTTCCTCACTGTGACAGCAAAAACTCAAATGCCCACTCTCTCCTGTAGGTGTGTCCCCCAGACTCTGCAAACCAGAAAGATGAATGAGATGTCATTCAAATCCCAACAAACATGAATGGGAAAAAAGAAGCTGCTTAGTGTCCCAAAAGTGGCAAAGTCAATGTTGACTCGCAAGTGGTATCAAAATACCACTAGGAGTCTATTTTCCTAGTCCTAGGGATGCAACAGTAGTTTCATAATGAAAATAGTATAAAGCCTTATGAACCAGCCTCAAACCAAATTAAACAGCACTATCCAAAATAATAAATATTTATTTATTAGTATTAATAATAATTACTAATTAGTAATGCTTATTACTAACCATTACTAATACTTATTATTTGGCCAAGTCTCACTATTTAGCCCTGGCTGGTCTGGAACTCTCAGGAATTTGCCTTCATCTGTCTCCCACAGGCTGGGATTAAAAGCTTGCATCATGGTGCCTAGCTGCAATCCTTTGTGCTACTCAGTATCTCCTTGATAAGATCCTTGATTCTGTCTAGCTCAAGACTGAAATTCTAGAATACATGTCAAGTACTTATAGAAAAATATCTAATGGGAATCTACCAAGAATGATAAGAAAGTACAGTGACTAGCTAGCTAACCAATTCAAATGTAATGATAATATTATGGAATCTGTCAAGAATATTGCTTTTTTCTCTGAACACTATTCTAACTTAAAAACACCGACCTTGACAACCTATGGTAATGTTGTGGGGTCTGCTTAGATCCAACATAACTCAAACACCAAGTCAGATGACAAAAATGTATTGTAATCAAGCCACTGCTGACCAATCAGGAACACAGAACAGACTCGGGAGCTGAACTGCAACCAGGAGCCGGAATATCACAGAATATTTATGCTTGCAAACCACAAACATCTGTGCCAAGTTATGGTTACATTTTCTCACCAATCAGAGTAGGAGTTGGCTCCTAGGGCCTGGGAACATGAACTTAGTTTGACCCTGCCAGCGAGACGGACAAGTTGTCCTTGAGATGGCCTGGCTGCGACAACTGTCTCCATACAGCAGAAGCTGCTCAACTATTGGGAAGTTCCCAGCTTCTGTAGGGCCTGGAACCTTGAACTTAGTTTCCCCCATGATGAAATGGAGTCTGAAAACAAAATGGCAGCATTTAGAACAAGTTTCTTTTGCTTGCTCCCAATAGTAATTCATGCCTCAACGCTGGTCAATATTTTCTCAGCAATTACCAGAAATGACCTTGTTCCTTCAAACATAGTAATTGATAATATTTGTTGCCAATGTGGAGTGTGAGCAGTCCGAAAATGTCAGCATTTGAAAACCTTTTGTTAGCTACCTGCCAAGTCTGACACCTTACCCAATCAATACTTAGTAGGCGGTGGTGTTAATGGATGGGGTTTGAACACTAGGTGGCAGTGTTAATGACATCTTAAATTTTGTATTGAATGAAATATGGCACCATATGGAAGGCCTGCAAAAGTCAATGAACCAATATTTTCCAGAAGACCGATACAAGGTTGTAAAAGGAACTTTTATCTGTCTGTTTCAACTGTCGTCTGCGAAGCTTACTGCCTCTGTCTGCTAACCTAGGCCTAGTCCTGGAAGCTTCTAGCCTCTGCACAATCTAACCTAGGCCTAGAATGTTTTCAGCCTGTGAGACTTACTGCTTAATAAGCTCACCCTTTCTTGTGCTTCCTGGCTTTTCTCTCAGCCTCTGAATTGCGCTGCTTGGCCTCAAGCCAACGCTGGCAATCTGCTCCAACTTCTTGTCTCCTTCTTATTCTCTGGCTTGTTCTGCTGCACCTGTCTCTAGCTTGTTCGCTCTCTGCAACCTGTCTAATACTATGCCGGTAAAACTGTCCCTTCTCTCTGTAAAACTGCCCCTTAAGTAGCTTCCCTTTCCTCTCTCTTCTCCCGAGAGTTGGGTGTATCCTATTCTGTCAACTCTTCTCTGATCCATCACTTTCTTTTTCTGCCACTCAATTAGACATCACTTTCAAACATAGGGGCTTCCTTCTTCTACAAACTAACTTTAGCCTCATGGTTTGGGATTAAAGGCGTGTACCACATCTGGACCTACTTTTTTCTTTACCTGATACTTGCTCTATACCAGGCTGGCCTGGAACTCAGATCTGCTTGTTTCTGTCTCCTGGATTAAAGGCATGTTTGTATTCTAGCTGGATCATACAGACCTAGAAGGTCTTTGAATGTAAACTTTTGTCAGAGCATTTATGTTCTGAATTAAGATTCCTCTACATGAGGTGGCTGGAGAGATAACTTAGCAGTTAAGAGCACTAGCTGCTCACCCAGAGGACCTGGGTTTCCTTCCCGGCACCGACATGGTGGCTCACAACCATTTACAACTCTAGTTCTAGGGGACTCAACACCCTCTTCTGTCCTAGTCACTGCATGCACAGTGACCTCTATTGACAGGGACCTCTCATCCCCTGCAAAAGCAGCATGGCTTTTAAGTGCTGAGCCATCTATCTAGTTTGCTTGTTTGTTTTGAGACAGGGTCTTTATTATATAGATCAGGATGGCCTCAAAATGGCATTGATAAGTGTTCTAAAACTACCTTTACACTAGCTTGTTATAAAATAGTATGAGTTAGATGTTAGATTATAATTTCTTTTTTAAATGATGTATTTTTAAAAATGTGCTTTGGTGTTTTGCCTCCATGCATGTCTGGGTGAGGGTGCAAGACTCCCTTGAACTAATATTTCAGTTATGAGTTGCCATGTGGGTGTTGGGAATTAAACTCGATCCTTTGGAAGAACAGACATTACTCTTAACCAGGGAGCCATCTCTCCAGCCCCAGATTATAATTTATTATACTAGCTCAATAGCTAAAAGCTTCATTATTGTACAGACTTTTGCTGGTAGAACAAGAAACTGTGATTGCCTTCAGAAAAGTGAGAGGGATAGATGGAATTTTTTTCCGTTAAAACCCTTTACAACCTAGTCTTATTTATTTTGTATGCACTTGTGTGTGTGTGTGTGTGTGTGTGTGTGTGTGTGTGTGTGTGTGTTTACACATGTGCCACGGCTCTCGCGAGGTGGCAGAGACAGCTTGTTGGAGACACTGTAGATTTTCAGATCAAACTCAGAAGAGCCTTGGTTGCAGGCTTCTTTACCCGACTTTCTCGCTAGCCCCCCTTTTCCCTCTTTTACTTTCATATTTGGTAGGTGTATCGCCCAAAAAGGAACAGAACTAAGCCCCTATAAGATCTGGTTCTGCCTGGGTGGCGGCGTCATGCGTCATTTAAGCCCAGCACTTGGGAGGCAGAAGCAGGTGGATCTCCGTGAGTTCGAGGCAAGCCTGGACTACAGAACGAATTCCAGGGCAGCCAGAGCTGTTACACAGAGAAACTGTCTCGAAAAACCAATCAACCAATCAATCAACCAATCAATAAATCTGGTGCCATAGGTTCTCCAGCTGTCTTGAGGGCAACATCCCAGCCCATCGCCCTTTTGAAATATCACCTATCACAACCACTTTAAAAATAAAGTAAGGAAAAGATTTTCAACATTTCCTCACCACGAACTTCAGGGCTCCTATATTTCTCTGCTTTCCCACTGCTTTGCAGCAACATCGTGTCACGCCTTTCATTTTCTCCTCCTCCCACTGGAGGATCTCAACTGTGACCCCGTCAGCCGACCTCGCCCCCCACGCCCGGCCCCCCACTCCCCCCAGATTCTGGAGCTCGGCCGGGTGGGAATGGGGTACGCGAGGGCGGGATCCCATCCCTTTGATCAGCACCTGCCAGAAGGAGTCTCGAAGCATCACCTGCAGTTTCGCTCTCCCCAGCCGTGGCCAACAGCGACTAGCCTAGTAAAACATGCCAGGGCACCGCTGACAGGCCGGGAGCGCCAAATCCTGCAGTTCTAAGCCCCGCCCCAAGCTGACTGCTTTACACTCGGGCTCCGCCTCCCGCACGGTTAAGTTCCTCCCTCGGGATATTGCCCTACACAGTACTTGCCTCTCAAGAGACAAGCTCCGTCCTCATCCTGCTGCTCCACACCCAGGCCCCTCCTCTCGCTCTCATCCTATTGCTCAATACGGGCCATCTGCGGCTCTAAGCTCCGCCCCCAGACTAATTACTACATGCCTGGGCTCCGCCTCCCGTGCGCCAAGCCCCGCCCCCAGCCCGTTGGTCCACACACAGGCCCCGCCCCCACATGCCCACGAGTTCCTCTCCTTGCGCTCACCGGTCCTTCCTGCAGTCACACCGTTGCACGCGACCGGCGGTGTACTTTACAGAGAAGAGCCGAGAAGCCGGTGGCTTTGGGTAACGGCGATAACCCGGCGCAGAGGCAGAGTCGCGTTCCGGAGCGTCCACACGTAACGCGGCCCCTCACACACGGAGCGGGTAGTCCACCGAAGTGGAGCCCAGAGCGGCCTTGGTTGGAGAAGCTTGTAGGCGCAAAGCCGACCGGCGGCGGGGTCTCCCTCAGCTTCAGGAAAGCACTCCAGACGCACGGAGCGGAATCCCTTTCCCAGACATTAGCGTCGCCCCTCCCCCTCCGGGGACCGTTACCGGTCGCTGCCTGAAGGAGCGACTATGGGATTGTCGCTGGAGTGGCCCGAGGCACCGTTTGTCTAGGGCACGTTGGCTGGTGGCCTCAGAAGGTAGTGCTGTGGCCCATTGGGTTGTCCACGAGGCACACAGTGCATCACTTTTCTGTAGCGGTTGTGCCGGGGCTGGGGCTGGGGCTGGGGCTGGGGCTGGGGCTGGGGCTGGGGCTGGGGCTGGCACTAATATCCACAGGCAGTGCCAGCAACGTGCCAAGTGCACCAGGCACCGAGGTGAAAACCTTAGGCTGCGGCTGCCTTATTTCAGGCAACCCAGTTTTGTGCTAAAACTGAAGTAGGGCATTCTTTTGTTAGAGCCATGGAAAAGAGCATAACAGCAGCCATTTATTCAAAGATGTAGATAAAAGTAGCTCCTCAAAACTAAGGGTGGTGTAAGTTATATTTAGTCCGCCTCCTCCAAAGGTTCATTAAAGTGACCTTGAGATGACAAGAGTTAATGCTCATTACTTTACTCAGATTTGCCTTCCACCATCATAATAATATGCTTAACATTTTACTATCTCTGTATTATTTTTCATTCATTGACTAATTTCGTTTCATCCTGCCCAGGTTCTCTAAGCACTTGTTTCCCAGCATGCGCTTGGATCTGCATTCCCTTCAGTACTTCAACATGACTACTAATCCTCAGGGGATGTGCTGCCAAACAAGGTGGCTAGCAGCCTGCCAAAGATTTCATTTCTTGAGTATCCAGGTAACTTATCCACGAAGACTTCTTCTTCTTTGATTATTTTTCAAGGCATTTCTCACCTGCGCTTTGAAGTCTAATAGAATTGTTACTTATAAATATATCTTTAAAAAAAAAAAAGATTTATTTATTATTATGTATACAGTGTTCTGCCTGCATGTACACCTGCAGGCCAGAAGAGGGCACCAGATCTCATTATAGATGGTTGTGCGCCACCATATGGTTGCTGGGAATTGAACTCAGGACCTTGGAAGGGCAGCTAGTGCTCTTAACCTCTGAGCCATCTCTCCAGCCCCATAAATATAACTTAAAGGACGGGCATTTTTTTTCCTGAAGAAAATATTTCTTGTGTAAAGAAGCCAATAGCTTAAAGGCAATTAAAATATTTTAAATAATTTTCTGCAAAAAGGTTCCTGTTTATGAAAGTTTTCATTTGTTGCATCATAGCAGTCGGTGCTCAAGAAGTTTGGGGACATTTCAGATTTTCAAGATTAGGGCCTTAACCTGTTTGGTTTTCTAATTTTTGCTTTCTTTGGAGGCTTTTGGTTGGTTTCCTTCTCTTTCCAGGTCTGGGAGGAGGTGTCTCAATATATTGCCTGACCCTGTCTCAAACTCCAAGGCTCAGGAACTCTCCTGCTTGGAGTGCCCCATATGCTGGAATTACAAGATTGTGACATCATACCTTCGACCTGTATTTTGATAAGACTTCAGAGTTAGGTTTCACACTGACGTGGGATAAGGATTTGGAGGCTGTCAAAAATAATGTGTATAGGAGAAGGTCACAAACTTAGAAGTCTGGAGAGCAGAGTGTGATGGACTGAAGTAGGTTCCTTTAAAGCTTATATGTTAGCCTAGTGTGGTGGCACATTTCTGTAATCCCAGCACTTGGAAGATAGGGGTAGGGAAATTATAAATTAAAAAAAAAATTAAAAAAAAAGGAAAAATGTTACACTCTCCAATGAGGTCATATCTGATCCTTGGTCTTTGGCTTGCATTTGTAACTCCCAAGTATCTCCTTTCCTCTTCATACCCACCCTACACACACACACACACACACACCACACACACACACACACACACACACACACACACACCCATATGCTGAGACAGGGTCATATTTTTTCTTAGTCTGGCCTTAAGTTTGTGAGATCAAGTAATCTTCTTCCTTCAGTGTTTCAAGAGGCTGGGACTACAGGTGCGTGCCATTTTGTTAGTGTTTTTCTGTTTTTATGAAACATCTGTCATGACCTGGAGCTATGGCTCAGTGGTAGAGTGTTTGCATAGCATGGTCCAACTTGATGCTCAGCATAGCAATAAAATAAACAAATGAGAGATCACATATACCAGCTTACATGTCTTCATTCCAGCAATTGGGATGTGGATGCAGAAAGAGTTGCTAGGAGTTTGATACTAGCCTGAGCTATAGAGTGCTGCGATTATAGGTGCGCATATGTAGCTGCATCATCTCATCTTAACTATTTATGTCAACAATGACACTGCAGATGCTCCTCCATTTATGATGGGATTAACAACCCTGTAGGCCCATTTTAAATAGAAAGTATCTTTATTTTGTTTTGTTTTTTTGTTTTTCAAGAAAGGATTTCTCTTGGAGCTGGAGAGATGGCTCGGTGGTTAAGAGCACTGCCTGCTCTTCCAAAGGTCCTGAGTTCAATTCCCAGCAACCACATGGTGGCTCACAACCATCTATAATGTGATCTGGTGCCCTCTTCTGCAGATAAAGTACTCATATACAATAAATAAATAATTTAAAAAAAAAAGAAAGGATTTCTCTGTGTAACAACAGCTCTGGCTGTCCTGGACTCATGTTGTAGTCCAGGCTGGCCTCGAACACAGAGATCTGCCTGCCTCTACCTCCCGAGTGCTGGGATTAAAGGCATGTGCCACCACGCCTGGCTAAATTGAAAGTATCTTAGTCTAAAAGGCAGTTAAGATGGGTGTGATGTCAATGTTTGTAACCTTAGCACGTAGGCAGAGGCAGGAGGATCTCAATAAATTTAAGGCCAGCTTTGGACTCTAATGAGGCCCTGTCTCAAACAAACAAACAAACAAACAAACAAACACAAACAAGCAGTTAATACAGCAAGCCCCCAAACATTATGGTTTGACAATACAGTGCGTTTTATAGTATCTAGCATTTCCCTTTCTGAATGCATGACAGAGAGAGCTGAAACTTGCTGTCCTTGTCCAGCATCACAAGAGAGTACAAACAGACAATTCTCTCAGAATGAAGCACTGAATGAGTTTAAACTATGTTCTGTCTACCCTGCGTAGGGGTTGCTAGATTCCTAGGTTTTGTGGGGATTGTAGAAGGCTGTTTTTCAAGACTATCAAGAAACTAAAGAGTGAATGATAGTAACGGAGAACAGAGCCGGGCGGTGGTGGCGCATGCGTTTAATCCCAGCACTTGGGAGGCAGAGGCAGGCAAATCACTGTGAGTTCGAGGCCAGCCTGGTTTACAAAGCAAGTCCAGGATAGTCAAGGCTACATAGAGAAATCCTGTCTTGAAAAAAAAAATCAAGGATGGAAATGATTGTTTAAAAATTATCCAATATTTTCTACTATGATTCAGATTGGCTGGGTGATTTTTCCACCAGCCACTATGAAAAAGAAAAGGCTAGAACTTTTAGTTTGGTAAGTACAAAAGCAAATTCTTTCAGGATGATGACATTTAGATATTTCTACCCATAGATTTTAGTACTCTAGCCCTGAAAGTAGTACATTCTCAAGACAAAAGGAGTCCCTATTGATGTCATTTTACCACAAAAGATGCAGATGAACACCTAGAAGTCCTAATGGACATGGTTGGCTATAGAATGAAATCTACCTCACACCTGATTGGCGCAGCCAGTCTAAGAAGTCTCCAGACACAGAATTCCACGAGTCAATTATAATGACCAAGGCAAGCAGGTCCATCCCCATGTAACTGACAGTGAACCTGAGGAGACAGGAAGAACATGTGATATGGCAGTTTTCTAGGGACTAATAAAAAATAATTTGGAATAAGGTAGTTTTGGAGAGAAAAGTCTATTTGACGGTAATTAGAGGTCACATAGTCTAATAAAGGAGATGTACATCTATCTAGTTTGCTTCTGATCCTCCCTACCCCAGGCTGGTAAAAGGCCTGATACTTAGTACTAGATGAGGAGTGAACTGGTGTGACCTAAAGGTAAGATAAAATAAGCTTTATAGCATCGAAATGATTGATAAAGCATAAGTCAACTTGGAAACATGATGGCAAAGCTTTTGGAGTCCAAATCCCCCAGCCAGTGGCCATCTGAGCAGTCCTGGCAGACCTTTGGCTGAGTATTGTGTCTTGTTTGTAACCTGTTGCTGGCTAAACAATACCTCAGCTGCACACCCCGAAAAGTGAGCCAAAGGGTGACTCATCTCATGCACGGCTCTTTCCCTGGCTGATGGGAGTCTAAGAAGCAGGGCTGCAGGGAAACACCTCAGCAAGCAGACACCATAGTTGATCACCTCTTGCTCACAGCGTTTGTATAAATGAGAGGCGCTCTATTTGTTGATATCTATCAGCAAGAAAAATGGGAGCTGGAGAGATGGTTTAGCAGTTAAGACCACTTGCTCATGCAGAGGACCCACGTTTGATTTCCAGCCACAAGATGGCTCACCACTGCTCTGTAGCTCTGGTTTCAAAGGCTCAGATGCTGGCTTCTGGCTTCTGAGAGCACCGGGCAGGCAAAGGTATAGCGCACATGTAGGCACATGCACCCAAACACTCATACATGTTAAATTAAAAAAGAAATTCAAGTCCTTAAAAAAAAATAGGGAAATGTCACCAGTTGGGAATGTAGAAAAGAAATCTTGTGTGCCCACAAAGGAAGTCATGTAAAAATTTTCATGAATTCCAAGTCACTGGGTATAGCTGGAGGTAACCACATGTAGCCCCATCAGAGGTCCATTTCTGGATCCACTCTTGGAGGATATGCAGATACCACTGAACTGGCCACTGGCTTGAACTTAGTGAAAACCTTCACCTGGTTTCTATAATACTAGAGAAGCCTTTCTTTCGAGGTTTGGATGAGCAACATCACTCTCCCAGATTTTAGTGCCAGGAAGTCCCTTCTCATTTTATTAATACTGCTATTAACATGGCAAGCCCATAGCCATGCATCCCAGACCCCAGGGAGAACATCACCCCTAAACCACTGTTTCTCCAATATCCATACAGCAGTCTTTTTGCCTGCACCAAGAAAGCTAATGCTGTGGAGAAGCCACTTTCAAAATAGGGAAAGGCATTTCTGGAGCTTGTTCTTAGCACAGACACCCTTGGGAAGACCACAGCAAACATTTCCCTCTTTCTTCTCACAGCTGTTTCCTGGAACCTTTGCACATCGATTCAGCACCAAGGGGAAAACAAGTCAACCCAAGAAGCTGCTTTAAAACCTGTGACGTCAAGCTGGGCACAGTGGCTCATACCTATAATACTTGCACTTGGGAAGCTGAGGCAGGAGGACTGCTGTGAGTCTGAGACCAGCTTGGGCTACAAGTGAGACTGTCTCAAAAAACAAAAAACAAAAACAAAAAGGATAACCATTATGTCATGGAGTCAGCGGCTCTTGGATCACCCTTGTTTTCTGTACTCTATCAACTATATTAACAAAATAACTCCTTAGAATGACCGTATGGCGATGTGATAAGCAGATGGCACAGAAACGGCCACTGTCTGGCATCCAGGGAGAGGTTTTGCATGATTTCCTTCATGACTGCACATGCTTTTCTTCTTAATGCTTTGGCCTTGCCTACTTACTAAAAGTGTTCAGTGGCACACAGATGTCTTCTCTGCACTGTCTATTCTCTCTCGGTCCAGTTCCTCATTTAATGTCTCTGTCTTCTCCAGAGTGTTGATTGACATAGGTAGCTTCATCTGTACGATATATTTTCTCTAGCCGGAGCATCTCTAATAAGAAAAGCCTCCTACATGTTAGTAGATAGAAGTCTTAGCATGAAAATCCTGTCAAATATCTCAATAGAGAGAACTATTTTGTCCTAAGTATTAACAATGATACTGCTTCTCCTGCCCACCCCAGCTATCTTATGAAAGGGGTCATAATAATCATTTTCTTTAGGTTATTATTAGCCCAGCTCTGTTCTTGTGGGCACTAGATTGATGTTGTGCTTAAATGTCTGTCCACACGTTCACTCGCCATTGTAAGCCCTGTATCTGGGCTGGCCACAGTCACAAACCTGGGTGAGGCTCTTCTTCAAGGTGGGGCGTTAGGAGGACACTCTACTCTGCTCTCTTCTCTCCTGTGGAACATCATGAAAGGCTTGGATCTTCTTTCCACTTGGCTGAATAAAGAAACTCAGAGGGTTTCTCTGAGTCCTGATAGGAGAAGAATTATGTTTGTGGTCAGTCTGCCTTTAAGAGGTGTCTCTGCATCTCTGCATCTCTCTCACCATGAGTTGGGTTCTGGAACCCCAGAAACCCTGGAAGGTGAAGGTCCTTTTAGGGAACATTCTTTTCTTCTGGTCTGGCTGCTTTTGTTCATTGTCCTGTTTTGTTTTTTTTTAAATAGAGTAACCCAGGCTGTGTTAGGACCTCTCATCTTGTTGCCACTGCCTCCTGAGTGACAGAATTACAGGTGTGCACCACCGTGCCTGGTTTACAGGGTTCAAACTTTGCACATGCTCAACAAACACTCTACCAACTGAGCTCTATCCCAACCTCCATTTTGCTTTTTGAGGGCCCAGTTTTTCAAATTGGCCAAACTTCATACTTGGGTGAAGAGTTACAGAATGCACTGGCAAATGCCACTGTACAATTTCTGTGTGTGTGTGTGTGTGTGTGTGTGTGTGTGTATAATATGGTCAACTTTTGGCTTGCTTTGGTGAGGGGCCAGGTAGTCCAGAGAAGAGACTGAGTCTGTTGAACTCAGTGGGTTTCTCTTCTTTGTTTTCAGTCTGAGAAGCACAATCTATTGGAAAGGGAAGTTCCAACAACATGAGGAAGGAAAGTGTCTCAGAAATCTGAGAAAAAGTACTTTCTTAGGTGCTGGCTGGTAACGCAGACAGGCACATGTCTGGGAAGGATAAGCTGGGAGAGCTAGGCTAGCCCTCAGGGCAAGTGGCAGTGCTTAGGGTAAAGGCCTGCCAGGGCCTGGGTCTGGGCCAGGGACTGCTCTTGCCCACCTCAAACCCTCTGATTGATTATATTAAGCTGTGGCTTCTCCAATTGAGATCACCTTCTACTCTGTAAACACCAAACCAAAGCAGAGCAAATAAAACCCAAAACCAACCAACCAACCAAAGGAAAAAAAAAACCCAAAACCAAAACAAAAAGCCAAACCAACCAACCAACCAATTAAACAAACAAACAAAAAACTCCAAACAGATTCACAGCTCAGTTTGTTTCTTTGAACCAACCTTGAAATAGGACCATTTGGGTGTAGGTCTGATCATCTATGTTGGGACCTGAAAATCACCCATGGGAACTTGAACACTGAAGGCTATCTTCTCTCTGTGCATTTCAGGGGTAGCTGCATCAAGGTTTGGTACATGGAATGATTCTGGGAGGACACATGACTGGGAAGACACCATTGAAATGGCCACTGGCTTCAGCCTAGTGAAAAGTGTCATCTGATTTCTCTTCTCTGTAGAATGGCTTTTCTTTACTGCTTCATTAGTGACATTTTTCTTGCTGGTATCAGTGCTAGTTCTATTTCAGATAGTCTCCATGTTCTGGGAGGTCACTGCATTGCTTTTGTAGCCTTTTCTGGTATAATGCCTAGAGGTAGGAAAGCTTTGTATGCAGACAGCTAGCTGATGCTGGCTCCAAGCAGCACCACGGTTGCTGAAGCTCTTTTGGATATGCTGAGTGTGCACCAGCCAGATGAGGCCCTGGGATGTTCCTCCCCTGAAACCTCTCTTTATGTTACAGAAACATTCACTGCATTGGTCTCAGGAGGCTGTTTCATTTGAATGTCTGCATCTTTAGGATGATTGGAGTCAGTATTTCTCAGGGTTAAAAGGCCTACTATGGAGGCTGATGGACAGTATAGTCCATGAGAGTTAGGGTAGAGTCCATGCTTCTTCCATCCTGGCCAATGTATGGATCATCACAACCAACATTTGCTTCATTTCCCAACCCATAATAGGGGAATCAGCCATTTGGAATATGTGAGGCAATTTTTTCCTAGGGACACATTTAACTGAACCTTTTCCCACAAATGAAACGATTTCTTCTATAAATATCCTACAGCGACTTTTGGTCAGAAATACAAGCAGCAAAAATGTATTTTGTGTATTCGTTTTCTAATTCTGAGTTGGAGGAAGTAGGAAGTCAAAAGAGTGCTTGGAGTTATATATTACTAAGTTAGACACAGTCATCTGATTGGATGAGGAGTGTTGTTCAATCTTGTGTAATGCTCCAGACGGCCATCTCAGGAAACCAGCATTGGTTTTCAGAAGCTGGTCTAATAGTCTTTGGATGCAAGAATTTTCTCTTCATCCTATAGACCCATATATCACACGGTCTTGATGAAAATATTCTTCCTAGAATATTTTCATGTTCACAGTCTATGTGGTGTTGGACTCTACACTTGAGTTTCTTCTTTAGCTCTCTGCAGGAATTCACACTTGCCAATGGCCTGAAGATGCCTTTAGTGAGGGGATATTTTTATTTTTATTTTTAAATTCAGATAGCAAAACATATCCAGGATAGGTTTGGACAGATGTTGTTCTCACAGCTATCTGGTATGGAAAGTACAAAGAGCTGTTTCATCCTAGGGGAAGACTGTGTGGGCAAGCTGTGCAGGGGGATGTGGGGAGCCCACCAACAGGCTCAGTTCACAGCAAGTCTCTTTAACAGTCTTCTCACCTGGCTTTTCTCTGTCGACTGGCTGTCATCGGGTGGGTGGGCTTAAGGATAAACTGGCAGCGCATCTCTTGAGCAGCTCTTCCATGAGGAAGGACTCATGAGTGTTGAGAGGGGTTGCAGAGTCCTTTGATTCTGTGGCAGATGTGCAGTGTCTTGGAATGGCTTGTTTCTATTCCACAGGATATTGTTCCCAGTGAGTAGGTGTGGTGCCACCATTGCCAGGACTGATATGTAACTGGCCGTCTTCTTCAGAACCAGTCATCCCGCATAGTGCTAAGTATCAGGACAGTGGAGTAGTCTAAGGCGACCGACTCAAGTTCTGCCTCCCTAGCATTGATAAGGACATGGTGATCACTTCATTTCCTGTATCTGAATTTGTTGCCATTATAGTTTTGTAGCCCACCCACTTCTGAGATGGTTGGTGAATATTTTGAGGTGAATGCTCTTTGGGTTATTAGACAGGCTGAGGCTGTGACTAACACAAACCAAGAGTACTAGGGATTTTCTTTGGGCAGCAGAACTGTGAGGTGAGAAACTAGGAAGGCTAAGAAAGCCATTTGTCCTTCTATTCTGCAGAGCTAAAAGTGGCCTGAAGTTTACAGTTCCCTCCCCCAGTCAAGGATGTCATGGCACTGGTGTCGCCCAGTCTCCTACTTTATCCATATATCTTGCTGCCTATCAGCCACATTTTTTTTTTCTTAAAGGTGTTATGGTATTTTACTTTGGCCACAGCAAACAGATCACCAAATGGGAAAGATGCCATCCCTGCTCCTACAGGTCACTGTTGGGTTCTACATAGCTGTCCTATTAGAGTACACAGGAAATAGCAGAAGTGGCCCTGGGCCAACTTTGGAAGAACTTTTTTTTTGTCCAATAGTTAGTGCCATTCATTTCTTTGACAAGTTTATTAAACATCTGTTACATGCCACTCATGAGGCTGTCCCCTCAGAATAGATCATAAAGTCCTCTTATGAACAGACTACTGAGGGGACAAATTTAGCAACACTTTATACTTGAGAAAAACTCTAAAACTGAGAACCTAGGAAGGAGGAACCACTCTAACTTATGGCTGCATAGAGGAATTGGCAATTATTCCAGAGGTGGTGGCAAGGACCCAGGTTATCCTCAGAATAGGTATTCAGGAAAAAACACTCAGGGGACCTGAACAGTAAATGCTAATATATTGGAGCCCCCACTCCCATTTGCAGAAAGGTCCTTTGCACTTTCGTGAGCATGCCCTTTTGCCTCTTTGTTTACTTAATGGGGTGCCTTCAGCAGGACGAACAGGTTGGCCTGATGCCATGGGCACATCAGAAGAATTAGGCCTTGCAGATTCACTTGGCAGGCTGGGCAAATTCTGTGGGTCAACCCGACGATGTTTCCTACGTGGCTTACCCTGTGACATACATATAAATCTATTTTTTCTCTTCCTTCTCCTTTGTTGTTGCAGCAGAGCTGCAGCCCTTCTCTCCTTGGCCTCTTTGGCCTCTTTGGCTTTAACCCTTTCCTCAGATTCAGGCTCAGGCGCCAGCTCTGGTTTTGGCTCCTGCTGGGGCTTGGGCTCCTCCTCTGGCTGGGCCTCGGGCTCCAGCTCAGTTTGGAACTCCGGCTCCTTCCCCTGCTCAGGCCAGGCCGGGGTTCCGCTTGGTCTGGGGCTCGGGCTTGGCTTGGGGCTGGAGCTGGGGCTCCCGCTACACCTCATGCTGCAGTTCAGGCTCTGGTTGGGGCTTGCAGTTCCGGCTCGGGTTCTGCCTCTAACTCGGGCTGGGGCTCTGGCTCGTTAGATGGTTGGTTGGAATGTGCACAAAGATCTGATAGCTCACAAACATCCAATGAAGTAGGATCAGAACTACTACTTTGGACCACATCTTTTTCAAGCACAGGTGTTTGGCACTCATCCCCGGAATCATTTCATTTTCTGTTCAGAATCCCTCAAAGAGGGATTGCCATCTTCTTCATCATTAATAACAATTAGTGGGTGATCTCTGGGGTGATCAGTGTCATAAGACTCATCTTCATTGTTTATTTCAGAGATCTTAGCTCTTTTTTCTTCACAGGGAAAGTCAGAATCAGAGTCTGAGTCAATCACCACACAGCTGGACTTTTTCTGCTCTGCCATTTGAGGCACGTAGGCCTCATGGTCTTCACTGCTGCTGTGTCCATGTTAAGAATGTAACTGCTTTTGGTGTCTGGTGCAGATCCCAGCCACCATCCACTCCTGAGGATGTGAAATCTCTCTCTCCTCTCTCTCTCTCTCTCTAAAATTATTTTTAGTGTATTGGTGTTTTGCCTGCATGTATGTCTGTGTAAGAGTGTCGTATCTTGGAGTTACAGACAGTTGTGAGCTGCCATGTGGATGCTGGGAGTTGAACCCAGGTCCTCTGGAAGAACAGTTAGTGCTCTTAACCGCTGAGCCAATCTTTCCAGCCCCTCTCTGGTTTCTCTTACTTTCTGTTTTTGCAGGGTTTTCCTAAGTTAGAGGGCATTCCTCCTGTTTTCATTTTCTTCATCAGTTGCTAGTGACCACAGTAGGCCAGTGTACCTCTCCCTGATAACATGGGAGCCAGCCTTACCAAGGCCATCTTGGGGGAGCTTTGGGGATGGGGAAAAGTGATTCTTTAATCCATGTCATCTCCATTTGCGCCACAGGGACCTGATTGGGCATCCAGTGGCAGCTGAAAATGGCAGAGAGACTCAGGGGTCACTTCTAGACAGGCTAAGGATATTGATACCACAAACCAGAGTTACTGAGAGTTACCTGGGCTAAGGAGAGAATGTGGGCTGGAAATCTTGTACGGTTCCCACAGCCAATAGTTATTGAAGGTTCATGGCAACCAGCACATGTATGGGGAAATGATGCACACTGGCCTGGGGACTATGGTGATAGAAGGCACAAAGCATGCACTCTTAGGATCTTGGCAGCAGTCCCTTTCGAGATTCAAACATTGCTTCCATGAAGAGTATCTTGCAATAAATTTGCACCAGGTTGTGGCTAAGTCCACAGGCTGGTAGTTGGAAGCACCAGATTTCAGAACATGGTTGGATAATATTGTCATTCTTGATCTTTATCTCTGTTCGACCTGCAGGTGATCACCAACAGAGACATGAAGGAGACCTTGCAGTGCATTGCACGCACCCATGCACATACTCAAGGACCTTCCTCAGCCCTTTGCACTCTGCAGTCCAGGCCAGGGTTTTCCACCTTCCTTGGAGAGGGACCAGGTGTGACATTCTGGCTGTGGCCTCTCTCTCGGGCTTTCCTGCCACACCCGGTGCTGCTCACTGCTTCTTTTACCCCATACACTGCGTTGGGTCCAGTCCTCATGTCCCTCTGTCCATGCTGATTCAGGATGTACTCACATCTGCCTCGCTCTTGCCTGGATTACCACAGTGGCCTCTTCACTGGCTCCCTGTGATCTCAAAGCATCTCTCTCACCCTGTTATTTCCAGGCTTAGGATGCCTCTGGCCCCAGGCTGTCTTAATGATGATATCTGAGCTCTGCAGTAGATCTGCAGGACTCCTGAGACCCAGTTAACTGTGTTTCCCGGTCTTGTCCACTGTCCTCCCTGCTCTCCCTCTGAGCTGTGGCTAGACTGCTCCTCCTGGGCCATGGCTCCTCCCACCTGTCCTCACCCAGGTTAGGTGCCTGCTGTTTGCCAGCCCAGGGCTCTGCAGATCTCTGTCCAGCAGGGCGTTCTTCATTGCCATTTCTGTTTGTGCCCCCGCAGCGGTATCTGTCTATCCTTGTGGGTCCCTACGCAGTGCGCATGGCAGCTCCTGGGTGCACTGGGGCTGAAGGAAGGAAGGAAAGGATTGGGTGGATGTCCTAAGCATGGGCTGGTGTGTTCAGCATGGCTGGCCGTTCTCCTGGACCATTCTTTCTTGGTCTCTTTTTTTCCCCTCTGTGCTGAGTCTACTGCTTCCGTCCAGGATGCTAGTGGCCACCCGGCTTCCAGAAGGAAAACCTGTGTGATCTCATCGGCTGCTGCCACCAAATGTTGAGGTTCCTTTCCTGTTATGCGTTTTCCTTTCCTCTTTACTTCATGGCCTGGCTTCACTCTTCACTTGGAAAATTGCCAAGTCTAGGCGTGTAATATGCTGTTTCCCAAACTAGAGTAGGATTGTCCAAAAATGAAAAACTAGCCTGGATATGGCCCAGTGACAGGAAGCTTGTCTGGAGTGCTTGTCAAGGCCTTGGGTTCCATCCTAATATCACAAGTTAATAACAGCAGCAACAGCACCAAAAACAGTGCCGACCATTTTCCAGCCTCGACTTAAGGACAGAATCCATCTTGTTAGGCCTGCACCCTTGGCTGGCTATTTACTGCCTTCACTCAGGACGTGAACTTCATGCTGCTTTTAAGCCTCACTTTCCTGACCAGCCCTAGAGGCACTTAGAGCAAAGGGCACACTTCATCAACACTGGCCCATTTGTCCAATCCTGCGTGGCAGGTGGTATTCTATGGATTTGAGGCAACAGTGAGCCGTCCAGGAAATTTCCTGTTCCCAAGTCCTCTGCAGTGCTGTGAAAATCGATTGAGTGGAGTCTTCCTTCCTGCCTGCCCTGGGGGCCTTCCAACGCAGTTGACCTGAGACCCTCCAGATCACATCTGCCTTGAGTCTGGGCCTATGCAGTGGCTCGGTCCCATTGCATGATGGTGTGAGCCCTTCTGCACTGAAGGCTGCTCCCAAATATCCCAGCTCGTGCTTGGCCTTAGTAGTCAAGACTCTTACTGGCATGGCTGAGTACCACAGAAGAACTTACAGATTCCAAGTGATTCTCTCGTCCTGTGCTGGCTGTGAGTCTGCTGCTGGATCTCTCTGCACCCCTGATACCCTGTGGAAGGGCAACAGTGTAGCCACCTCCCAAGTTCTGGACCCTGGATTTTTTCCTTCCTGGAGTACCAGCATGACCTGGGCAGGGTAGGTTCCCCCAATTCTGGAGGCTCTGCCTTCTACCCTGTCCTCTGGCTTCTTGCCTTCTCCTTTGTATGCTTTAATTTATCTTCCTTGGCCCTTTGCAGCCTCCCCTGCCCTGTTCTGCTTCCTTTCTGCCTCTCAGCTCTCAGGCTCCTCCCATGACCCTTATTTCCCCCTGCCATTCTGATGTCCTCTCCTCTCAGTCCTGCCCTTCTTTCCTTCCCTTTTTCCCTCCACTCTCTAACTTTGAGGGGCCCCACAGAAAGCTAAGGAGTTTCTGACATCTGATCCACATCTTCTGGGACACTAGCAGCAGGCTGGCTCTGCTCTGTCCCTTTTAGTGACTGGCCTCCTGAATAACCAGAGACATCTGTAAAGACCAGAGTAGTATTCCACACTGGAGGCAGGCACACACAAAGGATGCTCCCGCATTCTCTAGCTTGGTTTTTAAACTCAGAGCATTATTAATCAAATATGTATTTCCTCAGAAAGCCCTATGTGAAAGCAAACCTTTACTATCTCCCTTTTTCCAGTAGGGGAATGTAGTGAGAATTTTGCAACTTTGGTTTCTTTAAAAAAAAACAAACATAGAAATAATTTAAGAATATGCTTTTGTTTTAGTCCCAGGTGTCGGGATATGGGACTGCTTCAAGCAGCTGACTATAATTTGCCTTGTGCTCTAGCAGAGACACGGTTTTGCCACTTGCAGATAGTATCTTCGATTGTGTGGTTTGGAATTCTGTTTCAGAGGGTAAATAAATGCTAGAGCCCCATAGGTGGGTTGCTGGTTGGCGGTTGAATGCTGTTGGTTGCTGCTGGTCGTGGTTTGTTAAGGAGTCATGCACAAAGAAGAAACAAGAAGAAATTAGACATCCTGATGGAGATGATCAAACTTGCCCCAAGGAGCTCTACACCCCTAATCTGCAGGAAGTAGTCTATCAATAATGCCATTCCCTTTCTTCTTCCCTTTCAACCCTATAACACTAGATAGGAGGGGGAAAAAGGATACAAAGGAAAGGGGGTGATGTTTTCATTAGACTACTCCTTGCTGATTAAGGGTGGCAAGCCCCTTGGGTCAAGTTTGATCTTTGCCATCAGAATATCTTATTTTTTCTTCTTGTTTCTTCTTTGCACATGACTGCTTAACAAACTGTGACCAACAGCATCCCACCTGTGGGGCTCTGTTTATACTCTGAAAAGTCCCCAGAATTCCAAACATCACACAACGGCAGAAACTATCTGTAGCTGGCAAAACCATGCCTGTGCTAGAACATCAGGCAAATCATAGCTGCTATAAAGCAACCCTCTATCCCCACACCTGGGATCAAAACAGAAACATATTCTTATAATATTTCTGTGTGTTTCAAGGAAACCAAAGCTCCAAAATTCTCACTGCAAGGAGAAGGTGAAGAAAGGTGAAGTGATTTGTCCCAAGTCATAAATGGGGTGGGCACTAGAGCTGTCTCTCTACTCTACCCTTTGGGCATCATCCTTAGACCAACGATTCTTCTGTCCACAGTAAGGCAAGCACCGGTCATGCACATCAGCCAGTCAAGCCCAAGCTATGGTGACGCTTATGTCGAACCCATGAACATCTATCTACTATCAGATCTATGACAAAATCCCAGAGAAGAAGGGTGACCTCAAGGAACTATTTGAACAGAGATTCTCCAGTGCATTGGTCTTCATGAGTGCTGGGTAAGCCCTGGGCCTCTTCTTCCTGTCTTCACTACCTGGAAAGAGAGCATGGTGCCCTACCTGTGGAGGGAGGCAACCAGAGAGAGAGGAGGGGGCACACGCAAGAGGCCCCTGCTGGTGGGAACCAAGTGCTGGAATAGGGCGAGGCTGAAGCACTGGGGATGGAGGGAGGTCCTTTGTTTTGGTCATTTCCTTCCTCTCTCCCTCTTATGCTTCCCTCTCCTTTCTGTCTGTACTGGGGGTGGAGCCCAGGCACTTTCTCCATGCTAGGCTAGCTGGCACTCCTCCACTAAGCCACACTCCTAGCCCAGAGGTTCTGGTGATGCCTGTGGCATTCAGGCATGAGCAGGAACTGGGACAAAAGAGGTAGGAGGGAGCTGTCACCTGAGCCTTGGGTTCCCTGCCTCGTGCTGGTCCTTATTAGCCCTCCAGTGTTCATCCTGAAGTGTTGAGCTAGACAGACCTCTCACCTACAACTTAACCCAGTGGCTGGCTCTCTCCCAAAGAGGCTAGTGCTGGGATCGAGGCCTGGGGCCCCACTTTGCAAATGTTTCATTTCACCGTCTGCTGGTAAGCGGAATGGCAGATAGGCCTGGCTTTAGGAGTGGGTAGGATCTGGGCAGAGAGGAGAGGAGAAAGGTCATTCCCCCCCAGGTAATGTGTGAGTAGGAAAGAGAGAAGGGAGCGGAGACATTGTGGGGAAAGATGTATGTGAGAGGGAACAGTAGAAAAAGGTGAGTGGCACCCATTGCACTGTGGGGTGTGCTGACCCCCACGATTTCCCCAAATGGGGGAAACTCAACTGCGTAATTTGTGGTAGTGGGGGACTGCGTGCACTCTCTCCCCTGTTTAAAAGAGAAGAAAAAAAAGAAAAGAAAAAGGTGAGCCGGCTCCTCAAATGTTATAATCTATAAATCTGGAGCTTAATCAACACTGGGATGGGATATAGGGAACCTCTTCGTGTGTGTGTGTGTGTGTATGTGTGTGTGTGTGTGTGTGTGTGTGTGTGTGTGTGTGTGTGTGTGTGTGCTGTACGTTTGTGCACTGGGCCTTGCACATGCTAACGCACAGTACTCTTGAGCTGTACCAAGCATATTGATCTTTCTAACGTGGCTGTCATTGACAACAAGAGGCTTTTTACAATGAAAAGCATCAATTTCTCCCTTTGCCTTCTTATACCCGAGCCACAAACCCTTGGAGCAGGGAGTTTTAGCTGCCTGCTCTGAGTTCCAGAGCTCCTCCTTGGGGGGGGGGAGGGGCTGAAGTCAGAGAGGGAATGGCAGAAGCTTTAGCAGCCATCATTTGTCTGTCCTCATGTGGGAGTGGCCCAAAGGCAGAAAATGCAGCGAGGAAACTTTACCTATAATAGTGAGAGCCTGGCTTAGTCATGAGCAGTCTCCTGCCCACTGGCCTCTCCCTCCTCCTACCTGCTGTGTGCTTGGCCACACACACACTTAGGAAGGAAACCTGTCCAGACAAGAAACTGTTGCCTGTCTCACAGGCAGCCTTCCTCCTCCTGCCTTTGTTTGCTCAGTCTGCCTCCCAGGTGCTGGAGAACCTGCCTAGAGCAGAGGCCACTTCCATTTCCCTGGATCCAAGCCGCTGCCTCCCTCCCCTGAGGGTTGCTGTTCACACTGAGGGGCTGTGGTGGTAGTCCTGCAGCCAGCCTGGGCTTATCCCCAGTGCAAATGGCACCAAGGTACAGCAGGAGAGAGAGGAGGGGGGCACTAAGGCCCTCTGAGGAATACCCCAAGAAGCATGTGAGACCAGCAGAGATTTGTCCCTTTGTCCTTGCTCAGTAGGGGAAGGAACTAATACCCATCTGTATTCTGGACCAAGCCAGGACAGCACCTCAGGCCTTCTTCCTGTCTAGCTTGCTGCTCTGTTCTGGGTCTGACACTTGTCCCAGGCACATACCATTACACACCAATGAATCTGAGCCCCCTGCCCCCATCCCCACAGCTGGCTATAGCTATCTCAGCTCAGTTGTCAGTCACCGGATCCCCCTCACCTGTTCCAACCCGTTTGTGAGGTTCCTATCTGCACAGAGAGGGTCCATGTAAGAGCAGGATTCAGAAGGTCAGTGAAGGCTTGGCTGTCTCGGACCGCAGGGATTGGCAGTGTTGAGCTCCAAGGACTAGTGGATATGCTGTGGGGGTGGTCTCCTGTGGCAGTGACCATCGTCTCCTGAGGTTCTGGGACAACTTTGGGATCCCCCACCTCCATCCTTCTCACTAACTCCTTTGATCTTAGTTATGATTCCCTTCATAATAGAAAAAAAAAATCTTTGACCTCCTTCAGCTCCATGGCTCCCAACAGTGCTGGGCTGGGGCTGGATGAATGGATGTCTTAAGTGGGGGTCCCAGGATGGAAGGTGATGATCAAAGGTCTACAGTATATTTGAGATGGAGTCCAGAACTTGGGGAGGTTTAGGTTTCTCTGCATCAGAGACCTTCTTTGCACTCAGCGCCACCCAGAGGTAAGAGGTGGAACAGCTGCATGCAATCGTTAGGCAAGGCCAGGAGGGTGGGTTTGAATATGTAGTTCTTGTCCAGGGTCCTTCCACTGGTGGACATGAGAGCATGTAGGTATGAAGGGGCTTGTGCAAATAGCTCCTGGGGTCCCAGGGTAGGTAGAATGTCTTTGTGTGTAACAGCTTTTTTTTTTCTGGTCTCCCTTAGCATGGTGCACAGAGAGATCTATCTGATGCCACAGCCACTGACATTTCTTCTTCCATAGTAGTTACACAATTAGCTTCACAGAATTCTTTCTATCTTTATATTGCGTAGCATGAAATTAAAGTTAAAAACCACCACAATCCAAGCTCATACCCACAACCCTCATATCTGGGAGACTGAGTCCAGCCTGAAGAACATAGTAAAATCCTGCTTGGAAAAAAAAGAGAAGAAAAGAAAATAGCACAAGGGCACAGGTGGATGTGTGGCAGATGATTAGTAATGCAGTGTCTGCCAAGAGCCTGTGGCCCAGTGACTACAGTCCACGACTCAGCACCATTTTCGGCTCTGACCTCATTCTTTGAAGCCCTGCCTTCTCAGACAGCCAGCTTTTTTTTTTTTTTTTCCTTCTTAAAAGGTTTTTTTTTTTTTTTTCAACAAGATTTTTTCTGGCCTGTAATTCACTACACAGCCTGGGTCAGCCTCAAACTCATGGCAGTTCTCTGCCTTAGCCTCCTGAGTGCTGGGATCATAAATGTGAGCCACCATATCCAGATTTCCTATTAGCATTTTTTTAAGGCATGGTCCACTTCTCTGCTCCATCTTTCTAGACACAGCAGAATCTGAACACACAAACCATCCTTCATCTTCTTTTAGGCCAGTCTGACAAACTTGTTCTAAGACTTGAAGTGGGAGAAAGCCCCTGGTTTGTCTCTGGTCCTCATTTATCACAGGAAGAAGTCAGGCCATGGCTGACCCACATCTGCCTGGGTTCTCAGGTGCCTGCCACCTTGTTCCACACCATTCAGCTGCCATCTCCTACAGGATGGTGATGGAGGCCTGTTGGGGACACTGAAGCCACCTGGGTAGGGAGTAGAGGGTGTTTAGTAAAGAGCGCTGTTTGTTTCAGAGGCCCACCATTGGCCCGAATGCTGTTGTAATTGCTTTTTCCTTCCGCCTAGTGGCTGCATTTAATCTGTGCATGGTACACTGAGCCATTTGCTGTTCCATTTCCTTGTGGAAATAGTTTTCCTGAAAGAAATAGTTCCTCAGTTCCATAGCTGCTTTCCTCACTCAGCCTGTGCATTCATCTACAATAGTACATGCAGGTCCTTCTCAGCATTTTGTTGCTACATAATCTCTGCATTGTGCCATAGGGCAATTAACACCTCCACCTCACCCCTGGCAGTTTGAGAAAGACCTTACTCCAGGATAGCTGCCCCGCAGGAAAGGAAAATGGTGTCCGAGTGTTCCCTGGAAGCCACTGATGACAGAACTGCCTGTGCCCTGTGCTCTTAATCCTGCCCGACCTGGCTCTAGTGCTGTCTTTGTCTTTACAGGAGAGTTCTGGGTATCAGAACCTGAATTAAGGCCTGCTATTGCCTCTGTGTGTATATACCCTGTGCTACCCGCTAGTGATCTGAAACCAGCTGTGTCATGGGTGGAAGAGGCTTCCTGTCTTCTGTGTGTAATTTGTAGGAAGATGGGTAGAAGTACTCACACTGTGATAAGCCAAATAAGATGGACTCATATGTGGAAACTGTTTTATATATACAAATATATATACATATGTATATGTACATGTAAAAGACAAAAAGTAGGGGCTAGAGAGATGGCTTGGTGGTTAAGAGCACTGTCTGCTCTTTCAAAGGTCCTAAGTTCAATTCCTGGCAACCACATGGTGGCTCACAACCATCTATAATATGATCTAATGCCCTCTTCTGGCATGCAGGTGTACAGGCAAATAAAGCACTCACAGACGTAACATAAATTAGAAGGAAAAAAAAAAAGGCCAGAAGTAGAAGTGGGAGGCATTTGGTGGGAAGGGCAACAAGAGACAGTAATGGGGATAAATATGGACCAATATGAAAATCTGCCATAATTAAACACTCAAAATGTCACTGTTGCCAGGGATGGTATAGCGTGTTTGGAATTGTAGCACTGGGGAGGCAAAAGTGGCAGAATTGCCACACATTTGAGACCAGCCTAGTCTACAGTAGTAAGTAAACAGGCCAGATACCCAGAACGAAATGAAACAAAACTTTTGTACTATCTATGTGCTGCTTCTCCTTTTCTTTTTCTTTCTTTCTTTCTTTCTTTCTTTCTTTCTTTCTTTCTTTCTTTCTTTCTTTCTTTCTAGTGGCTGGAGAGACAGCCATGGGTGCTGGGAACTGAACTCTTGTTATATTTTTGGTTGTGAGCCTAGCCTTTAATGGCTGAGCCATCTATCTCTCCAGCCCTATGTGCTTCTTCTGATTCTGGCAGATGGAGATTTAACGCAGAGCTAAGGTATAGAGTGAAGAATCCTAAATGATGGAAGCCCCACAGCTTCAGAAACAGCATGCCCACAGCTGAGTCTCAAGGCAGGGGAATTGACTCTTCTAGCACTTTCCTCCCCCGCTGGGCTATAACGGCGTTAGACTTAAAGCCTTCAGACTTGGTCCTGGCACTTGTCACTAGTCAGCTGCAGGGCCTTGGGCAAGCCCGCCTGCATCACTGGGGCTAGTTGATAAGATGAAGCTGCTGAGAGGGACTCATGAAGGGTAAGTCTGATCAGCCCGATAGATGCTGGACATCTTGTCTGGAGCATGCTAATGACCTATGGGGAGAAAAGGCCCACCAGCCAGGCCTGGGGCTCAATGTCTCTGTGGGCGCTTTGGACTAGAGTGATGCAGCCAGATCTGTGTTTGGAAGACAATGCTCTGAGAAGTTAGGATGAAGCAGCAGGAAGGAAGATGGTGCTGAGGAAATCAAGCCAAGTGGCCAAGCCAGAGATTAGAGAAGAGAGTGGTGACTTGACTCAGTAGTGCTGAGAGATGTGGTGAGAGGCCCACTAAGAGCCATTTCCGGAAGAGCATCAGCAGGGAACAGTGAAAGGCTGTCTAGTGGAAGAGACATGGAGGACTTCCTAGCATGCTGTCTGCCAGTCCTCCATTCTAGCTTTCTGTCCTCATGGTTTTTTTCACTATCAAAACTGACTCTGCAAAAGTTGGATAAACTCATTAAAATGGAAACTGCTAATACAGGTGTACATGCCTGCAGATTAAGAAAAAAAAAAGTCTTAAATTATGGAATTCTGTGTTTTAGAGA
Source organism: Acomys minous (assembly GCF_964271855.1). Classification (NCBI taxonomy): domain Eukaryota; kingdom Metazoa; phylum Chordata; class Mammalia; order Rodentia; family Muridae; genus Acomys; species Acomys minous. Next base: position 18,431,361 of record NC_140500.1, read on the forward strand.
CAGCACTGGAGATCACATTGCTAGGCATCTACTGTGGTTTGACTCTTGAACTTCCCCCATGGTCTCATGTTTTGAGCTCTTGGTCTCCAGCTTGGGGCAGTACTTTAAAGATGCCAGAGACTAAGCAGTGGGTGCTGGCTGGCAAAACTAGAGCACAAGCAGCCGGTCTTTGAAGGTTGTACCCACCCTGGCCATAGCTCACACTCTGCTCCCTGGTCAGCCAGGATGTAATCAAGCCTTTCTCCTGTGCCCCTTGTCTTCCCGCACTGTGGTCTCTGAAACTGTGAGCCAACATAAGCTTTTCCTGTCTTTAGTTCTGTCAGGTCACAATGATGTCAAGTAGCCAATACAAAAGCTTGCTGCCAGTGAAGTGGGGTTGTCTCAGTGGTAAGGCAGACTAGGTGGTTCATAGGCCTTTGGAACCCACCTGCAGAGGTAGTGTAGAAGGGTACAGGGTAGAGAGCCCTCAGTGTATTGTAAGAGTACTTGAATAAATCTCGCAAGGGCATAAATGGCCAGAATGCTCATAGAAGTGAAGACAGTAGGCTGCTCATTAGTTTCAGATGGGGACAGGATTCTGTTGGGAATTGCGCTACATGTTTGTGTTACGTTTTGGTAAAGAATATCTATGTTCTGATGGTATTTGAGTGGATCTGAATTTTAAAAAGCAATGGGCAGATTTCCTTGGCAGAGGAAATGTCAAGACTATAATATTCAGGCCATGGCATCATCATTGCTGCCTTTTAGCCAGATTTATAGTGAGAACTAAAAGCAAAGAGTGAGACAAAAAGATTAAAAAATGTGTATTGGGCAAGAAAAGATGTGTGAAAACAGCTGAAGTTGCAGACAAATCAAATGTAGACAAATGGGCTGTATTTTTTAAAAAATGTTTTTGTGTCACTGTGAGCCTGTTTAAAAATTTTTCTTTTTAAAACATTTGTGTGTGTGCATGCACGTGTGTGCATGTGTGTGTGCATTTGCGATGTGCATGTGTACATGTGCGTGTGCGTGCATGCATGTGGGGTGCATGTGGAGGAGTAGTATGAGGAAGAGAAGCAAAAGGAGGAGGAGGAGGAGGCCAGAGGGGTGTCAGATTCCACGGAGCTGCAGTTACCAGCAGATGTGAACTCCCTGGTATGGGTGCTGGGAATCAAACTCAAACTCAGGGCCCCTGTAAGAATAGTATGTGCTTTAACCACTGAGCCATTCCTCTCTCCAGCCCCAAGGTGTGTCGTTTTTATAGAGATTAGAAGCCTTGTACTTTATTCTAGGACAATAGGAATGGTATCCTGACTCTCAAAGTAAGCTCTGGGCTCTAAAGCTCCCAGGCTGTTAGAGAAACGTTCACTTCTAAAGAGACGGCAAGCCGAAGAGGTACCCTACTGGTCAAGAGTCACCCAGGGAAATGTTTTCCTGGTTTCAGCTGCTTGGGGGCATTTGGCACATCTGGGCCTGTCTGCTTCTCAAGCTAGAAGCAGAATTGGTCATTGTCCATGTGGTGCTAATTTTTCAGGCTCATAGAATTCCAAGGTTGTTGGACCATGGGTCCTTGTATCAACGTTCCAAAGATAAACCTGTGAGGCCAGGTGACATGTTGTAGGGCCAGATTCCCTGTGAGAACCCTCCAAGCAGGATGTGCATGAAGCTGTGAAGGTGAAGTTTAAGTTATAGTGGAGACTCCAGGATGTTGGAGATGCGAGAATGTGGGATGATGTCTGCCCAGAAAAGCTAGGTAGTCTGAGGATGACCTTGACTTCTGATCTTCCTGCCTCTACTTCCCTAATGCTGGGATTATAGCACTGTGCAACTGTACCCAGTTTTGTGTGTAGTACATGCAAGACAAGCCACCTGCCAATGAAGCCCTGCTCACATCCTTGGCTTTGATGCAACTTGTTTTTATTATTATTATTATTATTATTATTATTATTATTATTATTATTACTACTACTACTACTACTACTACTACTACTAATACTACTACTACTACTACTACTATTGCTACTGCTACTATTACTTGAGATGAACCTGGGCTTTTGATCCCTTGATATTTATATTCTTTCTCTTTGTCTCTGTCTCTGTCTGTCTGTCTGTCTGTCTGTCTGTCTGTCTGTCTGTCTGTCTCTGTCTCTGTCTCTGTCTCTGTCTCTGTCTCTCTCTCCCTGTCTCTGTGTCATTATGCCCCTCCCCACCACTACATGTGCCTGTGATCACTACTAAGGTTCAGGCACATGGCAGTTCCACAGTGAGGTCCCTAGGTGTCCTCCTCCACCACAGCTTCATGTTCAGCACTAGCCCATCACATTTGTTGCTCTACTTCCAAGTCTGTAGCCTCTGTCCTCTGGAGCAGTGTCTGCCTATCCTGTCACTGATGAAAGAGAGGAGCCTGGTTTAATACCCATCTGCTTCAAAGGACAGCTCTGCTCCCAGGTCCCCCAGCCTACTGCCTTTTCCTCCCATGGAATTTGACTTGGCCTAGAAGTAAAGGGATTCGAAGTCTATTCTGTTCTTAGATGCTACAGACAAAACCTTTGTATGGTAGTCTCTGTGGAGCCAGCCTCAGGCCAACCAGTGTCCTCCCCAGGAGTTTCTGTACTCCCTGAGGAAACAGCAGAGAGGAGCAGAACCCAATAAGCCTGGGAAGAACCCACTAGGCTTCCCTGGTTCATCTGAGAACCCGCAGGAGCTTTGGGTAGGTAGTCCTAGCTTCAGTGCTAGTGTTCAGTGCTCACTATGAGAGGGGCCACTTCCCAGATCACATCCATTGGTACCTTCCTGAAAGCCTATGCTCACTTCCTTCACAGGCGGAAGCACCTGCTCCAGGAGTACACAAGCACCAGTCTGATGGAGAGCTTCAGCCATGCCATCTCTGTCCCTGGCTTGGACCATGACATCTATGTCTGCCCTGTAGGTTATCATCAACTGAGGCTTCCAGGAGTCCTTGCTGGGGACTGAACACATCTTTGAGCAGCCTGGAGTTCAACACTGAATCTACACGCTGATGACAGAGAGACTTGGGGAAGAAATGAACATGGTTATCAGGAACTTAGTAGCCCTGCAGGGACACCCCCTGGAAGTGCCTAAAATACTGAGCCAAGTAGTCACCAGGAACAAACTGTCTGATCCGGCGAGGCCAGTAATTCCAGGGAATCTTGCGTTTTTCAAAAGAGCTAAAATGGCTGGGTGAGCTGGAAGACCTGAGAAGAAAGATGTACTTGAGTTCCCAGAAGCCTCAGCCAAGAATGGCATCAGACTTTGGTGATCAAGCCCTGAGCATCCCCAGGCTGCCACTCTAACCTGCATCTGATGGCCATCGCAGGCCATCAGCCCATGACTACTGGGCGTGATTGTGTGTGTACTGTTACCCAGGCCTGCATGCATGGGCCTGAGATAGCTACCATGAAAGGCCACCCATGTCCACCAGGGCTGGACTTCAGGTGTGGAGGTGACAGAGTTATTGAAAGGTAGATTGCTTCTGCCTTCAGGGTAGCAAATGACTTCCTCTGTGATGGCTGGGACACTGGTTCCAGATCAATGTAGGGAGGGCACAAAGTGGCCATGGCAGAGCTAGGCAGGGACATAAAGGTAGGCGCTGGGTATCAGTGGCCATGTGTGTGGCAAAGGGCTTGCGAGGTAAATACCATGGCTGTCCGCTGACTTCTAAGTCCTGTCCATCTTGACTGTGTGTCCTGACTCAAATTCAGGAAAAGCTGAGGGAGACCTGTTAGAGGTGAGTTTCTGGGAGCCCGTCCCAGGATAGTTCATGTCCTCCCCAGGGTGTCCTGTGCTCCCTGCTGTGGGGCAGGAAGGAAGTGAACCTTCATTGGTCCCCTGGTATTTGAAAGGCCTTCGGGTTCAGCAGATATGGCTGAAGTACTGGGATTTCTAGCTGCCTGGTCTTGGCAAGCTCCTCCACCCACCTGGGCACAGCACCTTACTGCCAAGACTTTTTTTTTTTTTTTTTTAAATAGGAGAGGTACCTGTAAAGTCCTTGGAACAAACTGCACAGTGGTCTGGGTCTGACTCTCATGTTCCCTGGCTCTGAGGTCTTCCCCAGTAGGATCAGTAGTTCAAGTAATCTGGAGCAGAAGTGGCAGGTCTAACCTGGGTGTGTTCATGTGTGCCCAGCTGTCACACAGGTCTTCTGTGGGAACATAGACATGAGCAGGACAGCATAGAGGTGACGTTGCACAGCTGGAGGTGATGAACCCTCTGGAGTCAGACCATATTATCTCAATGTGCAGCCTGCTGGGCAAGTCACTTAACTGCACTGTACCTCAGTTTCCTTGTCTGTAAAATAAGTATAAAGTTAACCAACCCCATGTATGAACAACACCTTCCAGTGATGAGCACATCCACCAGTTCCAATAAATGTGTATTGGCACTGACTCTGACTCCAAGTGAGGAGCCAGACTAGCAACCAAGCAGTGGAGGTAGAGTCCCTACAATTGGCCACCACAGATGGGAGAGAGAGATCAGGGATGAAAGACTCGGAAGAGGGCATCCCGTGAAGGAATGGGAAATATTTACTGATGTTATTTATCTTCAGGCACTAGGGGTGATCCCCAGGGCTTGCCACCCCATCCCACCCTTACCCCCAACCCCAACTTCTGCATCAAAAAACAATTTAATGAACTCCAGCTGAACCCCAGGCTGGTTGCATGACAGTAGTATACATGAGACCTGCCCTAAGTCTCCAAGCCAGTGGCATGGGCTTGCCTGTGAAGTTAGGAGTCCCAGGCAGCCCCAGCCTTCTTCTCCCTTCCCGTCCTATCCTGCTTGTGTGGGGGTCCAGGAAGCACTGTGACCTGCCAGCCATGGCCACCTCAGACTGGTTACTGGCGGTAGGGTGGAGACAGGCTCTTGGCTTTAGGAAAAGAGCAGACACAACCCTTTCCCATGAGCACAAGACATAGGTTGGTCATGATGCTGGGGCCTAGTGTTGTTGGCCATAAGCTTCCCCTCTGACCTGACCTCAGTGGCCTACTCTCCAAACAGCTGCCATAGGAGAAAGAGGTGTTAGCTGCTTCCGCACTGGAGCAGTGTACTACCTGGGCCAGTGGGAGGGGGAGCTGTTTCTGCTGCTCCTCCCTGCGCCCCACACACCTGACTCTAGCCTTCCTGGCTCACTGGCTGTCTATATCCTCCTGCACGTGGCCTCGGCACTCATGGTCCCATGACTAGTAATGTCCTTCCTGTCTTCTAGGCCACCTGTGGCTACTTTTTCAAGAGAAGGCTAGTGGTTGCCTCCTCTTGTGCCAATTTGGCCACGCCTGCTTTTGTATTCACTCCATGAGAGCTCACGATACATAGCCCTGATGAGGGCATCTCCATGGTCTTGACAGAGTCACTGATGGGGGTCTTACTTTCTTGCCTGTGCTGGTCTCAAGCTTCTGGGCTTCTGTGACCCTGCCTCAGCTTTTTCAGAAGCTGGGGCTCCAGGCCAACCCTGGCAATCCATGTTAAAAGTGAAAGTGAGGCCCAAAGAGCTCAGCTAAGTTGCTTTGACAGTTACTGCAGTTGTAACACTTGCTTTGTACGTAGTTTTAGATGGACAAGAGTCTGTTGTAGCATTGAGCTTTTGCTATGTAATTCCACGTCATCTTACCAATTTCCAGTAAAGTCTGGTAAAAAAAAAAAAAAAAAGGCCTCCGTGCATACTTCTTTGTGCAGGAACAGTCGAATTCTGTACTTGTTAACAGATCACAGACACTAGCACCTGGCATGTACTGGGGCAGGCACACAAAGGACAGGTGCACACCAGGAAGGCACACACTGCACAGGTGCACGTGAGTAAAGCTCACTGAAGTGTGGGAACACCAACCGACCTTCACCAGAAGTCCTCTGCTGACGCAGTGTATATGTGTATGTGATCAACCTTCCTCAAACACTCCAGAGTACCTGACAGTTATAGCCGCCACTCTGACTGGAAAGCACTCAGAGGTGAAGTTCCAGCTGGCATCGCCCTGCTTTCCAAGAGCAAGTGCAGTACAAAGTACCCAGGCTCTGCAAATCTTTGATCACCTCTCCGTTGAGCCTCCAGCAGGGGGCTCTTTGTGCAGACTCTGAGTGCCCTGCTTTTGGAAGCACAGCCCCTGTGCACTTAATGGACAGAAATGGACTCAGGAATCATTGTATTTAAAGAGAGGTCTGAGGAAAAGGTAACGGGTTCAGGCAGGGCCTGCAGGCAGGGTATGAGCCCTTGCTGAGCTTCTCAAGAGCTTGGATTTAACACTTGGCCTACTGATCAGCAAGCTGCACAGACTAGCTTACAAACAGAAATCAGACCCGAATGACTGATAAGCTCATGTGACACCCCACTAGGTCACACCCAGCAGCAACACTCCCTGGACACTAGGCACTCTGTCTGCTCTCCAGCACATTCCATCCTGTGTAAGGGGCACTTCCTCCATGGGAAAGCACCAGTGCCTGTGGCTGGCAGGGGAGGGGGTTATTTTTTGAGACAGGGTTTCTCTGTGTAGCCTTGGCTATCTTGGACTCGCTTTGTAGACCAGGCTGGCCTCAAACTCACAGAGATCCCCCTGCCTCTGTCTCTGCCTCTGGAGTGCTGGGATTAAAGGCGTGCGCCACCACGCTCAGCTTGACATATATGCCAATAGGAGGAGTTGGATGACATTAGGAGTGTACTTCACGTCCTGTGCCCAGTATGGGGCTCCAGTTCTCCCACCCAAGGATCAAGAAATCCAGTTTCTGGATATTTATTAGCAGTAATCTCCCTTTAAAAATGTTTTATTCTCAGCTTGGCATGGTGGTGCATGCCTTTAATTCCAGTGCCCGGGAGGCAGAGGCAGGTGGATTGCTTTGAGTTCAAGGCCAGCCTGGTCTACAAAGGAAGTCCAGGACAGCCAAGGCTACACAGAGAAACACTGTCTTGAAAAAAAACAACAAAAAATGTTTTATTCTTTGACAATTTTATGCATGCATATATCTTGATCATAGCTACCCCAAGTTCCCATACCCAGGTTTCCCCAATAGTTATTTCTTTATTCCTTCCTTCCTCCCTTTCTTTTTTGCTGTGTGCTCCAGAAGTTCCATTGCATCCTGAAGAGTCAGAGCACTCAGTCATCGCACAATACTCCTGAGCACCTAATTCATACTGACTGCTGTCCTGTGCTAAACTGAACTAGTTTGGGGTACAGAGAGGGCTGATGCAGTGTACCTGCTGCACTCTCTCCCTTTGCTCCCCATCATGAGCAGGGAGGCAGGAGGCCTCGCTCAGATGACTGGGCCTGCCTTTCAGTGGGCACCTTCCACCCTGGACCAGACTGGGGAAGACACTGGATTCTTACTTGAGTTGGGAGTTGGGGACATGTCTGCGAGGAGAGAAGCTGTGGTCAGCTCTGTGCTGAGTGTGCTTAGGGACAAAGGAAAGAGGATCACAGGAGTGTGATTTGCTCTCAGTAGTAAAGGTTTTGTGGTCAGGGGAGGTCAGCTGCCACTCACAGGGACATGAGGATGAGGTTGGAGAATTGACCACCTACGACAGAGATTCCTGTGCCCTTTTCAAATAACAGGATGAGACCCCTCTGTTTTTATCCAGACATGTGGTCACTCAGAATAAAACCACATTTCCAGGGGCTGGAGAGATGGCTCCAAGGTTAAGAGCACTGGCTGCTCTTCCAGAGGTCCTGAGTTCAATTCCCAGCAACCACATGGTGGCTCACAACCGTCTATAATGTGATCTGATGCCCTCTTTTGGCCCGTGGGTGTACATGTAGGCAGAGCACTGTATACATAATAATAAATAAATAAATATTAAAAAATAAAACCAAAAGACCACATTTCCTAGCCTCCCTTGTAGTTGAAGGTGACAAAGTTTGGCCAGTGAAGGTAAGCAGAAGCTGAATTTCCAGGGTGACCTAAAAGGGGGGGCGTGGTCTTTATTCTAGGGCATTGACTGGAATGCTATATAATGACTGGTTTTAGCTTTTTGATATTTGTGCTTGCATACACACACACACACACACACACACACACACACACACACACACACACACACACACACACCACCCCTGTATGTGTGGAAGCCAGAGGACAGCTGTGGGAGTAGGTTTTCTGCATCTATGTGGGTTCTAGGGATCAAACTCAAGTCATCAGGCTTGGTGTCAATCATCCTCGCTCTCTGATCTCCCCAGTCCAGGGCTGGATTTTGTGTCGCTATTTTAGACCAAGATAATGTCAGGAATGGAAGCTCCCCGTGGCTCAGGCAAACAGATAAAAAAGATCTTGGATCTTTGATACCGTGCAGTCTTATCACCGCCCTGCATGGGTTTCATATGAAAGAGAAATGTGTTATTTCAATCATTAATAGTTGAGGTTATTTTTTACAAGTAGAAACCAAACAGGTCTAACCTGGTAACTCACGTGAAGGCATACAGTTGAGGCACGAGATGCTGTAATCATAATTACAGTAATGCTTTGCTCGCTGAAGCTGGGTCTTGGGTAGCGCAGGAGAGCCTAGCCCTCACCTCACCGTCCTCCTGAGCACTGTTATCAGGCACCTGATACCGCATCTGGTTCTTCCTAGCTTGGAGGCACATTCTAGTGACAAAGCACATCCTGATACACTTTCTAACTTGACGTCCCACAGCCCCATTAAAATACTGCAGACATTCCTTTCCTGGGAGCCTCAGAGGCACCTGAGTCTGGTTAGCCAGTTGGTGTGTTAGCCAGCTGAAACGTCTCTCCTCCCACTGACCTGCTTCCACAGCCAGAACTCATGAGTGCAGCCGGAGCAGGTCATAAAGGTTCAGGGTTTGCCCGATGCTGGGTGTGAAGGTGGAGAGCGAGCCCAGATTCCTGGAACTAGAAGGGACGCAGTTTTGGGGTGAGGGGTAGATCAACAGCAGACTGTCTAACATGTAAGACCCTCAACCCCAAGACTTGGAAAATTAAAGAGGAAAGCTTTTTTTTTTTTAAAGCAGCAATCACCTTGTGGGTAAAGCAATTCTGCTGCTGTAGGGGGCACAGGAGGCTGTGGAGAATAAAGAGAAGTGAACAGCAGACGACGATTGGAGGGAAATGTGTTTGCCAGCTGGCGGGCTTGCAAGCCCATTTTAGAAGTAATCAGGAGTCATCAGATGCTCAGCCCAAGTCGGCTGAGTGTCTTGTGACCCTGTAAATGCTTTCTTGGTATCAAAGGGATCTGCTACTCTTTGCAGTCCTCCCTGCTCAGAGGACAACCTGGGACCTTGGAAGTCTGGTGCAATCTTCTCTTCCCCCTTCAGTATTACTTTGTCGATTTCTTCCCAGCCCTGAATCCCGATCCGCGACACTGGGGCTTGGTGTGTGCCAGCACTCAGGGGAAGGTGTGCAGCAGAGACTGAGTCCTAGTTTCGAGCTGCTCACCCAGGTTCTAACAGCAAGCAATGGCAAGATTTCACTTGAGTCAGGACATGGAAGCCAGCCCTTGCAGCCAGCTGTGTGCCTCTTATGCCCACAAGTTGTCTCTCTGGGTTCTGCTCTGAGAAGCAAGGAGCCCTAGAAAATCCCAGTCTGTCCAGTGCCCCCCTCCCCCATGGCCCCTCTGACCCTGACTTGCCCACCCCAGCTTGGTACTGGAGACACATTAAAGCGAGCCTCAAATGCCTGCTCTCCGTTGGCCTGGGCCCCTCCCGGCTGTGATCTGCCCACTTGCTCTTGCTTTCCATCTCTCTGGTCTGGGATTCTTGGCTGTGCTCCCTGGCTTTGATACTTGCTTCTGCGCTCTCTGGTTTGGCAACTCACCACCTTCCCCTGTGGCTTTGGGGGCCTCTGGGGCTTGTTGGTCAGCCCTCTGCTGTGTCTCCTCCTCTGATTTTTGTGGCCTTCCTTGGCCTTGCATGAAGAACGGACTCTTTGGTTTGGGCTCTGCAGAATCCCACAGCTAGATCAGAGTTGGAAGTGGCATTGAGGTAATTTGTGGTAGGGAGCAAGAAGACCCCAAGCCTCCCAATCCTGTGTGTGGTCACAGTTGCTCCTCCTATGAGGGAGACACAGGCATAAGGCACCCATCACTGTTTGTAGCCGAGCTCCAGCATCAGCTTAATGCTCAAAGCACCAGGCCGTGCACATCCCACAAACCATTTCTGAGCAGCACACAGGAAATGTCTGGTTCTGTTCTAGTTCCCAGGGACAGGGCTGTGAAGAAAACCAAAGCCTCGCATGCAAGGAGCCCGAATTCTAGTGGTGGAGTCATACAGAAGAGAAACAAAATCAAGGCAGACATTTTGCCTATTTATTTCTCTTGCTGCGAGTTGCTGGCATAGAGTCTTGAGGCAACCACCCCTCCTGGGTTATAAATCTCTTGTGTGGCTCCTGACTGACATCGGCTACCTTTCCTTCCTGCCCGAGCTGTAACACACGTACCACTGTGTCTCAGTACTTAGAGCACCGGTAACTGTTTCAAAAAGTGTTTTTGTTCTTTTAGTTGGTGTTGGGAAGAAAGCCAGGGTCTTGCCCAAGGCAAAAGCTCTACCACTGAAATGCTCCCTCATCTCCAAGCCTGCATTTTTACTAGTTTACAAACTGCTAAATGTTTGTCAATTACTTGATTGTTTGAGGGGAGCTTTTATGTAATAGGGAATACTAGAAGATGGTTTTTGTATTGACTTATTTTTTCAATTTATTAAAGTTATAATTTTTTTCTTTTTCTTTCTTTCTTTCTTTTTTTCTTTTTTTTTTTTCAAGTCAGAGTTTCTCTTGTAGTCCTGGCTGTCTGGGACTCGTTTTGTAGACCAGGCTGGCCTTGAACTCACAGAGATCAGCCTGCCTCTGTCTCTGGTTGTGCTGGGACTACATTTTGATTTTCAAGACAGGGTGTGTAGACTTGGCTGTCCTTGAGCTCACAACTCACTCTGTAGACTAGGCTGGCCTCGAACTCAGAGATCCAAGCCTAGATCTGCTTGCCCTTGCCTCCCAAGTACTGTGCATATCTACATAGCCTTACAGTGTAAGCCCAGTCTGGCCTGGAAGTTGCTACGTACCCTGACCTGTGAGTTTGTGATTCTCCTGCCTCAGCTGCAGACCTGGCCTCAGCTAAGAGATGCACATTTTAAGCTCCAGTTCTGTGACTTGTCGGTATCCACATCATGCATCATCTTTCTGTGCTCACTAGTGTTTTAATGGCGCTCCTCCCTCATCTGTTCTTTGATTAATGCTCGGTTAGCTCATGAGTTCTCCAAGCCTTTAATATCACTTACAAACGTGAGTAATTAAATTGGCTTAGACAGCTTAAAATATAATTAAGCGTTTCAAACGTTTGACATCTAACATCTGCCTAAGGCAGACTTAAGAACGTTACGTAATCTTGGAAGTAAGTCTTTAACGATAAAAATGTCGAACGGTCTTCACAAAACACAGAGCTTCCGTTTCCAGCTCTCAGTGTACTCAGCCATGCACTCTGACCGCCACACCGGCTCTGTCTCAGCACTAAACACCATGGAACATGCTTCTGGACTTTTCCAATACCCTAAAAGGCAGATTTTAAAATCCTACCCTTCAAATTGGTTAATGCTGGGTGCAGGGGCTTGGGGAGTTTGGAAGGGAGACTATTGGAGGTGGAAGGTTGATAGGGTGGGAAGGTGGGAGGGAAAGGGGGAGGAAAACGACAAAAACACACTTTGTTTGCTTCTTTTGAGACAGGGGTTCTCTATGTATCCGTGGCTGTCCTGGAACTTGCTGTGTAGACCAGACCGGCCTTGAACTCCCAGAGGTCCGCTGCTTCTTCCTCTTGAGCCCTGGGGTTAAGAGCATGAGCCACTACACCTGGCCAAACTTTGTTTGAAAAATTCCTAAAATAAGTTAATTTTTAAAATCTTAGATTAAGACGAAAATTAGCTGCTTTAGAATTTACATGTTGTTTTGATTTTTCAGGTTAAGCAAAAGCCAAGAATTCTTTTAAACAATGGTGGTTGGGCTAGGGAGGTAGGTCAGTTGGTAAAGTGCTTGCATTGCAGACACAGGAACCTGAGCTCAGGGTCAGTAGCTGGGCACAGTAGCATCCAGCTAGAATCCTAACTCTGAGGGGGCAGAGACAAGCTGGTGCCTGGATCTCACTGGCCACTCAGTCAGACTAACTGAACCCACAAGGCCTAGGTTCAGTAAGAGACCTCATCTTAGAAAATAAAGTGAAAAGTGATTGAGGAAAACAGTTGGCATGAACTCTGGCTCTGTAAGCACATATACACACAAACACATCTCTCTTGTTCTCTGCCTCTGTCTCTTTCTCTGACACACACACACACACACACACACACACACACACACACACGTTAGGATTGAATCTTAAATGAATTTTACCACCTTTTTTTAAAGCCAAAAAACAACAAAACAAAACAAAAAAACCCTGTCTTTTTGGTTATAGGTTTTTACAACTACACTGTCCTAAAACCCCATGACAAGAGTGGTGATAAAATGTAATGTCTAATGATTTTTATATTTTATATAAAGAACCAGCCTCACAGGTGGGCTAATGTGACTAAATTGAAGATATTCGGACCAGGCGCTAGAGCACAAACAAAACCTGTGTGTGAACCTGGGTTGGACGTTCAGCTAGCCCCTCACAAAACAGTTACTTACACATTAGAGCTAGTTCACCCTGTCCCCTCCCTGCCCCCCGAAACAGTTACAAATTAGAGCTAGCTCACCCCTCACACACACAAAACAGTTTCAGATTAGAGCTATGAGCTCCAGGGCACTGCTGTGCTATGGGTAAGCACAGGACAGGACACTGAGTCTGCGGATTTGGGTGTCTGGCATGGATGTTGCTTTGACAGTCACTTTTTCCCCAGGCAGGCAGTTACCCACGAAGCTGGCTTTGCCCACTACCCGTTTTTGTTTTTGTTTAAATGTAACCAGGTGCATCTTTCATCATCCCTGGTCATCCCCTAAACCTCACTACGTGATGCCAGGACAGCAAATGCTCAGAGTAATTATTAACCAAAACTTGGCTATGGTGTTGCTATGATTTGGCCCTGGAATGTCCTCCAAAGCCAGAATGTTAAAGGCTTGGAGGCCTGAGTGAAGCTCCTGGGGGTGGGGGGAGGGGAACAAGGGGGGGCAGAGACTGAAGGAGGGGATGCTTAGAAGGAGGTTTTTTAGGAATTATTATTTTGTTGCTTTCTTTTGTTTCTTTGAGATTGTTCAGTCACTATGACTGATGTGGTAATGGCCCAGGCTAGCCTTGAACTCAAGACAATCCTCTTGCCCCAGCCTCCCAAATACTGGAATTACAGGAGCTCACTGCCATGACCAGCGTGTCAATGAGCACACAGGTTTTCCACTTCAGCCTTTTCTTCCTTCTGCCTTCATGGGGGATAGAACCCAGCCCACTCCAGGATTATTTGCACATGCCCAGATGCTGGCCTCTAATAGCTTGAGTACTTAAAGACATGCGGCTTCCTCAGAGAGCAGCTGATTGAATATAGGAGTAGAAGAAAAATCAAAGTAAACGTGGTAGCTGAGGCCAGAAGCAAGTTAGTCTCTAACGATGTTGACGGTAGCATTAAAAAGAAACCCACACCAAACCAAGCCAAACGAATAGCAAAAACGACAAAACCAAAAAACAAGCTAAGCTTTGATCATCACAGTTTCAAAAAGAAATCATGTATGAAAATAGAAAAAACGGAGTCCGTAGTAACAATGGATATGTGTTCTAGTAAAAAGGTGTGTGTGTGCGCGTGCACGCGCACATGCTTGCGTGTGCACATGTTCCTCAAATGCCCATTATCCAAACAACAACCCCATCAGTTGATTGGTGAGCTTTCCATTACTATAAAAATACTTGTTTGTTTGCATGCTAGGCAAACTGTCCTGTGGCCGAGCCTAAGGTCTGAAGTTGTTGGTGTGCCTTTGAAGGGGACTGTGGGCTCCTGGTTTCTTTCTGGTCTCATGTCTCAGCCATGAGGTGACCAGGCTCTGTTCTGTGGTGAAAGCCAGAATGTGCGGCGTCCACACAGGTCCAGAAGCAACAGGCAGGCACTCGTGAACTGAAACCTTAAACTATGAGTTCACATAAACCTTTTGTCTCCGTAAGCTGATTTATGTCTGGCTTTTTTTTTTTTTCCAGTAACAGCAAGCTTGCCAACATGGATTCATACATCAATTGAACAGTTGGCATTTGGGGGAACTCACACACCTGTGTCTCTTTTTTCCTACAGCACAAATCCATTGTCATGACAGACTCTGGTTTTTTGTAAGCAATTTCTTTTTGATATTCTGATGGTCAAAAGTTGCTTTTTCTTTCTTTCTTTCTTTCTTTCTTTCTTTCTGTGTCTGTTTTTCTTTTAATACTACTGACAACATCATTAGAGACGTGCTTTCGGCCTCGACTACCATATTTACTTTGATTTTTCTTGCAGTCTTGGATGGAATCAGCTGCTCTGTGAGGAGGCCCTGTGTCTTTAAGTGCAGCAGGCTGGTAGAGACCAGTAACTGTGGACTTGAGGAGAGCAGCACAGTATCTGCTGAGGACTGAAGGCAGAGCGGCTGCTGCTGGTCTCCTCTTGTGGGAACTGGAAAAAATGAGTTCACCTTGATGTGTCTGATTTAACTTCAGCTCCACTAAGTCCTTAAAAAAAAATACAGTAAGAGGTTTCCATTTAGTTCACCCCTTCCTTTTGGGGGGAGCTCTGGGAGTCATCCTTGGGGGCCTTATGCATGCAAGGCAAGCATCCTCCTGTTGAGGGGTAGGTACTTCCAGCCCCTCTCCACGTTCAACTCTCAATTTCTTCTGCTTTTATTCTCTTCTTTATTAAAACCACCTGACCTTCCTCTTCCTCTCCTTCCTCTTATGTTTCATCATGTGTCACTTCAGCTAGAAAGGGAACATGCATAACTGAGACTCTCTGGAAATTCACCTCCACAGCAATAAACTAGCAGGAACTGTTTTGGTCGCATTTCCTTTGAGACAGGGTCTCCTGTCATCCAGGTTGTCTTCAGACTTGATACGTAGCCAGGGATGACCTTAAACTCCTGCTCCTCCTGCCTCTACCTCCCAAGGCTGGCCCTGGGGTATTTGTGTGAGAACCTGTCTAGACAGACAGACAGACAGACAGGTGAGAGTAGGAAGGAAGGAAGGAATGAAGGAAGGAAGGAAGGAAGGAAGCAAGCAAGCAAGCAAGCAAGCAAGCAAGCAAGCAAGCAAGCAGGCTGAAGATACACATGCGTTCATCCTAGGGCACCAAGCTCTTATGGTTCCGCGTGGCTTATAGTATAGGGAGATGGTTGCTGTCACTCTTTTAACAGATGACCTGCTGCTGTTATGTGCTGATGAAGAGGAAGCAGAATCTCATATGAGGAAGTGATAGATCAAGAATCAAGGGATCTAGACATGAAATATTAAAACAGAATAAGGAGTAACGTACCGAATTTTAAAGATGCAAAGAATCTAGGGCTGGGGGGAGGGGTGGCCCGGTGGGTGAAGTGCCTGCTTAGATGCATAAGGACTTGAGTTCAGATCACCAGCACCCACGTTAAGGAAAAGAGAGCTGGCGAGGCACTGTGTGTCTGCAGTCCCATAGAGGGAAGGCTGAGACACAAGCATCCCTGCAGCATGTTGGGCAGGTAGGTAGTCTCACCAAGCTGGCAAGCTCCATGTTCGGTGTCTTAGAACATAAGCTGGAGGGACGAGTGAGGTGGCTCAGCAGGTAGTACTTGGTCCCAAGCCTGAGTTTGATCCCTGGGATCTACAAGATGGAAGGAGAGAACTGACTCCCACAGGGTCTCTGTGGGACCTCTGACCTGCACAGAAACACTGTAGTACTCGTGGGTTTCTGTCTCTGTCTCTGTCTCTGTCTCTGTCTCTGTCTCTGTCTCTGTCTCTGTCTCTCTCTCCTTCTCCCTCTCCCCCTCCCCCTCCCCCTCCCCCTCCCCCTCCCCCTCCCTCTCTCTCTCTCTCTCTCTCTCTGTCTCTCTGTCTCTGTCTCTCTCTCTCTCTCTCTCTCTCTCTCTCTCTCTCTCTCTCTCTCTCTCTCTCTCTCTCACACACACACACACAAATAAGCGGACTTTAAAAAAAAAAAAAGAAAATAAGATGGAGCTGGGCGTAGTGGCACACATCTTTAATCCCAGCACTCAGAAGGCAGAGGCAGGTGGATCTCTGTGAGTTCAAGGCCAGCCTGGTCTACAAAGTGAGGTTAGGCCAGCCATGGCTACACAGAGAAACCCTGTCTCCGGGGAAAACAAAAAGATGAAGAGTGATTGAGAAAGACACTTTCCACACACATCTGTACATGCATTCATGCACACTACACTCATGTGTGGGTACACAGGTAGACATGCAAAAGATGCAAAGAAGAAATTCATCCAGATTTAAGGGGAAATGTACTGAGTGGGAAGATTCCTCCTGACCCACTTGTTAGGAAGACAGGAGAGGAGCTAATGAGCTGAAAGAGGTATGGGGGAAGGCCTGAGGAAGCCATCTGTGGTGGTTAATCTGCATTGTCAATTTGACTGGATTCAAGACCACCTAGGAAAGGGTGAAGGATGTCTTTCAGTGTGTCTAGAGATTTCCAGAGAGGGTCAATTGAAAGGAAAAGACAGCTCAGATGGTGGGTGGCCCCATTCAATGTATCGAGGGCGCCAAGGAGACACGATAGAGGCAAGGAAGCCATCACTGTTCTGCAAGCTTCTCCTTGAGAGTATGTGTCGAGCGCCACTCCCATCACTGACAGGCATCAGACTCCAACCTGGACTTAACACCAGGAATCCTCCAGGAGCTTCTAGGCCTTCAGTGTCAGACTGGGCCACTGAGGTTTACAGGTTCTTCCCCCCCCCCCCAGACAGGGTTTCTTGGTGTAGCCTTGGTTGTCCTGAATTCGATTTGTAGCTCAGGCTGGCCTCCAATTCACAGAGATCCGCCTGCCTCTGCCTCCTGAGTGCTGGGATTAAAGGTGTGTGCCACCATGCCCAGTGGCTTCCAGATTCTTAAATGGAGTAGCTATCAGATTCAGGCTCTCCAGCATGCTCTATAGTGTAAGCCTGAGTCCCCTTTTATACTATATATTCGTGTGTGTGCGTGGAGAGAGAGAGAGAGAGAGAGAGAGAGAGAGAGAGAGAGAGAGAGAGAGAGAGAGAAAAAGAGAGAGAGACTGACTCTAGAGAGCCCATCTGATGGCCAAAATGGTTGGTCTTGTTCAAAGTAGGCCAGTGTAAAAAGGTACAAACTCGCAGTTTGTACGAGCCAATGACATTTATCGTCTGTAATGAATGTGGAAATAGATGGAAGTTTTATTGAGTTTGGAGAATTAGCAAAGGAGGAATTAGAATCCACTAAGGAGAGGGGTTTTGTAATTAGTTTTAAAATTAGACTAAGCGTTGAGTTTTCTTAGCAGTCAGATTTTGAAAGCAATTATATCCAATGGCGGCACTCTCTGGCTTTGCCCTAACGTGCTTTCTTTAAGTGCCAGCTGCAGTTTTAGATCAACAGAGGGACGGTATAATAATTCTATGATATCTGTTTCAAAACCTTTTCCTCCTTTTTTTTATGAGATAAACTTTATTGTTAAGCAAGGAGAAAGAGCAAGTAGAGACATGGAAATAGTGGAAATAGTAAAAGAAAAAGAAGCAGGTGGCCTGCCCTAGTTAAGGCCCCAAGTTCTGCTAAGTTAAGGCGGTGCAGCCGCTGGTTCTCGGCGCAGCAGTTGAAGGAGCTTCGTTTCCCATTGGCAGGGTCTCAGTCTGTAGCCCAGGCTGGCCTTTGCCTTCTGATCCTCCCGAGGCAGCCTGCCAAGTGCTGGGGTGGCAGGAACGTGCTACCGTACCGTGCTGTCGTCAGCCACTGCTTTTTTTGTTTGACTCTTTTTCTTCATTTAAAAGCATTTTTAATATTTGTCCATCTCATACCTGTCTATACTTACATTACTCTCTCTAGTCCGTCCTCCCTCTTCTTCCCAGCAAGTCCTCCTCTTACTTTCATACCCAAGTTTTTGTTTTTGTTTTTCTAGACAGGTTTTCTCTGTGTAGCCCTGGCTATCCTGGCACTCAAATCTTTAGACTAGGCTGGCCTTGAAGTCAGAGATCTTCGTGCCTCTGCCTCCTTGAGTGCTAAGATTAAAGGCATGGGCCACCATTTCCCAGTCCATT
The DNA here is from genome assembly GCF_964271855.1 of Acomys minous. NCBI lineage: Eukaryota > Metazoa > Chordata > Mammalia > Rodentia > Muridae > Acomys > Acomys minous. Next base: position 18,449,442 of record NC_140500.1, read on the forward strand.
TTTTCTCTCTTTATTATGTACTAAATTTAATAATGTCCACTTGTGTGAGCATGGGTGAGAAGTTAGTCACTGGAGTGTGGCCAATTTACCAGGAGCTGCGTCATTGAAGGAAATGGCTTCCCAGCTCTCCAGCAGCCACTAAACGACCAAACGGTGCTTGGTCAGTGTGAGACCTCACAGATCTCTTCCCCTATCCTGATGGAATTCTGAGAGTCTCAGTGTTGTACAGCTGAGTTCATAAATGAAACAGTCATGCGCATGCAGGAAACAGCACCTCACAGTGTCCCTCCTCGACTCTCCAGCTCTTATATTCTTTCTGCTCTCTGTCTTCAGTTTTAGAATCTGATATTAAATTTTTGTCAAGTAGCCAGGCGTGGTGGCACTCACCTGTAATCCCAGCACCCATGAGGCAGAGGCAGGCAGATCTCTGTGAGTTTGAGGCCAGCCTGGCCTGCAAAGTGAGTCCAGGACAGCCAAGGGTACACAGAGAAACCCTATCTCAAAAAATAAATAAAAACTATTTTTTTGTCAGCTAAGATTTTGGCTATTTATTTATTTATTGAGGCAGGTATCAGAGAACCCAGACTGGCTTTGAACTAATAGCCAAGGCTACACAGAGAAACTCTGTCTCAAAGAACCAAAAAAAAAAAAAAAGTTAAGAAAAAAGGTAATATAATTCTAGGTTGTTTTCCAAATATGGAATATATAATACTTGCCCAATTTATTGCAACTGTATGTAATATCTGAATCAGTATATAAATTTTATTTTATTCAGAAGCTTGTAGAAATTATATATTGTTTTGCATTTGTGACTAACTGTGATGTCATTTTAAAATGTCCTACATACGCATATTACTTGTTCTTGGTAGAATTTCCTTTTGGAAACAGGACTGATGGAAAAAAACACTCACTGACATTTAGTTTGATCCGTGAATGGGGAGCACATTGTGCCATCAACGGTGGGGCAATGATCATTGAGCAGAGGTTCAGGTCTGACGACGTGCTAATTACCACAACTGCGCATGCAAATCAAAACCATGGCGAACTTTTCTGTTACAGGATCTTAATCATCTGAGCTGTAGCCATTGCTCACTACCAATTTACGCGCGGCATCTGCTAGGACTGACATTTGATGTTTTTTCCTCCAGAAAGAATGAGTGGCTAGATGCCATTTCAGAACAGACATTAATTTTCTTGTGGACAAAAAAAGAACACTGTTTCTAAGATTGGTATTGGTGGCCAGGAGTGGTGACACGGGCTTGTAATTCTAGCACACAAGAGGTAGTAGAGTCTGGAGGATCCCCAAGTCGAAGACTAACCTGGGCTACAAAATGTTTAAACCCCCCCCCAAAAAAAAACTGAAAGGAAAGTGTGTATGTGTGAGCCCAGGCATTCTATAGAAACAGCCTCAGTACCCCAGGCTAGCCTCCAATTGGCTGTGTAGATGCAGATGCTTTTGAATTCCTGATTTTCTCTGCCTTATCTCTCAGGTATGCATGCCTGGGCTACCATCCCGGCTCTTTCCTTCCTTCCTTCCTTTGTCTGTCTTCCTTCCTTCCATCCTTTCTCTCTCCCTTTCTTCCTCCCTCCCTCCATCCCTCCCTTCCACCTGTGAGTGTGTATGTGTGTGCATGTGTGTGGATGCTGTGTGTGTGTGTGTGTGTGTGTGTGTGTGTGTGTGTGCCTGATGTTGATACTGGATGCCTTTCTCAGTTGCTCTTCACCTTGTATGTGGAGTCAGAGCTGAGATTCCATTAGTCTACTTAGCTAGCTTGCTTGGGGGACCCCCTGTCTCTGACTCCTTAGTGCTGGGATTCCAGGCATCTGACATTCCTGCCTAGTTTTTATGTGGGTTCGGGGGAACCATAGTTCAGTCCCTATACTTGCATGACAATCTCCCCAGCGTCCTCCATTTGGTTTTCTTGAGGCAGGCCCCCCCCCTCATTCTATGGAACTATGTTGCTCATATTGGCCTTGAACTCTTAGCAATCCTTCAGCCTCAGCATCTGAAATACTGAATTTTCAAATGTAGGCTACTACATCTGGCTTATTTTATGTATTAATTTCTTTTGTGGCAAAGGGGATTGAAAGTTGGGCCTGGAGCATGGTAAGCACACATTCTACCACAAGATTGCACTCTCAGTCTCTCTATGTTTTAATTATTATATTAATGAACTTTTCTCTGTCATAAATAGATTTGTGTTTACTTAGAGCCCAGACTCCCTGGCAGGGGCTACACAGATATTGGCTGTCTATTTTTCATTCCGTGTGTCTTATGAACAGTCATTATCTGGTCATCTTACTGGCAGTCACACAATTTAATTTCACCCAGCTCTACTGAAAGCACTTGGCTTTGATTCCAATTTTGAAGCATTGGCTTTGACTCTCTAGGAGCCGAGAGCTGCCTCTGCCTTCTGACACTTCCCTGTATTTCATGCTAGAGATCATGGTGTGTCATTTTTCTTCTCTCTGTCATCTTCAGGACTCTTTTCAAGCTGTCCCTGTGTGTGCATGCTAACCATCTCCTCTTGAAAAAGGCCGGGCCAGCTGGACAGTGGTGGCACACTCCTTTAATCCCAGCACTTGGGAGGCAGAGGCAGGTGGATCACTGTGAGTTTGAGACCAGCCTGGTCTACAAAAGCAAGTCCAGGACAGTCAAGACTACACAGAGAAACCCTGCTTGAAAAACCAAAATAAATAAATAAATAAATAAATATTTAAAAAGAAAAAAGAAAAAAGAAAAAGGCTGAGCCATGCCAAGCATGGTGGTGCATGCCTTTAATCCCAGCACTAGAAGGCAGAGGCAGGCGGATTGCTGTGAGTTCAAGGCCAGCCTGGTCTACAAAGAGAGTCCCGAACAGCCAGGACTACACAGAGAAACCCTGTCTGGGGGCGGGGCCTTTGGAGGGGATATAATCAGCAGCACTCACCCATGTGGCACACATATCTTTAGTATACAAGTCAACAGATTTCTTCTTCTTCACCCAATATACATGGTGGGAAAGGCAAATAACCCAGTTCCTGCCAGTCTCTACCCCAGATAAAACACGTCTCTCTGTCCATCATCATCTGCCAAGCTCCATTCTGAATGCTGTGCCTGCCTCAGCTCCCACCATGCCTAGCTCCACCTGCCTCCCAGCTATGTACCAGCCTGCTTCACAACAGCCAGCAAATGGCTTTCTATCCCCTTTTCTTCGTAAGAGGACAAACCCCAAGAGACTCTCAAGATCTCCAGCTCCCAGAGCTCACAACCCATGTCCACTGCCTCTCCCGACAGGTGAGCCCAAGCCAGAGACTTGATTCTGTGTCTTTTTTTTTTCTTTCTCTCTTTTCTTTGTGAGATGGAGTCTGACTGCATTGCTGTAGCTGGCCTTAGCCTCATGGACTCATGTCTGTTGTCCCAGCCTCTCAGATGTTAGGACTATAGGGAGATGTCACCATGCACGGTGGTTTGTGTGTTTCGTCAGTTTGACACATCTCAAGTTATCTGAGCATAGAGAACTTCAATTGAGAAGATGCCCTTGTCAGATTGACATGTAGGCAAGTCTGTTGAGGGTGCAGCCCACTGTGGGTGGTACCACCTTGGGCTGTATATGAAAGCATGGTGAGCAAGCCACGGGAAGCAAGCCAGTAAATAGCACTCATCCTTGGTCTCTGCTTCCCTTCCTGCCTTGGGTTCCTGCTATGAATTCCCTTCATTAAGAACTGTGAACTGTTAGTTGAAATAAACTGTTTCCTCCCTGAGTTGCCTTCGGGCATGGTCTTTATCAGGGCAATGGAACCCCAGGGTCTTGCTGTTAATAAATGGCAAAGGTGGCTGGATGGATCTATGGTTTTGTTCTGGCTCTATCTAAAGACTCCTGGCTGGCTGGGCGTGGTGGCACACTCCTTTAATCCCAGCACTCAGGAGGCAGAGGCAGGTGGATCTCTGTGAGTTTGAGGCCAGCCTGGTCTACAAAGTGAGTCTAGGCCAGCCATGACTACACAGAGAAACTCTTGTCTCTGAAAACCAAAAATAAATAAATAAAATAAAATTAAAATAAAGACTCCTGGCTGGTGTGGTGGAATAAGAGGCACATTATGGGTACCCTTGTGGCTGGTAACTGAGAATAGCTAGAAGCCAGGACCCCCAAGTATCCAGCTATCAAGGAAAATCCAGACAACACCGTTTGGCCAGGATGTTGACAACACTTTCTAAGATCCCAAGCAACTTGGAAGTAACTTGAGAAACTATGAAATACTAAATTTGTGTAGATTTTGGTTTATTCCTTTCCCTTTTAATTTTTTAAAATTTATTTTTATTTTTTTTTATTTTTGGTTTTTCAAGACAGGGTTTCTCTGTGTATCCTTGGCTGTCCTGGACTCACTTTGTAGACCAGGCTGGCCTCGAATTCATAGTGATCCACCTGCTTCTGCCTCCCAAGTGCTGGGATTACAGGCATGTGCCACCACACCCGGGCCCCTTTTTATTTATTGTTTTTCTTTGCCTTTTGAGATAGTGTTTCACATAATCTAGGCTGGCTTCACATTCACTGTATAGCTGTGGCTGGCCATGAAACCTGGATCCCTTTCTCTACCTTGCCAGTGGGTCACAGGCAAGTGTCACCACACCTAGCTAAATGTGTGTAGTATTTATTTATTTATTTAATGTATGTACACCTATCTATCTGCATGTACACCTGCATGCCAGAAAAGAGCATCAGATCCCAGTATAGATGATTGTGAGCCACCATGTGGTTGCTGGGAATTGAACTCAGGACCTCTGGAAGAGCAGACAGTGTTCTTAACCTCTGAGCCATCTCTCCAGCCCCAACGTGCATAGTTTTAAGACCTCAAGTCAGTTCCTATCATTTTTACAGCACTAAATAAGCAATAACCTACAGTGTGCGGCATCTCAGCCCCATCATATGATAGCTGATTATTTTATAACAAGCCACAACTTAAGAACTGGAAAGCAGGGCCACTGTCGCCTTCTTGTCCCATCCACTTTGACATTTGTGCCTGAACCAAGCAGCCGTGTCTTCTTTTCAGGAGTCTCTTCTACTCTCTGACCTCCTGATCCTCATCTTCAAAGTATCTACCCCATTTTGTGTCCCTTGCACCCTTTTCTGCCCTTGTCTTAAGCAGATTCAGTGTTGGGATGAATGGAGTTTCCAACGGGCAGACTTGGTTTCTTGGTTTTCCCTTTGAAGATTGACTCTCCTCTGAAGGAGAGATAAACCTGTTTTTGTTATGATCCCAAGTGTGGGATTGGAATGGTCTTGTGAGAACAGATGAGGTTAATCTACCAGAAGACAAGCTCGGGCAGGAGCTTGATTGTTGACAGCTGAAAAGATCAGTGAACAGACTCTGGGAAGAGCTATATAAATGAGCCCCTAATTGGAGGCGGGGCCTTTGGAGACTTGGGATAGTTTTGGCTGTTCATCGCTCCACTTCGAGATGCTCCTAGAGAGACCTGCTTGAGGAAAGGCTTGGGGGCTCCTGGCTCCTGCTGGGGTTCCGGGTTCCGATTGCTCCAGGTTCCAGCAGAAGAAATCCTGCTGACTACACCAGGAGAATTGTTTCTCGGTACTGATATCCTTACGGTTTTGTTATTGTGTTCTTTAATCCTCTTTTCCTATTGTTTCAGTTAGACGTACTCTGGGTCAGTAAGTTCGTAATAAAATACATTGGTTAAGAAAACTGAACCTACACTCCTCCTAACCCACTCATTGGACATAGGTGGGCTCCTGTGTCCTTGAGGCAGAGCTCATTTTCCCTGGCGGCCTTCTCCATCCCCCTCCCCACACTTGCTGGCTTATGCAGCTCCTCACTAACTGGGTCCTTCCCACCGTGTGCTTCCAGGGACTGGGGCCCTACTGGGTACCCCACTGTTAAATCTTTCACTGCCTTCCTTCTCTTCCTAGAGGCTCAGGATCCATGTCAACGGCAATCTCAAGCCGCTAACAGCTTACCATGCCAGTTTGACAAAACCCAAACTTCAGATGAGCTCAGCCATGCAGCATCTCCACGCCTGTGGCAGTCAGCCCCAAGCCACACTGGCGTCCACGAATGCTTGCTGACTGTGTTCAGGTGGGGCCTCAGTTTACCTAAGGAACCCCATTAAGTGTGCACTCAGTTGTCATTCTCGGTGCTGACTTCCAACCTCTATCATATCACAATTTTGGCCTTTCCATGCCTTTACTTCCTCTGTCTGTCTGTCGTCTGTCTCTGTAAGATAGGGTCTCAAACTTGATATGTAGCTAAAGATGGCATGGCTTCTCTGGAATCTCTTACCTCACCTTTCTGGATGCTGACATTATAGGTGTGGAGTCACCATACCTGGGTCTTTTTCTTTTTGCCAAAAGGCAGATGGAAGCCATCACATGACAATTGTCATGTAGGACATAAAAATCCAGCTGCACTTGTTTCCGTCTCATCTTTCTTTTGCAATCTGTGTGCCATCAGATTTTTCTGCTTTAGCCTAATCTCTATGCCGATGCGGAGCTCCACCCCTTCCTGCCCTCTTCAGAAGCAGCTCCTCTATCTTGGCTGGTTCCTCCCCCTAAGTGGGATGTGGGGTGTGTGTGTGTGTTGTGTTGTGTTGTGTTGTGTTGTGTCTGTCTGTCTGTCTGTCTCTGTTGGGCATGGTGCTATATGCCTGTATTTCCTGGCATTCCAGAGGCTGAGGTGGTAAATTCCAATATAGCCTGGGTTACATAGCAAGAACCTTGCCAGTAAATAAGTAAGTAAGTAACCATCCTATTTCCTTTTGGAGCTCCAAATACTTACACTACACATTTTAATACTGTCCCATAGGCCTCTGAGATTCAGTTTTCTTTTTCTTTTCAATCTCTCTCTCCTTCTAAGATGGATAATGTATTGATTGCCTTCAAGCTTGTTTACTCTTTCCAGTCTTCAGTGGAGACTCAGTAGGCTCACCTAGTTAAATTTTTTTTAAGCCAAGGTCTCACTAGGTAGCCCTAGCTGGCCTTGAACTTGCATCAATCCTCCTGTCTCTACCCCTAGGTGTTAGGATTACAGGTATGTGTCACCACTCCCAGCTTGATTTTTTAAAAAATTTTATATAATTTATTTCTAAGTCCTCTGGGTTTTCCAGTTTCTAGTTTTAGGCTGTGGTTTCCTCTGTGTGTCCATTCCTTGGACGTTTATTTCTTAATACCTTGGACCCATCACAGATATTTTAAATTCCTTTTTTTCTGATAATTCCAACCTCTGGGCTAGCTTGAGTTTGCTTTCTGTACTTTGTCTTTCCCTTGTAGGTGGCCACAGCTTCCTGTACGCTAAGAACTTTTGGGTAATGTCCTGAGGATTTTGAAAACTATGTGTAGGCGACTTAGATTTTACTTTATTCCTCAGAAAACTGGGTAGTTTTTGGTTCAGTAGATTATCAATGATGTCTTGCTTGAGTCTCTGGTGGGCTAGCTCCATCTCACCTGCATTCTTCCTCTGTAGCTGGGCTGCCTGGGCTGCCCCCGGTCCTGTTTGAGTCAGTCATGGGGCCCCTCTTTTCTGCCCTCCTCCTTCTTGGAACTTGCCTCTTGCTCATCAGCAAAATTCTTGCTTGGAGCCGGGCGTAGTGGTGCACTCCTTTAATCCCAGCACTCGGGAGGCAGAGGCAGGTGGATCTCTGTGAGTTCGAGGCCAGCCTGGTCTACAAAGTGAGTTCAGGACAGCCAGGGCTACACAGAGAAACCCCATCTTGAAAAACAAACAAACAAAGCAAAGAATTCTTGCTTGGGGCTCTGTTGTCTGGCTGCTCAAGCCAGAAAGACAGTGATTTTTTTTCTCTTTTCCTCTTTCTCTCCCTCTATCCTTTTCTCCTTACTTCCTTCCCTCCCTCCCTCCCTCCCTGGCTTCTCCTTTTCCTCTGTTTTTCTCTTCCTTTTTATTTTTGAGACTGGATCTCTCCATGTCACCTTGGCTATACTGGCACTTGGAACTCACTATGTAGACCAGGCTGGCCATGAACTTGCAGGTGTCCACCAGCCTCTGCTACCTGAGTGTTAGGATTAAAGGTGTGGACCATCGTGCTGTTGTTTTTTTTTTTTTAATATATTTTGTGTGTGTGTGTGTGTCTTAGGATTACTATTGCGATAATGAAACACCATAATCAAAAGTAATTTGAGAAGGAAAGGGTTTATTTGGCTTACACTTCCACATTGTGGTCCATCATTGAAAGAAGTCAAGACAGGAACTCAAACAGGGCAGGAACCTGGAGGCAGGAGCTGATGTGGAGGCCATGGAGGGGTGTGGCTTATTGGCTTGTTCCTCATGGTTTGCTCAGCCTGCTTTGTTATAGAACCCAGGACCACTAGTCCAGGAATGGCAGCACCCACAACGGGCTGGGCTCTCTCACATCAATCACTTTCATACAGTCTGATGTTATTGAAGCATTTTCTTTTTTCATTTCTTTTCTTTTTTTGGTTTTGGTTTTCTAGACAGGATTTCTCTGCGTAGCCTTGTCTGTCCTGGACTCACTTTGTAGACCAGACTGGCCTTGAACTCACAGTGATCTGCCTGCCTCTGCCTCCCGAGTGCTGGGATTACAGGCATGTGCCACCATGCCAGCTCTGAGGCATTGTCTTAGTTGAGGCTCATTCCTCTCAGATGACTTTAGCTTGTGTCAAGTTGGCATAAGACTGTCCAGCACAGTGGGGGTGTGAGTACCTACTGCAGGTACATGAGGAGGCCAGAAGAGGGCGTTGGATCCCTTGGAGTCCCAGGCTCTGAGCTTCCTCACATGGGTACCAGGAACCCAACTGGGGTCCACTGCAAGAGCAGTGTGCACTCTTAACCACAGATATTTCTCCTGTCCATCTTTTTTCTCTTCCTCTTGAGACAGTACAAGGTCTTACTGTATTTCCCCACTGCCCTTGACAGTATAATTTTCTTGCCTTGGCCTTACTATTGTTTGGATTGAGGTCTGTGGTAACACACACAGCCAGGACAGTGGCTTTCTCCTGCACTTCCCATTGTTGTGTGCTGCCTCCACCAGAGAGAAGATACGTAGTGCAAATCCACTTCCTGCCAGTTGTTTTTTCCACAGTTTTGAATCCTCCTAAAAAAATCCTACCTACTCAGGTTAGCTCTCCAGAGCCCTCAGATGGGTTTCTTGTTTTGTGTTTTGTTCAGAATAGATGGATAATTGTGAGTATTGTCTGTGTGAGTACTGACTGGGCGGTTTGATAATTTTGTGTTTCTTTTGTTTTGTTTTGTTTTCGCTTTTGTTTTTTTCCGAGACAGGGTTTCTCTGTGTAGCCCTGGCTGTCCTGGACTTGCTTTGTAGACCAGGCTGGCCTTGAACTCACAGCGATGCAACTGCCTCTGGCTCCCAAATGCTGGTATTAAAGGAGTACTCCACCACGCCTGGAAAGTGGTTGGATAGGAAGATCCTGTAAAACACAAATAGGCCTCTTGTCATGAAGTTGGTGGGCTCTCCCGACCCCCACCCCCAGCCCCATGGTGCTGAGTATTGAATTCAGCAACTTTTTAAAAAAAGGCATTTACTTTTATTTTATGTATTGTGTATGTGTATATGTAAATGTGACATATGTGCCTAATCTTATCGTAACTTCTCATGCCACGTTGTCATGCCGTATTTCCGGGAGGCCTGAGCCTTTCTGAAGGGAAATGGAGGAGTGGATGGGGGAGAAGAGGGGTGTGGGGAAAGGACAGGTAGGAGAGGAGGGAGGGGAAACTGTGGTCAGGATGTAATATACGAGAAGAAAATATGAATAAGTTAATTAAAAGTATTTACTTTTATGTATGTGCCTATGTTTTCCCTATATGTATGTATGTATATTATATGTATGCCTGGTCACACATATAGTCATTCGTTAACCATCCAACTTGGGTGCTGGGATCTGAACGCAGCTCTTCTGCAAGAGTAGTCTCCTGCACGCCTCCCGCTCCCCTTTTTTTCAGACAGGATCTGACCTTGTTGTTCAGGTTGGTCTCAAATTCCGTCAAAAAATTGGGACTACAGGCATATGCCACCATGCCTGACTCAGACAATTTTCTTTTTCTTTCCTTCTGTCAGTTTTTGGTTTTGGCTTGGTTTGGTTTTGGTTTTTCGAGACAGGATTTCTCTGTGTTCTGTGTACCCCCTGGCTGTCCTGGAACTCACTCTGTAGACCAGGCTGGCTTTGAACTCAGGGATCCATCTGCCTCTGTCTCCACAGTGCTGGGTTGAAAGGGTGGACCACCCCCAGGCTCGGTCTTCACTGTTTAAAAAGATTTATTTATGTAGGTATATGTGTGCTTTATCTGCATATAAGCTGGGTGACAGAAGAGGGCATCAGGTCCCATTATAGATGGTCACGAGCCATCAGGTGGTGGCTGGGAATTGAACTCAGGACCTCTGAAAGAGCAACCAGTGTTCTTAACCACTGAGCCATCTCTCTAGCCTGAGCAATTCTTTTGAAGGAATTGTGTCACCATGCCTATTTTCTCAGCTCTTACTCCTCTCTCCAGCACTGGTTCTGCCTGATCATATGGAAGAAGCAATTTTTTTGTCAAAAGTACCGCTGATCTTCAGCTTGCGTCTTGTCTTCTTTCAACTCACTGTTGCCCTGTTAAAAATCTCACTTCTCACCTCAGAAAATGACTCGCCAACTACCTGCTTAGCTTACTCAGGAACCAAAAACCCCCTTCTTCTTGCCCCTCTTCCTGCCTTGCTGGCCTCCACCCACGTCTCCTGGAGCAGGGATCACAGACCCGCACCACCCCACCCAGCTCCTTGACCTTTCTTTTTCCTAATCTTCCACATCCTCGGTGGATCTGTAAAATTCACTTCTGAGCCCTCTCAGGTGAATCCTGATGGCTCCTTCTTCACCGCCATCCACTAAGGCAAAGCTCAGCGTTAGCTTTATTGCTGAAGCCTGCTGTAGCCACGTGTTCTACCCGCCCCACCCCCTAATCCCTTCTCTACTGTACCCACAGTCATGGTTTAAAATGCAAATCTGATCATCTCGCTCTCTTTTTAATGTCACCCATGATGGCCTGTGACTCGTGATCCGCTTACCTCAAAGCCTCGAGTGCTGCGATTCCAGGCCTGTGCCACACTCCACACGGCCCGTGTTGCTCTCTCTTGTTTGAAACACTTTAGTGATGACTTATTTAGTAAACAACATGCATTCACATCACAATCCTTAACCTGGGGGGGGGGCAGGGTCCTCTGCTTATGAGACTGTGTCCTTATCTTGTACAATATCAACCCCGCCCCCATCACTGGCTTCTTCAGTGCTATGGCAAGCCCATGCTTGGGTTTAGTGCTGTTTATTTACTCAGTTTAATTTTTTTTTGGGGGGGGGGCACAAGGGTCTACTATATAAGCCCTGGTGGCCTGGAACTCACTGTGTAGCCCAGGCTGGATTTGAACTCATAGAGATTCAAATGAGTTCTGTGTCTGACTCCCAAGTGCTGCAATTATAGCTGTGACCATCATTGCTGGCTGATGTTTCTACTTTATATATTTAAGGTATTATATTATCATTTTATGTGTATGAATGTTTTTCCTGCATGTACGTCTATGCACCTGTGCATGTTCGGCGCTCTCAGAGGCTGGAAGACGGATCTTGATCTCTGAGCTACCTCTTCAGCTCCTATTTACCTATTTAGACAGGATCTCACTATGTAGTCCTAGCAGGCAGGGGACTCACTGTGTCGACCAGATTTGCCTATAATTTAAAGATCCACCTGCTGCTGCCTCCCACGGACCATTATGTTTTATTTTTTATCTTATGTAGATGAGTGTTTTGCCTGCTTTTAGAACTGTGCACCATGTGGGTAGAGCACCCCCAGATGCCAGAAGAAGGCATCAAACGCCATGGAATTGGAGTTGCAGAGGACTGTGAGCTGCCACGTGGGTGCTGGCTATCAAACCCGGTCCTCTGGAAGAGCAGCCAGTGCTCTTAAGCACTGAGCCATCTCTCCAGCCCCACCACCATGACTTTCATTGGTCATTCTTTTTATATGTGGTCTACAGGGTAGAATCTGAAGTGTGATTTTTTTTTTTAAAGATTTGTTTATTTATTATATGCACAGTGTTCTGCCTGCATGTACACCTCCCTGCCAGCAGAGGGCACCAGATCTCATTGCAGGTGCTTGTGAGCCATCATGTGGTTACTGGGAATTGAGCTCAAGACCTCTGGAAGAGCAGACAATGCTCTTAAATTCTAAGCCATCTCTCCAGCATCCTGAAGTGTGATTTTTTAAACTATGTAATTGTCCCTATGATCACTCGTGAGCAAATTGATAGAAACATGGCTAATATGCTTGTATTTATAGATTTCAACCAACCATTTGGATTTCACAGTTTGCCCTCCCTGCCACATGCTCTGCAGGTGAGCGTCCATATGCATGCCCTCCCCCACACCCCTCCTACTCACAGACAGTTGCCACGTGCTTCTGTATGCTCTGCGTCATGTGGACGAGCGCCAACAGCACTTTTTTATTTGAAGGTCTTTCCTTGGCCTCTGTGATTCCTGTTGCCTTTCACAGCATGCTTTCCTGTCTTTACCCAGTCTAAGCCGACCCACAACAATCCCAGACACAGAATCTGCATTTCTTCAAGCAGGTCTGATCAAGACCTTATAAAACTCCCTCAAGCCTGCTTCTACTTTGAGAGGCATTCTTCCTGTTGCCTCAGGCCCATTTTGGGTCAGGCACATGTATATACATGCTGATAGGATTCCTGGTTTTCATCCTGCTCAACAAGCAACCTTTTCCTGTTTTTTTTTTTTTTTTTTTTTTTTTTACCTCTCCCCCGCCACAATGCATCTGAGGCTAGGCATTGCACACTCCAATATAAGAAAGATGCTAGTCGGAGGTGGAGTTGGTAGACTACAGTTCAGTGTCTGGTTTTGTAAATAAAGTTTTACTAGAACACAGTCATGTTTAGTCACAAAAGTACTACTAGGGCTGCTGTTGCTTGTGAATGCCGGAGTTGTGTAAGTGTTTACTCTATGGCTCTGTGCAAAGTTTGCCAAGCGTTGATTTAGTGAATGCCTTTATTGTTCATTTGCTTTTGTTTGTGAGATAGGGTGTTGCTATGCTGCCCTGCCTGCCTGCTAATGAATGTTTTGTAATTGTTTTATGTAAAAAAATCAATAAAAAAAGGGGCACAGTTGCCAGATTTAGCAATTAAAGATAAAGAGCAAAGGTGTTTGTTTGTTTGTTTGTTTGTATTGAGGATTGACCCAAAGGCCTTGGCACATGCTAACCATATGTTTTTCTACCTCTCCAGCTAAGACCAGTTCTCCTAAAACAAAGACGTGTTACTCCATCTTACCTCCTCACCATCCTCCCAATCCTGTCACACCCACTTCATTCTGAATCTTAGAAGTAAAATACATCAAAGGGAAGGATCCTTTGGTAGGATATGCATTCTGTAGAGGAGCTGCATGGAACAGAAGAGAATAGTCTCGGGTCCTCTTTGTCAGCCTCACCTTGACAACTAGTTTAAAGTCTTGCTGAGACCAGCAGGCAGCAGTGACCAGCAACTGCTCTCATACCAGCACAAGTCAGCAGCCTTAGGAAATGGCTGCTTCAGCCTTCACTCTAGGAGCTGCTTCTTTAAAATAACAGATCCAAGCCTGGGGGTGCGTGTGGCTCAGGGACAGAGCATTTGTTCAACGTGCTTATGGTTCTGGGTTCCATCCCAGAGTTACAAGGGAGGCAAGGAATGCCCCCACTAAACACAGATGAATTAGCTGTTAAGTGTGCAGGCCAAGCAGACAAGCTGGGATTATATCCCTCTGTGTGTGTGTGTGTGTGTGTGTGTGTGTGTACATGTGCACACTTGTATGTTGTGTGTGATTGTGTGCATGTGCCCATGAGCTGGACAGAGGTCAATGTTGGTGTCTATCCCTAGTCATCTTGATCTTATTTACTTAGGGTCTGGAGCTTGCCCCACTGTCTAGTGACTCCCCAGTGTCCTCCAGTCACAGCCTCCTCTGTACTGGGGGATTATCAGTGCACCTAGTTTTAAAGCAGGTACTGGGGATCCTAGCTTGGCTCCTCATGCTTGCAGTGTAAGCATTTTATCAATTACGTCATCACCCCAGCCTCCTGGTGTAGTCTTTGATGCAGCTTGAATGGCTTGGGAGGCATTCCCTGGCCTTGTGAGCCCCTAGATGCCTTTATATAGAATGATGGGATGGCAGGGGCTGCTGTGGAGCCTGTGATGGAAAGCGCTTGGTAGAGGTTAGCTGTCACAGTTCTACTGGAAACTCAGCATCCTTGCAGGTCCAATTCTTCCCATGAGGTGGCGCCAATCAGCAGCAACTGTCCCTTGACCTGGGGTGGCTGGCTGGAAATTTACTCTTCGCTTATTATCATTTTTGATTTGGTATGGTAATTTCAAGGGGATAAACTGACATACTAGATTGGGAAACCCTGGGAGACCTAGAAAGGCCAGAAATGTTGCTGGCGTTGGGGGCTGGAAGGAGCCGTTCTGGGTATTGCCTGTGGTCATAGTTAAAGTGGCATATAATTCATTGTGCCAATTAGGGTATCCTGAGATAAAAGCGGGATAATTAACAGCCATGCCAGGACAAGAGGAGTAGATGGGATGGTCCCCCCAAACTTTATCTATACCTAGTTCAATATATGGTTATCCTTCAGTGTTTCTGAGATACAGTGGAATTTTCTTCAGAAGCCTGGTACCCGTGCCTTTTGACATTCTTTTTCCAAAAGCTTCTGGCCTCATCACAAGGTTCATTTATGTTTTTCCCTCAGTGGACACGATCAGAGTGTGTTTATCACGCAGGTGCTCAGTGGCTCCCACCGACCCCCACCGTGTGTCGAAGTTGGGTGGGCAGCCTAGGCTAATGCTGAGGGGAGATATCTCAAGATTCTCCATAATTCTGGATTTTGGATCTGCCCGCCCACATTCTTTTCAAGTGAGAGGAGGTGGAAAAAACAAGCACCCACCCCAAAGCCATCTTAGACGGTCCTTTCATCTCCTAGGCCTGGAGGAGTGATATTGGTATGACCCTGTTCCTGGAGGAGCCTAGAGCTGTCTCCACTCAGAAGAGGCAGGATCACATACATCCTGGTTCCAGCAGGAGATCTCACTACCAGGCCTCCTCTTCTGGGTACCTCCCATTCTGCAAAGTAGACAGAATTGACCCCATGTGGTTGGAGTGCCGGTGTGGGTCAGCCTGGCAAGGTTGGGTGTGAGTGAAGTTTTGAAGGAAGAGAGGAAGCTGTTTCTCTCCATGGGACATGAGAGTCCCAGGGAGGGGCCCAGTTATGGGTTGAGTCTAACAGAAACAAGCAGGACAGTGGGAGATAGCCCAGGAGCTAAGCGGAAACTGACAGGTAGCTAGGGGAATGTCCAGGAGATCCTTGCAATTTAAACATTTTGTCTCAAGCTGGTCGTGGTGGCCTGCACCCACAGTCCTAGCTGCCCCTCCCCCCGCCCAGTAAGATTGAACAATCATTTGAGCGACATAGCTAGACACTATCAAAGCAAAGCAAAGTAAGAAAGAAACACTTGTCTTCTGCTGGGCATGCTGGGATGTCTTTAATCCTTGCACTCAGGAAGCAGAGGCAGGAGGACCGCTGTGAGTTGGAGGTCAGCATGGGTGGTCCACACAGTGAAGTCCTGGCCAGCCTGGTCTGCAGAGTGAGTCCCAGGTCAGCCAGAGTTACACACTAAGATCTGTCTCAAAAATAATTTTTTTTTTTTCCTTCTGAGATTTTAGTGCACTTGTCAGGGCAGAACATTTTCTATGACAGTAAGGACAAAAAGAGGGTGAAGGCTTTAGTGGTCACATGAAACAAGTTTAGACTAGCTGTTTACATGAATCCAAGCCTGCAGGAAGGTAGGCTAGAGATGTCAAACTGAGTATCTCCAGCTTCAGCTCGGCCCCTCCCGGCCCGAGTGCCCTTTACTAACACTTGGAGGCTCCACCTAGCTCAAAGGGAGGCAGTGGCTCCTCCAACAGGGTATCTCAGGGCAGTATCTAACTCACACCCCGCGTTGTCAACACCTCAAATAGTCCTCTCGAAATACCAGGCAAGAATTTCTTGGGTGCCCAAGTTGGAAAGCTGAGACCCTGGTCCCGTAGCTTTGGGGTAGTGTGAGTAGGCGCCCAGCCCTGGAGCACTACCTTTTAGGCCCTGCCCTCCCTCTGCCTAGTCCCGGGAAGGCAAGGCCGGGTCAGATAGTTGCCAGGGACAGGCTCAGTAGTGCCACCTTGGGGGGAACAGGCGAGCCGGGAATCGGGGTGCAGAGGGAGCTTCGGGAACCCCGAGAGGAAAGAAGCACCGTCCTTCTTCCAGTACTTATACTGGAGTGGAGGGGACTCCGGTGCGAGCCTGGGCCTGACACAGCCTCTGCCTGGCTTCTGGCAGCTGGGCCCTCCCCACACCTCCTATTGCTGGTCCCCCGTTCTCTCCGCCCCACCCGCCCCGCCCCTTAGTAGCCCCACCCCCGCGCATTCAGACCCCACCCAGCTACCCGGTGGAGGCCCCGCCCCCTCCGCCTGCCGGCCCCGCCCCCCGTTTCCGCTGGCCGTGGTGGTGCGGGAGGGAGCGGAGCCGGGGCGCCACACCGAGTCCAAGCGAGGTGAGTACGGCCGGGGCGGGCCCGCAGCTCAGGGCTTCTGACCGCACGAAGTTGCGGAGTTTCGGCCCGGTGTGCACCGCGCGGGACGGGCTGGGCTGGGCCTGGATCGGGTTCCCGGCTGGGTGGGCGTCTAGGGGCGCCCAGGGAGGCGGAACTCTGGGAGGGGGTGCGGGCTTGGGGAGGGGCGGGAGCGGAGGAGGGGCGGGAAGGAGCCTGGATCTGAGGGGCCTGTCTCCTTGCCCTCTCCCCAACCCCCGTGTTGCGGGCTCTGCTGCGGGTCAGCGAGATCTCTGGAATGTGGGGCTGCAGGACGGTGGACCGCAGCCACCTCACGCCCCAGCCCAGGGATGGAAGACCCATAGGACGCCGTTGGAAGAGAGACCCCTGGAGCGTCCTGGGATCCCGCATATAGGATGGGGACGGTTCATCCTTGGCCACAGAAAGGGTCGGGGCTTGCCGACAGACCCGCTGGAACCCGGGGCCACTCCTTGGGCTACTGCTGGCCCGAGCGACACTCAAGAGTGACAGGGCTTTGGCACAACCCTAGATTTGAGATGTAGCCCATATGTGCGCTCAAGTTGGGCCTTTAAAAAAAACTTTTTATGTGGTTGAAAAAAAAAAAAAAAAGTCCAAACAAGCAACAGCTTGTGACAGCGGCAATTGTAGTTGTGCTTGTGGGACTAGAGTTTTGGGTCGCTTCTGTCTGTGATGAAGGATGCTAGTCTCTTTAGCATTGTCCTCCAGATGACTGTCGAAGTTTGCCTTCCTCAGAGCAGAACTGACCATGCCTCTTTATGCAGCGGGCAGGAATGCAGCAATTTACCTTTCTTGGTTCAGAGAACTAAATTGCCGTTTTGACCTAGTCTGCCCCCTCTCCTGGGGTGACCCAGGCATTTCCTCCTCCAGGAAGCTTTCCTGGACTAGTGGAGGGCACAAAGAACACTTGCTTTGATCTCTACATACCTGTCTGCCCCCCATCTATTCAGAACAGCCTCCAGGAAGGGGGTGTGTGTGTGTGTGTGTGTGTGTGTGTGTGTGTGTGTGTGTGTGTGTGTGTGTGTGTCTGTCCTGTGAAGCTTGCTACCTGTAGAAATGGGAAGATAGGGGAGGGATTGTTGGAGCATCTCAAACAATGGACTGGGCGAAGCATTTATATTTAGCTGAGGAATGC
Source organism: Acomys minous (assembly GCF_964271855.1). Taxonomy (NCBI): domain Eukaryota; kingdom Metazoa; phylum Chordata; class Mammalia; order Rodentia; family Muridae; genus Acomys; species Acomys minous. Next base: position 18,467,192 of record NC_140500.1, read on the forward strand.
AGCCGGGAGTCGGACAATCACACCACTTCCTATATACTATGTCAGCCTGATCCTGGCGCCTGATGTGGCCGAGTACAGGGAAGGCTTGGAGCGAGAGAGGGAAGGACACTGAAGACCTACTGTGCACAATGGTGGCAACAACTGGGCGCTTCGGAATGGAGTGGTTCCCCCATCCCCTTTTATGTGATCTGCTTGGGAGGATTCTTTAAATCTGGGGACAGAGATGTCATATTAATCCCTAGTAGCTAGTGTTCATATGAATTTGTGGTCAGCCACATGCATTTGCTGCCCGTAGGCTGGCTATACTTCTAATGATCTGTACGTGTCCCCTAGGGTGTTACTTTTACCTGCCTTTTTGGTTAGGGAGATGGCACTAGAATAAAATTATCTTTAATGTTTCAAAACTCATCGAGAAAGAAGCAGTGCTTGATCTGGAAGCTTTTTAGTGCACCCATCTGTCCTCATCTTTACTGAGCCCATCTGCGCCCTCCCTTCAACCATGGGTGACGCCTTGGGCAAATTACTGTCCTCTGCTCCCCATTTTGGAGGATGGGGTTGCAAGTCTCCAGGGCCTCTTTCAGCAGCACCTAAACTAACAATGTAACACCACCTCAGCACCCAGGTAATTTATACAGTAAGATTTTTTCATTTGTTTTAAATTAGCATACAAAGTAATAGGTTCCATTATGGCATTTTCGTATGTAAATAGAGAGAGAAAATAGTGAGAGACTTTCTCTCTCACTATATAGTCCTGGTTGGCCTGAATTTACTATGTAGACCAGGCTGGACTTGAACTCACAGAGACACGGCTGCTTCAACCTCCTGAGTGCTGGGTTAAGAGGGTGTGGCGCCATTCCTCTGCCATTCTGCTCTCCATGGTGGGGGTGGGGGGGTACTGTCTTAGTCTCTTGCTGTGTGCTTAGCTCAAGTTTACTCTGGGCTTCTCCATAGGCGTTGTGGAGGTGAGGTGAAGGCGGGATTGCAGTAAGGCCTGGAGCGAGCACCTTCACCTCTGTTGGCCTAGGCTTCCTGCTCACACGATGAGGATAACAATACTGCGCCTCCCAGGCTGTGGGAAGGAGCCCTGAAATAATGCGTGTAGCTCAGGGGCCTCATGCACAGCAGGTGTGCAGTGAGTGGAAGCTGTTATTTATAACCTAGCCGGGTGGCCGGACTAACATGCTGGGAACATGAGAGGGCAGGACTGCCCTTCTTCTTCCACTGAGGCCCAGGACTACAGGGGTGGTCATCTCTGCTGGCTAAGAGGGAGTGGGTATCATCCAGGCACTTTCATCTCATCATCTTCATCCTTTCTCTTCTGCCCCAGGCTGCCTGGTTAGCTTCGTCTCCTACTCTTGTCCTTCCAGGATCCCACAGGTGCAGCCACACTGCTCTCCCAAGCGTGCTTTGGTCATTTCTTCTTTGCCCATAGTTTGTACTGTTTCACCTTCCTGAGTGTGTCCTTTGCGGGTTTCCAGCCTTCTTGCCCTCCGAGGCCTATTCAGGTGTAGCCCTTCTCAGGGGTCCTTCTGAGTCACTAACCTCAGTGAACCTTTTGCTTTGGAACTCCTCTGGCATTTTGTGCCTTTACTTGTCTCTTGCTAGGTAGTTCCTTAATGAATTTTACTGCCATCACCGTCGCCGCTGCCACCCCCCACCCCCCCACCCCCCCACCCCCCCACCCCCCACCCTCCCACCCCCCACTATCCTCTTCCTCCTCCTTCTCCTCCTCCTTCTTCTTTTTTTATTTTCTTTGAGACAGGGTCTTGCTATATATAGTCCAGGCTGGCCTTGAACTTGTGATCTTTGTACTTCCAGATTTCTGGGAGGACAGCATTTACCACCATGTCCAGCTTCCTTATTGAATTTTTGTGCTAACCCGATGATAAGAGTTGCTAGGCATGACGGAGTATACCTATGATCCCAGCACTGTGAGGCCGAGGCGAGAGGGTCAGGCATTTCAGGTCATCCTTAGCTGCTTCCTGAGTTTGTGGCGGACTGAGTCAGAACAAAAACAAACCAGAAAAGAGCCTTCTCTTCTTTGGACATAGGATTCAGTCAAGAAGCTAGCAGTGAGGGTTCACAAAAATCACCGTTCAAAGTATGAAGTGAGATATGGTGGCGTACTTGAGAGGCTGAGGCAGGAGAATGGCTTGAGACCAACTCTGGACAGTGCAGTTAGTGAGTGCCTTCTAAGAGCAGGATGTTGTGAGAATTCAAAGTTAGAGGCTCACCCTGACTGGAGGTCAGGCAGCAGGAGGTGAGAGATACCCACTTTGAAGGGGCGTGGTTGCGGGAGCAGCCTGAGGACAGCCTTCTGACTAGCACAGCCGGATGGAGAGACTGGGCAGGTGGATGGGCCATACTGTAGGTGGCTTCACTTGTCCAGCTGGGAAATGAATTCCATCCATCCACCCATCTGTCCATGAGAGTTGGTGAGCCTTGGGAGGTCCCGGGATGTTTGTGGTTTTGGCACAAGGGGCACAGGAGCAGGTCTAGGCTCAAGGCAGTTAGTAATGGACGGAAGTCATGGTGAATGGCTGCGACTTGCCAGGAGTGGGAAGGAGGCTAAGACCCAGAGAGACGATAGAGATGGGATCAAGTGGAAGCTGGGGTGTGGCTTAGTGGGAGCGCACATGCCTTCCGTGTGTGAAGTCCAGGTTCCCTCCTTATCACTGCAAAAAACCCAACTTACATGGACTGTGAATTTGTCACCTGTGAGGAGACAGACAGTACCACGCTGTAGTCCTCAATAGCCGGATGACTTCCCCTGATCTTTAGGGACCTCGAATCAGGCCAGACCAGGGTTTGTGGCTTCAACACAAAAAAGAATGACAGAACTAAGTACAAACCCGAACTGGAGATTTTACTAAAGATATTATAATACAGACTATACAGGTGCGCTGGGGGTGGGGGTGGGGTCCAGGGATGGGATGGGATGGAAGGGGAGGTGCTTAGAAAGAAAGATATGCTGGGTATGGTGGCGCACGCCTTTAATCCCAGCATTCAGGAGGCAAAGGCAGGTGGATTGCTGTGAGTTCGAGGCCAGCCTGGTCTGCAAAGTGAGCCCAGGACAGCCAAGGGTACACTAAAAAAAAAAAAAAGAAAGAAAAGAAAAGAAAGAAAGGATGAGAAGAAAAGAAAGAAAGATACTATGTGAGTGTGTATTCTTCAGAGGAGATGGTGGGCAGCTTAGTGTTAGCCATATGCACAGTTGTGATATCTGTCAAATTATATCTAAAAGCTTGCCTAGGTATAACCCCCTTGTACCCACTTGGATTAGAAATAGTTAAGATAACACGTATTCTTATTTTGTTTATGTTTATGCGTGTGGGCACGCGTGTGTTGCTGCGAGTGTGAAGTCAGAGGACAGCTAGTGGAGTTGGTTCCCTCCTTGTGCCGTCTGGCTTCCTGGGTCTTGAACTCAGGTCATCATGATGTAGCCCTGAGCGATCTGCCCAGCCCTTCTCTCCGTTTTGACGAGAGGTTATAGGGTGGCTCCGGAGAGGCCTTGGGTGGAATTATGAGTAAATCAAGAGCCACCAAAGTCGCACAGGAGTTTATTTAGTACACGCCCTTCACTGCAAAGAAGCTTTCTGCTCAGGTTCCTAGGAAGTTCCAGGCTCCGTCTGGGAAGGGAGAAAGGCCTTGAGCACTTGTCACTGGCCTTGGAGCGCTAGTTTCTCAGCTGTGAGAGGTTTTAACCAGAATCTTGGGTGAGTGGCTACCCTCCCTTTTCCTTTCCTAGTGATTTTCTCTCGCTGTCTGTCTTGCCTAAATTGGATTGGATGGGAGCCCTAAGAGATGGCCCAGTGGTTGTTGCTGCTCTTCCGGAGGATCTCTCTCTGGTTTTTAGCATCAGTAGCCACATCAGGTGACTCACAGTTCCAGAGGATCCAGCAACATCTTCAGGCCTCTGCTCATACACCCACCTTCCCATAAATAAAAACAAACGGAATACACATGTATGGAAAAATATACCTAAACCCTAAAAAGAGTCGATTGGAACTGGGCAGTGGTGGTGCACGCCTTTAATCCCAGCACTTGGGAGGCAGAGGCAGGTGGGTCCCTGTGAGTTCGAAACTAGCCTGGTCTACAAAGAGTCCAGGACAACCAGGACTATTATACAGAGAAAACGTGTCTCAGCTCCCCCCCCCCCAAAAAAAAAACGAGTTGATTGGATGAGGTCATGAAGGAAGCATGCCTGGGGATTAGCACTGGAGCCAAGTGGGGTCTGAGTAGGTTTCATTTTTCCAATGAGTTTCTCAGTTATCTTTAGGATGTTGCTTCTAATATATAATATTACATAAATTATATATAAGTATAATTATATATGTATAAATTATATACACTGCATGTTATATATGAATGATACAATTATATGTAAATTATAAAAATATAACTCTATACATTAATTATATACATGTAATATTTAGCCTCTGATGTCTTCCTTGTACTTATTACCCAGGCATAGAGCTGTCTGGGTGTAGTTTCCTGACATTCACAAGTAACAAGCCTTGTATCTTCTGGAATCCCAACACTGCACCCACAGCAGTATCTGTACACAGGCCCAGTCTTCTCTGGAGTCATGTTTCCGTGGGGAGTCAGATGTTTCCTGTGTCTCTCCTCATGTCCCAAGTTGACTGTCCCTAGTGTTTGCTGCAGTTTCTCTTTCACTCATGGACGGTTTTCTACCAAGTTGTTACTGCTCCACTAGCATTACTGTGGGTGGGTGTGGAAGACACGGAAACAGCACACTCAGTTTCTTCCTATCTGCCTTATGGTATACAGACACCAAACTTACACCTCACGAAAGTTACAGATTCTTATATGTTGGTGAAAATTGTAAATACTAAATCTTTGGATTTAGTCTTTAGTCTAAGAGTCTGTTCCAGGGTTGGCAAATATATGGCACGGATATTGTTACCTACAAAATGCCTAGAGCAGACATTACTAATCAATTACATCTGCCTTTCCTGCTGAGCAAGGGCTTGGGTTGTGCTCACAACGCTTTAGGCACCCACCACCAGCTAAGTGGAGTTGGCACCACAGCTGGAACCTGTTTGCCATTTCTGGCTTTTGCCAGTTGTTGAATGAGTGCGTGAGAGACTGCTGCCCTGCAGAGTGGCCACCGCTGCACAGAAAATATCTGGTGCGGCTTCACAGCAAAGTGATGACTTAATGTTTCATTTTTTCTGCAGGAGCATCCTGGGGCCAAGGTGCTTGCAAGAAATACAAAGAAAGCAGGTCAGTGTCAGTCTGCTCTGAGTGCTAAGACCTCCCTCCCTTATCAGCCTGTCTGAGGTCAGCTTTGTATGTGTGACCTCAGAGGACACTTTTTTTTTGGAAGTCAGTTCTCTCCTTCCTCCTTGTTTTGAGGCAGGGTCTCTCTTGTTTTTGCTGCTGTATTGCATAGGTGACCTTCCAGCTGACCTTAGGAGCCCTGGGATAACAAATTCCTGCTTATACTTCTTACTTGCGTTCTGGGGACTGAACTCAGGTTGTCAAGGCTTGCTTGGCAAGCACTTTTTACCTATGAGTCATCTCCCTAGGCACTCCTCCTGTACCCCCTCCACCCTCTGACCCCCCCCCCCACCTCCCCTGTCAGAGCTTTACTGTGTAGCTGGGACTGGCCTAGAATTTTCTTTGCAAGTAAGGCCTCGAGTCTTCCTGCCTCAGCCTCCCACATCTGGGATTACAGGTGCAAAACTGGTCCTTTAACTGTAGACTGGGGGCTAGATTAGGATGCTGATATTTTCTAGCCAGCTCTTGTGCTCTGGCTCTTGACTTTGAATTAGATTTTGGGGTGAGGAGATGGTAGTTTGGAGGAGCCTGTAGCTCCCAGTTTCCTGTCTTCTGCAGTAGCTTGGGGAGCCTGATTGGAGGCACTTCCCACAGGCAGGCAGGCTAGAGAGAAGCTCTGGGAACCTCTGGCCAGCCCCTGCTGCTGCCATCCTAGCACCAGGAGTGCCTGCCTCTGCTTCTCCAGGCTCCTGGATCCTGCTTTTTTTTTTTTCCCCCAGCTGATACATCCAGGCGCCTGCTGAGCTAGTGGGATGGAAGCTGCTAGCGGGAGCAGAGTGGATGGTGCTGATTCAGGCTCCCTGTGGGAGCTGCTTACAGACCTGGGCCGAGTTATGTTTTAATTTATGTGCATTTTATCCCGTGGCTTCTCCCTGCTGGGTGACTTGTAAATCTCTTACCTTCTGTGAACCCTGAAGTGTGGTTGGTGGAGGAAGGAGAAAGGGCTTTGATGGTGCATGTCTGTGGCTTACGGTTGCCAAAAGATTCCCTGCCTATGAATCCTGGACAAGCCTGTTGAGTGGCCCAAGAGCCTCTTGTCCTGGCATGTTTTGCGTATTGAACTTAGATTGTCTGTGTTTCTAATTTGTCAGCATTTAGCCCCAGGTTTTGGCCCTTTACATGTGTCCACCGTGAATTTAACGTGGTTCTGTTTAACAGTGGTTAAAATCTCATTTAATGTTCATAACAGTCCCAAGAGGTAGCATTTTACAGGAGCCACTGAGGTTCCATTTCTTGTGGGAGATGGAGCAGGCATGGAGCACAGATACTCTTGCCTTCTGTGACCTAGGCTGTTTCTTATCAGCCCCTGGGAATCCCCTGCAGGACTCTCCCGAGGACTCATCCCCCAAACTTCCACGTTTTGGGGGTAGGGTTAGTTCTGGCTGACCCCAACATAGGTTGGTCTCACAGAGATCCACCAGCCTCTACTACCAGAGTGTTGTTATTAAAGGTGGGTGCTCCCAAGAAGGTGCTCCCAGTTCTACTTGATGTGCCAAGGCAGGTTGAGACCCATAAGAGGTCTCCCCTTCCCTGAGAAGAAGGGGAAGGGAGCATCTAGGGAGAGTAGGGGAAGGGAGAGGAAAGTTCTGACTGGGATGTAAAGTAAATAAATAAATTAATTAACAGGAAAAAAAAAGTGTTTGTGCTCCCATTTTTAAGTCTTTCCCCCTCTTCCATGGGCCTGGACCAGTGTGGGTGCCTGCTCTTAAGAATCTGGGGACAAAGGGATGGTGTTCTTGGCCACAGTGCCTTCTTCCCCATTCCAGACCCTATTGGGCCCCCACAGGCTGCATGAGGAGGAAGCAAGCTTCCCAAGAGGCCTGCGTCACCTTGGGCAGACAGACAGCTCCTGACATCACGCCTTTTTCAGCCAGGTGACTTTGTGTTTCCTCTTGCACATCTGTGCTGACGCCCTAAGTGAGAGAGACTCATTGAATGGCTTAGCAGACAGGAAGTTTGTCCTGACTGATGGGCTGTGGCCTCTGGGGCTTTGGTTTTGTCATTTCTTGACATGCTTGTGAGCGGCTGGAATGACGTCCAACTTTGGGGAGGGGTTAGATCCTGCCTCTCATTGCAAGTGACCTTTGCAAAGTAATTGCTTTCTTTGGGCTGGGGCGGGGTGGTGGTGGTGGTGTCGGGAACGAGCTGGGGGGGGCAGAGGGATGGTGGGGGAAGGCCAGGGTGTGTGGGGGGGACTGGTACAAAGGTCCTTTGTAGTTCCTGTCCAGGTGGTTTTCAAGGTGAGCTCTGTCTGGATTTAGCTTCCAGACCCAGGCCTTCCTAATTCCTCTCCTCTGAAGCTCTCTTTGCTGTGGGCCTAAAGGATGGTGACGGGGAGAAGAAAGAGAGTTAATGAGTAACCTGCTGCTCTCGTTCCTGATGAAGGACTGGGATTGTTTGGAGAGATGGCTGCTTGTCTGGGGCTGAGGGTGGCCTGTCTCGCTGCCTCTCTTCCCTTTTCCTTCCCTTCTCATGGACCTTATATTTGGGCTCCCCTTGCTCACACTGTACCGCTAATATCTTTGTTCTTCTTTTAAAATTCTGTTCCGGGGATGAAACCAAGGCCCTCACGAGTGCCAGGAAAGCCCCCTACCTCGTCACGCCTCAGCTTCCGGTCAGCAGCCTTCACTTGGAGTGTGGGACTGAGGCCCCGTGGCTGACGCCTGTGGCTTTCTAGCTTCGGCTTCCATTGTAGCCCCAGCCAGTGAGGCGAGAACACCAGCCTAAAATGTACTTCAGCTTCTAAACCAACACAAACCAAAAGCCAGGCAGAGCTGTGAGAACCCAAGGGCACGCAGGAGCTTCTTCTGGCCACCCGAGTCTCGTGTTCCAAGAGCTCAGTTTGTACTCTGGGGTCAAATGTAGCATGGTGGTGTTTTGATCTATTGTATATGCGTATGAGTTTACCACATCCCTTCCATCCTCTGTTCCTCTTGTAGTGGGTGTCTGGGAATGACTTTTACTCTGATGCTTTCTGAACCTTGTGTCTGTCTGTCTCTGTTCTCAGTGGCCAATATTTGCTAAACCATTTGGTCTTGTAGGTGAAGCAGGTGGAGAGTAGCCAGGAGACACTGGGGGGGGGGGTCAGGAAGCCCCTAGATGCTTCTGGGCTACCCTTACTTGTTCGGGAGACATGGCTGTCCCTGCAGGATTTTTTCAAGGACCGTGGTCTCTGGGCAGGATCCTAGTGAGGTGTTGGCTTTGGTTTGGTAACTCTTAGAGCAACTCTGTGCAGATAAAAAAAAAAAAAAAAGCAATTTCCAAGCTGAGTGTAGTAGCATATACCTTTAAATGCCTTAAATTAAGGCAGAGGTAGATGGATCTCTATGAGTTCAAGTCCAGTCTGGGCTATATAGCAAGTTCCGGGCCAGCCAAAGCTATGTGAGGAGACCTTGACTCAAAAAATAAAACAAAAAAACAAAAGCCAAAAAAAGAGAAATGGCAATTCCTTAGGTTAAAAAGGGAAATTGAAACACACACACACACACACACACACACACACACACACACACACACACACACACATGCACACACCCTTCTGGAGCTCTGGTGGGTAGTGGTCTGTGTTGTGAGTACAGCTTCCTAGCGTGGAGTACATATATACTTGCTGCTGGCAGCTCACAGAATGTGTTCCCTCAGGAATATTCCTGGTTCAAAGAAGGCCTCGAGAAGTGCGGTACAGGGGCTATGGTCTTGGTCAGGGGTAAGCTCAGAGTGAGCTTGTAACGGGGTCTGATCATGCACACGCATGCTGTTAGTATGTATATGCATGGCTCATTGTGCCCGTGTGGGTCTAAATAGATAAGAATATTGTATTGTTCTGGGACTCAGCAGAGGAGGCCCAGCTGTGGCCTCTCAGTAGGTCAGTATGTACCTGTACCCCTCTTTAGTAGGCAAAGTACTGGGAGCCATGCCGGCTCCCTCTGCTCTGGTGAGCTGCCACAGAGTGGTCTCTGGGTAAGGCCCAAGCTCTTCAATTAGCTTAAGGGTGGAGGTGCCAGGGACAGAGGAGCAGATCTTGTCTCAGCAAGCCCCCAGCCTCCACTGGGCCACAGTCTGTGGGAGGACTGCTCTGAGCAGCGGGGTGAATGGCTGGGTTTGAGTGGAGTGTGTGTTTCCGGGCGTGTGCGCGTGCAGAGTGACATGTTTTGTTTTAGAGAAAATGAGGTAGAGGTCTGGGCTTGCAATTTTCCACTTGTCTTAATCCTGGGAGAATCTAAACAGCTTTGTTTAAAAATTGGACATGGAGATTGCAGGGACCTGAGTGAAGAAGAGCGGTTGGGTCCCCTAGGAAGGCAATTAAGTTGACAGCCAGTGTGTGTGTGTGTGTGTGTGTGTGTGTGTGTGTGTGTGTGTGTGTGTGTGTGTATGCAGCGTGTGGACTTGGCGGGTGGTGAGGCACAGCGAGTACAACATAAACCATGAAATGAGTCACTAAATAGTATATGGCACTGGCTCTCACTGGTTTGCTGCTGGGGGAGGGGGAAGTGCCAGGCCATGAGGGGCAAAGGCAAGCAGGGTTGGCATTGCCCATCTCGGACCTGTTCTCCAGTGTTAAAGAAGCTGCGGGTGGTTTGGACCGGTCAGCCCGTGTCTGAGAAAACAGCTCGTAGTTCAGTGCAGGGAGAGCGTGGATGGGCGCTCTCTGAGAGGAAGGTCTGCTGTGGGACCTAAAGCCTGGCCTGGAGAGAAGGCTGGGCTTCGGGTGTATACAGGAAAGGGGCTCTGTGTGTTTGTGGTGGGGGTAACAGGCTTGGAGGTTGGCGGAGACAAGTGTGGCTAGCATAGAGGAGGAGGACCTGGCTGGCCAGGAGGGTGGGGTCCTTACTCTAAGGTGCCTCGGGGGCTCCCCAGAGCAGCTTGAGTTTGGGAAGACTGGTACTGGGGAGCAGAAAATGGAGGATGGGAAAAGGATGTTTCAAGAAGCACAGGCTTATAGTAGAAACTGCAGTGAAATTCTAAAGAAAGCAACAGCTGCTCCTTCCTTCTCCTCCTATTGTTGCAGAAATAAAAATGAATATTCAAATATTACATAAACTATAGAAATGGAAAAAAATCTCCTTCAGTTCTGCTTTTCAGGGATAATGGCCATTAATAACTTTGGTTTGCGCTCTTTCCAGATTAAAGTTTTTTTTTCCCCCTTCGTGTTTGTTTCATATGCGTGTGCCCCGGGGGTACTCCTACCGAGGTGCATGTGTGAGGGTCATCCACCATGTGAGTTCCACGATCAAACTTAGGTTTTCAGGCTTGGCAGTAAGTACCTTTGCCTACTGAGCCATCTCTACAACACTTTGCAGATATTTTTATGGGAAGCTGGCGCCTGGCCATTACCCTGCTCATCTTCTTTGTCCCCAGGTAGACTGGTTGGTTCTCTTATTCTTCAGCCATCTTTCCACGCTGGAATGACCTCATTCCTTTCAGTGGCTACACAGGCTTGCTGAATGGAGTTTGTGTCAGTTTCCCAAGCAGCAGAATAGACAGCTCCAAGAACCAGTGGGTTCACAGAACTCCCGTCTGTTCTCTGTGCTGTGGCCTAGCGCTTTGTTCTGAGCTCAGCTGCTCATGCTACGCTGCAACATGGTGGCAGTCCACTGCTGAGCCTTCAGATCCTGGCGGATCCAAGAGAGCCTGGCTAATGTGTGGAGAGGCTGACTCTGGCTTTCAGGCGGTCCCCTCTCCCCCCGACATGGTTTCTCGATATGATGCAAGCTAGTAGTCTTTCAGTTAAAATCTGTGAGGGCCAGTAAGATCTGGGCTCTGAATTCTCCCAGCACAAAATCCATCTACTGCCGGTGAAGGCAAGGCACCGTCATCTACTGTTGGTAAAGGCAGCACTCTGAGGTAGGAGAGAGGTTGTGCTTCTGGGTGATATAGGACTGGCCAGGCCACAGTCAGAGTGTGCGTGCCCAGGGATGGGACAGCATGGATGCACAATCCCTGTGTGCATGGGGAGGAGAATAGCCTAGGGACCAGACCCCACAGGCCTCTGGGCAACAGAGCAGCCCCCTTCTCTGCCCAGCTCACTGTTCATCCTAGGCAAGTCAACTCGGGTCGTTGGTAAGAGCAGGCGTCTGCTCCTGTGCTGCTTCCAAACCCCGCCTTGGGTAGTTTGGGTGTGCTGGGTGTGGGGTGGGGCGTGAGCAGCTTGTCTATGCGAGTCCTTGGCTTTGTAATAGATGGTGTCTGTTGCGCTTAGCATCCTAGGACTGCTCCCTTCCTCCTTTTGCCCTTTAAAAATTAGCAAGGGCTTGACTTCTGCTGCTGGTTTTTTTTTTAATTGTCTCTTTGAAAACTGTCAGTCTGGATGACAGGCCTTTAACGAAGCCAGATGGGCACTCCTGGTCCAGGTCTGCTGGGATTTCGTCATCCATCGTAGGCTGCAGGCTTTCTCCTCATCTCCTAGTAACCCAGCTGTGCAAGAAGAGGACCAGGTCCTTACGACTCAGAGATTTCACTTTCCCCAAATCCTCAGACAGCTTGAGGTGGACTTGACATTTTGACTTCCCACAAGGTGTTCGGTTTTTTATTTATTTTTTATTTTATTTTTTATAGTTTTCTCATTCCCTGCCTCTGTAGCTCTTCTCTCCCTGTGAAATGTCATCGATGGCTGGAAGGCTGGAGGAAGCAGGAGGAGTCAGCAGCAGGGCGCTAATGAATCCGGCTCCCAGTTCCCAGGCTGCTCTCTTGGAGCCATAGTGGAGCAGCTCCGCCTGGCTCTGGCCCTTTATCCATCTCACCTCTCCATGGGGCAGTGGCAGGGCACACTCCCAGAACACAGCAGTGCTCTCTTCTGGCTGATGTGCATTCTTCAAAGAAGAGCAAAGGCAGAGTGGGCCTTTGTATTGGGTTTTCTTTTCTCCCTGCTCCCTGGCAGCATCTTCTGGAAAAAAAAGTGGTTTGCAGCCAAGAGGTTCTCTGTGAAAGTGTTCTGCGCCCCCAGGCATAAACTCTCAGCAGCCTAATGTAGCTCAGCAAGGGGACTTGGTGAAGGCTGTCATTTGGGAGGGAATGTGGCCTAGTGCACCTGGGGTGAGTTAGGGACACGGTATCATGCTTCTGTGGTGGCATTGGTGGGTGACACCTGGCTGCCTTACTGGCTTAGTTCTTACCAGTGCTAAGTGCTGATGGACGTGCATAAAGCTGCCGTTGCAGTCCTTTGAGCTATCTGGAATTCTGGGAAGTGTAGTAAACCTCAGCCATACTTTGGCCAGGCGTTTGGAAAAGCTGGATAGAGGTCCCCAGCCTGCTGTGTTGGGGCGCTTGCTTAGTTTGAAGCAAATGGGAGGTCAGCTTCCCATATGAGAAGATCCATGGGTGGGGGGGCTCTCTCTGATACCAAACCCTTCTGGTCACATCCTCATCTCCCTATTACTGGTTCCTCATGGCTGTGAGGAAGGACTCAAACTTCAGTAAGCTTCAGGGTCATAGTATCAAGCAAGCAACAGATAATTACTGAATGCTCCAGTTCCTCAAAAAACCGAGAAACTCTTGGACTAGGTGCTCTGAGGAAAAAGAAAGCTGTCAGTAGGTGTAGCATTAGGGATAGGTGAGTGTCGACTTCTTCTGCTTGTGACTACCGACTTTCTGTTTTATCTAGACCTCTGGTTTCTTGTCAGGATGCTCCCATAGCGCTCTGTGGTACCCAGGAGTGGGCTGTGAGTAGGGTAGAAATGGCTGCAGATGCAGCCAGAGCCCTTTGTGTAGGACTCAAATGAAAAAGCCTTCCTCGTCAGAGCTGGAATTTTTATAGTTAGACCAAATTGGCCATAAAGAAGTGATACCCAATTTCACCCTCCACCCCATCTACAAAGTATCCACTTGAGTCACAGTTGTTTATAAAACCGCACATCCGTAGCAGGAAAGGCTTAGTATTCTTACCTGAGGATGCTTACGGGACTATGCCTTAAGCCTTGGGGACCATTCTTAAAGGAGATAATTGCAGGTGGCACCTCTGGAATATGGATGTGGTTGAGATGGAGTTAAGAAATGGGGAGGGGCCGGGCATGGTGGTGCACACCTTTAATCCCAGCACTGGGGAAGCAGAGGCAGGCGGATTGCTGTGAGTTCGAGGCCAGCCTGGTCTACAACATGAGTCTAGGACAGCCAAGGCTAACACAGAGAAACTCTGTCTTGAAAATCCAAAAGAAAAAGAAAAAAGAAAAAAAGAAATGGGGAGGCAGGCCTCCCTACCACCAGGCCTAAGGCTGGATGAACTTGGGGGCGCCCTGTACCTTCTCTTGCCTGGAACACTGCAATCTGGGGCAGGGGCAAGTGGAGTGGCCTCTCTGTCTGAGGAGCCCGCATGCTGACGTGCAGAAGAAGAACCCTGTGCATATGCTGGTGCTGGTGGAGTCTTCTACATCGTTTTCTCCCAGCGGATTCTTTTCGGTTTACTGGCTTTGGGAAGCTGATAATAATCGCAGGGCATACATGTCAATAGAGGCAGCCGCAGAATTGGCCTCAGCCCTGCGGGACTGGCCTGCGGTTGATTTCCTGGGCCTGCTCAGTCGCTGGCCCTGATGATGCTGTGCCCATCAGCAGAGGTGGGTGGACTCAACCTCTGTCTGCGTGTGGGGGAAGGGGCAGTGACTATTGTCAGGGAAGAAGGTGAATGGTGACTCTGGGCTGAAGAGCTTTTCTCGTTTTGGTCCAGATGCTCCCTGTACTAGTGTGCTGATTTTGACGCTGGCTTGTGGCTGGAAGAAGGCAGGAGACTGGGAAGGCAGGGTCTGCTTAGCTTAGCGTGAAAGCCTTGGTACACCTTCAGAGAAGTGGGGAAGGAGTCAGCTGCAGAAAATGAACATGCCTCCAGGCTGGCTGACACCACCCAGGTCCAGCTATCAGGGAGGGCGGAATGCTAGTCTAGCAGATCCCTGTTAGAAGAGCCACACCCATGAAAGATGTCATTAAATGTTTGTTGATGAAGATACGAAGATAATAGTGTCCACTACAGAAAGAAACACAACGGGGCCAGTCATGGTCTGAGGGGCTTGTAGAAGACCTGCTTGCCTCTAGCCTGAGACTCTGCTGCTCGCTATCTGTCCTTTGGAAGCTTCTGTCAGTGTTGGCAGTAGCTTGGCCAGGCATCTGGGGATGAGGTCTTCAGGGAGGGTCAAGCCAGCCACAGGTCTGGATCCTTCCCTGTCTTGCCTCCAAGGGAATAGTTCCCCAGTATGTTCCCTTTGTGAATGCCAAAGGCCAGCTAAGAAGCACTCTCTGGTCTTCCCCGGACCATGGTGCAGTTTTAAAGAACACTCAGAAGCTGCTGTTTTGTGGTAGTGCTGCTTTGAACCCAAGGGTCTTTACTATAGACTTAGTTCATGCCAGAAGCTTAAGCCTTGCTGCTGCCACATTCTAAACCCAGTGGCCTCTGGTCAATGTGTGTGTGTGAGCTCATGCATGCGCACACACACAGATAGACAGACACAGACACACAAACGCGTGTGCGTGCGCATACACACACACACAGGCATGGCAGTAATTGCTATTTTAGTATTGGGAATCAGAGATATGGCATTATGCATGCTAAGCATGTACTCTATCACTGAGCCACACTCCCAGCCCCCTATATTTTAATTTTAATAGATTATAGTCATTTATGTAGTGCTGTATGATATCCCAAATACACATACAGTGTGCAGTGATCAAATCAGGATAATATCTTTTTAAAAAAGATTTATTTATTTATTATTTATATCGTACTCTGCCTTCAAGAGGGCACAAGGTCTTATTAATAGATGGCTGTGAGCCACCATGTGGCTGCTGGGAAGTGAACTCAGGACCTTTGGAAGAATAGGCAGTGCTCTTAACCTCTGAGCCATCTTTCCAGCTCCCATGGATAATATCTTAGGCATTTATCGTTCCTTGTGTGGAGAACATTAACCATCTTCTCAGTTGAGAGGTGTGGTGGTACATGTTTTGAGTCTGAGCACTCATGAAGCAGAGGCAGGTGGATCTCTGAGTTCAAGGCCACCTTGGTCTTCAAAGTTCTAGGATGGCCAGGGCTGCATAGCGAGTGAGACTCTGCCTCAAACAGCAACAATAATAACAAGAGAACATCCTTTCAGTTATCTTGAGACGCTTGCTTATTTCTGTCAAGAACGCCCCCTCCCCGCCCCCTGACCCCCATGTGTGCTCTACAACATTCCAGCTGCACCCTGTGCCTCTAGCCCGTCAAACTCGCTCCCGCGCCATGCCTGGATTCTCCCGGGCTCTTGTGACTCTCCGGACTTTAACTTTTAGCCTCTACAGATAAATGAGCATGCAAGAGACATGCCTGCTGTGTCTCAGCTCTCTCTCATTGCACATGGCCTCTGTCCTTTCCGAGAAGCAGAGACTGGGATTCTCCTTGTCGGAGCTTTTCCTGTTTTTGTGTTGCTTGGCGCCTAATGGATACTCACATTTTTTTCCTTCTTCCGATAGTGGAGACAGAACCTGGCTCCATGCATATTTAGCACATACTCTACCACTGAGCTATATACCTCAGTCTCAGTTTAAAAAAATAAGTTATTATTATTATTGTTGTTGTTGTTGTTGTTGTTGTTGTTGTTATTATTATTATTATTATTATTATTTTAACTGAGTCACAATTTACTATAATGGAGGCTGGTTTGGAATCATGACTTTCCTGCCTTGGTTTCCTGAGTGCTGGGAATACAGGTGTATGCTACCTTAATCGCATCCCTCTTAAATTTTCTGAATGAATGAATGCTTCACATGTAATCTAAAAAGATATGTGCCCCGATGTCATCTGGTGGTCCAGGACTGAGTGCTTGCTGGCTGGGTTTAACCATCCATTCCCAGTCTTGTGGTTTAAGGTGTTTTTGGGAAGGATACAGGAGCCTGCCTCAGGTCAGGAGCCCCTCTGCAGGTATCCCCTGCTCGGGAAGTGGAGAGTCACACTGTCTTTCCCAAAGTCTCTGGAGAGGATGCTGAGGGAAAATGGAGGTGCTGCTTGGAGGTCTCACATTTGGGGAAACTGAGGCTGGCTCTCTTGGTGTGGGCAGTTGGGCAGAGGAGCCTAGAGAAAGACTTTCTTTTTCCTTTTTCTTTTCTTTCTTTCTTTTTTTTTTTTTTGTGCTCAGCATTTTAATTTATTTATTCATTCATTTACATCCTGGTGTTAGTGAGGCACACTTTCTTTTTGTTTTGTTTTTTGAGACAGCGTTTCTCTGTGTAGCCTTGACTACCCTGGACTTGCTTTGTAGACAAGGCTGGCCTTGAACTCACAGTGATCCACCTGCCTCTGCCTCCCAAGTGCTGAGATTAAAGGCGTGTGCCATCACCACCGGGCGAGACAGACTTTCTTGATCTTAACCTGTATTTGCTTTGCTCTCGTGTGTCCCTCCCATATCCCAGACTGTTCTCTTCCTTTTCTTCCTCAGCACTGCTCGCTCACCCCACCCCTACCACCCTGCTTCTGGTAAGGCTTGCAGTGAGGTGACCTCTTTGGCCTGTGGGCAACTTTGCAGGAGACCATGTTCCCAAAGGACCAAGTCCTTAAGGACTTGAAACCGGCCAGCATGTGTGGGGTTATTTTGGGGTTGGTGGGTCGGGCTGAGATCTCTCTGGCATGCCTGGCCTCTAGCCTCTCAGAATTGACCAGAATATAAAAATCAAGGCTCCAGGAATAGCCAAGAATTTGCTTAACTTCTGGGAAGAGGTGCCACTGCCCTACCCAGAGCTCACAATGGAAGTGGGGCCCCGAGGGAGGGTGGGATTGGGGAGAAGGGGCGGTCCAGAGGCTCCTGCTTCCTCTTCCTCCCTGAGCCTGCCTGGTCTAGGGGATGGTGAGTACACTGCAGGGCTCAAGGCCAATCTGATAAGGAGCAGGACTCAAGGACCAGAGGAATGTCGGTCCCCCCACTCCCATCCCTCCCCAGGGAGTTGCCTGGTAACAGCCGTTGGCTGTGTTGGTGGTTCAGGCTCTCTCACTGTTTCTCTGTCCTTTTCAAACTAAGGACTGACTGGCAATAATAGCTCTGGCTTCAGATCTTCAGGGAGCTCTTGCTTCTTCCCACTGCCTCCAGAACCTATGGGTGAGTATGGAGCACCCTTTCTGTGATGCAGAGTATCTTGGAGCCCCTCCTCCTCCTCTTCCTCATCCTCCTCCTCCTCTTCCTCCTCCTCCTCCGCCTTTTATATTTGAGACAAGATCTCACTGTGTAACCCAGGTTGGCCCCTGGTTCACAGTCCCTCTGCCTCAGCCCTTGAGGGCTGGGTGCTGGACATGAACCTTTACATGTGCTGACCTGTCTGTCTGCTGGGAGCTGAGTGGACAAGCATGTGTGGACACCTGAGGTCGACTAGAGCAGCCCAGGGTCTTCACTGACTTCTCTGAGCCTTAGGGTGTGTGTGTGTGTGTGTGTGTGTGTGTGTGTGTTAGTGGGGATCAAAGTCAGGGTTCTGTTCATGCTAAGCAAGCCTTCTACTATGAGGCCACATCCCACTCCTTGTTTATTTTTATTTTTATTTTTATTTTTATTTTTCGGTAGTTCTCACTATGTAGCCCATGCTGGCCTTTAACTTACAGTCTTCCAGCCTTAGTTTCTGAAATTCTAGGACTACATACCTGGCTAGCCTTAGATTTCTTTTATCTGTGAAGTAAAGAGCTGTGATGCTTGGGGAGCTTTCTGTCTTAAGAGTTACCCGGATCTGGGGGTTAGCAAAAGGAAGGACCTTATATGGGTAGGATGTTTACGTCCCTTCTGTGTTGCACCATGGGTTCATCTCAGCTAGCCTGACCCCATGGTGATTCCACAACCTGAGGGTTTAGAGGTCACACCAGTGTCTGAAAATTCTCTTCTGTTCTCTGGACTCTTCTGCTTATAAACGTTGTTCTAGCAAGTTCAACAGTTATTTTTAGCTACCGTCTGTCTCCATTTCTTTCTGTTTTCTTCTAGAACTGCCAGGCTGTCGCACTCTGCATGTGTGGGTTGCTGATGTTGTGTCTGCTTTCCTCCGTCTGTCTTTCTGTGCTGCTCTTTGGACAGTTTCTGTCCTTGGTCTTCAAGCACACACCTGTCTTCCATAGTGAGCGAATCCCCTCTGGTGTATTTCTCACCCCAGACACAGCGCACACCCCCTACGCGGTCACATGAGTCTTTCGTATCTTTTCCATCTCTTTTGTCATATTTCTCTCTTTGGCCGTAAACGTACCTGTAAAACCCGTTTTGTATCTCCTTGCCTCTGAGGCTCAGCATCTCACATTTGACTTGTACTCCTTAATCTTTCTACTTCTTTAGTGCTTGCTGGATTTTGATTGGAGGCCGGTTAGTGTGAGTTTAATATTGACAGATGCCGGGTTTTGTTGTCGTTCCTTAAGTGGTGTCACACTTTATTCTGGCGTGCATTTAAATGACTTGGGATCGGTTTCATACATTTAAGGTTTGCTTTTCAGCTTCTTAAAGGGTGCATCTTTAAAGCAGACGTATAGACCAGGCCTAAGTTAGCCTCACTGCTTAGGCAACACCCTTCTGAGGACTCTGCCGAGCGCTCTGTGGGTGAGGTCCCTTTCTGCATGTGTGCGCTCCACAGATGGCTCGGGTACTCCTTCCCAGTGGCTCTTTCGCAGCATTTAGAGTTTCCCCCTGTTAAGTGCAGAGTCAGCTGGACACTCCAGGGGGCTCCTCTGCTCCTCTGCCTGGTTCTGCCTGCTCTCCCTTCACTCCCCTTCTCTCTGGTATTTTGCCTTAAAAGTCCTAACTGCATGAGCGAGCGAGCTCTAGTTTCTGTCTCCTCAGCTTGGCGAGACCAGCAGACTCCACTTGGAATCCTCTTAGAGCATCCATCGTGGGGGTGCTGCCATGGCTGTCAGCTCCTGGGCACAGGACCCTGCCTCCTTTGTTTCAGGAATTTGAGTCCTGAGCTGCCCCTGGTCCAGTGTCTGAGGCAGTTTCATGCCTCTGTTTAGTTTCTTAGCTGTCCTTCATTGTGGTTGCACAGTTTTAAGACTCCTCATGGGCCTCAGCTGTCCCTAGAGCCACCCTTCCGTACTGGGGTGGGTATCTTCAGTAAGAAGTGTCCTAAGACCCCATTAACAGCATCCTCCCCCTGCCCCCGCCCCCACTATCTTATGTGGTTTCTCATTTATCTCTTCAAGGTGGCTGTCCCCTTTACTACAAAGACACCAAGGCAACTTCTGCTTATAGTGCATAAAGTGAGTACCTAATGTTTGTTGGATAAATAATTGAGAATAAATGGAAGAAAATTTAAGCTACCAATAGCATTTGGTAACTAAGGAGATTTTTGGTGTTGTTTGATTTTGTTTTGTTTTTGTTGGATTAGAGCCCAGGGCTCCTGTCTACTAGTGCTGTAGAAGTGGGCCGCACCCCTACCGTGGGCCTGGGTGCAGTGTGTGTGCCAGTGGGCCACACCCCCTACTGTGGGCCTGGGTGTAGTGCCTGGCTTATGAGAGTTCAGATAGATGTAAACTCGTATGGTATTGGGTTAAATTTTTTTCTTGCTACCTACAGCAAGAAGAATCACAAAACAACCAGGAATTATATATATGTTACATTCTTAGTGTTTTGGCTATTTGTATTTGACAGCCTTGAAGAAAACATCTTTCCTATTTTGGTGAGTCTAAAATTCTGAATGTAAATCAATATCTATCATATTTCGTCATTATCAACTTAAAACATCTATCTAGTCCTAAAAACAAAAATATAGAACGCTTCACGAATTTGCGTTGTCATCCTTGCACAGGGACCATGCTAATCTTCTCTGTATTGTTCCAATTTTAGTATATGTGCTGCCGAAGCAAGCACTTTTCTTGCCTATTTTGAAGCAATTTTATTCTGTAGCCCAGGTTGGCCTTGAACTCTTGACTGAGCCACCCAAGTGCTGGGATTATAGGTGTGTGCCACCATATTCAGCTCAGCATTGGGTTTCTTCATTCTGCGTGGGACATTGTTGAATATGAAGTCATGTAGAGAAGGGGACCAGGAGAGTGGAGATGACACGGCATGGGAAGTGGATGAGAGTCTCAGGAGTGTCCATTTTGTCTGGGAATGACTTTTCTGAAGTGTGGTAGAGGAGGGCGTATAAGTGATGACCATCTTAGCGGGAATGAGAGTCCAGCCTACAGATACAGGTCAGGAGTCCAGGGGACTGGAATTGAGGCCAGGACCCGGACAAGCTCTTCCACACTTCATGCCATCTAGCAGAGGGAGGGGCACCTTGGGAGGTGGTGGGCTGCTGGGGTTTAAGGAAGAGCTCGTGTCTGCCGCTGAGGGATGTTGTGTTTGTGATGTGGCATTGTATGAAGTGATCTCTTACATACTGTGTACTCAACTCTAAATCTTACAGCTTAATTAGGGCCCTGGGATTCCTGTCTGCCTTTCAGTCTTCCATCTCCAGTCTGTACACACACACACACACACACACACACACACACACAAATACAGACACACACACACAGAGAAACACACATAGACACATAGACACACACACAGAGAGACACAGACACACACACACAGAGACACAGACACATACACACACAGACACAGACACACAAATACAGACACACACACAGAGAAACACACATAGACACACAGACACATACACACAGACACACAGACACAGACACAGACACACACATACAGACACACACATAGACACAGACACATACATACATACATACAGACAGACAGACAGACAGACAGACAGACACACACACACACACACACACCTGGAGTTAGCTTGCCTAAGTAGGTTTCTTTTCAGGGGCCTGCAGACTGGCAGCTAACCCCTCTCCCAGCTGCCATCTGCTCTTGTCTTTAGCATTTTGACTGCCTTGCCCTCTTGTCAGCAGCGTGTCACGTTGTCTCCTTATTTGGACACACAGCATCTTTGAGATAGAGATGACTGGCTCATCACTTTCCTGCTGCCTTCCTTCCTTCCCCACCATGTGGCCTGGGAGCTCCATAAACCCTTCAGCCTGTCCACCAGGCTCTAGTGATTCTGGTTTAAGAAGTACCACTCAAGGTAGATGCTGCTGTCCTGGACCTGCTCCCTTTGGGTCTCCTGGATCTTCTCTGGGGCCCTCAAGGACTGGAAGCTGTCATGGAGTTGTCACTCGTAGGTCTAGGACATTGCACACTGTGGGCTCAGTGAGCGGTTGCCTCGAGTGTCTGAAAGGCCCTCAGTGCTCTTGCTCTTTCCCATTTGCAGAAAGGTCAAGCCATGTTCCACTCCATGGATGATGGTGGCCCTGTAGGTCCTGGTTGGCCAGGAATGGAAGAGAAGCCAGTTCTGCAGGAATCATAAGCCAAAGAACTTTCTGGGCAGGGCCAGTCTTAGCTATTTTCAGGCCCTTGTCCAGCCTTCCTGCTCGTGGGACCTTTGGGGTGACTTCTCAGCTTTACCTGTTGGCTAGGAAAAGAGACAGCACCCGCCTGGTCCTTGTCCTTCGCCGTCTCTCTAGTGGTTGATGGGGCCCTGGGTGAGTCAGCTTAGTGCGCTGGGGAGCAGGAGCCGGGGAAAGCAGGACTAAAGTGAGAAAGTTGGTCAGGTGGCTGAGTGCCTGGGAGTACCATGGGCCCTAGACTCTTGCCAGCCTTTCCTCCTGGCTTTCGGCTCCCCTTCTGTCAGCTTTTGCAGCCAGGCATGATGGATATGGAGGAACACTGTCTACTTGACTTAGCTGGGGCTACCAGACAAGTTTGCCATGAGTAAAGTCAGAGCTTCTTCCTCTGCTAAATGGGGAGAAGACGGTGAAGACTCCTTCGTAGGCCTTCCTGCAGTAACTCTGCTGGCTGCTGACTTCTCAGAGAAGGCCTTGCTATCCTGAGGACTATGGACTTGTGCCTTCCTCAGCCGACTGCCAGACCCTCTGCAGACCGCTCTCCTCTTCCTTATAAAGGAGAATGTGTGATATTTGAGGACAGGATGGTCTCAGAGGGCTGGGGCTAGAATGCCCGTGGGCGCTATACATCAGTACCCCGCCCCCTTAGGAGGGGGAGCATTGGGGAGGAGAGGTGTTCCCAGCTGTATGCCCAGTGTCTACAGGGGCCTCTGATGGAAGCGGTCGCTCAGCAGATGCTGTGTGAATGGAGTCCAGGGAAGATGGTCCCAACATCAGGTGGGAACCATGGTGCTCTACTCTGGCTGGCTGCTTTACACAAGATGAAGGCCAGTTCAGCAGTGAGGCTGTGTACCTGAGGCCACATGCTGCTAGTGGGCTGGGCCTGCCTTAGAAACTAAGCGGTCTGCTTCCTGTTTGCAACTTGTTCCATCAAAAGCTGTCAAGACAGTGATACAAATGGCAGCATCGTTGCAGTCAGTATGGAGAGTGCGTTCTGTCATAAATAATCCCCAGGACTTAGCATCAGTGGCTAATTCTTCCTCTTCTTCCTTCCCTTTCTTTCTTTCTTTCTTTCTTTCTTCCTTCCTTCCTTCCTTCCTTCCTTCCTTTCTCTTCTTCTCCTCCTCCTCCTCCTTCTTTTTTCTTTTTCTTTTTTTGTGGAACGGAACCCAGAGGCTCATGCCTGCAAAGCAAGCACTTTACCACCGAGCCACACGCCCAGCTTCTTATACCACCTTTTTTCCCCCCTTTTTCTTTTTTTGTTCTGATCCAGCATCTCCCTGTGTAACCCAGGCTGCCTTAGAACCTACAATGGGCTTTCTGCCTTAGCCCCGAGGCCGGGCTCTCACAGCCTTCTTCTTAAATTGCATTTTCTGAAAAGAAATTTCCTGAACTTGTTTTTCATTCCCCTTTGCCGACTTCACCAGTTCCGTGTGTCTGATCCAGAACATGCTCGTCCTTGATGGGACAGTAATGAAAATACAATTTCACTCTGGGCCTGTGGATGCTGGTTCCAAGGCTTCTTGGAGGACATTAAAGCCCAGTGATGCTCGGACTCCTGTGTAGCCTGGTGGTATCTACATACAATCAATCTACGCATATTTCCCCTCCCCCCCCCCATATTTTTGGATTCATCTCACGGTTACTTATGGCTTGACCTCTTCCCTAGAAAATGTGTGAACCGTTGGCAGACAAAAGTCCTTTTTCTGCAGGAGGGGAGTGCTGTGGTACTTGAGGCTGCAGTATGTGCTACGATGTTTCACACAATATAAGTACCCTTAGACTGTGCTGTGGAGGGAATAATGACAAGAAGGAGGCCCTAACATGTTGGATACAGAAACAGTTCCATCCCTTAAATACTTTTGGTCTGTAGTTGGTGAACCCTCCGCTATGCAACCTTAGGTAGAGAGGGAGACTGCTTGCTTATCATTTTTGTCATCTGTATCCATGATTGCTGTTGTCTGCACACTAATATTTCACTCAGGTTTTTATGTTGTTTAGCTGTCTGTCTTTTCTGTATGGGTTTCAGTGTGAGATATGGTCACCAAACTTTGCTTTTGACACTGAGAGCATGCAGGCAGGAAGTCTGAGGTCTTGGGATCTCAGGAGTGCATTGGCTGTAATAGCCTGGGTTTCTGGAGACGGGGACCATGTGGCTCTGGGTCTCTCAGTGTGTTCTCTTAGCACTCAGAGCTCCTGGCTGGGAGACTGAGAGCTGGGGTTGGTGACGATGAGGAGAAATCATTTCAGAGCTTTCTAGTTCTGTAGGGTTCATCACAGTGCCAAGCTCCAGATGCTGGTACCCTATCTTGTCATTGTTACCTCTTGATAGTGACCTTGAGGTGTGGTTAGATGTCTTAGGATGCTGTCTTAGGACACTGCGGGAGTCGTCCCCCCCCCCCCATGTGTGTGTGTGTGTGTGTGTGTGTGTGTGTGAACAGTGGTGGAGGATGTGTTTTCCGTCTTCACCTTTGCTTGGCTCACACTGGATGTCCCAGGTCTCATTCATCCCAGAGGACTGAGGATCTTTCTGTACCAGTCACTGTTCTTGGCTCTGGGGTATCCAGAGTGCGGCAGAGTCCTGCCCGAAAGAGCTTACATTTTGATGGTGGAGATGCATTGTAAGAGTAGAAATCCGCAGATTTGGGGATGGTGACAAATGGCGTGGAGAAAGGTAACGTGGGAAAGGGAGTAAGCGTGGGCACAGGCAGGGATGTGAAGGCCTCATTGAAGAGGGAACATTTAAGGAAAGATGGGAGAAGAGTTGGAATCCTGTGGGTAATGAAGGAGATGGGTACACTCTAGGGCAGAGGAGGCCGGGAGGGTTAATGGTGCTGAGGTACCAGCCTGTGAATGAGACTGACTGTTAAAGGCCCATCCATCTGGAGGAACATGAGCCCAGGGATGGTCACCAGGGGGATCTTAGAGCCTTGAATGCCATTCTAAAAGCTGTAGCTTTTTATTTGTTTGAGACAGGGTCTCACTGTGTAGCACTGGCCAGCTCTCTTGCTTGCTTTTGTCTCCCTGAGTGCTGGCATTAAAGGCATATCCCACCACACCCAGCCAAAAGGCTGTAGCTCTTGTGGTGGGAGAGGGGGAAGCCACTAGGGGAATCTGGACACTGAGTGACAGCTGCGTTAAGTTTGTGTTCTTTCTCAGGCGCTTAGGGTACCCAGCCAACTTAGCTCTCACAGCTTCAGCTCTATCTTTCTGAGGAGGACGCTGAGGTGTCCAAGGACCCAAAGGTGCAGGTCAGTCTTGAGGTAGTGTGTGCTCTGCGACAAGGGAGGGTCAGGCTGACTCTGCCCTTGCCCCTGGGCTACTCAGGCTCTCAGGAGGGCGATGGACTGCCCCTTCTCTCCCTCTGGTTTGGTGGAAGGAAAGGCAGATGGGATCCAGATGGGGCCTGCTGCTCTAGGGGAAGGGGGGACTTGTGCCCCAGCTGCAGACAGCAGCCCTCCCGCCGCAGGGCCTGAGTCTTTGTGTTTGGCGCAGCAGACTCACCCTGCTGTTTGGAGCTTTCTGCTACTGACTTGGGCTGGTCTTGAGTTTGTTGCCCCGGGCAGGGGAGCAGAGATCACTACCTTGTGTTCCTCAGGGAAGGAACCTCCTGTTGTTCCAGTGAAGTTGGCCCCTAAACACCCTGCATTTTATCCTCTTTTTTTTTTTTTTTTAACTTCAGATCACAGACTGTCACTCTGTAATCCTTGTATTTATCACTCCCTGAGGAAGAAAGGAAGGGTTTTCTCCATGTTTTAACGAAAGTGATCCAAGGTGGAAAAATGGAGGTCAGAGAGTGAGGCTAAAGGAGGAGCCAGAGAGAGAACTTATCCCAGTGCTGGGGGAGCTCTGCCTGAGTGGGGCATTAGGGAAGAGCAGGAAGGCTCACGGGCGTGACTTAAACACACTGGGTTTGTAGGTGTGGAGCTTATTGCTCTTATATTGCCTGTACACCTTGGTGTCTAAATTCAAGGAGGTTCTGTTTCTTTCTTGTGTGATTTCACACTAGCTGAGTGGGGACTAGACCTATTTTGTGTCTTATACTTGTATGCAGATTTTCCTGCACACTTACACATGCCCTGACTACTAGCCTCTACGTTGACTTCATATACACACTCATACATGGTACACACACTTGCTTGTACAATGTGGTTGGTGTGTACATGCATGTGTGTGTGTGTGTGTGTGTGTGTGTGTGTGTGTATGTGTGTGTGATACATGTACACACCATCCAGGCCCAAAGAAAGGTGTTTGGGTACAACATTTGCAGTCGGCACTAACAGCTGCCCATTGCCTGCCAAGACATGAAAGTTTCTGACAGTGGTACAGTCTCCACTATTCTGGATATCACTCTGTGACTCGGTTTACCCACTCTGTGTACAAAGAAGAGAGAACCTGCAGAGACTGAGTACACAGTAATCATGGCAGTGCTCTCAACTACTTAGACCATAGAGTCAAATGCCAGGTGTGTCCTGACCAGGAGCAAAGAAGGGAGCTGGTGGTGGGAGAGGGAGCATCCTGCTGTGTCTCCCTGCTGCGCCGTGCCAAGCCTGGCTTCTCCTGCTTGAGCAAGAGTGTCCTGACATGGAGTATGTACAATCAACAGAACCTAGCCCTTGGATTCTAAGCCTGGGAGCTTGCTGTTGCTTTGCAAGGTAGAAGTGACAGTTATCATTGAGGGAAAGTCTCCTCCCTGGCTGCCCTGATCTTTCATGTTCCCAGCCAGCCACAGAGCAAAGCAACCATGTCCTTGATTTTGCTGGGCTGATAAGATGGTTCTGCAGGTAAGCCCGAGGAACAGAGTTCAGTCCCTGGGACCTGCATGATGGAGGAAGGAAAACAACTCCCACAGCCTTTATCTTTTGTCTTATGCGCGCTCTCTCCCTCCCTCCCTCCCTCCCTCTCTCTTTCTCTCCCTCCCTCCCTCCCTCCCTCCCTCCCTCTCTCTCTCCCTCCCCCCCCCCCCCTCTCAACAACCTCGCTAGCACCACTGCCAAGAGCTTCAGAACACAGAATCATCACACAGCTGCAGAAATCCAATTAGACTTAGGACTCTGCGGAGGCTGTAGAGAGAGGAAGGCAGGTGCTGGCTACTATGCAGCCTCCATAAATTTAGGTGAGAGTGGTGGGGGACCAGGCTGTTACTCATCCTTGACTATGACTCCTGATTGAGAAATCCAGCAAGTAAAACCCAAGGGTAGCCAGGCAGGACTGCAAGGGGTAGAGGTGGCCTGACACTCATGTCATAGCTCAGCCTATTTGTCATCCTTCTTAGTTTCTACTCTGGAGTCTTTCCAAGTCTTTAAGCTGTAGCCTTTCCATGTAGGGTGGGAGAGAGGGACCACGTACAGACAGTCTGCTCTGGCCCATGCCAGGTGCCTGTCCCCCATGCCTCTGTGTCCTGTGGGGTCTGGCTTGCCCTTCTGTTTACAGCAGTGACTTCATGGTGGCCTATGTCCTGTGGTGCTGCTGTTGGGCTGCTCCCGGAAGTGCCCATCACAAAGATGCCCCAAGCATCTTACGTATAGGCTGTATCTTCTGCTTTTGGTTCTTTGAGATAGGGTTTCACACTGTAGCCAAGACTGGCTTTCAGGTCATTTTCCTGCCTTTAGCTTCCCAAGATCTGGGATGACAGGTGTGAGTCACAACGCCTAACCTGGTTGTATTTACTTTCTTTACCACATTGTTTCAGAAATGACAGTTAAAGTGTTCCCAAGTAGCGAGGTGAGGAGATGGCTCAGTTGCTAAAGTGCATATAAACTTGACGGTCTGAGTTTGATCTTTTACAGAACCCGTGTGAGAGACAGTTGTGACTATACGCATCTGTAAGCCCATTGGTGGGGAGGTGGCCAGCCTATCAGGCTGGTGAGCTTCAGGTTCAGAGAGAGACCCTATCTAAAAAAACCCCCCCCCAAAAAACCCAAAAAAACAAAAACAAGGTGGGAAGTGACTGAGGAAGACCCCAGGTGTATACACACACGCACGCACGCACGCACATGCACACACAGTAACACTCAAATAGCGTATTGGTGTAATAGTCCTACTTGAGCATGGCTTTGCTCATTCCTGCCTTCAGTTGCAGATGCCAACTAGAACTCTTGCCTATGGTCACCAGATTGATAGATGGTGCCCGGACCCTGAGCCTCTGTATCCATTGGTGCTGCCCATGGCACCACAGTGTCTGTCTCCCTAACTGATCCCTGAGCACTCAGCTTAGATGTTTCTTCTCTTCCCTGAATGCTCCTGCTTCCTCCTTCACGTGTAGCCCTCAGCTCCTGCGCTCACACACTTCTGCACTGTGGGCTGTGGACAGGGAGGAGGATAAGATCCTGTCTTTGCTGTGGAGTCTGCTGGGCCGAGAGTAAGTGATCTGTCATTTCCATTACTGGGACAAATGGCACAGGGTGATGTAATATGTCATGTGGTAGGTGCTCTTGTTAACAGTGTGGCATGTACAGATCTGAACTAGCTACCCACTGCATGCATAATATATTCATATTGGCTTAGTGTATGCTGGAAGCTGGAAGAGAGAGAGTGTGTGTGTGTACACACACATGCGCGTGCAAAGCATTGCTTGTTTTCCTTTGAATCCTAGGGTTTCTGTCAGAAAGTTCAGCAGCACTATGCCTTTCATCCTTTGCAGGTGACATGACTTTTCTCTCTGGACTCTGATGCTTTGGGAAGTACCACCAAGGCGTGCCTTACGAGTGCTCAGTGTGTTAGGCATTCTGGATTCTTTGAGTTGTGAAACAAACATTATTCAGTTCAGGGAAATTTTCTTGCATTACTTCATTGATGATTTCCTTTTCTCTCTCTTTTTTTTTTGAATTTGGACAGTGAATCTAATTGTTCAATTAAAAAAAAATTGTTTCTAGTTCCCTCGTCTTGTCTGTGTATGTGTGTGTGTGTGTGTGTGTGTGTGTGTGTGTGTGTGTGTGTGTGTGTGTCAGGGAGAGAGAGGGAGGGAGGGAAGGAGACACACAGACAAAGAGAGATACACATAGAAAGAGACACAGACATATAGAGACATAGACACACACACACACACATACACACACACACACACACACACACAGAGAGAGAGAGAGAGAGAGAGAGAGAGAGAGGGAGAGGGAGAGAGAGGGGGGGGGCAGGAGCATGCAGCTGCACATGCCAAGGCTGTGTGTGGAGTTCAGCTTTCTCTTGCTTCCGTGTTAGAGACAGGCTCTCTTGTTTGCTGCTGCTTGTTCCGGGTTAGCCCTTGTGGAGGTATTTTCCTCTCTGCTCCCCATCTTGCTGTAGGAGTGCTGGGACTACAATCCTCAGTTCTGTGGGTTTTGGGGATGAGCTCAGGCCCTCACACTTGCGTGGCAGGTGCCTTACCCACTGGGCCATCTCCCCAGGCTTCATGGAAATCTTTTCTCAGCTTTACTTTCCTACCCTTTTTGAGAGGGAGGGATGGGGATGGTCCTGGGAATTGAACCCGGGGCCTTTTGTAGGCTAGGAGGGTTCTCTATTGCTATGTCACATTCCCTGCTGCTACTCTCTTATTTTAAACAGCATATTTTTAAGTTCTAAGAGATTCTATGTTTTCTAGATCTTCTTTTTAATAGCACCCTGTTTTGGCATCATGGGTACACTATTGCCTCTTATTTATCTGAGGACATTAGTGATTGTTTAACTTTTGGGAGAGACTATCTATTTTTACTATTTCCTGTATGTGTGTGTGTGTGTGTGTGTGTGTATGTGTGTGTGTGTTTTCTATCTTTCCTCTCCTCAGAGGCCTAGTGATCCTTGAAGCATGCTGGCATTTCAGTGAAGCATTAACAAGGCAACTTGAATCTCAGTTCTCCCCTCCCCCAGCCACAGAGTCAGGAGACACCAAATGTGCGTCTCTGAGCCGGCTGGAGGAAAGAGAGCAGGGGAGGGCACTGGTCAGGCAGTGGTGTGGTGGTGGGCAGCACAGTGTGGTGGGGAGGATGGAACTCTCAGGGAAGGAGGAAGCAGGCCTGTGGCTATCTGGGACATTTGTCAGCTTTCCTTTGCTGTGTGAAGACACCCAAGGTGAATGAACTCATGAGGGGATTTTTTTTTTTTTTTTTTTTTGTGGCTAGTGGTTTCGGAGGTTTTGGTCTATAGTCAACCAGATCTGTTTCCTCTGGGTCTCTGGCAAGACAGCATGCCATGGCCGGGAGCATGTGACAGAGCAAAGCTGTTCATCTCATTATAGCCAGGGAGGAGAGAGAGAGAGAGAGAGAGAGAGAGAGAGAGAGAGAGAGCGCAAGCCTAGAACATGCCCTGCCAAGAAGCACCCCTCGGTAGCCTGCTGTCTTCCACTAGCTCTCCCCTGGCACATCTTATTTTGCCTCTAGTGCCATGGTCTAGAGTCCAGGCCTCCTCCTAACACATAGGCCTTTGGTGGGGACATTGCAGACCCAAACCAAAGCACTGGAGAGGCACAGTGCGGGCGTTTGTTGTAGGAGAAGGATGACGGGTGCTGGGAGCTTTTGAGCTTCTCCCTGAAGAGCAAAGAGCACCTTTTTCTTCTGTGGCCTGCATGTCACCAGAAAGCAAGCAACTGGTACTTCGTTGGGTGATCATTACTTAGTGTTCATTGCTCTGCCCTGCCCCTTACCCTGTGCTTGGGCCCTTCTAGCAGCCTTTCTGAGCCAGAGCTCTCCCTCCTCAAGACCTCTCTGCACAGGTGATTCCTGCCCGTTGCCCCATATTCACAGTCAAGCCCTTCCGTGGAGGAAGTCTTCCTCGGCCTGGTGCAGAATGGGTCCCCGTGTTCTGTGTGCTCATGGGCCACAGATAAGATGTCTTCTTGCATGGCAGTATGCTCCCCCACTGGTAGTTTTATACAGCACCAGTGTGGTTCTCAGACACTGCACCTCAAGAGTGTGGAAGAGAGGCCTGGGCTGTGCCCTCACCCGCCCTGACTCCCACTGGCCTGGCGCTCGCTGGTGGGCAGGTTTGCCTGTAGCGACCTGCTTGTAAAGACCTTAGGTTCTGCAGACCACGAGGTCCCTGTTACGGTTCTTCAGCTCTGCCCTTGTCACACACAAGTGTCCACACACAACACACCAGTGAATGAGCGTGCCTGTGTTCCCATTCTGTTTACTTATGGATACTGAAATGTAAATCTCATATAATTTCCACATGTCATGAAATACTATTTTGCTTTTGATTTAAAAAAAAAACCTTATAAAATATAAAAACCATTCCTAGCCTGCAGGCTGTACAGAAATTGGCAGTGGGCTAGATTGGGCCCACAGACCGCCGATCCCCAAGGTAGGGCAAGCAGGGCTTATGGTTTCAATACATATTTGTTGAATGACTGACTGACATCTTGGACTCTGGAAGGGGTAGTGCGTTGTTGCTTTCCCTTAATGAACTCCATAATCTCTGTCCTTTATCACGTTCCCCATAAAGCACTGAAATTAAGAAAGAGGGCCAGCTGGTTTGCTTTATTCATACGTAATTCACTTCCATAAAAACTCACCCATCATAAGTATATAATTCAGTGTTGGTTCCCCCCCCCCACCCCCCCAGCGTATCCTGTTTTGTGACCATCATCACTCTCACTTTTAGAACATTTTCACTGCCCGGAAAGAAATCCCATTAGCAGTCTCTCCCATCCTTCCCCATCCTGTCTCTGAGTCCCAGCCCCAGACAGCACGAGTGCACTTTCTGTCTCTCTCTCTGTCTGCCTGCTCTAGCTGGAGTCATAGTACGTGACATTTTGTAACTGGCTTCTTTAACTTTGTGTGTCGTGTTTTCAGATCTCCATGTCCTAGTAATGTGTCAGAATTTTATTTCCTTTCTTTTTGCGTTACTGGGGAGTGAACCGTGTCTCCACCCCAACCAGCTGAAGAAGATTCCAGCAATGGAAAGGGCACGTTTTGTGTCTGTTGTCTGCTCATCAGCTGACAGGCAGGGTTGAGTTGTCCTTTCACTCATAGATTGTGCTGTCATGATACTCACGTGCAGGATTTTGTTTTGTTGTTTTGAGACAGGGTCTTGAACTGTTACCCAGGCTGGTTTTAACTCCCAAGCTTAAGCAATCCTTCTGCCTCAGCTCCCTGAATAGCTACAACTACAGGTAACATGCTACCACTTCAAGTCAGTCTTTTTTGAGACCATCTTATATAGTCCAGGCTGGCCTTGAACTTCTTCTTTTTCTGTTTGTTTTTTTGTTTTTTGTTTTTTTTTTTTTGAGACAGGGTTTCTCTGTGTAGCCCTGGCTGTCCTGGACTCACTTTGTAGACCAGGCTGGCTTTGAACTCACAGCGATCCGCCTGCCTCTGCCTCCCGAGTGCTGGGATTAAAGGTGTGCGCCACTGCCCAGTGGCCTGGAACCTCTATTGTAGCTAAGAATGTCCTTGAAGTTAAAAAATTTTTTTAAAAAGATTTTTATTTTATGTGCATATTTTTTTTATGGCTGTGTGTATGTATGTGTACCACTGTGTCCTTGTTTCCTTTTAAATGTAGGAGAGGGCACTGGATCCACTGGAACTGGAGTTGGAGATGGTTGTGAGCTGTCATTTGTGTAGTGGGAACTGAATTTTAAAAAAAAGATATATTTATTACATACAAAGGGTTCTGCCTGCGTGTGTGCCTGCAGACCAGAAGAGGGCACCAGATCTCATTATAGATGGTTGTGAGCCACCATGTGGTTGCTGGAAATTAAACTCAGGACCTTTGGAAGAGCAGCCAGTGCTCTTAACCTCTGAGCCATCTCTCCAGCTCCTGGGAACTGAATTTTGTTCTCTGCAATAGTAATAGTGCTCTTAACTTTTGAGTCATCTCTCTAGCCCACTTTGAACTTCTTTTGAAGAAAATATTTTTTGTATCTGTGAATGTGTGTGTGTGTGTGTGTGTGTGTGTGTGTGTGTTGTATACACGTGTATAACACAGAGGCAGTAGGAAGACATTGAGTGTCTAAGAGAATCCAAGGGTCTTTCTAGCTCTTCTTGCTGTGTCCTCCAGACTGTCGTCCAGTCAGTGTCTGGCCTCTCTGGTTATTTCCTTTTTTAGCTGCTGGGCAGCTTCTCATTTTTGGAACATCACTACTTCAGCCGTGCTCTGCTGCCAGGACCCGGGAGAGCAAGCTGGCTCTGTGGTCCCTGTGTCAACTCTGGGAATACTTGACAACCACTCCCATGGCCTGCTGGCCAGTGCCTTCAGCTGCCTCTTGGCTAACTTCATCTCTTGTGCCTGTTCCCGTTGGACACACTCCAGTGTGTAATGGGGTTGTAGCCTTCTGGACTCCATGTCGAGGGGGACTGGAGGGGTGGGGCTGTATTAACACTACTGCTGTTTACACACCAGAAGGAGTTGTGAACTTTTGGGGTGAGGAATCTTCACCTTTATAAGAGGGTGGTTTTGTGGAAGATAGCACTGAAAGGCAAAGCTAACTTCCAACTTCACCCTGACTGATAGCAAGCATAAAGCAGCAGGTGAGGCCTACAGAGCCCCTCTCTCTGCCAGCTCAGGCCAGGAGCCCTGGGCCTCCTGATGGCTGTCACTTGGGCAGTGTGCCCTGCTGGAAGGGTTGTGAGTTTTCCTCTCTGCCACCCCGTCCTGAAAGGGCTGAGCCTTTGAGCTGGTGGAGGGAGGTTGTGACAAGCAGCAGCCTGTTGACAGAGACATCTCAGCGAAAGGACGAGGAGTTGGAGCTGATCCCTTACATCTGGCTCTCATTTCCGGGGGTGTCTCGCCATTTGGGGTGGCTGCAATCCATGTGGATCCCGCAGTCTCTCTGCTGTTGTCCATGGAGGAAAACATTTGGGGTCTGGGGAGATGGCTAAGTCGTTAAGAGCACAGGGTGCCCTTGCAGAGGACCCAGGTTAAGTTCTCAGTACCCACGTGATAGCTTGCAGCCACCTGTAAACTGAGTCCTGGGATTGCAGGCTTTGTGCCCTCTGTGGACACTAAGGCATGTAGGTGTACACAGACATAGATGTAGGCAAAACACTCATACATGTGAAGTCAATCTTTTTTTTTTCTTTTTTAAAGATTTATTTATTGTATATGAGTGTTCTATCTGCATATACACCTGCATGCCAGAAGAGGGCATCAGATCCCAGTATAGATGGTTGTGAGCCACCATGTGGTTGCTGGGAATTGAACTCAGGACCTCTGGAAGAGCAGACAGTGCTCTTAACCACTGAACCATCTCTTGGGCCCTGTGAAGTCAATCTTTAAAAAAGAAAAGAAAAGAAAAGAAAAGAAAAGAAAAGAAAAGAAACAAAAACCTTGTAGTTTTGTAACTGGGAGCTGAGAGGCCCACACTAGGCTGTGCTACCCAAAGCTGTCCATGGTGAGGAGCTGGGCTTGGGGCATCTGCCTCTCCCTCCGGCTGTTTTCTAAGTTCATTCTGATTTTCATTTCTCTAGCCTTCTGTGGTTGGTTAGTCATCCAGAGGTTCCACTGTCCATCTGTTCTAGGACTCTGAGGCAGTGGGAACATAATCTCCTCTGGGGTTTGGGCCTCTCTGCCTCCCTTTGTCTCATCCCTGCCTGGAGGCTGAAGGCAGATGAGTCCCAGAACATTCGTTGAGTGGGGCCTCCCTCAGCACATCTGAGTTGTGTTGTTAGGCCCCACAGGCTCAGAGTTTGCTTACGGTCTTGTGGTTTGGTAGATCAGGGTAGTCCGGAGGTGACAGGCTTGTGTGAGAGGCAGTGCAGGCCGGGTCAGCACTGTTGCTATGGCCTCCACTTGGTTCCCAGTCCTTAGGATCTCCTTGGGAAGAGTGCACATGAGACACATGGAGTAGAGTTTACTGCATTGCAGAGAAGAGGAGAGCGGAGGAGAGAAGAGGAGAAAAGATTCAAAGGCGGGAGAGGGCAGTGGCCAAAGGGACCATAGCAGAGCCAGCACATTCTCAGAGGTGACGTGGACTGTGGTTGTTATACTGTTCTACATTTGAAGCACGCCTTGTCCCTTTTTTTCTGTGCTTTGGAACAGCAGTTCTCAACCCGTGGGTCTCGACCCCTTTGCTGAGATAATTGACACTTCACAGGGGTGTCATGCACATCAGATATTAACATTACAGTTCATAATTGGCAGCAAAATTACAGTTATGAAGGAGCAGCAAAAACAGTTCTATGGTTTAGGTAGGGGGTCACCACGACATAAGGAACAGCCTTAGAGAGTCGCAGCATTAGGATGGCTGAGCCACTGCTCTAGAACAGGAAGCTTTTCCTGAAGGGCTTTGTGCTGGCTCAGGTGATTGACAGACCTGTGTGGACTGGCTGTTAGGGAAGGCCTGATGGTACATAATGCCTCCTGCTAGACAGTAAT